>NC_060124.1:467746093-468346650 GCF_021461395.2 Schistocerca americana | reverse complement strand
GCACTAAGTGGGGCACTAGCAAAGGACACAGGTCTCTGCTGTTCTTGACTTCATATGGTTCAAATGGTTCCAAGCACTGTGGGACTGAACATCTGAGGTCATCAGTCCCTAAACGTAGAACTACTTAAACCTAACTAACCTAAGGACATCACACACATCCATGCCCGAGGCAGGATTCGAACCTGCGACCGTAGCAGCAGCGTGGTTCCGGACTGAAGCACCTACAACCGCTCGGACACAGCGGCTGGCCGTTCTTCACTAACGAAGCGCCAATACAAGAGTGATCTTCTCTTTCTCTACAGCCTTCCTACGCAGCTCCATAGCATAGCATATTTGCATGCCACCCACTTTAGCACAAGACAATTACGAGCTGGGGCTCGACTTTCAAAGCTGGGAGACCGCTCCCCCCCCCCCCCCTCCCCCCTGCTCTGCATAGGCAGATTTGACCAATCAGCGACATTAAAAATTATTTGGGAGAAAAGGAAAAAAGATTCAGCAATACGCTCTCTTTCCCACGCGTTCACGCAGTGTCTTTGATAAAAGCGTGACCTGGATGGAACCACAGCCCTCCATAAAAAGATCGTTATCTCCCCTGTTGCGTCCATTTCAAAATTTCCAAAGAACGGCCATAAAATCGCTAAAAGCATCGTGCCTTCACAAATATGTTCTGTAGTGGAGTCTGGACCCCTAGACGTCACTGTCTTGTCCCACGGTACTCGCAAAATCTCTCAGCCGTCTCGTCTGCTTTCTACCTAACAAGGGCCCAAACTCTGCTTTATTGCTAGCCATCGGCATTTGTCAGCCTACCTGGACACGGCCGCCGACAGACTGGCGCCACCCAATATGTCTGCACAATGAGACCGGAGGACGAGGCTGTTGGCAAACGTTTTTATCCAGGCTCCGCAGAAGAAAGGTCCCCTCAGCTGCCATACACTTTTACTGCTAACAATTAACTCGGCACCCTCTTCCTTCAAACACAGGTAAAGCATGCCGCTATGCCTTCACTAGAGCACACAAGCAAGAGCCTGAACTACTGCCAACTATTTTATCATATGAATGAAGTCAGATCATATCAGATGTAGCAACCAAGTAATAAAGATAACCTTCCCTATGAACATTATGCAGCATGACACAGTATCGGAAGTGAGAGTGCCCTGCCATCTCTCAACACCATGAGCATGTTGGTTTGTTCTGCGATGGAAAATCCCATCGTCCACAAACGATCTGTTGGGTGACTGTCACATGCTAACTAACTAGCTAGTCGCAGTGTACTCAAGGAACACACAAGTACTCTTTAAACACACATAACAATGTCGTACCTAGCATCTACATAGGTTGAATGACACAACGAAATGTCACTGTTAAAACTTTTCAGAATGCGATACCTCAGAAACGGCTCATACTAGACTCCTGCAACAAACACCACTGACATTCTAACGTGCTTCATGTATAGTGCCTTAATATCAATTGCCACTGTTTTATTTACAAAGAATGGTTTGCACAAAAAGTATACTTTCTAAGTATCAGTATAATTTGTTGATTGTCAAAGAATACGAGCTCCTAATAACCAATCCATTTTGTGAAAACTGTACTTCAATAGCAAGTTTTACGTGATTCACCCTGTATATGTTGGAAAGTTGGAAAGTTGTGGTAAGAAGCTTCCTGGCAGATTAAAACTGTGTGCCGGACCGAGACTCGAACTCAGGGCCTTTGCCAGGCTGTGGCTAAGCCATGTCTCCGCAATATCCTTTCTTCCAGGAGTGCTAATTCTGCAAAGTTCGCAGAAAAGCTTCTGTGAAGTTTGGAAGGTAGGAGACGAGGTACTGGAAGAATTGAACCTGTGAGGACGGCTCGTGAGTTATGCTGGGGTAGCTCAGGTGGTAGAGTACTTGCCTGCGAAAGGCAAAGTTCCCTAGTTCGAGTTTAGGTCAAGCACACAGTTTTAATCTGCCAGGAAGTTTCATATCAGCTCAAACTCCGCTGCACGGTGAAAATCTCATTCAAGTTGTGGTAAGTTCCTATGGGACCAAACTGCTGAGGTTATCGGTCCCTAGGCTTACCTACTACTTAATCTAACCAACTTACGCTGTGGACAACACACACATCCGTGCCTGATGGAGGACTCGAACCGCCGATAGGGGCAGCCATGTGAACAGTGGCAAGGCGCCCAAGACCTCGCGGATACCCCGCGCGGCCCTGTGTATGTATTTAAAAGAATTTCTCATATTGTGTGTTGTGACTAAAATGTTCAGTCTGATCTGTGTTTACTGATAATTAAATTCTGAGCCCCCAATGCTAACTGTTGACACTTATTTCAGTTTTATATTAGAACTACAGCATTAAAGAATTGCATTTGCCAGTCTCCTAACATTTTTGTACTATAATAAGCATATAACTACTGCTATTCAAACCATACTAGATCTAGTTTTTGTACGTCCATCCTTTTGGCAGGCGGTCTCTGGGATGACGGCCGTTTACTGCTGTGTCGAAATAAAACACCTACAGGCATCCTTATGATTTGATTTTATTTTGTTGCAACCAGTTTCAACGCTTCAGTGCGTCATCTTCAGGCTGTTGTTGATGCGGTACGGGTTGATATGATCCCCATATACATCACATCAGTTGCCAGCGTTACTGGATACGCAGATAACTTTGAGTTGGCAGTTGATGGTTGGAGTGCTGACACATTATCTGCGTATCCAGTAATGCTGGCAACTAATGTGATTTTTGTAGGGATCACATCAACCTGTACCGCATCAACAACAGCCTGAAGACGACGCAATGAAGCGTTGAAACTGGTTGCAACAAAATAAAATTAAATCAAATCATAAGGATGGCTGTAGTGTTTTATTTTGTCACAGTACTAGATCTAGGTATCACACGTACTATTCAGCTATGTAGTATGAGAAAGTGAATGCTCCTTGAGAATGCAAACAATAACCGCTAAAAATATATAATTATATGAAAACCATCTTCTAATAATTCAGCTGATAAGAGAACCTCGTGTCCAACTTAGTTGTGATCCACCATAAGCAAGATTTTTACTTGTAACGATCTGTATTTGCTGACTTTTTACACAGAAAATGAAGTTTATTGAGAGGCAGTGGTTCATGCTGTGTTGTTTATGCCAAACAAGTGTTACAGTGCTTGCTTAAGTGTACTACTATCTTTTATCCTATTTGCAAAACAAAATTTCAGTAACAAGTATGGTGAACCCTAAGAGTTAATTTTCTTTGTGAAAGGTGTTAGTGCTGATACAACTTTGCTAATTAGGCTGGCGACCGTTCTCTTTTCCCGTAATTGCAGATTACTTATAACTGATAGTATCTTGGATCGAATCCAGCTTCTTCCGCTATTGCTTGCTTTCAATAGTAATTTTTCGAGAACCGAAAACAGTCCGATACCTTTCCATCACCCACGACAATAGTCAAATTAAAATTATTTCACAGAGTAATATAACCGGTCTATTGATAATTTAGTATTAGCCGGTGTTATAACCTATCTGTCATATCAAATTAAAATATTCGAGGAAAATTTCGTTTGACGCTGTTGGCAAATGTCGAAGCATGCAGTACCGAATTTGGTTGTGACCAGAGACAATATCATGAGCTTCAGGCAGTGCAGATTCAACCTCTCACGTGGAGAAACGGCAGTGGTAAGGCTCAGAATTGTGGTATCTGAAGTCAAACTTACCCCCAATCAAAAGTCACACGATGGCACCGAAACGCCGGATCCTGGCTGGTATTGGCAGCAGTCGTTGCAAAATTCTTTGCCTTCGTCTGAGCGATATCTCCGGCTGTTGCTTGGAGACACCCCTGTGTCAGCACTTCTGCTATCGGTGTTTACTGGAAGCCCTCCTGACGGCTTCCCATACTGTTTTTAGAACAAATGGAACGGTTGATAGAGCCGAGCAACGTTTGCCATGACCTTTTCTTGCTCTTTTTGATTATGTATCGAGCTTTGCCTCTCGCTACTCGAAAGGCTGTGAGCTTGAGTGCTGTTGGGCGGCATTTAAACTGTCGAAGATCTGCACGCCTTTCCCGGGAAGACAGAAGTCCCTACTCAAGACAACGTGATCCCCATAGCAATTTACACACTCTGGTGAAGAGGCGAAACCGTGCAGTCATGGGAGACTTTGCCACATTTGTCAAAAGTTGTTTCACTCTTACACCTTAAGGTGGTGTGCCGAAAGCGCTGACATTTGAAACACACCACTGGACTGAAGACATAGGGCTTCACTTAGGCGAATCAAACCTGCCTTTATATGCTCTGGGAGTTTTGCACTACTCAAGGTAAGTAAGGATGTAGAAGCCATATATTACTAGATATCCACCCACTATTTTCAGTATATTTTGCGCATCAACGATCTCTTCTTGAGCTCACTCACCTTTCAATTCCTCCTTGGAAATGTCTACCGAATCACTACATGACAACACCTTTGTTGTAACATCTTGGGTTGTCGGGTGTTCTGCCGG
Source organism: Schistocerca americana (assembly GCF_021461395.2). Classification (NCBI taxonomy): domain Eukaryota; kingdom Metazoa; phylum Arthropoda; class Insecta; order Orthoptera; family Acrididae; genus Schistocerca; species Schistocerca americana. Next base: position 468,342,175 of record NC_060124.1, on the reverse strand, counting down.
ATATCAGCGTCGTACTTGCACGATATTTCGGTCACGTAGCTCGAGACCTTCATCAGGTGCGACCTGAGACTGCTCCTCCAGTGGACCTGGTATAGTATTTATGCCATAGGCCATAGGCCATAGGCATAAATACTGGACCAGGTCCACTCGAGGAGCAGTCTCAGGTCGCACCTGATGAAGGTCTCGAGCTACGTGACCGAAATATCGTGCTAGTACGACGCTGATATCCGGCAGAACACCCGACAACCCAAGATGTCATTAGATCGCCGGGAAAGCCTGAAGAGTTACACCTTTGTTGTAGTTCAATGTGTTGTGCAGCTCCGTTTCTATAGCTTATTTACCAAGTCATTTTTCTTTCCAGAGCTTTGTCGCTTGTTGGAAACTAGCAGTTTCAATTAACAGTGTTCTGTTATTGAATCGCTTCGCTAATTTCAATGTACTTGCGATGCCGCATAAACATTTTTGAATATAAAAAGGTGAAAGCTTCTCAACGCTGCTCTCCTAAAGTTTCAGAATCAAAACCACATTCTGACTAGCAGCATGCGTTCTGTAGCTATTCACTGCAAAGCTCTGTGTAATTTATGAGCCTGAAGGATTGGCTACATGAGCCGTCTTGTTATATTAGGTGTTGATACCTACCAGCGACCCGCCCATTGCGCTGGGAGGAATAAGAGAAAGTTTCCAGGGTCCCATCCATGTCCCACTAGCAGCTAGTGCAATGAAGGTCGACCTAAACAGAGACCCACGTACATAGGTAGCCTTTAACAACTGAGATACAGCACGTTCCCCAAACGTTGCTCGCTAACGACTGTTCAACCGCAACAACCATGCGCCGGTCAGTGTGGCCGAACGGTTCTAGGCGCCTCAGTCTGCAACCGCGCGCCCGCTACGGTCGCAGGTTCGAATCTTGATTCAGGCATGGATGTGTGTGATGTCCTTAGGTTAGTTAGGTTTAAGTAGTTCTGATGACCTCAGATGTTAAGTCCCATAGTGCTCAGAACCATTTCAATCAACAACCATGCAACTCTTCGGCGAGTAGCACACCTTGAGACTGAGGGACTTTTTGCTGAGGTTTTTGTCATCCTCGCGATGCGGGCTGTCAAGACAAGATTCCCATTCCCTGTGACACACAGCGTTCCAGCACCACGCTATACAGTAGTTGCTGAAGGATGCCCAGAGCTTACGGTGACAGAGGGCTGACAGCACTTACCAGTCCCCAGCTCAGGAAACTCGGCATAATCAATCCTGTATCCAGAAAAGGAATGCTGGCCCCCTGAGGGCAATAATACCGCTCCAAAACAGCGGTTTCTTTACACTTTACATATATTGATATAGCAGCACTTTCGTCAACGTCTTTGTGACAGTTACAGATCTAACGCTGGACGACGCTAATGGTACGGGCAATGCCACATCAGTCAGATCATATGCCATTGACATACTCGCCGATGTTGAAAGCGTAAGCTCCACACTGTTACTATCATCTCCTATTTGCGACTGCCTCTGTTTATTTCCTGTCGTATTTTGCGAGGAAATTACAACATTAATGGACTGTGGACATACTGGACACTCATTGAGGTGTTGGCACAGTCGCAACGCTAGGGCATAGTGATAGTGTTTATCACAGTATCTGCATCTGGTCTTTTTATTTACGTTTCTACAAGTCCTTTCTCATATTGATTTCACACACTGTCACGAAGCTATATCGCTGTATAATTTATAGTTATTATAAAAAATGATGTACACTGGAAAGCATGTATGTATGTATGGTCCACAGCTTCTCCTAAACCACTGGACCGATCTGAACCTGGTAGACATGTCACTTACTGTCTGGAAAGACGCCTGCCTGTCAAAGGAGTGGGGGGTCAAAATGTAGTGTACCTCACGAAACTCCAAAGAATGAGAACTCTTGATCGCTTTTAGTAAACTTTACACGTAATTTCAAACCTTATAGAAACTTTTCCCCCAGACAACCATCACAGAACGATGAACGTAAAAAAGTTTATCGCTTACCACATTTTCACTGTTCATGCAGTAAAACTGCCACATGAAGCGTTTTCTTTTAATTTATTACTTCTTTAATAATGACTGCCTTCGCGACACATTTTACATACAGTATTCTCATTTACCACTGAATGTACCAGCAAAATTACATCCCTGTGCGACACATAGTATAGGATAATGACGTCATAAAGTTTGAGATGCGTGAAAAACTGCCGCTTCATGCACGAACGGTGCCCGTATATAACACTGTATACAACTGAAAAATCGGTCACTGCAACACAAAATACAGGAAGTACGACGTCATGAACATTTAGCTGTATGAAAATGAAATTCGCAAGAAATATAGGTGAAAATATGTGAAAATACGGGTGAAATATGTAAAATATACATGAAACATATTTGACGCCGGTCACTGTGGCCGAGCGGTTCTAGGCGCCTCAGTCCGGAACTGCGCTGCTGCTGCGGTCGCAGGTTCGAATCCTGACTCGGGCGTGGATGTGTGTGATATCCATAGATTAGTTAGGTTTAAGTAGTCTTACGTCTAGGGGACTGGTGACCTCAGATGTTAAGTCCCATAGTGCTCAGAGCCATCTGAACCATATTTGACATATGCGTTCTTGGAAGCCGGCCATTGTGGCCGAGCAGTTCTAGGTGCCTCAGTCTGGAACCGCGCGACCGCTACGGTCGTAGATTCGAATCATGCTTCGGGCATGGATTTGTGTGATGTCCTTAGGTTAGTTAGGTTTAATTAGTTCTAAGTTCTAGGGGACTGATGACCTCAGAGTTTAAGTCCCATAGAGCTCATAGCCATTTGAACCATATTTTGCGTTCTTGGGCAAAGCCACAGGTAGGAAGCTCATCTTAAAACCCTTGAACGATGTCAGCTGACTTTGGTACACATGTTCATCTGGAAAGAAATTCTGGAGGGGTAAGAACCTCCAGCCTCCAGTTGCGGTGAGGGTGCTAACGTGGAGATTGGAAGGGTTCGTAGATGGACAGCCAGAGAGGGAGAAGGAGAATTTGGCACAGACAGGGGGGAACGAGGAGATGGACAGAGAGAGGAGGAAGGTGAAATGGATAGAGAGAATGGAGAGCTGTGCAAAGAAAGGAATGAGCAGAAGATAGACAGGGGGAGGAGGGGATGGACAGAGACATGGACGAGGAGGAGATGGCAAGAGAAACTGTGTGGTCGAGATGGACAGAGAGAATGAGAGGAGGACATGGACAGAGAGCGGGGAGAGGAAGAGGTGGACATTGACTGAAGGAAGGAGGAGATGGACTAATAGAACCTTGGAATATACACATACCCAGGCAATGCTTGGTATTCAGCTGGAACATCATAATTTTAATGGCCACAGATTTTTTAAACCTTTATTGTTGTTTCAGTTCTTTATGAGAGAGCGAGCTGGCCACGAGTAAAACCGTTCTTCAGTCCAGGGTTACACATGGGTGAAAGATATTCTAAAATGCATGAAAATAGGTGACAATGAGTTATGTTATCTAACAAAGACAATGATAGACAAAGTATTTGTATTTTAAATCTTTTTACATGATTTTATATTTGAAAAATATTGCTGGAAAAAAAGTATTCCGCCCTTTTAGAGGTTTCCGATTCGCTCAAGATTTATTACTGCAGCATTGCATGAGGAGTTGATTGGGGGTTGTTTGGGGGAAGAGAGCAAACAGCGAGGTCATTGGCCTCATAGGATTAGGGAAGGAAGTCGGCCTTGCCCTTTCAGAGGAACCATTCCGGCATTTGCCTATAGCGACTTAGGGAAATCACGGAAAACCTAAATCAGGATGGCCGGACGCAGGATTGAACCGTCTTCCTCCAGAATGAGAGTCCAGCGTGCTAACCACTGCGCCACCTCAAGGAGTACATGAAATCATTATATTTACAGATCAACAGCACAACTGTTCTACGGTACCAGCTATTGACTCATGCTGAAACAACCATATTAGTATGTAGCGTAGCCTCCATGGACGGCAATGCAGTCGCTGACTCTGGCATCCAGTCGATCGTACAGATGGTGAGTACTGTCCTATGATACATTATGTCAAGGCTACGGCTGCTCGACCTGTTCAGGTAATTCTGCAAGTGGTGTTGGTTGACGAGTCTCACGAGTCACTTTTCGTCCCATCATATGTCATACGTGCTCGCTTAGAGACACATGTCCGGAGATCATGCTAGCGAGGGAAGTTGTTGCACATCTTACAGAGCATGCTGAGTTTCAAGGACCGTGTGCGGGTGAACATCATTCTGTTGGAGCAATACATCACCTTACTGTTGCAAGAATGGCAAAAGAATGTTTCTAACTACATTCTGCCCTACTGAGCGCTGGTTAGTGTCCCCTCTAGAAACATCAAAAGTGAACAACAAACCACAAAGCTTGGATTGTGGCCAGTGTACCTTGGATGAATGCACTCTGCGAGTCAGCATTCAACATGTCTACGTAGTAAGCGCAGACGACTGTAATTTACATGCAGGCAGAAACTGCTTTCTTCGCTGAAAACCACCGCTCGCCATTACTCCTTCCAAGTTATCCTCTGACGGCACCAATCAAGCTGTACACGTCGATGCTGTGGTGTGAGTGTCAATAACCGATTCGCAACAGATCGTGTTGACACGTTTGGGCTCAAAAGTCGTCTTATCTATGATACGCTGGCTGTATAATCTACCACTGCTGTCCTTACAAATGCGACAATCCTCGCGGGTGTCTGTGCTGCGTAGACGTCTACAATATCCCCTAAGGGTGCAAAAAAGTTCGCATGAACACTGATACCGGCATTGTTGCACAACTCATACAGCACGTCCAACTTGTGTGGCAATTCTTCGAAGGACCACCCCGCCACTCAGTAGGCCACAGTTTGACCTCTTTCAAACTCTCTCACTTGGTTTTAGAAAGCACGGGTGTGCCTCTGTGGCATGGTTGCCTGCTTGCTTCACATAGTTATAGCACACTGAAACTTTCGGCTGTGAGCATTCTCTGTTAATGGGTAGACACAAATGACGTTCTGGCTGAAATCATTATCACTACATCTAAACACAGGTGGTGCTGTGGTAGCTACGCCACTGCGCTATCTGTTGGTGGACGACTTTGACACCATAATCAATACATCTAGTATCCCCCAGGTGGCATATGCCATCATCGGATCAAAATCGACGTCGTCTCCTGTGAGTACTAATTTTTTTCCCGCAGTGTATAATCGCAGATGAAAATGTTAATGATGCTATGTTGTAATGCTTTTGCTGATGGTGTGCGAAAATGATCATGGTGATGGTGATGGAATTTTGAGTATCACTACTGGGCCCTATGAAACCACAGGTAGTGACTAAAAGTCAGTGAGGGGAAGAAGTGATGGGGGAAGAAAGTGGAAGGTTGGTGTGAGGTGGAGGTTTGGGCCTAGGGTTCGAATGAAGAGTATATATCGAGACGGATTTCATCGTTGACGAGTGGAGTTATTAGAAACTGTCAGGAGAGGAAGGATATGGTCTTAATGTGCATGGGAGATGGAACATATATATATAGTGGTGCAGTAGGACTCCTGGATTTGTTATAGGTGGGTAGGAGACTGGGTGATGGTAAAGGGTTTTGCGGTTAATGTATTGATCCGAAGGTACTCTAGGAAGAGAGGAAGGTGTGGGAAGTGGATGAGACTATACAAGATGCGAGGTGGAGAAGGTGGGCAGACAAGGAAGGCAGACAAGGAAGGCTAGCAGGAATGTAGGTGGCTGAATGGATGTTTCCTGGTTTTCATGGGACCTGTTCAGTGTAGAACAGGAGGAGACCCAGACAATAATGGCGTAAACTAGGGTGGGGCGGATGTGCAATTTACAGGTGAGGACAAGGTAGGCGGATGTGGACCCCAGATGTGGCCCATTAGTTTATGGGGTTTGTGAGGAGGTGTGCAATTCATGCTATTTTTCTGTCAAGTATTAGTACTAAACAACTTACTGTGTTGCATACTGTGTTGCTGTGTAGACGGACATATGGACATATGGATGACAGAAAAGCCGAGCGCTGGGACCAAAGATGGTAGCTTGGCTTTTCCGTGTCTTTATTTGAAGTTCCTCGTATTGCACCACTCGACCAAGATGTTCAAGTAGCGCTCGAAGAAGGCAACACTCGACCAAGGAATTCAAGTGGCAACGGAGGGATGTGAGGGAGACCTGGAGGTGTGGTGAGTAGGTACATAGGTAGCCGCTGTCATCAGCATGTTGGTGAAAGTAGGTGGGGAATGCTGTTAGTGGTTTTGGTATGTCTGTGGTGTACGGAATGTAAAGGAGGGGAGACAGGACAGAGCCTTGATGTGCATCTACTGTGAGGTGGAAAATGCAGGAGCAGGTGTGGTTGATCGTGACACATGTAGGACGTTGGTGGAGGAAGGATCGTCTGATACCCTTATAGCTGACTGAGAGTGCATATGTTTGTAGCTTGATGACTCATCCAAAATACAATCCCAACTCAGAGGCTCTGTGGATAACAACGGAGACAAATATGGCTGGTTTTCGTTTATTTATTTGAGAAATAGGGTAGGTTAGGTAATGAAGTTGGTCGTAACGGAACAGTTGAGACGGAAGACACATTGGCTGTTGAGGATAGGTAAAGTAGGGATCTGGCTTGCTTCTTCGGTTTCTGTTTGCAAGCTTAAGAAGTAAGATAGATTCCTACTGTACCTAGTGAATAATGTAGACAGACCGAAACTGAAATGGTACAATTTACCTTTTATAGTTAATGTTTGAAATAGGATACCAACATTTTAAAGGCGAAGTGTTCCACAGTCATCAGATAGATGTTCCTTCAATTCAAAGTACAAACAAGCTGCCGTCGTGAAAAGTGGGGTTTATAAAATGATCTGCCAAGAGCGTTACTACTGTTATGTAGGAGAGATTGGGCATTAATCTGTAACAGGTTCAGAGAGTATCACAGAAGCTAGAGATTAAACAAGCCATAATCTCAAATATTCTATGTATGTAGCTGTCCCATACACAGAGGGAAAGGGTGGAAACCCAGTACATTTGAAACATCAGAAATAGAAAAAAAAGAAACTGATGTTTGCATGTGCCAGTAAATGAGCAGACTCAGCTTAACTGTTCACCACATTTATACTTATAATATTGCAATTTCTACACAGGAGGGGAACCTTAGTGCATTCATTCATACATAGGTAATCATACAAATATCCATTTTGTGTAAATAGCTCTACTGTGTATTTTTGTTCGTAGGTAGAGTAACTGCTGTATGTTTGCTTATTCATAGAGTAATTGCTGTCCTAATTGATTTTATAAAGCTATACAATACAAATGTACCTTTGTCAAAACAGTCAACAAAGTTACCTTTTACAGTTTAGGTCGGAAGTTGATCGATTAAAAAGGTGACATGGTCTTACGTTTTATTGGTTCCCATCTCTGGAATCAATTGTATACTGAAAAATGGGCTGACAACCCCGGCGTACAACCGTCTCCCGAAACAAGGCAAAAAAGTTTCTTTTAGTTAATGCAGTATACAATGTTTTAAAAACAACCCACAGTTGAATCAACTAAACAACTTCATCTTACTTTGTGAGGTCTAGGAAAAGATAGCCTGCTTATTTTTATGTTTCGATTTGTTAACAGTAGCATGTTTTCAAATTTTAATTGACTATAGATTAATAAAATTACGAAGCTTTTTGAATGTAATGAAATCACCAAATTACACGGCATGGAAAATTCTTACTGATCACTTAAGTACAAACTTCAGTGTTGACCAAAACGCAAAAATTTAACCTTTTCAACGCTGTATTTACACGTCCTGACCCTCTATCTTTGACACTCCAACATTTCTGATATCGTTGTGCAATATTACTTCATTCAAAGTAAGTTTGCAGTAGACGTTTTACAGGATTTTCTAAGTAAAAATACAATTTGCAGTTGTCTGAATAGGTATACTGCTTTTCCCATTTGAAGCAAATAGCTTCGGGACAGTCGTAAATGTTTCTATCGTCGTGTTTCAGCGTACATGAAGTTGAAAACGTTCTTTAATATCTTGCCCTTTAACTTGTTCACTCAGTGCTGCCTCGGTTTACCTGTTTTGGCAACACAAATCTTTTCTCTCTGCAAATGCTAACTCAATTTCCCTGAGTGTTCTTTTGTTTCAAAATACAGCTGTTAGCAATATTAAATTTTTCATGACACCCCGACATCGGTTGAAGTCGAATAGCACTAATGGTTTCCAGCTATGCGTACTCAGTGTAAAGTGTGCTGGGAAACGGTGATAGCAGCACTGTAGCGAAATTCAACTGCGTGGAAACTCTCGCTTCCAGTATGACGATAATTTCAGATAGGAACGATCCGAGAGGCAGGGATGTTGCAACTTTTTCGTCTAGCTGACGTGGCGCTGTGAAGCCACCGGGGAAGGGCAGCTCATTAATCATCCGACAGATAGGGGCGCCTCGATCGCGCCCAACTTCCGCCTTGTCCCCGGGCCGAGCTGCGTGAAATTTATTGCGTCCACCGGCGCCGCCCTGTACTCCTCATAAAAGCCATCTCTTTTTTTATCCCCCCGCCAGCCTCCCCTCACCATACTTTCTCCTCTGGTATCTACCATTGTCATTTTCACCTCCGACGACCGATAAAAAATTCCCAATTTAACGGTCAGATGCTTGAAGAGAGAAAAGATTCTAAGTCTTGGTTGCCGCTTCATAAATTTCCAGTTTCAACTTCTGTGCCACTTCTTCTAAACGCAAATTTAATTTACTGCACCGAAATGAATGAAGATGCAATGACACGAAATAATATTTTCGGTAGCCTGTCGAAAATGATGAATTCGCGATGTAATTAACATGTTGTATTGGAACTATCTTAATATTCTACGACTTTTATATAGAAACAATAAAACAATTCTGGATCGTAAGATAATTTAATAGAGTTGAAAGAGAAGTGAAATAAAATGGCATAAGATGGCCATATTTGGAATGGGATGATATAATTGAGACAAAATTAAATTAAAATTAGGACATATAATCTACCACAGAGGAATAATTTGGTGTGAAAATTTCTGAAAATAATAATTTTAATATCAGTATTACACATACTGAAATAACTTCGTAGACGATAGTGACAAGTAATCGAAATATGAGCTCACTTTCTTTTGAGAGAGTAGCGCTGGGGTTCGAACCCAGGTCTCCTGCTTATTAGGTAATTGCGCTTGCAATTACACCACACTGGCACTGCAGCTACCATTCTTGCACAGAATACCCTTGTATGTCTCTCTCTCTCCGATACATTACTGTTGTAGACAAATGTGACACTCAGTATGTCTCAGGTACATCAACTGGGTACAATTGATATATCACCCATGCTTGAGATACAGTCAAAATTAACCCCATTTCGCACACGGGTAAGGTTCTGTTCCAGAACTGGAGAGTCTCGGCAATACTTATGCGATTTTGGAAGTGGAACCACTATCGGCTGAGCGTGAGTTGCATTTTGTCTCATGGACCAAGATGTACCAGGAGAGTCTGTGCAGGTTGATAGCCACAGATTCAGGGTGGCATAACAGCTAGCGCGTCTACTTTGTTATCAGAAGACCCAGATTTGAATCCCACTACTGGTAAAAATTTTAATTGATCGCTTCGACTACAACATTGTCGTGCTTGATATATTTCTTCAGAAGAAGCCAATGACCAAATGAAACCAAAAATGCTTTGAAGCAACAAAGGAATACTGCACAATATGATGATAGTTTTAGAAAGTCATCAGAGTCTCTAGAGACGGAGAGTAAAAGCATATGCAACCCAGCAAACCAACAGAATCATGAGACAAACATTTTAAATGTAAATTATGGGAATTCATTTGCGTCCAATAAAATTATGCAACAAGATCAAACTCTTAGAAAAAGATGGTTCCATCGACATAAACGAAAATGTGTAATTAGTCGACAGTAAAAGTTACTGAACTAGCAGAATATGTTGTAAGTACGATGGTAGTCGAAGAAATTTATAACTCAAATGAAATGAGGTAGCTGTTAAACAGAAGCCACTTTTCAGTCACTCGATGGTTACGAAATGATAGAATATACTGAATTGCACAAAAGTAATTGAAATTTTTTTCGCGAGGATGGGGTAACTTCCTATGAAACAATGGTACACGAAACAAAAGAATTATGAATACTTACCTGGAACTCATATTTCAAAAGTTAGGGTACTTATTTGCTTATATGTAAGATGTTAAGCTGTATGTTAGTTACTTAATAATGAAAATGAGTACTTCGCAAAGCAGCACAAGCTGAGTTTTATGAAGCCATTAGAAATATGTAGAATGGAAAGCTCAGATGTGATGATATTTAGCAGAGTTGGTTAACGGTGGAAGCAAAATAATAAAATAATACCAGACCTTCAGAATAGTTTACATGCTGTGTGTAGGGGAGGACATTTTCCCAAGACAGGATCTACAGCCATTTATGGTACATTAGACGAAAGTGCTCAGATAAGGCACGAAAAGCTATAGGCGTGTTCGTCTCCTCTCTAAAATGTACAAAATTGTAACTAAAATTACTTCTATTGGCACAGAGAAAACACTGAATTGTAACTATCTGAAATAACAGCCTGGATTTTGAGGTGGATACAGCATATGGAATACTTGCAAATCGCAAACATATTATAAAACGGAGCAGTGAAAATGAATTTACTCTTTATTTGGACATTAAGAGAATCATTTTGTTTCTATGTACACGGAACTAACAGCCCTGAACAGGGAAAGCATAGCTTGAACGTATGTGAATCCACTGAAGAATATAAACAGTCTCTGCTGTGCATTCTTTTAGACAGGATATTGAGAAAGAACTGAAACAGGAGTCAGACAATCAACCAGAATTTTTCTCAACTGTCGGTGGAATATTTTTCAGATTCTTCAGCTGGAAAATGAATATGGAACAAATGATAATGAAACTGGTTGAAACTTTCTTGGTTTTCTCGTTGACATTCTGCTGTTTATCCAAAGCGCGGATAAACTTCAAGAATGAATGGAGGAAACAATAGAGCAATGTCTCAAATTATCGTGAAGTCAGATAGTATGAGGCTAAAATAACGTATAACTTACGAACAGAAAAAAAGTTAATACAAATTAACACTGAATTCCCATGTCGAGAGGTTTTGTATTTGGGGCAGTTGTTGATACTGATTGAATGGACAGAAAATAAAATAAACATCGTTAAAATGATATCGAGTGAATTTAGTTAAGTAACTATTCTTAACGAATGGTCACACGTGTCTAACGCAAAAATTTTGAAATCTTTGTGCGTTGGCTGTTTTCATTTACTGCAGTGGAGCACGTACTTTCATCTGTCAACTACTGAGAAAGAGGACTGCTCAGCTGTCACTGCGAACATTCATATTGCAATGCAGTAGTAGGAGCACGAAAACAAGCAAACACAGAACAGACCGACGTGGAAGGTATGAAATGAAATGTTTATATGTCATATTTCGTAGGGAGTCCCCTTTCGGGGAGTTCGACCACCTTGTGCAAGTCTTCTTATTTAAAGCCACTTCGGTGACTTGCGTGTCGATAACACTGCAATGATGAGAACAACACACCACCCATCCGCCGACCGGAGAAAATGTCCGATCCGGCCGGGAATCGATCCCGGGCACTTCCCATTGAATTCAGCTGCGCTGACCACTCAGCTTTTAAGTTTTCAGTGAAAATAAATGCTAAATGAAAAATATTTAAGTTATGAACAATTTAATATTTAATGATATTCTTTTTGACTGCACTGTTATGTACAGTATTCAGCTGATGGTAAATAGATAATGTTATAATAACTGATCTCTACTTGTTAACTGTGATCAGTGTCTTATCGAACGAATAATACCTTTTAAAACACATAAATGTTTAAGAAAAAAATTTACAGGTTCCATGGGTTGACCAGTCCATCTATAGCATCCAAATGGTTCAAATGGCTCTGACCACTATGGGACTTAACTTCTGAGGTCATCAGTCCCCTAGAACTTAGAACTACTTAAACCTAACTAACCTAAGGACACCACACACATCCATGCCCAAGGCAGGATTCGAACCTGCGACCGTAGCAGCCGCGTGGCTGTAAAACTGTATCTTGTTTCTTCTACCTGTGTTAAGAGCGATTGGCATGGCAGTGACGGAAGGAACAGCCTTCCTATGTAGACGCAGCCCTCGAATCGACGGCAGTTTTCGAAAGAAAACACCCTGAAGCAAGTCGTCCTATCCTGCCTTACTAATGATAACAAATTAAATATTTTTATTTGATCTGTGATGGATTAAAATATGTATCTAGTTCATCTTCAGATTTGTCCACGATCAGTTGGAAGCTGTCAATACATGTCGTTAAGTTTTGAGACGTAGCTCTATTACTGAAGTGTGTAATAATTCTGTAACAAAGTTTTAAAAGTTGAACAAAAGTGTTTTGGAGGATTTGGAATTCTATCGAAGAGCAATTTTATAAATTGTTGACTTGGATTTTTTTTCTTTAGATCAAGTGAAATGTTTTTTCGAAGTTAGGAAGTGTTGTTTAGTATATGTTTCGCAAAAACTGATAAGAGATAGTAAGAACTCTAGATTATTGAGATTATGTTACTGCCTGTATTTCAGGGTATTTGCGTGAAAGTGACGTTAGCTTTTTCGAGGCTAAACTAACTTTATATTCATTCTGGAAAGAAGCGAAGCGAAGCATAAGCAGTCAAAAATATTGATATCACTGACATTAGAAATTACGATAAATGCAATATTTTTGTGGAATATCATCGTACTTATGAAAATACCAATATAAATAAGATATTACAGACAAACCATTTCTTAGAATCGATTGTACATGTTAACTGAGTTTATACTTCGTGAGATGGTTACTGACTGTTTCAAAACTGAATATTGATCGACCAGCGATACCAAACTGCGTCTTGTTCGCATGAAGTGAATTGCTACATCGACAAGTAAACAAACACGTGATAAGGGCCGGCCGCGGTGGTCTAGCGGTTCTAGGCGCTCAGTCCGGAACCGCGCGACTGCTACGGTCGCAGGTTCCAATCCTGCCTCGGGCATGGATGTGTGTGATGTCCTTAGGTTAGTTAGGTTTAATTAGTTCTAAGTTCTAGGGGACTGATGACCACAGATGTTAAGTCCCATAGTGCTCACAGCCATTTGAACCATTTGAACGTGATAAGGTAATTTTTAAATATTGAGTATTAGAATTGTTATTAATGATCAAAATCTTACGCTCCCGACGATCGACCATCAAAATAGAACCTGCGACCTCGTTAATTTCATCTTCTAAACTATGCAGTGTTGTGCGCCTGTGGTACGAGTATAACATTACAGGAGTTGCAGTTGTAAGCGACAAGGTAGCACATCCTTATATGATGAAAGAAAACCGATGGGCCACTCCAAGGCGTGGGATCAAATTTACAAGCATTTCATTGAACAAAAAATATATTCCTACAGAACTGAAAAATAATGGTAAAAAGAAATTAATTTACGGCCCGCTTCAGCTCTTGAAAGCGCAGTTCAACAAAAGAATAACGACACAGTATATCCCCAACACAAAAAAACTAAATTCAAATCCGTTTCGCCTCCGCAGATAGAATCGGAACAAAATGTTTACAAGAACAATTTATAATATCTGGCCCTCGTTGACAGTCAGAAAAGCGACAACAAAATTAATTTCTTTAATTAACTGCAAGAGAACAAACTGGAAGATAACTCTCTGATTTAGTTAAGATGCTAAATAAGTATCTTCGACTACTCTCATCACTCACTAAAGCAAATATACTATCAGCCATCAATAGGATCACCTACACAAATTCCCCGATACAGTTTTCTGTACGCTATGACATAGAAAACACATTACTCTTGCAGAGGAAAATAAACACATAATTTTCGATAAAATGACACATATGAAATTAGTCATGCTCAGTCCGCCCCTGGTAGCTGAGTGGTCAGTGAGACGGAGTGTCATACCTAACGGATCGGGTTCGATTCCCGGCTGGGTCGGAGATTTTCTACGCTCATGGACTGGGTGTTGTCTTGGCTTTATTGTGGTGTCACCGCCAGACACCACACTTGCTAGGTGGTAGCCTTTAAATCAGCCGCAGTCCGTTAGTATACGTCGGACCCGCGTGTCGCCACTATCAGTAATTGCAGACCGAGCGCCGCCACACGGCAGGTCTAGAGAGACTCCCTAGCACTCGCCCCAGTTATACAGCCAACTTTGCTAGCGATGGTTCACTGTCTACATACGCTCTCATTTGCCGAGACGACACTTTAGCATAGCTTTCAGCTACGTCATTTGCTACGACCAAGCAAGGCGCCATATTCAGTAATTAGAATGAATTGTGAACATACAATATTGTGAATCATGTACCGTCAAGAGCGACGTTCCTCATTAATGGATTAAAGTTAAGTATCAAACTAATTACGTCCGCTTTCTGATTTCTAATTCCTTGTCATGTTCCAGACCTCACGTCAGTATAGTTCTTCCCTCCTCACGCCAGCTTGCGTGAGCTAAAACGCGTGCATTTCGGCATCCTCTAGTAACACGGTGTTGGCTCTTCTGCCAACACAACACTTACCATCATCTTTCATCCCCATCGACACGAAAGTAGCCGAAGTGGCATCAACTCGAAAGACTTGGACAAGTCGAACAGTCTACCCGACGGGAGGCGCTCGTCACATGGCATTTCCAGTCATGCTCGCGGTGTATAAATAACAAATAAATATGGCTCTCGTTTTTAGAAAAATCATCCACACACCCCGCATGCCATCACACACCGAACATAGTACACTCTGCTCATGAAACATCCATGTGTAAAATGTCTGTTCACCCGATACAGTCATTGCAGAGTTTTCACCTTTCGCTGTACGTTAGCGGGTGGTTATGATGAAACTTTCCCTATTCAACACGTTATAACACGGAAACTAACTGCCGTACTAGGACGAAACTTACAGGGTGTCCAGAAAAGGACTCCCTGATTTCAAAATTAAATATCTCGAAAACAAAGATCGCTAGAGGAATGCAGTAAACGGTATGTTTATAATGAAAGCTGTAAGAAGTTTATACAGCAGTTTGAAATAATAGTTACAAGAGCTGCTAACAGATGGCGCCGTACGCTGTATAGCTCATATCAGCATACATAAGTGAAATAGTCGTATGAAAACAATATTTGCAAACAATCTCATCACAATGTTTTCAAAATGTTCACCATTGGCACTACAGAGGCGGCGCAAACGAAGAATGAAATTCGCCATCACATTTCTAGATCTACATCTACATTTACATTTGTACTCCGCAAGCCACCCAACGGTGTGTGGCGGAGGGCACTTTACGTGCCACTGTCATTACCTCCCGTTTCTTTTCCAGTCGCGTATGGTTCGCGGGAAGAACGACCGTCTGAAAGACTCCGTACGCGCTCGAATCTCTCTAATTTTACATTCGTGATCTCCTCGGGAGGTATAAGTAGGGGGAAGCAATATATTCGATACCTCATCCAGAAACGCATCCTCTCGAAACCTGGCGAGCAAGCTACACCGCGATGCAGAGCGCCTCTCTTGCAGAGTCTGCCACTTGAGTTTGCTAAACATCTCCGTAACGCTATCACGGTTACCAGATAACCCTGTGACGAAGCGCGCCGCTCTTCTTTGGATCTTCTCTATCTCCTCCGTCAACCCGATCTGGTACGGATCCCGCACTGGTGAGCAATACTCAAGTGTAGGTCGAACGAGTGTTTTGTAAGCCACATCCTTCGTTGATGGACTACATTTTGTAAGGACTCTCCCACTGAATCCCAACCTGGTACCCGCCTTACCAACAATTAATTTTATATGATCATTCCACTTCAAATCGTTCCGCACGCATACTCCCAGATATTTTACAGAAGTAACAACTACCAGTGTTTGTTCCGCTATCATATAATCATACAATAAAGGATCCCTCTTTCTATGTATTCGCAATACATTACATTTGTCTATCTTAAGGGTCAGTTGCCACTCCCTGCACCAAGTGCCTATCCGCTGCAGATCTTCCTGCATTTCGCTACAATTTTCTAATGCTGCAACGTCTCTGTATACTACAGCATCATCCGCGAAAAGCCGCATGGCACTTCCGACACTATCTACTAGGTCATTTATATATATTGTGAAAAGCAATGGTCCCATAACACTCCCCTGTGGCACGCCAGAGGTTACTTTAACGTCTGTAGACGTCTCCCCATTGATAACAACATGCTGTTTTCTGTTAGCTGAAAACTCTTCAAACCAGCCACACAGTTGGTCTGATATTCCGTAGGCTCTTACTTTGTTTATCAGGCGACAGTGCGGAACTGTATCGAACGCCTTCCGGAAGTCAAGGAAAATACCATGGAGGCTGTATCTAATATTTTCTGGGTCTCATGAACAAATAAAGCGAGTTGGGTCTCACACGATCGCTGTTTCTGGAATCCATGTTGATTCCTACAGAGTAGATTCTGGGTTTACAAAAACGACGTGATACTAGAGCAAAAAACATGTTCTAAAATTCAACAACAGTTCCACGTCAGAGATATAGGTCTATAGTTTTGCGCATCTGCTCGACGACCCTTCTTGAAGACTGGGACTACCTGTGCTCTTTTCCAATCATTTGGAACCTTTCGTTCCTCTAGAGACTTGCGGTACACGGCTGTTAGAAGGGGGGCAAGTTCTTTCGCGTACTCTGTGTAGAATCGAATTGGTATCCCGTCAGGTCCAGTGGACTTCTCTCTGTTGAGTGATTGCAGTTGCTTTTCTATTCCTTGGACACTTATTTCGATGTCAGCCATTTTTTCGTTTGTGCGAGGATTTAGAGAAGGAACTGCAGTGCGGTCTTCCTCTGTGAAAAAGGTGTTTAGTATTTCAGGTTTACGCGTGTCATGCTCTGTTTCAATGCCATCATCATCCCGGAGTGTCTGGATATGCTGTTTCGAGCCACTTACTGATTAAACGTAAGACCATAGCTTCCTAGGAGTTTCTGTCAAGTCGGTACATAGAATTATACTTTCGAATTCACTGAACGCTTAACGCATAGCCCTCCTTACGCTAACTTTGACATCGTTTAGCTTCTGTTTGTCTGAGAGGTTTTGGCTGCGTTTAAACTTGCAGTGAAGCTCTCCTTGCTTTCGCAGTAGTTTCCTAACTTTGTTGTTGAATCACGGTGCGTTTTTCCCGTCCCTCACAGTTTTACTCAGCACGTACCTGTCTAAAACGCATTTTACGATTTCCTTGAACTTTTTCCATAAACACTCAACATTGTCAGTGTCGGAACAGAAATGTTCGTTTTGATCTGTTAGGTAGTCTGAAATCTGCCTTCTATTACTCTTGCTAAACAGATAAACCTTCCTCCCTTTTTTTATATTCCTATTAACTTCCATATCCAGGGATGCTGCAACGGCCTTATGATCACTGATTCCCTTTTGTCCACGAGTCTCAACCGAAATGGATTCACATGCCACAGAGATCGGCGATTCAAGCTCGTCCAGCGTGGCGGGATGCTTCCGGTAGACCATGTATTTCACTCTGCCCCACAAAAAAAGTCACAGGGAGTCAAATCCGGCGAATATGCAGGCCAATCCATGCCTGCACCAGTAAATTTGGTATATTCCAAAGCAATGACTCCATTCCCGAAGTATTCCCCAAGAAAGCGAAACTCATGTTCGGTCCGATGTGGTCTGGCTCCATTTTGCATAAACTATTCAATACCCGGTCTATCCTCTAACGCTTGCTGTGTGGCGACAAATTGTTCCAAAATTGCAACGTAACATGCACCAGTGACCGTTTCTCGAATGAGAAAACGGCCAATAATGCCTCTGCTGCATACTGCGGCCCACACAGTAACTTTAGGAGAATACAGGGGTTTCGCTTCACACCAATATGGCTTCTCGGAACCCCAAAATCGCCAGTTCTGCTTATTCACGTATCCATTCAGGTGGAAGTGTGCTTCATCTATAATCCAGATGCAGCCAACATCAAATCCTTCACTATCAATTGTGAGCATCTGATTAGCAAAGGCAACCCTTTGTTGCACAGCTCGTACGGGTATGGCCTGGTGCGTTTGAATTTTGAATGGAAACATGTGTAAGCTCTTTCTCAGTATTTTCTGCGTGCTGGAACGCTTCAAACCAGTCTCAGATGCAATTCTACGGACGGATGACATTGGATTTCGCTGAATAATTCCAGAAACCGTGGCGATATTTTCAGGCGTAACTGCGATTTGCTTGCGGCCAACATGCCCCACTAGATCATTAGTTACGCTGCCTGTTCGTTGAAATTTTGCGAAGAGCGTACGAACGGTTATCGCATCGGGTCCTTTTGGAACATTAAATCGTGCTTGAAAACTTCGCCTTGTTGCCGTAGGACTCTCTTCTAACCTGCGGTACTCTAGCACCAGAAAAACGCGTTGTTCAATGGAGTATATGGTTTTAATCTCTTCCTTCGGTACGCTAACCTCCTTTCACGTTTCAATAGTGGAACTGATCGCTCTGGGCTTCGGATCACTATTTATACTAGGCATTACGTATGGCGATTACAACGCCATCTGTTAGCAGCTTTTGTAACTATTATTTCAAACTGCTGTATAAACTTCTTACAGCTTTCGCAATAAACATACCATTTACTGCATTCCGCTATCTATCTTTGTTTTCGAGATATTTAATTTTGAAATCAGGGAGTCCTTTTCTGGACACCCTGTAGTAACATTAATGTCAAGGAGATGAGGAAGAGAAATAATGCAGAATCAATTGAACTGGAACACTCTCACTGTTCTGCTACGTTACATCATACAAAGGCTCAGTATGGTGCCCATCAGTGTCCAGAGGAGTCTGAAAGCGCAGGTTTGCCTTCTACATGGCAGAACGAAGCCTGTCCGTAGTTATGCTGGCTGATTCTCGTGATGTGCTGCACTTCAGATAGGCACATGTGTAAATGTTCTCGTGGTAAACCCTGTCCTTCGGGTAGCCCCGTAACCAGAAATGACAGGGAGTGAGATCAGGTGATAGTGCCGGCCAAGCATTCGTAAACGATCAACTGATAATTAGATCGTTTCCAAATGTGTTTCGGAGAAGCAGGTGAACTTCACGAACGATGTGCAGTAGAGCCCCATCTTACATGAGAACAGTTGATTTCAATGCATCTCTCTCCTGTAGGGCGGGTGTAACCTGCTGACGAAGCATATCGCAGTAACGTTGGCCAGTCATACTGCACGTCCTTGGTCCTTGATCGCCAACCTGATCATAAAGAAATGGACCAATGATGGACGTAGCCGTGAAGCCACACCATATGGTGACACGTTCATCATACAGAGGAAATTCATGCACAGTGACTGGAGTTGAAGATCCCCACACTCGGTAATTCTGTGTGTTCACCTCACCTTTGAGACTGAAATGAGCTTCGCCTGTCCATAGGATGGTCAAGGGCCAGCCCTCGTCAACTTCAGTTCTTGCGAGAAAGTAGAGAGCGAAGTCAACACGCCGTTGTTCGTCTTGAGGTGCAAGCTGGTGTACGATATGGATCTTGTACGGATACCATTTGAGAATGGTTCGAAGCACCTTCCGTACAGTGGACCACTGGATGTTCAGCTGTCGTGACACAGCGCGCGCACTGCCTGACGATCGGGAATTGGGCGCAGCAGCGATTTCATTAACCACCTGTGGTGCAACCGGTCGTCGGCCTCCTTCCCGAGCGACGCCCAGTTCTCCAGTTGATTGGAACTTTTTCATCATGCTCCGCACAGCAGGTGGAGAAAGAGGACCCTTCCGTAATCCTTTCACTCGGCGATATTCTCCAAGCTGCAGCATCGGTGTTGTTTTGATAATAGAGCTTCACCAATAATGCCTTGCTCCTTTTGCCCAAGATTGTGTTGACACGTCAACAAGTGTGACTGGTCAGGTGGAAATCACGATGACTGATCGCAGCACCTGGTGGCCATAGTTGGAAATAGAGGGAGGTGCTGTGATACATGGAAATTATGCAACTCATAAAAAGAGCACTGCGTCTTCAGGCCACAAGTAGCCCATCGGTACCATCCGACCGCCGTGTCATCGTCAGGTGAGGATGCGGATAGGAGGGGCATGTGGTCAGCACACCGCTCTCCCGGCCGTTATGATGGTTTCCTTTCACCGGAGCCGCTACTATTCGGTCAAGTATCTCCTCAATTGGCATCACGAGGCTGACTGCACCCCAAAAAATGGCAACAGCGCATGGCGACCTGGATGGTCACCCATCCACGTGCCGGCCACGCCCGACAGCGCTTAACTTCGGTGATCTCACGTGAACCGTTGTATCCACTGCGGCAAGGCCGTTGCCATGCAACTCATACTCTGGACATTAATGCTAACAGGCTTGGTACTCGTACTGTAATTAGTTTCCGTATTATAACGTGTTAAATAGGGAAAGTTTATTTATAACCACCCGTTATATTGTAACACTCGACTAAGCAAAATATTGCTGCCGGTCACTAAAGCACCAAGCTAGCGCTCGTCTTGTTATGTGGACCTCGAGTCTGCGTCTGTACTGGAGTCGCCGTCTTCTCGCCCGGGAAGAGACAGCAACCATCCCACAGGGCTGAGTGAGCCCACACACTGGCCATTCCCTGCGCTGTCAGTCGGTGATGTTTTGTAGAGAGCTCCTTTGCACACCAGCTCTGAGGAGACATCCTGTTCGTGGCTGTCGTCTAGCTCAGGGACTCCAAGTGCTAGCCAGGCAGTCTCCAGACTGCACGAACGGCCCTGTTCGGGCACGTATGGCACCAGGAAAAGTCCCTGCTGACCGCAAGACAACGCCAGACAGCGGACACTTGTCACCACTGGAATAAAGTGGAACGCGCACAACCGGTCACCGACTGCTCTTTCGGGCTCGCCCGCTGGTCGATCCATGCTCGGTGCGGTACCAGCAGTGCCAAAACACCGTGGACCGCACCTCCTATCGGCGCCTAAAGCCGTCGGCACACGGACCGTCCTTTGGAACGTGCTGCTGAACGCTCAGTGACGATGCAGCTGGTGTAATACGATACACGTAACTAAACGTGGTTTTACGCATCGCACCACGCTCCAGCGGCAGTTGTCGGCTCTGTCTGGCTCGCAAATCACACTGTTTACGAAATGGGCGGTCGAACTGCCTACATTAGCTGTAACCTGTAATCACTCACATGTCCTCCTTTGTCTATATACTGCCTGTAATACACACGAATAAAAAAATCAATACCCGTGAACACATTATAAGGCAAAAAAGAAAATAACATGTGTACGTAGGCTGTTAGGTTTTCTTATTGGTAACGCCACGTAGCGCTCTGTATGAAAAATCACTGGCTGTGCTGTGCGCAGTCTGTGGGTAGTTTGCATTGTTGTCTGCCATTGTAGTGTTGGGCAGCTGGATGTGAACAGCGCGTAGCGTTGTGCAATTGGAGGTGAGCCACCAGCAGTGGTGGATGTGGGGAGAGAAATGGCGGAGTTTTGAAATTTGTAAGACTGGATGTCATGAACTGTTATGTACATAGTGACTTTTCGACACTATTAAGGTAAATACATTGTTTGTTCTCTATCAAAATCTTTCATTTTCTAACTATGCTTATCAGTAGTTAGTGCCTTTAGTAGTTTGAATCTTTTATTTAGCTGGCAGTAGTGGTGCTGGCTGTATTGCAGTAGTTCGAGTAACCAAGATTTTTGTGAGGTAAGAGATTTGTGAAAGGTATAGGTTAATGTTAGTCAGGGCCATTCATTTGTAGGGATTTTTGAAAGTCAGATTGTGTTGCGCTAAAAATATTGTGTGTCAGTTTAAGCACAGTCATGTATAATTGTTCTAAGGGGACGTTTCATATGATCCTGGCAGGGTCGCCATATGAAACGTCCCCTTAGAACAATTATACCGTACGTGGCGTTACCAATAAGAAAACCTAACAGCCTACTTACACATGGCCATAAAGTAACGCCGTCAGGTTATACACTGAAGAGCCAAATAAACTCGTACCGCTGTCTAATATCGTGTAGGACCCCAGCGACGACGCAGAAGTGTCGCAACACGATGTGGCGGGATCGAGGGAACTGACACCATGAATCCTGCAGCGATACCCATAAATCCGTAAGAGTACGAGGCGGTAGAGATCTCTTGTGAACAGCACGTTGCAAGGCATCCCAGGTATGCTCAATAATGTTCATGTCTGGGGAGTTTGGTGGCCAGCAAAAGTGTTAAAATTCAGAAGAGTGTAGCAATTCTGGACGAGTGCGCTGTTGCATTATCCTGCTGGAATTGCCCAAGTTCGTCACAATGCACACTGGACATGAATGGATGCAGGTGATCAGACAGGATGCTTTCGTACGTGTCACCAGTCAGAATTGTTGATACGAGAGTCTTTAATCGTACTATGCTTACACACAATATCTTAAATATCATAAAAGAGGAAGTAGGATGGAATCATGGTTGGTAGTCACACTTTATAATTAAGACAATTTTATGACATTACGCCTTTGAAAAATATTTGAGAATTACAAGTTGTGGACGAGCCACTAGATAAAGCCTTGCAAATACAGTTATAAACCCAATGTACGCAGTACTCAAACAGTCTCTTATTAAGAAAGCAGAATTACTGACAAACTTCAGAAATTCAATCTCCCATATAGGATTTCCCTGAATATACATATAATAAAAGAATTACAGGTAAAGGGTTACTGAATGACACTTGAACACTAGTGCCAAGCTAAGATCCTAGTACATAACATGATAGAACCACTTAAATAAAAAACTACAGCAGAAGCACTGATCTTTAAAAATAAACTTTCACGCGCTCAGGCGTATTAATAATAATAAAAAAATACTAGAAAAGGCTGCACAAGGAATTCAGAAGATGCTATGCAGTTTAAGGTTTAGCCACCTGCCAGTCCCTAATATGTAAGGAAACAAGTTCATATACGAACAGGTTACATACAATATGTATTTATGTATCCACCAGCTTAAACCGCCTTGGTGGAAGGAAGATAAATACTAAACTTTGGAAGGCGATATGTGAACAACTCCCAGCTGTGGCCAGGTTCATAAACACTGACAGGCCTAGAGCTCGGATGACATTTCACTGCCCGAGTCACGAAGACATTCCAATAACTCTGAAACATAGAAACATTCGGGAGAACCTTTGACTCACACATGGACAACTGTATTAATAGAGTGCCGGCTTTAAAAACGCAACATAAAATCATTTGAGTGCAAGAGACACAAAGCACTAGTAAAACTTTTGAGAAAACTTTCAAATGGTTCAAATGGCTCTGAGCACTATGGGACTTAACATCTGAGGTCATCAACCCCCTAGAACTTAGAACTACTTAAACCTACCTAACCTAAGGCTGGTTCAAATGGCTCTGAGCACTATGCGACTTAACTGCTGAGGTCATCAGTCGCCTAGAACTTAGAACTAATTAAACCTAACTAACCTAAGGACATGACACACATTCATGCCCGTGGCAGGATTCGAACCTGCGACCGTAGCAGTCGCGCGGTTCCGGACTGAAGCGCCTAGAACCGCTTGGCCACCGCGGCCACCCAAAACTTTCAAATAACGGCCACCATATATCTAGGCCAACTGAACTCTTCCACAACGTCTTAAGGTTCGACTGTGAAAGTCGCACCATAATAATAAAGTTTAAATGGCTCTGAGTCCGTCGGTGAACAAACACCATTACGACGACTTGCTTCATATCAGGTACACAATACGAGGGAGCGGCTTCCACAGCTTCACCCCTTCCCTTCAAATTGTGTTCCCAGCGAAGTCTCCGAGCTGCCCATATCGGCAAAAAGCCCAACCAATTTCACCCCACAACATGAAACCGTCATCACGCCCGTTCGGCAGCCGTTGACACTCGCCTCCCCGAGAATGTCACGAGATCTCGAGGGTTCCCGTCGAAGGCTAGCAACCAACTCGCTTCGCCCGCCAACCCCGAAGATAAGACACGCGAAAAGCAAAGATAACTTAGCTCAACCACAATCGATCCCAACGATACATGAACAAAATAAAACTGGCGCCAGCTCGCTTTCTCAGTTGTATCTAGACATATAAGGAGTCCCATATCAATCCAACTTGACTCGCCTTACACCATTACACAGCGGCCACCAGCTTGAACAGTCGTCTGCTGACAGGCACGTCCATGGATTCATGAGGTTGTCTCCATACCCGTACACGTCCATCCTTTCGATACAATTTTAAACGAGACTCGTCCGAACAGGCAACATGTTTCCAGTCATCAACATTCCATTGTCGGTGTTGACGAGTCGAGGCGAGGGGTAAAGCGTTGTGTCGTGCAGTCATCAAGTGTACACGAGTACTCCGAAAAATAACATCGATGATGTTTCGTTGTATGGTTCGCAGGCTGACACTTTTTGATGGCCCAGCACTGAAATATCCAGCATTTTACGAAAGGTTTGCACTTCTGTCACATTGAACTGTTCTCTTCAGTCAACGTTGGTCCCGTTCTTGCAGGATCTTTTTCCTGCCGCAGCGATGTGGGGAATTTGACGTTTTACCTGATTCCCGATATTCACGGTACACTAGTGAAATGGTCGGACGGGAAAATCCCCACTTCAACGCTATATCGAAGTTGATATGTCCCATCGCTCGTGCGCCGCCTATAACATCAAATCCAAACTAACTTAAACCTTGATATCCGGCCATTGTAGCAACTGTAACCGATCTAGTAACTGCGCCAGACACTTGTCTTACACAGGCGTTTCCGACCGCAGCGCCGTATACTGCCTGGTTACATATTTTTGTATTTGAATATGGATACCTATACCAGTTTCTTTGGCGCTTCAGTGTATAACTAACATAACAAAGAGTGTGATACAAATTGTCTGTAGTTCTCCACTTAAAAATTATTTGATCATTCTCAGTTTTCTGTAACGTCATTCTTGCTTGACCACTATTCCTATACAGTATGAAGATCCTTACAACATGAAAATACAGAATTTGAAACAGAGTGCAAAATGTATTACTGGAAGTAGTGCAAGCTGTCTTGTAGATAAAGCCAATAGAACAAACTCACCCCTCAAAACGAGCGCGCTTATCGGATTCGAGTATTTAGGCAACGCCAAATATTATAGCATATACTTTGATTAAACTAATAAGAGAATCTGAGAACCCATTAGAAAATACGAAGGTTAATGAAAAAGTCTTGGATATTAAAAATCACTTCAGCTTTATTTATTGGTCCTTTATTACATATATTCAGGTGACATGGCTTTAACGCCACGAAACCTGTAGTGGTACAATCATAAAGTATCAAAATACAGCTGAAGCGATTATTAATACCCCAGATACGTATTCATAGTTGTGTTTGCCCCACTTACGAGGTCGCCTAATGGAAAAGTATTTGCGTCTATTTGTACGAGAACGAACAACACATCACCTGTTACCTTAAAATTCTGCGTCTCTACGAATTTCACTATACCTTTACTTTTCTTATTGCCATATCCTCGAAAGCTTTAATCGTAAATGTGTTATTAGGTATCATGTAATCGTAACCGATTATACCACGAACAAAGCGTTTTTATAGGGGCAAATGTGCCTTTTCTTTGAAAGGACATACATTCATAATGCCGATACGCAAGTTACAGTAATTCTTTAACCACCAGTATGCCGTTTCACGTCATTTTATTACAACAAATCCTGCAATTATCCACCAGTTTTTGGAGAGGTCCTTAATTTGCTGGTGCTGAGAAACATCATATATAGAATATATACACATCGGCTTCACCGAAAGCCAAAACGGCGTCTCGCGGCTCTACACTGAAGTGAAATAGCATCACGCGACGTAGGTGGCGTTCTTACATCTCGTCGGTCTACCGTCCAGTGCACGTTCAGAATATCTAATATGCTAGCTATTGCTCTGCAAGTTCGGAAATACTCCCCAACGCTCTGTTTCCACGCTATGACGTCAGAAACTAGGCACGTTCAACGCTCAACATTCAAATGCACAGTCTGTGCGCCGCCTGATTTACGGCGGTAGCAGTGCTAAAGCTGCCGTCCAGAAGGGAGAGGAAACAAGATCTGCTGCGAGCTATAAATTTATGACACATTTCCAGTTCACAATATATAGACCCAATAGTTCATTTCCATCTTTCCGATAATACCTGTGTTTCGTGTACTATAAAAAATCAATTCTGACGCTTCGTCGAGGCTCATTAAAATTCTCCTGAGAGTACTACAGTGAAATACGTAAAACGTACAAAACGGTCAAGGGCGGCAGTCATCGATTAGGCAAGGTGCTTCGCTGGGGACACTTTAGACTGGTTTACTGGAGTGGCTACAGGGTTCAGGATTTTGATGCAGTAAGACCCCTCAATACTGCACGTGTACACGGGATCCTGTAAACTGAATTAAACCCTTACGGGCTACAATTACGGATAACTTAAAATAGAACGATCTAATAGAGAGTGTTGTGGGCAAAGCAAACCGAAGACTGCGATTTATTGGCTGAAAACTGCAACATGTCTACTAGAGAGACTGCTTACACTACGCATGTCCGTCCTCTTCTAGAGTACTGCAATGCTGTGTGGAATCCGCATCAGATAGGCGTGATAGAAGATATCTAAAAGGTTCAAAGAAGGGCAGCTCGTCTGTATTAACGCGAAACAGGGGAGAGAGTGCCATGGAGTGCCAATTGGGGCGGCAATCATTAACACAAAAGCGTGTTTCGTTGCGGCAGGAACTTCTCATGAAATCCCAATCACCAGTTTTCTCCTCAGAGTGTGAAAATATTTTATTAGCACCCACCTACATTGGGGGTGGTGATTATCATAATCAAATTAGAAAAGTCAGAGCTCGAATAGAAAGATTTAAGTGTTCATTTTTCCCGCGGGCTGTTCGAGAGTGGAACCGTAGAGAAATACCTTTACGATGGTTCGATGAATCCTGTGCCAGGCACTTAACTGTGAACTGCAGAGTAATTATGCAAAAGAAGATGTAGAAGACACATTGTGAGTGCGGTTGCGCCTAAATTGGACAAACCGGAAGATCTGTTAATACACGCATTGCAAAGCACGAGAGCTGTGTTCGGTTGCGGCAACACTACAAAATGGTTCAAATGGCTCTGAGCGCTACGGGACTTAACTTCTAAGGTCATCAGTCCCCTAGAACTTAGAACTACTTAAACCTAACTAACCGAAGGACATCACACACATCCATGCCCGAGGCAGGATTCGAACCTGCGACCGTAGCGGTCGCGCGGTTCCAGACTGTAGCGCCTAGAACCGCTCGGCCACTCTGGTCGGCGGCAAAGCTACAGATCGACATTAACGGAGAGCACCATCGAGGCTGCACATAGGCACTAATACGTGCAAGGTAATCATGGACGTACACTCGCACAATAGGGGAGGCAATTTACATTCTGAAGCAGGCAGACAATTGCGGTGTCAGCCGCTATCCGGTCGCAGCACTTCGAAATATGTGCGACGCAGCTTTTCCTAGAGCTGCCACCATGCCACAAGAGCGCTGCCATGAACGATAAGCCTACGCCACATCCAATCACATGCAATCAACCACTCTTCGGACCTCCGGCGGCGGGTATACTAGCGCTCGAACATCCATATGCTGATCCCGTTTTGTGTGTTGGACACAGCAGGCGATGTGAAATTTTTTTTATAGGAGGTTTTTCGTCGATGTATGAATTTCCATGAAATTTATTAAATATCCGATTTTGTTCTTAAGGCAATCCGATAAGGAGCCATAGTATGTCACCTTGCTTAGAGCCTTCTTCATGTACGTTTTGATCAGCCACTCTGATAGTCCCCTATTATGTCCTCGGCGTGGTGATTCTCTGCGGTAGCTTACGTGACAGTAATTAGTATGCTATCACTAGTGGGAAAATTCATTTGGAATACCTGCAGCTTTGTTTATATCATTGTTGTATGTACGGACACTGATTGATTGCTTCCGTTCGTCTGGTATTCGTGCTCCCCGAAGTGTCAATTAACTGACCGCGTGATAATGCACGACCAGAAGTTTATCGCCTAAATAACACTTACATCGGCTCAACCCTGTAGCTCGGATACTCCACACGTAAATTTAAAGAAAATGGTAGTATGCAAAATGAGGAGTTATTTGTTGTATTGGTAACTGATGTATCGCACTGTCTACATAGAAATGGCACTATATACCTTTTTACGGCGTCGGGGACCACTTGGAAAGTGCCGATAAGACTTCGCAGTGAAATTTCCACAGAAGTAGCTATCTAACTTTTTCAATACAAGTTGCAAGTCAGGCCGCAAGTCACCAACCCTCCTTCGCAATGTTCCCTTTACGACATCTGTGAACCAAATACTAACACATGTTTAAGTAGACACACATTTTTCAGTTAAACCTGAGGGAAAGTGTGAACACTTATTAGTCCTGGTGTTTTGCTGCTTAACCGAATCGTAAATTAAAAAGGCTATAGAATGAATACCCTCCGATATGTACGAGTGGACTTCAAAAAGTAAGTTACGCGTTGTTATGGCAGACCAAGTAGCATTTTTTGTCACTTTAAAGTGACACACACACATAACATTATTGTTAAACATTGTCACCAACTCACTGTAAACTACGCTTGGGTCTTTCTACGCGTCCTTCAGTTCCTCAACGATAAAAATCGACTCCTTGGTCATACAGTCATTCGACAACCGCTGTGTGAACGTCCTGATCACTGGTAGTTGGAAAAATCTGATTCCCCGTATGTTCCTTCAGCTTGCCGAAGTGATGGAAACCAGATGGTGCAAGGTCCAGAACAGCATCACACTCATTTTGGCGAGACTGGTCAAGTTGTTGGCATCATTTCATTACGACTGTCCGGAACATTGCATTTGGTAAACATTTCGGCATAATTTCGCGTAATGCGTAACTGACCACCAGATGTGACGAAAGGCAGTATAAAAAGGGGCGGGTAGTACTGTATTGGCAGCAGAGAAGAAGTAACTGCGGATAGGACAGGTCGCAGAGCTCAAAGACTTAGATCACTGAGTACTCATGGGATGACACTTGAGGAACACACTCATAAGTGACATTTAATCCTTAAAATGCTACTCAATTGTGCTGTTGGTGATGTGACTGCAAAGTGGAAACAACCGCAGCTAAACCAAGACCAGCCATATTTAATTTACTTTATTTAATTTAATCGTATTGCTAGGGCCCCCCATCGGGCATACCATTATCCGGGTGCCGGTCATTGAATTTGACGCCACTTTGGCGACCTGCAGTCGATGAGGATGATAGGACGATGATGAGGACAGCACAACACCCAGTCCCTGGGCGGAGAAAATTCCCTGACCCAGTCGGGAATCGAACCCGGGGCCAGAGGATTGACAGTCCGTCACGCTGACCATTCAGCTACCGGTGGCGGACATTTCAGGTACTGGCGGAGAGGGACAGTCGTGCAGTGAGGAGGGCGGTACTAAAAAATGACGTGAAATTAGCGGAAGGAATTCAATAAGGACGTTCATAATGCTACCAGCAATCCAGCTAGCAGGATGATTGTGTGTACTCATTTAAAAGAATAGTCCAACAGCTCATCATGAACTACACATTTCTGTAGTAAATATTAAAGGGCGTTTGACATGATGTAAAGGGAGACCCCACTGGACAGTGGATGAGTTGAAACGACTGTTTTGGAGTGATCAGTCACGCTATACCCTGAAGCAATCCGATGCAATTGTTTGGGTTTGACAAATGTGTCAACAATGTACGGAGCAGGTGGCTTTATGATGTGAGTATGAATAAAACGTTCTCGGTTTTCCAGCCGCGTCCATTCAAATAAAATCCTCGAGCTTTCAATGGCCATCTCCACCATCATCGTCAGAAGTTCACTGACTGCCGGGGCTGTTTTTTTTTCTTTATTGTGATTTCATTCCCCTGCCCCATATGAACAGGGGAGGGCTGTCAGCGGCACAATCCGCCGCTCTTCAGCCGAGTGGCATGACAACTTAAAATAAGAATAAAATGTTACATACATAAGGCTATAAAAAAGGGGAACTTTTTTTTGGTCATCAGTCTACTGACTGGTTTGATGCGGCCCGCCACGAATTCCTTTCCTGTGCTAACCTCTTCATGTCAGAGTAGCACTTGCAACCTACGTCATCAATTATTTGCTTGACGTATTCCAATCTCTGTCTTCCTCTACAGTTTCTGCCCTCTACAGCTCCCTCTAATACCATGGAAGTCATTCCCTCATGTCTTAGCAGATATACTATCATTCTGTCCCTTCTCCTTATCAGTGTTTTCCACATATTCCTTTCCTCTCCGATTCTGCGTAGAACCTCCTCATTCCTTACCTTATCAGTCCACCTAATTTTCAACATTTGTCTGTAGCACCACATCTCAAATGCTTCGATTCTCTTCTGTTCTGGTTTTCCCACAGTCCATGTTTCACTACCATACAATGCTGTACTCCAGACGTACATCCTCAGAAATTTCTTCCACAAATTAAGGCCGGTATTTGATATTAGTAGACTTCTCTTGGCCAGAAATGCCTTTCTTGCCATAGCGAGTCTGCTTTTGATGTCCTCCTTGCTCCATCCCTCATTGGCTATTTTACTGCCTAGGTAGCAGAATTCCTTAACTTCATTGACTTCGTGACCATCAATCCTGATGTTAAGTTTCTCGCTGTTCTCATTTCTGCTACTTCTCATTACCTTCGTCTTTCTCTGATTTACTCTCAAACCATACTGTGTACTCATTAGACTGTTCATTCCATTCAGCAGATCATTTAATTCTTCTTCACTTTCACTCAGGATAGCAATGTCATCAGCGAATCCTATCATTGATACCCTTTCACCTTGTATTTTTATTCCACTCCTAAACCTTTCTTTTATTTCCATCATTGCTTCCTCGATGTACAGATTGAAGAGTAGGGGCGAAAGGCTACAGCCTGGTCTTACACCCTTCTTAATACGAGCACTTTGTTCTTGATGGTCCACTCTTATTATTCCCTCTTGGTTGTTGTACATATTGTATATGACCCGTCTCTCCCTATAGCTTACCCCTACTTTTTTCAGAATCTCGAACAGCTTGCACATTTGTCGAACGCTTTTTCCAAGTCGACAAATCCTTTGAAAGTGTCTTGATTTTTCTTTAGCCTTGCGTCCATTATCAGCTGTAACGTCAGAATTGCCTCTCTCGTCCCTTTACTTTTCCTAAAGCCAAACTGATCGTCACCTAGCGCATTCTCAATTTTCTTTTCCATTCTTCTGTATATTATTCTTGTAAGCAGCTTCGATGCATTAGCTGTAAAGCTGATTGTGCGATAATTCTCGCACTTGTCAGCTCTTGCCGTCTTCGGAATTGTGTGGATGATGCTTTTCCGAAAGTCAGATGGTATGTCGCCAGACTCATATATTCTACACACCAACGTGAATGGTCGTTTTGTTGCCACTACTCCCAATGATTTTAGAAATTCTGATGGGATGTTATCTATCCCTTCTGCCTTATATGACGGTAAGTCCTCCAAAGCTCTTTTAATTTCCGATTCTAATACTGGATCCCCTATCTCTTCTAAATCGACTCATGTTTCTTCTTCTATCACATCAGACAAATCTTCACCCTAATAGTGGCTTTCAATGTATTCTTTGCCCGCATCTCGTGGTCGTGCGGTAGCGTTCTCGCTTCCCACGCCCGGGTTCCCGGGTTCGATTCCCGGCGGGGTCAGGGATTTTCTCTGCCTCGTGATGGCTGGGTGTTGTGTGCTGTCCTTAGGTTAGTTAGATTTAAGTAGTTCTAAGTTCTAGGGGACTGATGACCATAGATGTTAAGTCCCATAGTGCTCAGAGCCATTTGAACCATTTTTTTTGTATTCTTTCCACCTATCTGCTCTCTCCTCTGCATTTAACAGTGGAACTCCCGTTGCACTCTTAATGTTACCACCGTTGCTTTTAATGTCACCAAAGGTTGTTTTGACTTTCCTGTATGCTGAGTCTGTCCTTCCGACAATCATATCTTTCTCGATGTCTTCACATTTTTCCTGCAGCCATTTCGTCTTAGCTTCCCTGCACTTCCTATTTATTTCATTCCTTAGCAACTTGTATTTCTGTATTCCTCATTTTCCCGGAACATGTTTGTACTACCTCCTTTCATCAATCAACTGAAGTATTTCTTCTGTCACCCATGGTTTCTTCGCAGCTACCTTCTTTGTACCTATGTTTTCCTTCCCAACTTCTGTGATGGCCCTTTTTAGAGATTTCCATTTCTCTTCAACTGTACTGCCTACTGCGCTATTCATTATTGCTGTATCTATAGCGTTAGAGAACTTCAAACGTATCTCGTCATTCCTTAGTACTTCCGTATCCCGCTTCTTTGCGTATTGATCCTTTCTGACTAATGTCTTGAACTTCAGCCTACTCTTCATCACTACTATATTGTGATCTGAGTCTATATCTGCTCCTGGGTACACCTTACAATCCAGTATCTGATTTCGGAATCTCTGTCTGACCATGATGTAATCTAATTGAAATCTTCCCGTATCTCCCGGCCTTTTCCAAGTATACCTCCTCCTCTTGTGATTCTTGAACAGGGTATTCGCTATTACTAGCTGAAACTTGTTACAGAAGTCAATTAGTCTTTCTCCTCTTTCATTCCTTGTCCCAAGCCCATATTCCCCTGCAACCTTTTCTTCTACTCCTTCCCCTACAACTGCATTCCAGTCGCCCATGACTATTAGATTTTCGTCCCCCTTTACATACTGCATTACCCTTTCAATATCGTCATACACTTTCTCTATCTGTTCATCTTCAGCTTGCGACGTCGGCATGTATACCTGAACTATCGCTGTCAGTGTTGGTCTGCTGTCGATTCTGGTTAGAACAACCCGGTCATTGAACTGTTCACAGTAAAACACCCTCTGCCCTACCTTCCTATTCATAACGAATCCTACACCTGTTATGCCATTTTCTGCTGCTGTTGATATTACCCGATACTCATCTGACCAGAAATCCTTGTCTTCCTTCCACTTCACTTCACTGACCCCTACTATATCTAGATTGAGCCTTTGCATTTCCCTTTTCAGATTTTCTAGTTTCCCTACAACGTTCAAGCTTCTGACAAAATTCACGCTCCGACTCGTAGAACGTTATCCTTTCGTTGATTATTCAATATTTTTCTCATGGTAACCTCCTTCTTGGCAGTCCCCTCCCGGAGATCTGAATGGGGGACTATTCCGGAATCTTTTGCCAATGGAGAGATCATCATGACACTTCTTCAATTACAGGCCACATGTCCTGTGGATACACGTTACGTGTCTTTAATGCCGCGGTTTCCATTGCCTTCTGCATCCTCATGTCGTTGATCATTGCTGATTCTTCCGCCTTTAGGGGCAATTTCCCACCCCTAGGACAAGAGAGTGTCCTGAACCTCTATCCACTCCTCCGCCCTCTTTGACAAGGCCGTTGGCAGAATGAGGCTGACTTCTTATGCCGGAAGTCTTCGGCCCCCAATGCTGATTATTTATCAAAATTTAGGCAGTGGCGGGGATCGAACCCGGGACCGAAGACCACTTAAAACAGAATAATGGGAGAAAATGGAGGTAAAAATAGACTAACATGGAGACGTTCATGGAGGACTGTTAAAAAAGTCACTAGAAAGTTAAAAAACACAGTTGGCGATTCTTAAAAAACAGAGAAGACACTGAAGGGACATGCACAGGTTAAAAGTCGTCCATAGTATTAAAAACACTCCAGAACAACACACTTAAAAACCACTTCGAGCACACACGACGAAGAATAAAACTGCCAGGTGGGACCTGCCGAGGGAAATGTCAGAGCGGTTGGAAAAGGAGGGAAGAGCAAGGGGCAGCAGGGGAAGTGGCGGGATGAAGAGAGGAGGGGCTCGGGGATGTTACGGTCTCTCACTTATATAGGCATGATGACATCATCAGCAGCCAATCAGATCTATCCAATGTGGCGCGCGCGTGTAAGTCGACCTGGGCAGCTAATGGAGCTATTGGCCGTGGCAGCACCGATGACGTCAGGTGACGCCAGGGGCAAGCGCCACGTTTGAAACTGCCGCTCCCACGTCGCGCATCTGTCTCTGCTTTCTTTCGATGTCCAACGCCCGTCCCCATGCCCTGCTGAGTGTGTATCCCTGGTCTCTGTCGAAACTGTTGTTGTTTAAGCGAATCTCGGCCACTTCCTTTATAACGGAGTCCCAATATGTAGACGCATGAGCCAACACTTTTGTATTTCCGAACTGTATTTTATTTTTTAGGCAATGCTCCGCTATGGTCGACTTGTCAAGCTCCCTTTGTGCTTGTACAACGCTCCGCTACCGTGCGAATTGTCTGTAAAATGTACATGCTGCCACATTCACGGGGTACACCATACACACCGGACACATGAAGAGTAATGTCGTCATTTTAACAATTTTTTTCCTGTCT
Source organism: Schistocerca americana (assembly GCF_021461395.2). Classification (NCBI taxonomy): domain Eukaryota; kingdom Metazoa; phylum Arthropoda; class Insecta; order Orthoptera; family Acrididae; genus Schistocerca; species Schistocerca americana. Next base: position 468,307,792 of record NC_060124.1, on the reverse strand, counting down.
TTTATCTCACAAGCCGTTCAAAACAAACCGATGACTGACGACACGCGAATTTACACTATTCAGGTACTAAAACGCGATGCTACAACTCTCAAATACTATAATACTCCCGAAATTTGTGAATTAAACTACGCAAGTGCCAAAAAACACGCAAAGAAATTAAGAATTAAGCTATGAAACAAATAAGTGAGCTGAGAGTGCAACTTGCTGCTGGCTGCTGCTTATCCAACGGCGGCAGGGAGCTTCTCCCTCCCCCAAAATTCTTTGAATAATGGAACTCCCATCTATAAAACAGTTTCAAACGTCTGATTACTTTACAAATGACGTAATATGTCAAATATTTTGAAGACACAAAACCATAACGAATTTTGTTTTATCAGCTATGGATTATTCACGGGAAAACAAAGGAAAACGCGAAATCCAAAGGATGTGAAATCATGCACAAAGTTTTTTGGAAATCACTAAGTGCTCTCAATGTTGAATACGCATGAATAGATTCTATGTAATTTGTATGCCATGAGGTACGCTAGCTGAAGACATATACACAATTTCTAATTTTAATACTTCGCTTACTGTGTTAACTATACAACACAAGATTATATCTCTTAATGAGTAGATAACGAACGCATTTACAGTTTTTAAATTCGATCAATAATCGTATGAAATACTGAAATTCAACTTTTTGTTCCTTCTGAGAAACGTTAAGTGGGCAACAGGAAGAGGGTGACTGGGTGTTATAGGTGTCATAGCTTCTACTGATAGTAAAGTCAACTTGTGTAAAAGTCACTTACCACAATTTTAATTAAGTTCATATTAGTGCAGTGGAGCACATTTATGACTATTACAGCTATTATTATAATAGTCTACTCATACATTGCCTCTATTGTAGTGGTAAGCTCGGTAAGGAAGCCTGTCCGATGTAAGGTAGGGGCTGAAGACCATGATATTTCTAGGTGAAACAAACGCGCAAAGTATGCAGGATATACTTCAAGAAATGGTAAATATTCAGAGATGTGACAGAAACTACGTTTGGAAGTAAATATGCCTAGCAAACATGAGCTCTAAAATATACACCGTTAAGAGCTATCAGCGTAGCTTCATCTTCGATACTGTGAAACCAGTGTGTTCTATTGCAAGTTCTTCCCTTTCCATACATTAAGAGGTGGTAGTATGGACCAAACAAGAAACAAATATCTAGTCAACATGGGTTCTAAGGTGCATAACTTAACAGTTATGAGCAATTGTTCACCTTGGGTTCAGTGAAGCGTATGTCGTCTATTAAACAAATGCTCGTAGCTCTTAAAGTACGCATTTTAGAGCGAATTCCTAGTAGAACATTCTTTCTCCAAATTATGGAAATCAAGAATCTTACAGTAGAAGAGATTTGTTTTACAGTAATGAAAATGATGAAATGTACATTCCTTTTAAGGTATGCATTTTGGAGCTCATGTTTACTGGACTTTTTTGCTTCGAATGATCGTTCGAGTCATATCCCTTAATATTGATCATTCCTACTGATATGCGTTCTGCAAAGAAAAAAAAGGACATATACATGTTGTACAAATGGCAATACCAATAACATCAAGCTTTATTGGTTTGCAACCAACGATCGAACATGTCAAACACACTATAACGTTAGGTTACTGAGTTTCTTTCCTTTTGTGCTGAAACAAAGGGTTATTTCTGTGTTGACACTGTGTTTCTCATAAAAATTAACGTCGTGCCTAGTGAGCTCTGAGCTGTTCTGGGCCCGCAGTGAATGACATCTCTCATCCTGAACACGTGTAAACCGTAGTGTGGGCGGGGTCAGTGCTGGCCTTCGGCCCAACTGATTGTATCGCACCGGAAAGAAGGAAAAACGCCGACAGCCTGCAGTCGGTGGCTGAGATTAAAAGCCGTACATCTGGCGGGCTGTCGCGCTGCGCCAGGGGACCCTTGACAGGCCAATTAGCGGACTCGAGCTCCCTGGGTCCAGTGGTCAGCCCGTAGCACGGTCTGTCTCCAGCTAGCCCCACCAACCCTTGTGCCAAGAGAGGACCAATACGACGCACGGTCATTGATTTAGATAACTCCCGGTCCTCATTTATTACAAAAATAGCACGTAGCATTTCCATGCCTTCCAATCATACCCAATTTGAGAAACCCATTTCTTCATCCCTCATTAACGTAGTGACACCTCGTTAGTGTTAATCGATTCGAAAGAAGAGAACAAAACATTTCAAGTTCGTTACGCCATGCAGCGTTTTCGAGCCTGATATTTGATTTCTTGGGGTACTTACAGTTGCATTCTTCTCTAATACGGTACAAGAACTGTATATTGTAGCGCATGTAGTGAAACATATATACAGTAGTGTTGGGTGACGGGGGCTTGGAAGTAAACATGGGACATTGTACGTAAAGTTTTCAGGTCCCTAAAGCAAAAGTCCACCATTCTCAACTTATCAGTTCTATTCTAGAACCTCACAGCAGTCAGCCACTTACAAAAATGGTTCAAATGGCGCTGAGCATTATGAGTCTTAACTTCTGAGGTCATCAGTCCCCTAGAACTTAGAACTAATTAAACCTAACTAACCTAAGGACATCACACAGATCCATGCCCGAGGCAGGACTGGAACCTGCGACAGTAGCGGTCGCTCGGTTCCAGACTGTAGCGCCTAGAACCGCACGGCCACTCCAGCCGGCGGCCACTTACAGTTAGATAAAATGCGATAGTGCACTTTTGTACGTTTTCGACATGAAATTAGTGTAGTTTTGAGTGTTAGGAGAATCTAAATGTAGAAATTGGATAAATTCGGTAGTGTAACAGGCGGCTGTAAGCATACAAAATCCTTTCTGAACTCCATGACACCAGTTCTGTGTGTTATCTGTAGAGTTCTGAAAAAAAAAAAACGGAATCAGATTAAGGTACGCAGGTTTTTTGTGGCAGAAGGTCGTAGGGCGTCCTTTAGCCCATAAAGAGACTACTTGTGAACTTTTACCCCATAATCTGTACCTTGACCTTTTAGTGCCTTCTAGCGTATTCAGTATATTTTGCTGGTGTTTACTTACCTTAGACGCTTCACTATTCATCTCAGAGAACTTAATTCTGAAGTTTTTCCTTCGTTGGGTTGTGGTTTTTTCAAGCATACTCACCTTTCAAACTCACTTCATGTGTAATCAGTTCTTCCGTACTGCCATACCTCTTCCCAGATACTGAGAACATCAACTCATCAACCACTAACAATACTCTTAACATTATTAAAAATGGGAGCTGAATACGGCAATCATTCAAAGGTACTGGGTTTACAGAGGCAGCCTTTAGAAAACGTCTTATAACTGGCAAAGGTAGACAGCTTCTAGGCCTAATCACAACTACCTTTTCATTGGAGGAAGTATAGGGATAGTGCTGCACTATTTGTTTCGATAGAAGTTTCTTCGGCCTTACTCCCTTACTTTTTGAAGTCATCGAAAAACAAAGAGTTCCTAAATTGTTTCTTCATGTATTTATTGTAACCCTTCTTATTTTCCTTGGGCGTAAAAGTACGTACTATGTACTTTTGCCCAGGCTCGTCTACTCTTACCCTGCAGCATGGAGTAACTCTGTCCAGAATTTATTTTTCAAAAAATGGCTCTGAGTACTATGGGACTTAACATCTGAGGTCATCAGTTCCCTAGAACTTAGAACTACTTAAACCTAACTAACCTAAGGACATCATATACATCCATGTCCGAGGCAAGATTCGAACCTGCGACCGTATCAGACACGCTGTTCCGGACTGAAGCGCCTAGAACCGCTTGGCCAACGCGGCCGGCTTTATTTTCCAGGAAAACTTTTGTTACTCCTCTAATACTAATCACATTACAATGAAACTTTTACACAATATTACCAAGACGTTAAACTATTTGTTGTATGCACAGTTCATATTATATTGCTGGAAGACTTTTTAAAACATGTAGTGCAACCAAGAATGCTTACTCTTACACCTACCTACCCTATTTAAATCTTCCCCAAGTGACAATTTCACTTGTCTTCATGGAACTACTGCAAATAAATATTAAGAAATCGTCGCTGACACAAAGACTAACAATATCCATAGTAATAATTTCAAAAGCCTTACGTTTCAAGTGATCGAACATCATCTCAGGAAATTCTTATGGAATTTGTCTTCGATAGCATTGTTACTTAGATCACACCCAAAATAAAATTAATGAGAGAGATTTCATGAAATAGTGGGAGTCACCCCAGGTACTTCTGCCCCTAATGTTCAACTGCGCACTTGCGACGTCATCGTTGAGTGGTGAAAAGGAATGACAGTGGTGTTGAAAGAGGGTTTCGCGATTGGCTTTAATCACATTAATTTGACAGTTTACTGCCTGGCACTTGGAAGCGACCTCGCATATTTCTCTGATTCGCTGGACACAGCTACAAGAGACCAGAAACGGAATGAGTACTAGCCCAGTGTTTCGGGTTCCATTCACTATAGGTCCGGTCAAGCATACTGGCGGGTGTGTGCAAATGAGCTGAAGCCACAGTTGTACCTAATCTGGCGTAGCGCTCCGTCTGTAGTATTCGAGAATGGCAACGCTGCCGTCCGTAGTCCTCTAGTTCGAGCGCCGGCAGAGCATCATTGCGAGGCCGTGTATAGAGTTTCGTGCAGTTCTTCTTCCCCATTCTTGCTTGAGTTATTAGTTTTGACAGCTGGCTCGAAATAAAAAGTGTATTTTCTCGTATTATTTGTGCAGTTTTTTTACTGAGTGGCAGTGTTTGTTAAACTGAAAATGGAAAAGCAGGAAAAAGAGAGATTTCTCTTGTGCTATGTAGGTCGGGTTTACAAACAACTCCAACAAAACGCACTTTGACAGCAGGAAGAATGCGACTTAAAAAGGCAGCTGAGCTTCGGCTGCAAAGCAAATGCATAATCCACAGAGTCTATAGATATTTAAAACATGTTTTAGGCAATAATGGTGAAGTGTTGGCCTCTAGATGGACGTTCATTATAAAAGCTTTGCTAAGGGTAGACATAATCAATAGCTATGATCTCAAGAAATAGAGCGATATATTACCGAAAAAACAACAGTAGGAAGAAAAAAAAACAGACTTGCCAATGTATAGGTCATTTGTTCTGCAGCTTGTGGCGTTGGTTTAAGAAGTATCCATCGTATATGACGTGAAGGAAAATACACGACTGTCGATTCTCCCAGGAAAAATTGTAAATAAGGAAGCTCTTTAACCAAACTGAACGACTTTGATGAAGACATTGTGAGGTGGACACACAGAGATGTCACATTGGGTTCCAGAGAGAGCTGGTGTGCTCAGCGACTGTACAGTGATCAGAAAATTAAGATAGCAGTTCTTCACGCAGTAATCTGGCTTTATTAAAAATCTAGAGTTCATATGTTTTGTAATTAACATCATGCATTTTCATTAGTGTACTGGTTTGCTAGATATTCCGGTAGTTATAATTTTTTACACTGACTTGCATTTTTTCACTGATTTACGTACATTCATACTTCATAGAAACGTACAATATCTAGTATTGTCTATAATAATTTTGCACACTGTAGACTGCAGATAACGAATTGAATGACGAGGCTTCTAAAATGTTTTAATATGCAAATAATGTAAATGTAACGTGCTTAGGTCACGGGCAACTCGTTCCCTCTTCTAGCGTGGCGGACTCAGGCTGGTCTTCACTTAGTACGGAAGCTGAATGCACGAGCATGTTGTTATAAAGTAGCACTGCCAGGGCGAAAATGACCGAGTGTCGGGATCAGATGCTCTCCAACGAAGTTGTGTTTTGAGAGACTGGGGACATAAAAATTAAGTTTTGCAGAGTATGCAGTTGCAGATGTGGTCCATTAAAGGAAGAGCGAAGTCCTGTGAAAGTTGGATGCCAAAGCTTACAATTTAGACAAATATGTAGAAATTTCGCTTAATACGTACGAAATGGTTGTACACTCCTGGAAATGGAAAAAAGAACACATTGACACCGGTGTGTCAGACCCACCATACTTGCTCCGGACACTGCGAGAGGGCTGTACAAGCAATGATCACACGCACGGCACAGCGGACACACCAGGAACCGCGGTGTTGGCCGTCGAATGGCGCTAGCTGCGCAGCATTTGTGCACCGCCGCCGTCAGTGTCAGCCAGTTTGCCGTGGCATACGGAGCTCCATCGCAGTCTTTAACACTCGTAGCATGCCGCGACAGCGTGGACGTGAAGCGATGTGCAGTTGACGGACTTTGAGCGAGGGCGTATTGTGGGCATGCGGGAGGCCGGGTGGACGTACCGCCGAATCGCTCAACACGTGGGGCGTGAGGTCCCCACAGTACATCGATGTTGTCGCCAGTGGTCGGCGGAAGGTGCACGTGCCCGTCGACCTGGGACCGGACCGCAGCGACGCACGGATGCACACCAAGACCGTAGGATCCTACGCAGTGCCGTAGGGGACCGCACCGCCACTTTCCAGCAAATTAGGGACACTGTTGCTCCTGGGGTATCGGCGAGGACCATTCGCAACCGTCTCCATGAAGCTGGGCTCCGGTCCCGCACACCGTTAGGCCGTCTTCCGCTCACGCCCCAACATCGTGCAGCCCGCCTCCAGTGGTGTCGCGACAGGCGTGAATGGAGGGACGAATGGAGACGTGTCGTCTTCAGCGATGAGAGTCGCTTCTGCCTTGGTGCCAATGATGGTCGTATGCGTGTTTGTGCGCCGTGCAGGTGAGCGCCACAATCAGGACTGCATACGACCGAGGCACACAGGGCCAACACCCGGCATCATGGTGTGGGGAGCGATCTCCTACACTGGCCGTACACCACTGGTGATCGTCGAGGGGACACTGAATAGTGCACGGTACATCCAAACCGTCATCGAACCCATCGTTCTACCATTCCTAGGCCGGCAAGGGAACTTGCTGTTCCAACAGGACAATGCACGTCCGCATGTATCCCGTGCCACCCACGTGCTCTAGAAGGTGTAAGTCAACTACCCTGGCCAGCAAGATCTCCGGATCTGTCCCCCATTGAGCATGTTTGGGACTGGATGAAGCGTCGTCTCACGCGGTCTGCACGTCCAGCACGAACGCTGGTCCAGCTGAGGCGCCAGGTGGAAATGGCATGGCAAGCCGTTCCACAGGACTACATCCAGCATCTCTACGATCGTCTCCATGGGAGAATAGCAGCCTGCATTGCTGCGAAAGGTGGCTATACACTGTACTAGTGCCGACATTGTGCATGCTCTGTTGCCTGTGTCTATGTGCCTGTGGTTCTGTCAGTGTGATCATGTGATGTATCTGACCCCAGGAATGTGTCAATAAAGTTTCCCCTTCCTGGGACAATGAATTCACGGTGTTCTTATTTCAATTTCCAGGAGTGTATTTTTGTTTACTCTACCTTCACCATCAGAAAACATATATGCTCCATCAAACGAAAACTGCGCACAGAACAACGTCGTTATATGTCCTGTGACCAAAAAGCGCACTATTTGCGTATTTTTTTGGACTTGCCAGCATGTTTTTATATCCTAATAGTGAGCTATGTATATTATCATTAATATCTTTAACCTTTCGTAGAATTCTCTAAATTTATTTCAATAAGTAATCACCATTACAGAACACTTATTATCCTCAAGTTCTGTATCCTTGTTCTATGGGCACAGACTCCGTAAAACCTCGAAACTGTGTGATGTCGACGTAATTGTTACAGATTATGTGAATTGATATTAAATATGAAAATAAATTGGTAAAGTTTTGTGTGTGAAATGTGATGCCTCTGACTTTATGTGAAAGCTCTTAAAACTTTTTAAATAAAACAAACATCATTAACATTCTACATCTATATCCTTCAAGTCTCCATATTAATTTCCCAACACAGTAACCCTGGAAACCAACACATTTCTCCCAAGGGGAGACCAAGTTCTTGATAGATGAAGGAGGGTGATCTTAGATGATAGAATGGACAACAATGACAATAATGATACGGGTTTCTTTATTACATTTTTCAGAACTAAGAACACACAAGTGGTAGGAATCGGTTTCGACTTCTTCGTAATGTACAGTCAGATGATCTGTTTAAAAACGAAGAAAAATGCGGATATCATGATACAAAGAAACTAAACTAAAAACGATTTATACACCAACTGCATGTGCTTGATTACGTTACATAAAAATATATGTTTTGCTATCCACGTCGTTTTTGTTTTCTTTTCAAACAGATGATCTGACGATGATTCGTAAGAGATCGAAACAGTACCATTTGACATCACTGTTGTGATATATCATTCATAATATTGCATGCTCGGTGTGTTCCAGAGTAGTTATTGTTTGAGATCGTGATATTAAGCATGGAAGTATTAAGGACATCACAAACTGGAAGCAGACGTCCGCCATGTTATATGCAGAAAACATTAGCTTTTGGTGAAAGAGTTTTGATCAAATCTGCCAGATTACGTCATTTTCTGGTGTACCAATCATTCTGATTAAGGTCTAAATGAGAAAGGAATCACATTTCATTCGGAAGTGAGCTCATTCAAGCGATATTTTCTTTCATGTACATGAATTTTTTTTGCACTGCTTACTTTTAGTGTAGTGGCTCTACACGATACAGTCACATTAATGTGGTCACCGCCTATGTTCGCCGTCAACTACTCACAAACGCATGTGGCAGCACTACCAGGGTAGTGTAGGTAAAGCTTATCGTAGTGACGGGGGAAACAGTGGAGTCGTTATCGTAATGCGGAAACGGAGCGATTTATGTAATATGCAAAAGGATAGCCGGCCGAAGTTCCTTCTCTAAATCCTCGCACAAACGAAAAAATGGCTGACATCGAAATAAGTGTCCAAGGAATAGAAAAGCAACTGGAATCACTCAATAGAGGAAAGTCCACTGCACCTGACGGGATACCAATTCGATTCTACACAGAGTACGCGAAAGAACTTGCCCCCCTTCTAACAGCCGTGTACCGCAAGTCTCTAGAGGAACGGAGGGTTCCAAATGATTGGAAAAGAGCACAGATAGTCCCAGTCTTCAAGAAGGGTCGTCGAGCAGATGCGCAAAACTATAGACCTATATCTCTTACGTCGATCTCTTGTAGAATTTTAGAACATGTTTTTTGCTCGAGTATCATGTCATTTCTGGAAACCCAGAATCTACTCTGTAGGAATCAACATGGATTCCGGAAACAGCGATCGTGTGAGACCCAACTCGCTTTATTTGTTCATGAGACCCAGAAAATATTAGATACAGGCTCCCAGGTAGATGCTATTTTTCTTGACTTCCGGAAGGCGTTCGATACAGTTCCGCACTGTCGCCTGATAAACAAAGTAAGAGCCTACGGAATATCAGACCAGCTGTGTGGCTGGATTGAAGAGTTTTTAGCAAACAGAACACAGCATGTTGTTATCAATGGAGAGACGTCTACAGACGTTAAAGTAACCTCTGGCGTGCCACAGGGGAGTGTTATGGGACCATTGCTTTTCACACTATATATAAATGACTTAGTAGATAGTGTCGGAAGTTCCATGCGGCTTTTCGCGGATGATGCTGTAGTATACAGAGAAGTTGCTGCATTAGAAAATTGTAGCGAAATACAGGAAGATCTGCAGCGGATAGGCACTTGGTGCAGGGAGTGGCAACTGACCCTTAACATAGACAAATGTAATGTATTGCGAATACATAGAAAGAAGGATCCTTTATTGTATGATTATATGATAGCGGAACAACCACTGGTAGCAGTTACTTCTGTAAAATATCTGGGAGTATGCGTACGGAACGATTTGAAGTGGAATGATCATATAAAATTAATTGTTGGTAAGGCGGGTACCAGGTTGAGATTCATTGGGAGAGTGCTTAGAAAATGTAGTCCATCAACAAAGGAGGTGGCTTACAAAACACTCGTTCGACCTATACTTGAGTATTGCTCATCAGTGTGGGATCCGTACCAGGTCGGGTTGACGGAGGAGATAGAAAAGATCCAAAGAAGAGCGGCGCGTTTCGTCACCGGGTTATTTGGTAACCGTGATAGCGTTACGGAGATGTTTAATAAACTCAAGTGACAGACTCTGCAAGAGAGGCGCTCTGCATCGCGGTGTAGCTTGCTGTCCAGGTTTCGAGAGGGTGCGTTTCTGGATGAGGTATCGAATATATTGCTTCCCCCTACTTATACCTCCCGAGGAGATCACGAATGTAAAATTAGAGAGATTAGAGCGCGCACGGAGGCTTTCAGACAGTCGTTCTTCCCGCGAACGATACGCGACTGGAACAGGAAAGGGAGGTAATGACAGTGGCACGTAAAGTGCCCTCCGCCACACACCGTTGGGTGGCTTGCGGAGTATCAATGTAGATGTAGATGTAGATGCGGTTAAAGGCGCTGCAGTCTGGAACCGCAAGACCGCTACGGTCGCAGGTTCGAATCCTGCCTCGGGCATGGATGTTTGTGATGTCCTTAGGTTAGTTAGGTTTAACTAGTTCTAAGTTCTAGGGGACTAATGACCTCAGCAGTTGAGTCCCATAGTGCTCAGAGCCATTTGAACCATTTGCAAAAGGATAAGAGCATGGGCTTCGGGGGAAGGGTTGAAGCTTTTCCGAAATGGCTAAGTTTGTAAACTGTTCGCTTGCAGTCGTGGTTAAAGTATACCATGCATCACAACTGTACTGCCTACTGGCCATAGGTATGACTGAGGGTATATGTATGGGTGAAGAGACGTGTAACTGTTGAGCAACTGAGGGCCCAGGTGAACCGAGGGTATTACCTTAACGGCCGTCCCGTGAACACTGCTGCATATGGGCCTCTACAGCAGGCGGGTGATACAGGCGCTCTCACTGACTCCTGTACATTGGCGACGAAAGCTGTAATTTTCATGCCTGTACCACAACTGGCGTCCACTGAGTGGCAACAGGTGGAGTTTTCTGACGGATCATGTTTATGCTCCATCGTCAGATGGCGTGTACGGCGTGAAACGTCTGAAAGACGTCACAAGGGTGCCGGCCGGAGACATTCCATGGTATAACTGCCCACGTCGTGTTGTGCCGACTCCACTGTAGCTTGAATGGATTTTTAAGTTTGTTTTATATGCCCGACTTCTAATTTCACCACACAAGTCTCCAGGGTTGAGCACTTATTGCCCGATGACGACACGCCATACAGTTTGTTAAAGCGGAGTTGGCCGTTATTAATTATGTTTTTAGATTTAATTTTATTACTCGTACAGAGACTCAACTTTCCTTTGCTTAATAGCGCGTCGTCAAAATAAGTATGAAATGCTAATGTCTTTGCAATACATGATGTCGACTATTGAGTTAAAGTTCGTACCCATTTTGCCATTTTAGAGAAGAGAAACCTTAAGCGCTTCTGCTTCTATAGCCTCAGTATCAAATGTTCACTAATTTCAATTTACTTCCTATCTCAGTTCAGTATTTAACACAAATTATATATTAATGTCATTTCAGAGACATTACACCGGTTCCACACTAACGGAATAACACGTAATTGTCATTTGACATCACTTTTATTACTAATCCTTTTCCTTATGACGTAAATGTTAATGATTGATCGCTTTCTAGGAGGAAAGAGGGATTGATCCTAATCATGAGATAATAGCTTTTAATGAGCTCGCAATCGTTAATTAAATAAAAAGTCACGTTCAAGGGTGATATGGGAACAACTTTCGTTACGTCCGTTTTCACATATCTGTCAAAACTAATCCTGTCGCCCACAATTCAAATTAACACTGTCGTTAACCCCTTTTGTCGGAACATCGAATCGTAACTATTATGTGAAAGTTTATTATAGTCCCCGAATTTATTCCTTTCAGATACGCGCACGACCGAACAGCAGAACGGAACACGAACGATTTGTTTTAACAACCGATCAACGCAATGACGTTACATTACGACAATGACCGCCCAATGAACATCTCTTTAACTTTATCTTCTCTACTCTGCTTAATTAAATTATTCCTAATTACAATTTACTCAGCTATTTAACGAAAACATCTAAGAAAAAATAAAATAAATTTATCCCAACGTAAAAGATCCGTTATAATGGGCGATGTCGTTATACTGGAAGGCAGAATGAAGCAACACAAATATGCATCTATCCTTAGAGACCATGTCAACCTCCATATGCAATATGTTTTTCATCAGCTTGATGGTATCTGCTAGCAGGATAGTACAACGTTTCACACAGGTCGCAATGTATGTGCGTGGTTCGGAGAGCACCCGTATGAGTTTACTGTAATACCGTGGTCAGTAAATGCCCTGGATTTAAACCTGTGGGACCGGTTCTATCGGGCTATTCGCACCATGCGGAAACTAGCGCATCTGGCCACGTCACAGGAGTCGACATGGCTCCACATCCGTCTCGGCACCTTTCAGAACCTCACTGCCTCGCTTCCTGCACACCTCAAAGCGATCCGCGCTGATAAATGTCAATATTCCTTTTGATAGTGTATTTCGGTCATTTGCCTTTAGATGTTCCATTAATGCAACTGGAAAAGCTCTCTGGCTCGTTGTGAGAAGGAAAGATTGAAAACCGACCACACAAAGCAGAATATGTTCTCAGCGTTTTCAGAACGAGGACGTAGAGCAAATAGCAGTATCATGAGTCAGTGTTAAGAAAAAGACGGGATTACGAAAGGAACTTTGTTACATTACATACTTCTCTTCTCGCCCAGTGGAAATGTTAAAACGGAAACAAAGTTGCATTAAGGGGAGGTTTACTATCTTTGGCCCGAAAAAAGCACGTTCTTTGAGAATTTTTTCTCGGGATGTGTCATAGATATCAATGTCAAATATAGTCAAAATGTTTATTGATATTTCCGCTACAAACTGGAATTTTTTCGAGTGGAAATGTCGAAGATCAAAGGCGGAAGGGCCGATGGAACGAAACAAAATTTCGATGTAGACCTCCACGCGCGGTATGTCACAGGTCATCCGGCTCGTCTGAAAACAAAATTGAGTTGACGTTAGCGAAGTTAGGAGTTGTACCTCGATTAAGTTATTTGGACCATAGGAAACAAAATGGCGGCCATTTGGAAAAAAATAGGATTTTTTCAGGGATTTTTCGACTTCGTCGGCCTTGTAAAAATATTTATAGTTGATGGATAGGAACAAAAGTGGTACAACTCCTAGACAATTTGGTTAGCTTCGTCGGAGACAAAGAATCATCAAATAGATTCAGTAGATTTGGAGTTACCATACTGCACGATAAAAAAGGAATGTCATTTCGAGAAAAACGCGTTTGAAGTTTTGACTACATATAAATGCAATATTATGCAACTCACATTCAATCTGCTACTCCGGGCCAATAAACTAGTTCTTCTTCTTCCTCATAGAGGGCGTGCTGCTCGATCTGGGGCTTTCTGCGCTGCTCCAGAGCCGCTCGTACGACCGGTGAGAAGCGGTTTTCGGCCGCTTGAATCCGGTGACCGTCCGAATGCTTGGTGAACTGCGTCGAATAGAGTCCCAGGGTGACAAACATTTCCGTTCCGTATTCGTAAAAATCTTTTCAGGGGTGGATTATAAACACTTTTAAGGATCCAAAAATGCAATTTCAAAAATCTATTTTTTTAACCAAAAGACAGTAAACCTCCCCTTAACGAGGCTAAATTAATTCTGTTACTCTATCAGACCAAAAAAGTCTGAAAATTTCCTCTGGCTAGAAAGCACTTTCACGTTTACTGTCCGAATCAACTGATGCATTCACTCGAAAGATATGTGCGTGTGAAAATCGCATTAATGGGGTTACTATTGTCTGTATTAGCCACTACTTTCTTTTTGTTAATTATACAATGACGGTAGTTGAGGACTTTATTTTTTTACCCGTATTAATAACAGCATTTGGCACGTTTTGCACTACAGAAATCAATCAGCTTGGTTTATTTGCTTCTGCCTGTTCGCTGGCCATTGACAACCAAATCCCCTTTTGTCAACAATGGCCGGTGAGAAAACAACTAATTTTTCACAACGTGTGTAAAGTAATTTCTAGCTCTAAAGCGATCATCCATGTAGTGTACTGTCGCTACTGTTAGAGCCTTAGCAGTTTCAACATCGTAATGTACTGAATCTCTACATGTCACTAATAAACAGCAATGGATACTAAGGTAAAGTTAATGTTCATTGACATACTTGCGCTATTAAATAAACCGACAATCCAAAATATCAAATAACAGACGTATCGGAGTGAATATAGCTCGAGTTAGAATTTTTGTATTATTAATCAAACGTGAAAAGTCAGAGGTGACCGCCAGTATCGCAGTCTTACAATAAAATTATGACATATTTGGCATCTGTCGTTTTGCAGAAGAAATTGCTTTATGTCTGATTTATCGCGACATGTTCATTGCACGTTTAGACATAATAATTTATATTCTTGTGTAAAGAATGTTACATCGGCTGTGATATTCCCGCGTAATTATCGTCATACCATGTGTACGCGAGAAAGTAACGAGACTCGTTTATCTATATTTTTTGTATTTCAGCGGACTTGTATCCCCTACAATAAAGCAAAGACTGGAATATAAGAATGTAATACAATATGTAATGTAAAATAATAACATATTGTAATATAATGTAGAACAGTATCAAACCCGTCCACAATGTCAGTTTTATAGGTGACTAAATTTCGAAACTTATACTTTGAGGATGAATATATTTCGTTACATTATTTTCTCTTAATACGGGTTTCTGCTTCTTCTTGTTCTTCTTTTACGTAGACTCCTGAATGTTGGTGACTACTGCGCAAAACTACGGTTGATCCTCGGTAACATTGTGGACCTATTTAGTGTTTATGGTAACTCAAATGTCTAATATTTTCTTGAGGTGTATCGTAAATAATAATAATAAATTAATTAAAGCTATAATGAGTGTCAATATCTTTCTTTTATTCATTCACAACATTTATTCATTGTTATTATCTGCTAGCCTGAAGAGTCTCTACTTTCTCATGTGAGACGATGGTTACAAAACTGCCGACCGGCACCACGTTAGTCGTTTATTATTTTTTTTTTACTTATTTAACATTTGATCCTGGTTTCATATATACAGTACCTTTTCACATCAAAGTTGCCTAAAAAATAACAATTTCAATAAGATAAGTACTATTAAAGTGATCTGAGTGTCTATAATAACAGTGAGAATAAACAATACTTACTATGAGCTAATAAAGTTAATACTAGCAGTATTTGTACTGCTTTTTCTGGTACCACTAATAGTGATAGTAGCAATGACGAAAAAATGGTAATAATGACAGTAAAGACAGTGTCAGGTATAAACAGAATTCCTACTTGTACAAAATAGATGTTTTCTGGTATAGCGAATTCTGGGGAAAGGAAATTTGAGGAGTCTGCTCCAGATAAAAATACTGGAAATGAGAAACATCTGTTTGGAAAGAAGAACGTTCAAGGGTAAGTAGTGCGCACAGGGACAGTGGTAGTAGGTACATCTTTCGCTGTCTTCAAATGATAGAGATGTTATTAACTTATCTACTATAATGAACATGGCCGCTCTACAGTCGCTTTAGTGCTACTGAGAAGGACTTCGAGAAAGTTACTGAACGATGGTGTGGGACAGAAAGGATTTTGCTCTGATGGGAATGGTGTTTCTGCTGTGTTGTTCAGGCAACACCGTTAGGGTCGGGCAGGGATATGAGGGATGGTGCATCTGAATAACACAGTTGACAAGACTGAGAGTATTCTGTTGTGGATTGGCAAGACAGCCAACCCACTATGAGAGGAAGCCGAAAGGCACGCGTCTTAGCTCACGCAGGCTGGCGTGAGGTCTGGAACAGGTCGAGGAAATGAGACTAGCAAAAAACGTACGTAGCTGCTGGAATACTTAACTTTAATCCATAATTGGTGAACATCGCTCTTGACGGTACATGTTTTACAGCATCAGTAGTAACTGGTAATGGCGCCTTGCTAGGTCGTAGCGAATGACGTAGCTGAAGGCTATACTAACTATCGTCTCGGCAAATGAGAGCGTAATTTGTCAGTGAACCATCGCTAGCAAAGTCGGCTGTACAACTGGGGCGAGTGCTAGGAAGTCTCTAGACCTGCCGTATGGCGGCGCTCGGTCTGCAATCACTGATAGTGGCGACACGCGGGTCCGACGTATACTAACGCACCGCGGCCGATTTAAAGGCTACCACCTAGCAAGTGTGGTGTCTGGCGGTGACACCACATATTCAAATATCTGTTCTTGTCTACACGCAGCCAGGATAGCGTAGGCGACACCTGCATATAAGGAGGGTAAAATAACAGACCTGCTAAATAACATTAAAAAAATTTTTAACATCGGTTAGCTGCAGAATCCTTCATCATATTCTCAGTTGGAATATAGTGAATTTCCTTGAGACAGAAAAGTTTCTGTCCACAAATCAGCACGGTTTTAGAAAGCGTCGCTGGTGCGGAACTCAGCTTGCCCTCTTCTCACAAGAGATCCTGCGAACCATAGATGAAGGGCAACAGGCGGATTCCACATCGTTAGATTTGCGTAAAGCATGTCACACGGTGCAACACTAGAGACAGTTAACGAAGTTACGAGCATACGGCAGATTCCCAGGTGTGTGAGTGGCTCCACTGCTTCTTACTTAACAGAACCCAGTTTGTTGTCCTCAACGGCAAGTGTTCATCAGTAGTGCCCCAAGATAGTGTGATAGGACCGTTGTCATTTTTTTGTACACATAAATGATCTCGAGGACAGGGTAAGCAGCAGTCAGAGGTTGTTTGTTGATGATTGTGTGTTGTAGTGCAGGGTGTTGTCGTCGAGTGACTGTAGAAGGATACAAGTTGATTTAGGCAAAGTTCCTAGTTGGTGCGGTGGATGGCAGCTAGCTCTAAATGTAGAAAAATATAAGATAACGCAGGTGAGCGGCAAAAAGAAACCCATAATGTTTGAGTGCAGCATTAGAAGTGTGCTGCTCGACATAGTCACTTCGTAACGTTGCCAAGCAATATGAAATGGAATGAGTGTGTACTCACCGCAGCAGGGAAGGCGAATATTCGACATCGGTTTATTAGGAAAATTTAGAGGGGACCGCATATGGGACTCAATTGTTGAGTACTGCTTGAGTGTTTGAGATCCGCACCAGGTCGGATTAAAGGAAGGCATCGAAGCAGTTCGCTTCGGGAACTTAAACGGGAATCTTTGGAGGGAAGGTGACGTTCTTTTCGAGGAGCATTTTGAAGGCAAACAGAGAGCAGACATTTGAGCCTGAATGCAGAACGATGCTGCTGAGGCCAAGTTGTATTGCGCGTAAGGACCATGAAGATAAGATTTGATTAGGGCTCGGAGAATGAAATGACTAGTGGTAATAAAGTACTCTCCGCCACGCACATTTCGGTGGCTTTTATGTAGCTGTAGATGTAGTGTAACTGTGAGTATAATGGTGAAATACGATCCCAGAGTCCAGCATCACAGACATAACGAACACGGGCATTCATAACCATTTCCAGGTAACTTGAACTTTTCCTGAGAAGACCTCGAGAGATAATATCGCTGTAATCGATAATTGGAGGTATAAGTGATTGCAAAAGTTTCTTTTTCAGGTCAAGAGGAAAGAGCTTTTTATATTTTTGTATGACATGGAGAGATGATGCTGCCTTCCTACGCAATGCAGTTACGTGCACAGTACAATTTAGATTTTCACCTATTACTATTCATATAGTCTGGTCGGTGTCAGTTGATCACTGACAACTGATACCACTGTTGTCGGCTTCAAACTATAGAGTGCAAATAGCTGCACATGAAAACAATAGCAGCCGGCCGAAGTGGCCGTGCGGTTAAAGGCGCTGCAGTCTGGAACCGCAAGACCGCTACGGTCGCAGGTTCGAATCCTGCCTCGGGCATGCATGTTTGTGAAGTCCTTAGGTTAGTTAGGTTTAACTAGTTCTAAGTTCTAGGGGACTAATGACCTCAGCAGTTGAGTCCCATAGTGCTCAGAGCCATTTGAACCATTTGAACCATTTGAAAACAATAGCCGCCTACAGAACCCGGTGTAAGGTTTCCTACAATTGTTACGTACCCTCAGCTCACAAAAATTTATTATAATTCAAATGGTCATGATGACAAGGGTATTGAAATGAAATGTTAATATTGATCTTTTCGGAGTTAGTTTACTGAAGATCCAACATGGGCGTTCCCAGAATTAGCATACTGATCAAATGTATGCAGATCCAACATGGGCGTTCCCAGAATTAGCATACTGATCAAATTTAAAAAAAGAAAAAAAAACGAGAAAAAATACATGATGGCCGATGATATGGCTAGCAAAGTTGTTTAGCAAGCTAAAACGATGTTTCCCTCAAGGTAATAGCAACAAAGCTTTTTGAATATGTGAGGTAATAAACGAGATTGTGAACAGCTAGCTGAGCGTCAGTGCGACAGATGAACTCGCTCAGTGCAGACTAAGCCCTCAAGCAAAGATTGCTGATACATCCAGGCTGTCGATATGCTCACCAGCGAACTGCCCAAAGGACGATATGGAGATTGGCAGCCGGCCGGTGTGGCCGAGCGGTTCTAGGCGCTTCAGTCTGGAACCGCGCGACCGCTACGGTCGCAGGTTCGAATCCTGCCTAGGACATGGACGTGTGTGATGTCCTTAGGTTAGTTAGGTTTAAGTAGTTCTAAGTTCTAGGGGACTGATGACCTCAGATGTTAAGTCCCATAGTGCTCAGAACCATTTGAACCATTTTGGAGATTGGCAGTAGGAGTACAACTGCAAAGCCCGCAGTCAGCGTATCGTCGCGCTGAGATGTGACTCTCCGTCAATTTGCCCAATGTACAACATACCTTACCCGAAACACTCTGACAATCCATTACAGTGGACATCTGCGGAATGCCTTGAAAATCTCTCCTCTCATCTCTCCTCGACATCAAATCGTCGTTGAGTTGCCAAAATTTGTCCTCTCCAATGGTCAAACTGCCCACGCAGATTGCGCCAACGGCATCCTTATAGCACCACGCCAGATCTCCCTCCTTGACACAGAGGAGTGGTATTCGTTCAATTGGAAAGTTTGCCTCAAAAATCTACGCTCTCCCCCAGTAATCTTGGCTCCAAGGAAACGCACATGCATTTCACATCTGCGGAGGATAATGCTCTCCTTTCCACAGCAAACCATAAAACTCTGTCAGTTGCACACCCGAGGTGGACAATACACCTCCAGAAGGCACGTTGCTGGCCATTGTAACGCTGAAGACCGGGCCGCCCTCGTGGGCTTACTTTATGCTGAGATAGCACCACCTGCGCTCACAAGCAAAGCGATCACACTCTTGTAAAACCATGAATGCTTTCCTGGAAGTGCCTACGGCTGTTTGACTTCGGCAGCCCTGGTCATGTCTCACTGCAGTCCCCACCAACATAGAAAAAAATCTAACAGAACTATTATTGATAGCGGCAAACAAACTTTGTCATTCCCTGTCATACCTATATTTACTCATCCTGATCTCTCGGTACGTAGCTGTGATATCTGCAATGCTTCTGCAGAGACTACGTAATTAACAAAGGGTGAAAGATGGCGTGACCAAAGTCTCGCCACCTTACACTACCCCCTACTGGCAGAGATGTTTTTCGCTTAGGAAGTGTCACAGTTAGATTACAGTAGTTTGGCATGAAAAAGGAATAAAAAATAAAGTGCATAAAACCATTCTTGTTCTTTTTATCTAAAAGGGGAAAACGTGGGGAATGCTTGGGCGTCTATCTGAATCTACCAGTATTAACACTGAAGAGTCAAAGAAACTGGTACACCTGCCTAATATCGTGTAGGGCACCCGTGAGCACGCGGAAGTGCCGCAACACGACGTGGCATGAACTCGACTGACGTCTGAAGTAGTGCTGGAGAGAACTGACACCATGAATCCTGCAGGGCTGCCCATAACTCCGTAAGAGTACGAAGCGGTAGAGATCTCTTCTGAACACCACGTTGCAAGGCATCCCAGGTATGCTCAATAATGTTCATGTCTGGGGAGTTTGGTGGCCAGCAGAAGTGTTCAAATTCCAAAGAGTGTAGCAATTCTGGACGAGTGTGGTGTCGCATTGTACTGCTGGAATTGCCCAAGTCCGTCAGAATGCACAGAGGACATGAATGGATGCAGGTGATCAGACAGGATGCCTACGTTCGTGTCACCTGCCGTAGTCGTATCTAGACGTATCAGTGGTCCAATATGACCACAACTGCACACGCCCCACACAATTACAGAGCCTCAACCAGGTTGAACTGTCCTCTGCTGACATGCAGGGTCCATGGATTCATGAGGTTGTCTCCATAACCATACACGTCCATCTGGTCAATACAATTTGAAACGAGACTTGTCCGATCAGGCAACATATTTCCAATCACTAGCGGTCCAATGTCTCTGTTGACGGGCCCAGGCGAGACGTAAAGCTTTGTGTCCTGAAATCATCAAGGGTACACGAGTGGGCCTTCGACTCTGAAAGCCCATGTCTCGTTGAATGGTTCCCAAGCTGACACTTGCTGATAGCCCAGCATCAAAATCTGCAGCAATTTGAGGAAGGGTTGCACTGCTGTCACGTTGAACGATCATTTTCTGTCGCCGTTGGTTCTGTTCTTGCATGATCTTTTCCCGGCCGCAGCAGTGTCGGAAATTTGACGTTTTACCGGATTCCTTATATTCACAGTAGACTCGTGGAACCGGTCTTATGGAAAAATCCCCACTTCATCATTACCTAGGGGATGCTGTCTGCCACTGTTCGTGCGACGACTATAACACTACATTCAAACTAACTTAAATCTTGTTAACCTGCTATTTTAGCAGCAGTAACCGATTTAACAACAGCGCAGACCATTGTTGTCTCATACAGGTGTTGCCGACCGCAGTTTCGTATTCTGCCTATTTACATATCTCTGAATTTGAATACACATGCTTGTACCAGTTTCTTTGGGACTTCAGCGTATATGTGTCACCAATGTCAGATACGTATGAAAGGAGATCAACCCACTCATCACTTTCACACATACTCTCTGCACACATGGGCTGAAAGCCATGTAAGAATCTGCAACGAATAAATTCATGAATCTTCTGGTTACAGTAACCACTTCGAATAGACTTACCTTTTTGCTGGCAATCAGTATTAAATGGGAACACGGATGTGTGCAGTAAAGCAACAGTCACTCGCTTGTGGAGGCCAGTGTTATAATTATTCCAGTAAAATCGTAAGTATGGCACAAAAACATCTTTTGACGATGATCTGCCTGAAAAATCCAAATTAGTACAAAATTTCTCCTTAACTGAAGTTCCTTTCATACCAAATACTTTTCACAAAGGCACTGATGTAGCTCCATATACACACACATATCTTGCAATAAAATAACGGAAAATAAGTTACCAAACAGCGTAAAGAATAGTGAATATGACATGTGTACATCATCTGTCACTGTGTCGCATGTGAGAAGGAAAGCGTAAATGCGATAGGTTAAGAACAACATTACATAAGAGACAACATGTTTACGTCGTGGTTAGCACATACTGTTCCAAAAAATTGACTCTTGTCGATCGCTGTCACATCAGTGTCCTAGGCATGGAGATAAACGTTACTGACAAAGAGGTTTTCGTCACTCATTCACACAACATTGAAAACTTTTTTTTGTATCTCACTTACTTCTGGTAGTCGAAGGAAGCTGTGTTTTGATGCGGTGCCGGAGGGAGAGTGTAGATCTCACAGGTAGAAACAAGATTATCTGCGGATGTACCACGGAGTGTGATATCTTCGTAAGCGATGTCGGACATCCTTCCTTCAGTCGTGGGAGATAGCTCGACTGGACCGTGGCGTTCTCCGTGGAGGCGAAGCCGTACATGACTTCAGCAAGCAGCGAGGTCGACTATTTGCGAGGCAGCACGGTAGGCTCAGTATAAGAGGCTCGTCGACAATGCTGTAACTGAGGGCTTGTTATTTCATGATGATGTCGTCGGTCTTGTCTGGGAGATTGGTATTTCTTTCAACTGTCAGATGACAGTGAGAAGGAATGTCTCCTGTACGTGCAGATAGTGGGTGACTGGAATAGTTCTTTGAGGTTCAGGATACTACCATACAATGTGATAGGCTGTTGATACTGGTGATAAAAAAGAACTTCGTTATGGCCGATAAAGGGCGTAGTTCTCCCAATGAGAAAATTGGATACTATATGAATTCTGTTCCTAGGTCAGACAGTTACAGGCTGGCCGAATGGTCGCTTACGTACACGCTCGTTGTACGGATGTAATTCTGTGTCTCTCTTCACCTCAGTCTACCCTCCGTTGCTAAAGTGGGCGTTTAGTGGAGAAATCGGTCTACATTATAGCTCTGCCTTGTCACTGCCCACCGTTCTCCCTTGTGGTGAAAGGGAAGACGCGTGTCTCGCCAACCTCCCGCACGACAGTCGATTTCCTCTCTTCTTAGTCGCAGATGAGGATCTGACGGTGAGCCGGTTCGACACGTGACTGCGAAGTCCCTCAACAGGCTGGCCACGTCGAACTGCGGCCATCCACCGTCCAGGAGGACCGCTTTTTGCAGAGGCCTCTGCGTGTCACCTCTTCTTGACCCCGTGAGGTACTTCCCTCACTCCTCTCTGCCTCGCGTGTTGACTTCTCGTGTCACCAGACTCCTGAGCGCTGCGTCTCTTACAATTCATATACGTCACATAGATGATTACACATCGACATTGAAAAATAAATCCCTTAAGGTAGAAAAAATACATAATTCTATGATTTAAGCAAAAGTTTTGCATCAGACAATTAATAATAGTGCAAGTAAAAATGTGATATGGAAGTAACTGTGCATGGTGTCAGAGTCCGATAATCGGTTAGTCCTGGCTCTTCTATCTACTAGCCCAAAATGTGTCAAAATGACCCCAGTCTCCATCACCGTTGAAGCGTTAGTGTCTTCATCATGAATAAAAAATGTAGTTCCTCTGACCAATAAGCATGGCAACTTGGCCTAACATGTACAAAATCACCTAAAAGTAATATTAGTCGGTATCTCAATTACGCTCGTTTCTCTCTTTTCACCAACTCATCCTTGTCTTTCTTTGGAAAGACCAGATGATTGCCTTGGTCCCTCTGTGTACAAGATAGGGCACACAAAAACAAAACAAACAAAATCGTAAATCCACATGTCTTAATTAGCCTCGAAGGGTCTGGTCTACTTCAACTCCTACCTCTTATCCTTCAGTTCACAGTTACCGACTGAGGTGGATATATGATGTGGCAACGACATTGAAGTGCCTATCTGTGTATAAGCTAACGATTTTCTCATCATGGTTCCCCCTCCCCCTTTGTTTTTGTTTCTGAAACTCACAAAGCCACGTTAACCAAATGCTTCAAATTTCTAATTCAGTGAGATAAAATACAGCGATCAGACATTATAAGCATTACAGCGTTCATTTGTGCACTACACTGCTGCTCCTTCCATCGAAACCAAACCGTCATATTCCTCCTCTTGGTTGACCTATTTTTTTCGTCCTCCGTCTCATGCAGTCAGAATTAATGGCGCCCTGGACTCAGTGCGCGATAACCGACGTCATAGCGAGAGAGAGAGAGAGAGAGCGACCGCGCGATCGCCTTGCACGCGTGCTAAGACGTACGACGTTCAGAGATATCTCTCACAGCAAAAATGGGGCCGGACCGCTATCCTTGCGCGGACCAAGCCCTTTAGGCTTGCCACGAGTAATACCCGCTCCAAAGGCGCGAACACATCAACACACCCACGACAGGAAAAAACAGGCACAGCGCCTCAGTTCTGTGGCCAAACACATTGCCACCAAACAAAATACCTAACACATTGACTATCGGCAATAAACGACAAAATCTAGCCCCTTTGGCTCATCTCGAATAATACACGCGTCCCTGGTACAGACACAACCGATGACGCCCACTTAAATCTAAAGCAGAACACTCAGTGACGTGGGCAAACGAAACGACACAAAACGAACACAACACCGTCTCTCAGCAGAAAGCCGAAGATGACACGGAAACTAAACAGTTTGGAACACGGAATGTGGATGAGGGCAACAAATTACCTCATGTAACACGCAATATAAGTAGAATGTAATGGTCCAGTTCACATTCCTGAACCATCTCTCCAGAAAAGTAACGAGAGTGAAGTCTGATTCTGATTTCTGCCACCTAACTGTTTCTTTTCTCTATCTACATTGGACAACCTAATTAGCCACAACTTACAACTACAATGCTGAATTTAGTCCAATAGACACATACACAATCTATTAATGACATAATTAAACATTCTTAGCCACAAAGCTCAAAGGAGAAACCTCAACTCTTTTTGTTCGCATACAAGCTTGTCCAACGGTAATCTACATTGCAACGTACCATAAAACTATTCAGTTTATCATAACAGCAAAAAATGCCATCTTTCACTTTCTTCCTTATTCTATGAAACGTTTTGTGTGGCTGACATAGTGGACGCCGTTTGACTTCTAGCACATGTTCGTAATTCACGACCTGTGGCGGAGTGGTTACACGACAATAACGTCCCTGTAATGGACTGGCCTACACAGAGTCCTGACCTGAATCCTACAGAACATCTTTGGGATGTTTTGGAACGCCGACGTCGTACCAGGCCTCACCGACCGACATCGATACCTCTCCTCAGTGCAGCACTCGATGAAGAATGGGCTGCCATTCTCCAAGAAACCTTCCAGCATCTGATTGAACGTATGACTGCGAGAGTGGAAACTGTCATCAAGGATAAGGCTGGACCAACACCATACTGAATTCCAGCGTTACCGATGGAGGGCGCGACGAACTTGTAAGTCATTTCAGCCAGGTGTCCGGATATTTTTGATCACATAGTGTACATCAGTACATACCACACTAGCAAGTTAACATTATCGCGAGACTAATTTTTTCACAATCTCTTCCTGAAACAAAAAATGACTATATGACTGCGTATCATTAGATTCAGCCAGTAAGATCCTGGCTGGCGACGTCAACTTGTGAGGTTTCCTACCCATGTTACGTATCATTAGCTCACAAAGATTTATTATAATTCAAATGGTCAGTACGAGCAGGTTACTGAAATGAAATATTGCTCTTTCCAGACTCAGTTTATTATAAATCCAAGATGTACGTTCCCAGTTAGCGTACTGATAAAAAGAAAACGAGAGAAGATACATGATGACAGATGATATCGATGTCTAGCGAAGTTACTGAAAGGGGGGCGGGGGGTCAAACTAAAACGATGCCTTCCTCAAGCTAATACCAACAACGTTTCCTGACTATATGTCAGGTAATAACCGAGATTGTGTACCGCTAACTGAGTGCCAATAGGACGCAGATTAGTTGGAACACAGGGCTGCAGCAAATATTGACTCTTTTCAGTGAAGACTAAGTCCTCAGACAAAGACTGCTAATAGGTCAGTGCAAAGTCTCTACATGGCAGCGAATGACGCACATGGTTTACTGTAAGCAGTGGCGTATCCACCTTGTGCCGTAAACTTTCCCCCTAAGATACCACTCTAAAATATATTCCGAAATTTTCAGCTCTAACGTTCTAGTAAGATCACGTTGCTGCTACATACAGGGAAACATCCCAGTTAAGCATCCCTTCGACCTGCTTTAACTTGTGTCACTTCTTTCCTCGCCGACTCCTCAGTAACCAAGTTCGTAATACCTGTCCACAGAAGATCCTTAAAGTATCTGATTGTTATATTTTAAATTGCTTTATAGTTGTGCCCCTTATTACAGCATTTATGTCTTTACTTACAGGACTTCATATATGGAGAAACTGTCCCGCAAAATCTGCAAATTTACAAATATCACAATTTTCAAGAAATAAACAGTCTTCAGTTGCGTTTTGTTTGTACCACACAATTATTTTTCATTTTGTATCTGAGTTATTGTAACATGATACCAGTCACTCAGATAGTAAATGATTTGTATGTCCAGGTTCTAAAATTTCAGGTGCTTATTTATTTGTGTACAAGTATTGATGACCTTTAACTTGCCAAGATAAAGAATAAATAAACATATATAGAAAACTCTTTGCCACATTTTCCAAAAATGAATAACTGTCCTCCGTCAGATTAGGTTTGTTGTGTGTGTTCACCAGTTTCAGTGCGTATTGCGAGAATAATAAGCAATATTGTCAGGTCATGATGCGCAAATACTACAATGGAGGCAAGAGTGATCTTTACGCAGTCAGTTACATCTACATCTACAACTACGTGATTACTCTACTATTCACAATAAAGTGGCTGGCAGAGGGTTGAATGAACCACTTTCACGCTGTCTCTCTACCGTTCCACTCTTGAACGGCACGCGGGAAAACGTGCACTTAAATTTTTCTGTGTGAGCCCTGATTTCTCTTATTTTATCGTAATGATCATTTCTCCCTATGGAAGTGGGTGCCAACAGAATGTTTTCGCAATCGAAGGAGAAAACTGGTGATAGAAACTTTATGAGAAGATCCCGTCGCAACGAAAAAATCTTTGTTTTAATGATTGCCACTCCAATTCACGTATCATGTACGTGACACTATCTCCCCTATTTTACGATAATACAAAACGAGCTGCCCTTCTTCGTACTTTCTCGATGTCATCCGTCAGTCCCACCTGATGCGGATCCTACACCGCACAGCAAAACTCCAGAATAGGGTCGACGAGCGTGGTGTAAACAATCTCTTGTAGACCTGTTGCAATGAATCGAAGTATTTGGTGTTCTCTACCCACAACATAATCTAATTGATCGTTCCAATTTAGGTTATTTGTAACTGTAATCCCTAAGTATTTAGTTGAATATACAGCCCTCAGATTTGTGTAACTTACCACGTAATCGAAATTTAGCTGATTTCTTTTAGTACTCAGGTGAATAACTTCGCACTTTTCTTTATTCAGGGTCAATCGCCACCTTTCACACCATACAGATATCTCATCTAAATCATTTTGCAAGTAATTTTGATCATCTAATGACTTTACAAGACGGTAGATGACAGGATCATCTGCAAACAATCTAAGACGGTTACTCAGATTGTCTCCTATGTCGTTAATATAGATCAGGAACAATAGAGGGCCTGTAACACTTCCTTGGGGAACGCCGGATAATACTTCTGTTTTACTCGATGACTTTCTGTCTATTACTACGAACTGTGACCTTTCTGACAGGAAATCACGAATCCAGTCGCACAACTGAGGTGATACTCCGTATTCACGCAGTTTGATTGGAAGACGCTTGTGAGAAATGGTGTCGAAAGCCTTCTGGAAATCTAAAAATATGGAATCAATTTGACATCCCATGTCGATAGCACTTATTACTCCATGAGTATAAAGAGCTAGTTGTGTTTCACAAGAACGACATTTTCTGTATCCGTTCTGATTATATGCCAATAAATCTTTTTCTTCGAGGTACTTCATAATGTTCGAATACAGTATATGTTCTAAACCCCAATTGCAAATCGACGTTAATGATATAGGCCTGTAATTCAGAGGCTTACTCCTATTTCCGTTTTTGGGTATTGGTGTGACTTGAGCAATTTTCCAGTCTTTAGGTATGGATGTTTCTGTGAGCGAGTGGTTATATATAATTGCTAAATATGGAGCTATTTTATCAGCATACTCTGACAGGAACCTGACTGGTATACAATCTGAGCCGGAGGCCTTGCCTTTATTAAGTGATTTAAGCTGCTTTGTTACACCGAGGATATCTACTGCTATGTTTGTCATCTTGACAGTTGTTCTTGATTGGAATTCAGGAATACTTACTTCGTCTTCTTTGGTGAATGAGTTTCGGAAAACCGTGTTTAATAACTTTGCTTTAGTGGCACTGTCATCAGTGACTTCACCGTTGTTATCGCGCAGTGAAGGTATTGATTGCATCTTGTTTTATGTATGTGCTTTATGTATGACCAGAATCTCTCTGGGTTTTCTGCCCGGTTTCGAGACAGAATTTCGTTGTGGAAATTAATAAAAGCATCTCGCATCGAAGTACGCGCCATATTTCGAACTTCTGTAAAACTATGCCAATCTTGGGGATTTTGCGTTCTTTTAAATTTGGCATGCTTTTTTCGTTGCTTCTGCAACAACGATCTGACCCGTTTTGTGTACCATGGGGGATCAGCTCCATCACTTATTAATTTATGTGGTATATATCTCTCAATTGCTATTGATACTATCTCGTTGAAAACATTCCACAACTTTTCTACGCTTACATGATCAGACCGGAAGGAGTGAAGACTGTCTCTTAAAAAGGCGTTAAGAGAATTTTTGTCAGCTTCTTTAAATAGATATACTTGGCGTTTCTTTTTGATGGTTGTAGGTGTTACGGTATTCAGCCTAGCAGCAACTGCCTTGTGGTCGCTAATCCCTGTATTCGTCACAACACTCAATATTCGTCCCGGATTATTTGTTGCTAAAAGGTCAAGTATGCTTTCGCAACCATTTACGCTTCGAGTGGGCTCATGAACTAATTGTTAAAAATAATTTTCTGATAAAGCATTCAGTACCATTTAGGATGATGTTTTATGCCTGCCGCCGGCTTTAAACGTATAATTTTTCCAGCATATCGAGGGTAGATTAAAGTCACCACCGACTATAATTAAACTGGCATACGGTTAGAAACGAATGGACATAAACAATAGGGATGATTACGAACATCTGAAAACCATCGTACGTTTACAAAATACTTGCAACATACAAAGTGCACCATAAAACTAATACAGTTCCCATCTAAAACGCAAATGAGCGAGTGGCAGATACCGTTCTGCTCCGCTCACAAGGCTAATAGCCGGAGATGACAAACAGATAAGCAATTACTGCAGCCCGGCTTTTACAGCCGTTGAGTCGCTGCCTCTGTCAAACAGCACCTAGCGCCGATCAAGTAAACCATCTCGATCTTCAGTTGAAAGTAGTACTTCGTCTCTCTAGAGAATGTTTGCAGATAACTCTCACACAAGCACATTCATCCAAAGGAATTGTGACATGCTGCAGTTAAAAATATTTTTAAAAACGTCATTAACTACCAACACGTGTCCGCTATATGAAGCTTTTGCATCATACCAACTGAACAGTTCTAAAGAACGTATTAGCCGGAATGTTCAAAAATGGTTCAAATGGCTCTGAGCACTATGGGACTTAACATCTCTGGTCATCAGTCCCCTAGAACTTAGAACTACTTAAACCTAACTAACCTAAGGACATCACACACATCCATGCCCGAGGCAGGATTCGAACCTGCGACCGTAGCAGTCGCGCGGTTCCGGACTGCGCGCCTAGAACCGCTAGACCACCGCGGCCGGCAGCCGGAATGTCCACCACGAAAGTATAGAGGTATGGTTTCTTTCAAGACTGCAGCACTACAACCCTAGAAGCTTTATCTGTAAATTTACTCACACGACACTGGGCATTAAATTTCATACTGACCGCGAAATATGGTTATCGACTGTTCCGAAACAATTCTTTCAAATTAGTACAGGACGTACAGAACATCGAAATAAATGTTTCGGTGAGGAACTTATGGACTGAAGTCATCTTGCAATTCCAGGGAATATATTGTTGGAGGTACTGACGTAAACTGCAGTATCAGGGTCTCTGACTGAGAATGTGTAGTGACATTAGAATATCCAATGTTTGGGCACGTGTGAATCCACTGAAAGGGTCCTGTAGCCACCTTTGATTAGTCCGGTAGCCCATTTTCACTAGCATTTCTCTTTCCTTGTTTATCTTTTCTCATAACTCTCATAGTGGTGTGATTGAATGAATGTGGTTGTGTCACGCTGCTAGACGGTGGCGTAGTCTGCTGCAGGAAGTCTGCGATAGGGATACAGATTCAGCAGCAATTGTACAGAATAGCCAACTCTCGTAGTGGTCAAGTAGGCAAAGAGGTTTGCACTACTTGTGAGAAATCCACCTGCGTTAGGTTGGTGGCGGAAATGGCATCTTTGGGTTTCCCGGGCCACGCGGAGCGTGGAGGAGGCTGGAGATGAAAAATGGAGGCAGTCTGCCGCCGGTACGGGAAGCGTCCACAGCTGTGCTCCAGTCGAAGAAGGGTGAGTCAGACTGACCGCCTGGCGCGTTGTTACTTGGCGAGTGGAGAGCTGTTAGCTTTTGGTCTCGCTTTTCAGCTCTGAAGGATTGCTTTGCCTTGTCGCAGCGAGGAATGCAAAACTTCGGCACATTTTTCTTTTAGCAAATTTCTATAGCAGACTTGGATCCGCCGGAAGAGCGTCACACAAAGGTGTCGATAAGAAGTGAGCACTCGCTTCTGTATGAATGTCTGTTTGCCTTCAGCTGTGCCTGTGTAAGCTTTCATTTTTCTAAATATAGCTTTGCCTTCTCGTAAATTTTCCTTGCTTTATGTATATTTCGTCCGTGGGGAGCCGACCACGTGGTTGACATTAGAGTTTGTTGGGCTACCGTCATCACTAACTGTCCGGTCTCATGTTTATTTTAAAGAATGTTAACAGTTCATGATTGTGTAATGTGATATTGTTGCAACTTGGCCACGATACCTAGAAATTGCGTCTCCACAAACCACGTGGGCATCCGACCTCCTGCTCAACAACAGCGATTCTGTGTTATTGTGTGGGCCAGCGCTCTTCGTGGTATGTTGACTGGACCGACGGGGGACATATGTTGCCAGATTGCCAGAACAACTGGAGGATGCAGCTCTGATTGTTATACAAAGGATGTAATTCCAGCATTATGGGGCACCAGCCTATTTCAGCACTGCTGTGAGGAATCATCTAAGAGCCACCTTCGGGAATCAATGGATGGGCCGATGTGGCCCTGTGAGCTGGCCACCCAGGTTACATGACATCACATATCTGGATTTCTTCTTGTGTCAGCATGTGAAGCAGGTGGTGTATGAAACCGTTTTGGAAACACAGTACCTCGTCGGTAGAATTGCTCTCGCTGCTGGTGCCATGCCATTAATCTTCGAACGGTGACGACAGTCAATAGTCGGACGATGTACTAGCGTGCATGCAGGCCAGAGGTCGCACGTCTGGGCAGTTCCTGTGAATGCCACTGCTGGTTCAAAAAATGGCTCTGAGCACTATGGGACTCAACTGCTGAGGTCATTAGTCCCCTAGAACTTAGAACTAGTTAAACCTAACTAACCTAAGGACATCACAAACATCCATGCCCGAGGCAGGATTCGAACCTGCGACCGTAGCGGTCTTGCGGTTCCAGAATGCCACTGCTGTAATTATACCCGGGCAGGGGAAACATGTCACTTGACAGCTCGCGTGTGGTTGGCTGCACTGCGATTGCGAGGTTGCAATATCCGCCACCGCACACTCCCACATCTCCGAAGTACGTTCTGTAAATGTAAGCTACACCCGAAGTTAATGACGATTTCAATGAAAAGTCGTTCCAAATTGTACAGTAATAACTACATGTAAAACGTAGTATAATAATGTAAATCTAAGCATACCAAATAACACGCTATCCACACTCATAGAAAGAAATAAAGCAAAACACGCTTAGCCTACCGGATTGCAGAGAGAAAAAGAATTAAATCTGTATTCATTTACACTCACCAGTT
Source organism: Schistocerca americana (assembly GCF_021461395.2). NCBI lineage: Eukaryota > Metazoa > Arthropoda > Insecta > Orthoptera > Acrididae > Schistocerca > Schistocerca americana. Next base: position 468,276,325 of record NC_060124.1, on the reverse strand, counting down.
TACGATGTCAGTTGCGCAGTTTGATCCAGTTTTACTTCTCTATCATCGGCATCGGCGCTAAAACCGTTGTCTCCGTCGTCATAATCATCAAAAGAAATCATCACTTGTTCGTTTTCGTTTATAATTCCATCTGTGGTGTCACCGCCAGACACCACACTTGCTAGGTGGTAGCCTTTTGCCGACCGCGGTGGTCGTGCGGTTCTAGGCGCTTCAGTCCGGAGCCGCGGGACTGCTACGGTCGCAGGTTCGAATCCTGCCTCGGGCATGGACGTGTGTGATGTCCTTAGGTTAGTTAGGTTTAAGTAGTTCTAAGTTCCAGGGGACTGATGACCTAAGATGTTAAGTCCCATAGTGCTCAGAGCCATTTTTGGTAGCCTTTATATCGGCCGCGATCCGTTAGTATACGTCGGTTCAAATGGCTCTGAGCACTATGGGACTTAACATCTTAGGTCATCAGTCCCCTAGAACTTAGAACTACTTAAACCTAACTAACCTAAGGACATCACACACGTCCATGCCCGAGGCAGGATTCGAACCTGCGACCGTAGCAGTCCCGCGGTTCCAGACTGAAGCGCCTAGAACCGCACGGCCACCGCGGCCGGCTAGTATACGTCGGACCCGCGTGTCACCACTATCAGTGATTGCAGACCGAGCGCCACCACACAGCAGGTCTAGTCTAGAGAGACTCCATAGCACTCGCTCCAGTTGTACAGCCGACTTTACTAGCGATGGTTCACTGTCTTCATACGCTCTCATTTGCAGAGACGACAGGTTAGCATAGCCTTTAGCTACGTCATTTGCTGCGACCTAGCAGGGCGCCATATTAAGTTACTATGCGTCTTCTGAGCAGATAATATTGTGAATCATGTACCGTTAAGAGCGACGTTCCTCATTAATGGATTAAAGTTAAGTATCAAACTAATTATATCCGCTTTCTGAACTCTCATTCCTTGTCATGTTCCAGACCTCACGTCAGTATAGTTCTTCCCTCCTCACGCCAGCCTGCGTGAGCTAAAACGCGTGCATTTCGGCCTCCAGTTGTAACACGGTGTTGGCTTTTCTGCCAACACAACACCATCTATAGTCTGTGCTTCTCTTATCAGTTTAGCAACATGGTCTACATTTCCTCCATGAGGTAGCGTCTACAGTAGCAAGACCTTCACGTAGCAGTCTTTCCACTTCTGTTACAGTAAAAGTCTTGTTGTTACCTCTGATGTACGCCTTAACTTCACTCCAAACCAATTCAATTGGATTAAAATGGCATTAATAAGGCGGTAGCCTAATTACCAAGTGACCCTGTTTGCTTGTAATTTCATCAACAACGTATTTAGGCGTCGCAGGCTTATTTTGTTTAAGGAGAGAGTATAACAGCAGCTTTGTCATGCTCATGTTCGCAGCAATGTCTCTCGCCTGCAAGCATCACAAAAACTGTCGGAACACTAAACTGGATCAACAATTTTTTAAATCACTGTAGAGACCGTGGGTGATCCATTTCCTCATGACAGCCACCGTTTTTTTTTTTTTCGATCAAAGAACTAGAAGTCCTTCAGGCAGAAAGCCGTTAGGAGATCCTGCATGGGCCACAATTAATGGGGATCCTCTTCCTGTTGGCTGATGACCGCAGCTATTCGGAGTATCATCTGTCCAGCATTTCTCAACTGATTCTCCAGCGTTGACCCAGGTTTCGTCTAACCATATCACTGAGTGTATGTCGTTTCCTACTGTTTTGCGTAAGAAAATGGTACGAGCTGCAACATGAGCTTTTTCTAGTACAGTTTTCGTCCATATAACTTTTTAAAACGAAGGCCCATACTTTGTAATATCATCTTAAGCGACGTTTTCCCCCCAGAGAAAAGTTCACTGTATTTTAAAGAAATTAGCAACTTCGCCATTGTGGGGTATTTCTTCCTTTTATAGTATCCGTGTGTGTGCCGACGAATTGCATCGGATTGTATAGAATCAATATCTGTTATTACAGAAGCTGCTTTTATTTCTTGCCCAGAGTACTTAAAAACACACTGTTTCTTCCACAGGGGCTTTCTTCTACACTGTTTATTTCACTGTCTCGTAAGTCTTGAAGTAGCACCCCTTTCCTTATGACTGTTCTTTCACTGAGTCCTAGAGTTTTCGAGGTACGCTCTGAAACTTTATCGGCAGGAATCGACGCATGCCCATGAACAGAAACAAATTCTTTTTTTTTCTCGTAAAACTCACGCGTCCTCCGTAGCAATTCCAAAGCCTGACTATTTAATGGCACTCCACGGCGCAACGGATTGTCGCTTGGTGAACGACATCGTTTTGGAGACATTGTTTAACAAACAAAAACTGTAGTCGAGGCGGTAACACAACACAGCAGCAGGCGTTCGTGTACTAACAGACAATGTTTACACGGAAGCCGGCAACGTGGTAGCGTCGACGTCGGAACCGGCTTTTGTTCGGTGCTGCTATTGGTTCAGAAGACGCGGCGCCTCCCGTTCCTCACTTGTTTCTTAGTTATACTACGAACTCTGCGGCGCTTGGGGAGTGACCTTGAAGCGACATGTTTCATCTGCCCAGGTATAAGATGCTGATTCACCTATACTGTAAAACATCTCTTGCATCAGAAAGTGCTGTCATGGGCCATAGATACCATGACTAAAATATATTAGTTTTGATATTCTGTTCTCTCGTATTGATTTTAAGGAGTAGCTTCGAAATAATCTGTATAAAAGACTTGAATGACTGGGTTATGTGGGAATGACAACACGACTAAGACACACGTATTATTGTACATAGTGTTTGTCGAATATTTCCAACTGTACAAACTAGGATATGGTTGGAGCATCATAGCCTGTCAGAGGGCATGATACATTTCAAGACTGGCCGTTGTCCTTAAGCATAATTACTTCCCATATACCACAAAATAGGGAGGAGCATTGACAGGAAGATTAGGTTTAAGCGTCACATCGACGATGGGATTGTTAGACACGGAGTACAATCTCAGACTGTGGAGAGACAGGAAAGGAGATCAATGGTGCCCTTTGAAAGGCACCGTCTGGACAATAGCATATAGTTATTTAAGGAAAACAAGGAAAGCCTTACTCTGAATAGCCACATGGGGATTTAAACAGCCATCGTCCCGAAAATGAACCTAGTGTCTTACCATGCGACGATCACACAGGTCTGCAACAATTATTTTTTTTAAGTTGTTTGAAATTTGGTAACTGACTTTTATGTACTTTTCAGCGGTGATTTCAAAAATGCAATCAATGTTTTGTATCACGTCAGGTTTTTTCACAAAAAGGGAATATTTTTTGGTATAGTAACAAAATTTAAGCCATGTATCACATTTTTTACAACGTCATAAAATTTATTTTATTTATAAATCACGATCCAAACTAAATTTCCAGTACACTTCCATTTCTCTTTAAGCTCATAAATCCTTATTATAACGCTTTCGCTCTCTATCGAAGCTTCTTTTACTGCTTTTCCTGCTGTGGACTCCTTGAGAATCGTCTCTTTTTACGATACAGCAGTAGTCCGCTATCATGTTGACGTTCCATCTTCTTTGATATCTTTTTTCTATTTCTTTGATGCCTTGGTGGAATCTTTCGCCCTGCTCTTCACTTACATCACCAAGGTTTGCAGGGAAGTAGTCAAGATGTGAGTGGAGAAAATGAACTTTAACGCTCATGTTACAGCCCAGCTTCTTAAAGTTGTCAAGCATGTCTGTGACGATTGTCTTGTAATTTGGATCTCTTTTGTGTCCAAGGAAACCGGTAACAACTAATTTAAATGATGCCCATGCTGCCTTTTCTTTTGTTTCCATTTTCTCCACGAAGTTGGTATCTGTCATTAGTTTTCTAATGTCTGGTCCGACAAAGATTCCTTCCTTCAGCTTTGCCTCGGATAAACCAGGAAACTGTCCACAAAGATATCTGAACCACTCCACTTCTTTTTGGCAATGGCTTGACAAATTGTTTAATCAGTCCCAACATAATGTGAAGTGGTGGAAGTAACACCTTTTTGGGATCCAGAAGGTTTTTCCTCTAAACATTTTTAACTCCTATCTGTAAGGTTTTTCTCAAGGGCCAAGCTTTTTTATGTAGTATTGCTTTCTGGCTCTGTTGTCCCAGAGAAAGCAAGGGAGATAGCCACTTTGTTGATCAAGCAGCATTGAAATCTCTTTTAAATCCCCACATAGTGTCCATTTGTGGTCTGAATAGCAGAGTTTGCTTAAAACCAGTTCAAGGTTTTCGTAACATTCTTTTAAGTGAACCGAGTGTCCAACTGGTATAGAAACACACTTATTGTCGCTGTGTAGAAGTACTGCTTTAAGGCTTCTTTTTGAAGAATCAATGAAAAGTCTCCACTCACCAGGAGCATATTCTATTCTGAAACGTGCCATAAGTCCAGAAACATCACTGCAAAACACCAGGTCACCTTCTTGAGAGAAGAAACATACAAACTCCTTTTCCCTCGATCGATACCAAGAAAGGGATATAACTGGTGCCAACATATATATATCTTTCAGCCTAGAGCCTAAAACCTCTACCGATTCTTTAGAAAGGCCTAGGTCTCTCAGTAAATCGTTCAGTTCAGATAATGAGAATGGAATGGGATCGGGTGTGCCAGAATGCCAGGATCGTAGCAATCCCTGTCTTCTTCACTATCACATTGCCAAGCCAATGGCTTGTGATCATCTATATCATCCAAAGAACCAGGGGGAGAGCGTATTGGTACTTCGGGCCCATGAGGAACAGGTCGAATGGCTGATGATTGAATGTTAGGGTAAGAAATGTCTTTTTTGTTTTACAAACTGAAACGTCATACGCTGCAAGAACGAAAATAGCAGTCATCACTATGATTTTTGGGGTCCCTCCAAACCATTGTTATTCCAAAACGCAAGGGCTGCTTTTTACGTTGAAACAATTGCCTCAGTTGTTCAACACGCACTGAACAAACTTTGTGTGGGGCCCAAGGCTTATCTTGATCGCCTAACTTTATACCAAAATAGGCGAAATATACTTTTTCAACAAAATCGGAAATGTTTCTTTGTTACTTTTTAACAGTATAGTTACCACAAATATAACAGAAGCAATCTGGCGAGTTTATACATTCCCTGGTAGCTATTGTCCATTGTCCATAAAACAAATTCACAACACAAGAAGACAGTCACTGCTTTAAAGCACTAGTAACATCAACTCGTGAACAGCACAGAGTGAAGACGTACTGTGAACTGAAGAAGCTCACTGCTTGGTGATGTTGGGGGAAGGGGCAGCGCGACAGACAGGCACTGACATGAAAATACTACTTGTTTCTCCTAATTACTCATTATTTTACGTATATCTAGTATAAAAACGTCTAAATAACGGTTTATGGAGACCCTGAAAACCAAAATTCAAACTCACTAGAGTGCTGAAATATCGAAAAAAGCTAAAACTAGACAGGCAGTTTGTGAAATATATGTATGTGATGGAAGCATTTCACATCTCTAGAAACTAGATTATTGCACTGAAGAATAATGCAGGATTCATTCTCTCTGGCATTTAATAGAGTTGCCTAAAAATTATCTGTTACAACTACCAATTTTAAAGAATGTCATACACTCGTCTCTCACAGGAGAGCAGCTTCTGTTATGATGTCTGTGTCCACTAGTCGATATCTGTGTAATCACTCCCGACTCAGCTACATTCATTTGTCTTAGCTAACGTCTTTGCAATGAGCGGTGGCTCAGCGCATGAGAAGTGGAGCTGGCTTGAGGTTTTGAACAAGAATAAAGATTCTTATTCTGTTCTAGTTTCCGTCCTGTGGGGTTCTTATGTGTTTCGGTGTGGTAATAGATATGGCTGCTCTAAAATGTTCCGACAATGATGGGAGAAAGGATTGCAACGTAACCTTCCAGTACTGGTGGTGGTAAAACTCTACCTAATTAGGAAGATTACCGTCAATTTGTCATGTCCTACACCTCCTGCAAGCTACTGACTGTAGTATATGGTTTCTTAAATTCGTGTGATCCACGGAATTACTGGCCCCTGCGAGTTATTGCCGGGTATTAATAATTTATAGCGAAAGGTTTTAACCAACCTGTAAAAATTTGAACGCAACGGATAACGCAATATTTTTTTGAACCACTACAGATGCCCCCCATACAGGGCTTAATAGGCAGTATATAGGTTTTATTTGCTTTCATGACCAGGAATCGACTGTGGTACTGACTTTCACCTATTCTTTGTGATGGAGGGATCAAATAATCAGTAAGGGTAGAGATTAATTGATATTTATTTAGTACCAATGGCATTTCAACAACTAGCCGTGTTTCTGTTGCCATATATTTCATCACATCTCGTCTCTCTAGTTAACGTGATTGAGTTTCGCCACGTAATTATGGAATGGGAGAGAGGAGCGCACTCATGGCTTCAATAAAATTTTATACAAACACACAATTATACCTAAACCTATGCTTACTACATCCAATTGCTATAGGTGACTCTGAACAAGTTCAGCAAAGACACTAAAAGCAAACTAGGTCAGGGCCCAAGAGTGTTTCGGAAGTCTTTATCAAATCAGTGCGCATTAAAATCTGATACTTTACCTAGTGGCTCGTGTTTATACTATGTCTTTTTTTTTAACGCACAACATTACCAACAAATCAAATAGCTATGGGGGAGCACAAGAAACAACATCACCTCAATGCTTTTCAACACACGTGGCCAAGTTTTGGTAGCCTACAGAAATCCAGAAAAATACGGACACACAAGATTATTCCTTCTCTATTTTACACTCGCCCACTATCGTAGGGTTATTCATCGCGTAAAATACATTTTCAGATCTAAACTACAATTTATGAATGTTGCGGTTGCTGCAACCGACCACGTGGCAAGCAGGCAAGTTCACAAAGGAAACATGTGAAAAATAAATAAAAAAAACCCAAAATATTACTGGAAATTAAAGAGCAGATTAAAATACATTAACTGAGTGCAATTCCGTGAAGCACAGAGCAATAATGTGACCGTGACCTTAAGGCCGATGGTGCGAGGCCTGACCAAGGCACAAACGCAACGTTCTACTGAAATTCGAATAAATTATGAAAATAAATTCCCTTATGGGGGTTTAGTGGTAACCTCACACCAGATTTCAACATCTGGATTTCAGACAAAATCGAGAGCTGTGTCTCCACGTCCGTCCAGCGAAGCGACCCAGGAACAAGTGGACCTCCAGACACCTCGCCTAACCGTTGTTCGTTCAAAAGGTGGTGGAGGCTATGGTTCGCCAACCTAACACAGCCAATACTCGTGCCTTCGCGACCTCTCTGACCTCATTCGCCCACCACCTTTGCCAAACTTTTTCACGTTTAGGGGTTGGTACTATCCTACTACAGAACGACTCTACACATGCATTGCTACGACCTCTGGCCAGAGCTTTCTGCTACATCACATACTATCTCATTCACACAATACAAGGTCGCACACGGGAAAGGATACAGGGAAACGTGGCACACAAGAAATAAAATGAATAAATTAATAAACACCACTTGGTCCATTCTCTTCTGTTTTTACACAAGGAATTCACTTTTGCAGAGTCAGAACACTTTGGTTAGGTTCTCCTGTACCGGAATTTATTGGAAAAATGTGGAACGGGACAACAATTTCCGTCTCAGGATGACTGCAGCCTTGGTCTGTATGCTGAAATTACAATGAGAAATGGTGACAGTATTTCTCTGTCTATAGTGCCGGATAACAAGGTAACATTTCTACAAGTGCGAGCTGGGTGAGCCGCATTGAGGCAAGGGGTCTTGTCTGTAATGAGGCTTTACTGGTAACGATGAGGGACTTGCAGTTTCTGTTAATGTGGGTCAGGATTTCGTTCCCTCTACACAATATATATGTGTAGAACCGAACTGAGTAAAGACATTCTTTATTCACCTAACACTTCTTTGCATTACCATTTTCCTCAGAATACTTTGTAAACGAGGTCTTTATGTTGCTATGGAACAGTCATCACATGGTTCTTGCAATGCTGATTATGGTATTTCATGTAAACTGACTGTGTCTTTTAGGTTTCAGTTATTACAAAGTGATATGAAATCTACTGCATTTATTTACATAACATACCGTAATTAAACTGAATCTATACTTATTTGTTAGTTAAAGTTGAAACAAATGAGCCCTCGGTCACAATTTTTAGTCTTAAGTCTACACATACACCTGACTTCAACATCTGGACTTCATTACCGAGCAGATTTCAGACAATCTAATTCCTTTGTTAACAATCTCTCACAACAGACAACGCAGTGACTGACGGCCTTGAGTTAACAACCAAGAATAGCAGAGATTGCGTAGAGTTGTCAGTGTAAAAGACAAGCATCACTGCGTGAGATAACCGCATAAAACAATGTGGGACGTACGATGGCGTTAATGGGCTATGGTGTTAGAGGACCGACGCGAATGCCGTAACTAACAGCATGACATCGCTTGCAGCACCTCTCGTGGGTTCGTGATCAAATGTGTTTGTTCCTGGACGACTGTAAATTGTGACCCGGTCGGATCAGTCCCGATTTCGGTCGGTAATAATTAATGGTGGGGTTCGAGTGTGGCGCCGACTCCACGAAGCCATGGAGCCAACTTGTCAACAAGGCACTGTGCAAGCTGGTTTTGGCTCCATAATGGTGTATGCTTTGCTTACATGGAATGGACTGGGTCCACTGGTCCAAAGGAACCTGTCACGGTCATTTTCGGCCACTTGGAGACCATTTGCAGCCATTCATGGATTTCATGTTCCCAAACAACGGTGGAATTTTTATGGATGACAATGGGTTCTGTTACCAGGCCATAGTGGTGCACGACTGATTTGAAGAACATTCTGGACAATTCAGGTGAATGATTTGGCCACCCACAACGCCCGATATGAATCCCATCAAACGTTTACGGGAGATGTCAGTTCGTGCACAAAATCCTGTGCCAGCAATTTTCCCCAATTATGGGCAGCTGTAGAGGCAGCATGGCTAAATATTTCTACAGGGACTTCCAACAACTTGTTGAGTCTATTCCACGGCGAGTTGCTGCACTACCCTGTGCAAAAGGAGATCCGACACGGTGTCAGGAGGTATCGCATAACTTTTGTGACCTCAATTTAGGCCTATGTAACTAAGTTGTAAGTCACAAATATTCTACAAAATTAATAAGAATATTCACATCTCCCTCAGTTAAATCATACACGCAGCACCATGAGGAAATTGATGAAACCTTTAAGAACTGTCTTGCTTCTAAACGGCACCAGTAGACAGTGGCTCACACAATTGTGTCAGTTCCTACTGTTGTTCCGTAGATGGCGTTACCAACCAGAGCACTTCAGGGCGAAAGTTTTATTACGATATCAAATGACCGACATTGCACATATGACTGGGATTCCTGCCATTACTCCTACCTTCACGGTCGTATTCTATTGATGCTTTCATATTCATGTTGTGTTAATTACAAAGTGGCTACTGGCACTTCGCCTACTGGTGGGCTCATAGATCCATTAATTTAAAACAATTCGACTTGTATCCAAAGCCTGCATTCCTAGGTGCGCTATTTTGATTAAATATTTGTCGTCATATTCGATAATCTGTCTGTAATTTGAAGGCTCACACGGTAACATATCGCCCACGCGGCTTCTGGCAAATGCGCACTAAGATTTCCAACACTTCAGCTATAAAAAAAAAGCATTTATAACAGTGGAGTTCTCACTGCCAGGCTCAAAGCAAGGTATAATTGCTCAGATGTCTATTATGGAGAATGTTCTCAAGATCTCTGAAAATTTTTCTAATTAAATAATCCGTAAAAGCTTCTTTCACGGCCTTGCTGAGGAATCGCTTTGTAGGTCTAGATCTCGGAGGATTGTATTCATTTGCGAGAGTGAACTTTGAAGACAATTGCTTTCTCTAGTAGGAGTGTCGTGATTCAATGTAGAAACTGAACTACTCTGTTACACTCTCTTCCAGATTTACTAAAGTGCAAGTTACATCCCCTCACGATTCATTACCTACTAAAAAGCAAAAAAGTTAATGTCTTGAATTAAAATTACGAATAACCAATAAACAATAGTTGTATTCTGATGAGGCTCCACGCCAGAGTGCTGAAACAGGTGGACGGGGGATACTCTTACAGGGATGTACAAAGACACACTATGTGATAAAAAATATCCGGACACCTGGCTGAAATGACTTACAAGTTCGTGGCGCCCTCCATCGGTAATGCTGGAATTCAGTACGGTGTTGGCCAAGCCTTATCCGCGATGACAGTTTCCACCCTCGCAGGCATATGTCCAGTCAGGTGCTGGAAGGTTTCTTGGAGAATGGCAGCCCATTCTTCACGGAGGGCTGCACTGAGGAGAGATATCGATGTCGGTCAGTGAGGCCCCGCACAAAGTCGGCGTTCCAAAACTTCCCAGAGATGTTCTATAGGATTCTGGTCAGGACTCTGTGCAGGCCAGTCCATTACAGGGGTGTTATTGTCGTGTAACCACTCCGCCACAGGCCGTGCATTGTGAGAAGGTGCTTAATCGTTTTGGAAGATGCAAGTGCCACCCCCGAATAGTTCTTCAACAGTGGGAAGCAATAACAGGCTTAAAACATCCATGTAGGCTTGTGCTGTGATAGTGCCACGTAAAACAACAAAGGGTGCAAGCCCCCTCGATGAAAAACACGACTACACCATAACACCACCTACTCAGAATTTTACTGTTGGCACTACACACGCTGGCAGATGAAGTTCACCGGGCATTTGCCATGGCCTCACCCTGCCATCGGATCACCACATTGTGTACCGTGATTCTTACTCGACACAACTTTTTCCCACTGTTTAATCGTCCAATGTTTACGCTCCTTACACCAAGTGAGGCGTCGTTTGCCATTTACTGGCGTGATGTGTAGCTTATAAGCAGCCACTCGACTATGAAATCCAAGTTTACTCACCTCCGGCCCAACTGTCATAGTACTTGCAGTGGATCCTGATGCAGTTTGGAATTCCTGTGTGATGGTCTGGATAGATGTCCGCCTATTACATGTTACGACCCTCTCCAACTGTCGGTGGTCTCTGTCAGTCAACAGACGAGGTCGGCCTGTTCGCTTTTGTGCTGTACGTGTCCCTTCACGCTTCCACTTCACTGTCACATCGGAAACAGTGGACCTAGGGATATTTAGTAGTGTGAAAGTCTCGCGTACAGGCGTCTGACACAAGTGACACCCAATCACCTGACCACGTTCGAGGTCTGTGAGTTCCGCGGATCGCACCATTCTGCTCTCTCACGATGTCTAATGACTACTGAGGTCACTGATATGGAGTACGTGGCAGTAGGTGGCAGCACAATGGACCTAAAATGAAAACCGTATGTTTTGGGGGGTGTCTGGATACTTTCGATCACATAGTGTATATCACACTGAAATCACGAAGGTGTGTGAGAACGAACTCATCTCTGATGCTTCTTCACCATCCTTGTAAAAGTATTATTTGTTCATGACGTCGTGGCCGAGTTTATTATCCGGGTGTGGGGAGACAAAGAAGCAGGCTTTGCCCCCAGAAGCTCAACAGTGGACAGCGCGGGGAGAGTGGAAGTGTGTGTGTTTTGCGGGAAGGACAAAAGCTACTCCTTCCTCATGCAGTGCTGGCATTGAACGGCACGGCACGTTGGTCACTTCTTAATCGTTACTGTACATACGAGTACTGGGTTTTTAAAGTGCCAATGTTGGCAGCAACTGCCACAAAACTCGTGTGGTCGGAAGCCAACCGAATTTCACCTCCTTTACTCGATCCAGATGTGGAGAGTGTTCGGTGAGGACGCCTTGAGTTAAATATTTGTGACAAGATGCTCTGTAAGTCACTAAGGCTCTGTCTTGTCACCTGCTTCTTCTTTGTAGACCATTAATGTTTCTGCTGGAACAAATACATAAAATTCACTCTTAGATGGTAAATTGCAGGACACCAAGTGTGACGACAATGGATAGACTGAAAATAGCCTGTTTAATGTGTGATGCAAATTTGCATCTGCTGTTGGTTAGCGCTAGATTGAAAAATTGTTATTCATTATCCACTTTTTAAGTTTTGACAAAAAATGGTTGATGAAAATGGACGGTGGGAACTGATAATGACGAATCAGACTGGCCTTAAGAGAAAAAGGGAGATTGTAAACCGGAATTAGAAAGGAAGTAATATCGAAGAATAAAATTCATTTGTGATTTAAAACGTAGTTTCAAGGAAGGACATTTTATTCGATTACCTCTGTTGTCGCCCTTCTCTAAGTGAACCGAATTAACTGGTTTCACCAAGAAATTGGAAAAGTTTTCCAGCTGCGTAGGCGCACAAGAAAATCCGGAATTCAAATTAACACAGATACAATCTTCAAATGAGGTACTTGCGACGGAAACGGAAACTGCTTCCGGGAATACGTCCAAGTCAGCAAGCTGCTTGCCCTGACAAATAAATGACATTTTCGGCGTAGGTGATTGAAGATGCAGTGAATTTTCTGTTTCTTTTCCACTCTAAACACAGTTTGATTTTAATAATGTTGCACATACGTTTTTGATGCAGTAGTACTAGTTAAGGCTTAATAAAACTGTTCCATTTACTTATAAGTCCGCAGCTCGTGGTCTCGCCGTAGCGTTCTCGCTTCCCAAGCACGGGGTCCCGGGTTCGATTCCCGGTGGGGTCAGGGATTTTCACCTGCCTCGAGATGACTGGGTGTTGTATCGTCTTCATCATCATCATCATCATTCATCCCCATTGCGGTAGGGGGAAGGCAATGTCAAACCACCTCCGCTAGGACCTTGCCTAATACGAATACAGCGGTACGGGTCTCCCGCATCGTCCCCTACGCTCTGGCAAGGAGTATGGGAGTTCATCATCATCATTTAATTATAAAGGAGTACATGTCCACCTTAAAGCTTCATATATGAACTGTAGTTTATCGAGTACCAAGGTCAGTCAAAATTATTTAGAAACACATAAAAATAACAAGATAGAAAACATTACTCTTTCTTAAACATTTAAATTATTTTGACACTATTACTACGCAGGTGCGTTCCGTGAATTATAAGAAGTCAGTTATGATTCAATTCACGTGAGGACCTTTGCAGTTATTTGACATTAAAACGACACGTGCATCGTGAGAACACACCTCAGGACCGAGCGAGGTGGCGCAGTGGCTAGCACACTTGACTCGCATTCGGGAGGACGACGGTTCAAACCCGCGTCCGGCCATCCTGATTTAGGTTTTCCGTGATTTCCCTAAATTGAAACGAGCGAGGTGGCACAGTGGTTAGCACACTGGACTCGCATTCGGGAGGACGGCGGCTCAATCCCGCGTCTGGCCATCCTGATTTAGGTTTTTCGTGATGTCCCTAAATCGCTCCAGGCAAATGCCGGGATGGTTCCTTTGAAAGGGCACGGCCGACTTCCTTCCCCGTCCTCCCCTAATCCGATGAGACCGATGACCTCGCTGTTTCGTCTCTTCCCCCAAACAACCCAGTCCCTAAATTGCTTCAGGCAAATGCCGGGATGGTTCCTTTGAAAGGGCATTGCTGACTTCCTTCCCCATCCTTCCTTAATCCGATGGGACCGATGACCTCCCTGTTTGGTCCCCTCCCCCAAGCCAACCAACCCACACACCTCAGGTAGGAACGTGTCCTTCAGTCGGTATAAACTGTTCTGTCTGGAGCGACAGATGCGCTCTTAGCCACTCTGCCACGAAGATTCGACTGTTGGGGAAATACTCTTTTGTTACACTCAACTCATATGAGACATTTTTTCCTGATGGCATGCTAGAAAGTTGAAACAATCTGTAAACCCAATATTTATGTCGTTATGAGAGACCACTGTAGTAGAATTAGTCAATATTTTATATTTTCCCCACATCTGCCATGGTCACAGATATAACACCTGGATTTGTTTTAGTTTTGTCTTCTATTCGTTTACAGAGATTTATAATTACGAAGTCCACATCGTAATTTCATAGATTTTAAAGTACACCAGGCAGTGTAATATTAAGTGAAATCTCTTTTTAAAATGGCAGTGATTTGTGTTTCTTGTAAGTTTGCCTGAAGTATTCCTTGTAGATGTGGAAAATTCCTGTTGTTCGTAACACATCTTCCTCTTCTTCACTAATGATCATCTGCTTGTTTTCAAGTACTAACTTTTTATGTGCTCGGCAATCAGATACAGCTGTTTGCTAAGCCTTTCCACCCCGACGGCACCTTGATATGGTTGAAACTGTGTACATTCTTCACTGTTACTGCAATACCTACAGAAGGCGGTACATTGCAGTTTGCACACATGAATTTCTTTGGTGACACCTGGTTGCAACAAGCATTTGATGTATGCATGTATGATAAATGTGGTGTTTAATTCTTTGCTGTTAAACTGAATTTAGTGAACTGTTTCTACACTTTGATAATGATAACAGTGACTGGCCCGAATTGTGAATAATTACCTGAACGCACTGCCAAATACTCCTTAATGTGAAAGTAATATAAACAATGCTCAAAAACTTCCATGGAATGTTCGTGGGCAGTAATACTACTATATGCCAGTATCAAAATTCTTTTAATGTAATGGAAATGGTAAATTTCTGTGTTTGCGATGGACAGCATCAAGAGATTCACATATTGTTTCAAGGCATAGAATGGAACCACATTCATTTCTTTCCTTCGTGTTCTTCTGTGCCTCCTACATTCTCAGGGTAGTGAATTCCGTAAACATTACGGCTTTATTTTCATTGTTTTTCTTAAATATTCCAGGATTCAGTTCTGCATGAAGTGAAATGTTTACGAAGTTTAATGCATATGACTAAGAAACACAATTAATCACATGGTACACATGGTCATTTGATGGGTAAAATCCAGTTAGAATTACCACATCAAGTAATAATCATCATTATTTGAAAATTTAATACAGCACAGTTCTTTCCATTCACTCTTCATGATTTTATATTTATTCCCACACAGAATCCTGTATTCATAATAATGTTAATACAAAGCATCATAATTTGTTTAAAAGGCCACCCAGAATCACAATGGTTGGGCATCATTCACTGAAGTCATTGGACAGTGTTAGAGGCGCATTATTGGTGTTCATATACATTTCCCTAACCTCACCCCACCAGGGAAGCAAGAATTTACAAACAAGTGAGAAATTTATCCCAACAGGCAGATTCAGCTCCCGCACTCTGTTGGTGAAAACCAGGAGACATGGAGGAAGAAAATGTTCGGGATCTTCATTTCCATCAAGACTGATTATTAATTCCATTTTTAAAAACTCGGTCCACACGGGCCCATTCTAGACAGCGATCACCGATTTTGACAGGCTTTGTGAATAACTCTCCCATTGTTTATAATTATGTACCTAAATTACTACTTAGTTTCAAAGTCCACAATATCTACAAAGTTTAGCCTACAAAGACACTTATTCATCCGTCTTCGTCTTCCATCGTGTGCCAACTACTGCATCCCTTCGACCACTGCTCGATCGGGTATTATACGACAGCTACTTGCAGATTCAGCAATACTGAATGAGAAGTATCCTAGAGTTACAGCAAGTTAGGTGAATTTCTTTGCATTCATAGATATGGTAAGATGTGAGTAGACGGCAAACTGTCAAAATCAATGTACCTCAGAAACTATCGTAACGAGTGCCTCAATGGTAGATCATGGCCCGTTTCACAAAGAACAAGATGAATAAAAAATGGAAACACGTAAACTTGTTGGTAGTAACTTTCATGTGTGAGCTGTTTTGGTTGCACACTGCTACATGGCTTGCTATGCCTGGTTGCCTTGGAATAGGAGGGACTGGACCAAAGGGGCACTGAACACCATTAGTGGCACCAAAAGGTTTTAAAATACATTACTTGTACGATCATCAAATCAGAAAACCAATGATCTGACTTATTAATGGAAAATTATTCAAAAGGTAACACTTGAGTGAGCAACTAGTGTTCTTGACGTTAAGGAAAAATCACTGAAAACGTTGCTAGTTACGGCAAGTTAACGAACTTAGCAAAGCACATAGAGAGAACTGGAAAAATATGTAGAAAAGTAATCTCTGCTTGCAAGTAAGGTATTACTCCCCTTCCCAGTTTCCAGGCTCCACCTCTCTAAAACATAAGTACCAACAGATCACATACATTTGCAGCCATTTTGGGACCCGTCCCGAGGTCCAATTAGCGTTAAGTGACAACAAGTGATGAAAGCCCACGGATCGGCAAGTTTTATTAAAGTCCAGAAAGGGTTAGAACAATTATTTTGGATGTATTTAAATGTGTCGATAATATTTACAACGACAAGGCTTCGACTCAGAACATTACGGAACCCCGCGATGACAGAATTAATGTATTACTCGTACACGATACAGGCAAAATACAATAATAACTATATCAAAATGTAATAACGCTTAAAAGGCCAGCTTGGAGATGGGTGCCACATGCAACGAGAAAGTGAGATCACGACGTTAATAATTAACTTAAGCCTGGGAAAAGAGCAGTTCGTTTCGCAATTTTAGTAGGTGAGAATTGCACTACAGGCCAGAAAAAGTTATTAATTCTTGTCGAAGTTTACAGTCTTAAATGGCGACATAAGCGCTGGCCAGCCAACAAGGCAACACAAGAATATAGTTCATTCGAAGCTTGCAATTAAATCCAAGCCATTTTTACGAAACCGCTACCAAAATATAATTCCAGGAAGATTTCACAAAATTTAAGGTACAAGCGAAACACATCCTGAGATGAAACAATCGGCCAGAATACCCAATTCGCGTATCAATGGTTCCTCTCTTCAACAAGCAAATTCTAAAACTAACACTCAGCGAATTTATACACCATTACCACTTCTAGTAATCATGGAGAATAAATGATTGAAATTCGACCGTTAATGTTGTTACTCTGAAACTCAAGGGTACACGGAATCAACAGTCTTGCGAAGTAATACATACACGTGTATAACGATACTGTGTCAGACGGCTTAACACTGAACATGAAAATTTCCGAGGAAGAATTTCTCGAAGCTGCTCACCGGGCGTAATGCAGAAAGGTCAGGGCGGAGACAAAGAAGCTTAGAGAGGCTAAACATGCTCCCATTTGCTGGAGATTACACTGCTTTCCAAAACAATGTCCCATGGAAGAATTCCGCAATCTAACGGCGGATGAATTCCTGCTGACCGGACGGCCCAAACTCAATCCTTAACCGCCAACGAAGTACGCACCTCGTACTCTGGCCAACACCAGGGAACGGACCGATGGATCTCTAGAAGAGGCCCACTCGGCCACAACACTGACCGACTCGACCGTTGTCTCCGTTAAGCCACTTCCTCTCTCACCGCGCACGTCATCGGTCGCTGCCCAAGTCGCTCTCACTCTCTCGACACTCCGCCACGCCTCGCGCCCTCTTCTCCAAAGTCCATACCGAAATATGACTTATCATTTTTTACTTATTCGGGTTTGTTATGAACCAAGTAAGCTTTGCCTTTCTTTTTATTGAAGAGTACATTCCACAAGGCGCTTCTCAGTAGTTAGTTGTAGCTCGGCAAAGGCGACGCGCTATCAAGACAAGAGCAGTCTCACAGTGTTTTCATTGTGCAGCAGGTAAGCCGAAATCAAATAATAAAAAAAGGTGAACACTGAATTTTTCCAGTGCAAATGTATTGGTTTAAAAGTTTAATGGTCAACAGTCTCAAATTCCGACAGTATTCTTACCATTAAGAATGTTTAAACAGACGGGGGATCAGATAGGCGCTTTGAAGTTACTTTCTTATGTTCAAAGTTTACGAATTCCTGTGTTGAAAGTTAACATAAGCTTCCAGATAGTTTACGCTGTTAGTGAGCAAACCTTTTAATGAAAAACAACAATCGTATTATTTTTCAGAAATCAAGAACTTTGCCCAGTTCATAACCTCATCTGAACGAGTCAGTGTCATACTGCGGGACCAACGAGTGATTCAAAGTTCTGATGAAATGTGCTTTCTTGACTATTGTATTTTGTACTGCAAGAGAAGTGACGCTTTCATAGTCAATGACAGTTGTATACTATCGAGCAATCCTGTGGCAAAGAACTGTATCAAAGTTAAGATAATCTTTAATTCAACTACGTAATAAACTGAGATAATATTTTATGTTTTCTAGTTTAATGAGCCTTCTCCCAGAGCAACAAAGAACCCTCAGTTATAGGAAAACGAAAGTAGTTTCATCTGGTTTCAACAAGGTAGTATTTCAACCAGGAAACAATTAGACATTACAACGTACATAAAGAGTTCGGTGGAACAAAGGTAGATCATTTCCTCAATTATTTCCGAGCAGTCAAAGAGGTAGACTGCCCTGATGAGGGACAACGAAAGTGTGCACATAATATCAGTATCTCGGAGCCACAAATGACTGAGGCGGTGTAAAAGTGAGCGGCATTTGCAAATGTAGAGTTCGCACTTCCCAGCGTGTTTGCTAAGAACTCGTTTATGATATATTGCAGTTTGGACCTAACTTAGTCAGTGGTACTAAGAATACAAATTAAGCGAGCGTTTGAGTTGAAGTCAACACCCCTTGAGGATAAATTTAACACTGAGACAAAAAAGATAAAGAACCGTTCGTGTGCCTCATGGGGGGACGTTGATGAAAAACACATACTAGTTCAAAAATGTAACAAATCCACAGTTTTGGAGATATCGCAATGAAATTTTGTACCAAGCTATACATGAATGTAACACATTTGCATATAAAATCCTTTGATTATATTTAATCAACTTTTTTGAATGAAATTTGAAGTTTTATTTTCAAAAAATAATGTATCTTCCTTTTTATCAGAAAGTCCCAAGAGATTTCTACAAAAATTTCTCTCTTTCACCTATTTTTATGTTGTAAGCTTCTCTTCTGAGGTTTTTGGAATAGGTCAAATAGGAGAATTTTCATAATTTTTTAATTATAATTCCACAGGTACAATTTTAAATTCATGCAAAATTCCAAGCACTTTGCCCCATATCTCAGCTTTCAATCAGAATTTCAAAATTGGCTCTTGACACAACGTTTATTAGATTTACGGAAATATGTGTACCAACTTTCATAATTCTAGCATTCATAGAATCTGAGAACAAAGTACATAAACTTAAAAAAAAAAAAAAATTTCAGACGACGCAATTTAAAGTTCAACCTAACTTTCTTCCTTATGTCACTTCTTCAGAGGGCACCACATTTGTACTTTGGGTTGTCTTTCCCTTCAAGGCTTCTCTTCTGGTTTCTTGTTGTCTGTCTTCTTTCTTTTATCAGGTCTCGAACTGACTTTTAAGCTGCATAGACACGGTGTAAATCTATTTTTCTCAGGATGTCTTGAGTAAAATTTCCTATTTTGAAGCGAATTCTTTCTAATACCTTCATCCTTCCGACGTTCCCATCATTAAATACAAAAATTGAATTATAAGTTGCAATTCTGACAAATGTAGCAGATGCAAATGTGTTTTGAGGGCATCGTTTCCATATGAGTGAATTTAGTGACTCATTTGGATTTTGGGTTTTGGCATGAACACACTTTTTGAGAAGTGCAGGATCGCCCAAAGATGTTCTATAAAACCAAGGAGTATTCTCAAGGCCTTCTAGATGTATCCCGCACACGTTTGGTTGAAAGTAATAGACAGAATCGTTGTTCACTGAGCTGGTATTGAAGTGCTGCTTGAAAACGTGGGCATGGCAGTGAGGCCGCGTCACACTTTTAATTAATTTTCAGGCACTTAGCATGCGATTTCAACTATGGGAACATATTGTCCATGAGTTGTACTAACAAATAAAAAATAAATCTGAAAATGACATTTTTGGTCAATTTCATCAACATCGCCCCTTATGTTGGACCAATCTCCGGAGAGATTGGTAGACTGCAACGGAAACGTAACAGCCAATATATTTCGGTCCACTGAACAAAGACAAAAAGTCTTCTTTGTAATATATTGAGGTGATAAAAGCCATGGGATACCGATATGCACATATCCAGATGGCGGTAGCATCGCGTACACAACGTATAACAGAGCAGTGCATTGGCAGACCTGTTATTTGTACTCAGGTGATTCACGTGAAAAACTGTCCGGACGTGACTTCGTCCACAAGATGAGAATTAACGGATTTTGAAGCTGGAATCGTAGTCGGAACTAAATGCACGGAAAATTCCATTTCGAAAAACGTTACAGAATTCAGTATTCCGAGGTCCACAGAGTCACAACGGACAGCGCAGTGGCAGACGGCCTTCACTTAACGACGGAGAGCAGCGGAAATTGCGTAAAGCTATCAGCACCAACGGATAAGCAACACTGCGTGAAATAACGGCAGAAATCAATGTGGGACGCTCGACGAACGTATCTATTAGGACAGTGCAGCGAATTCTGGCGTTAACGGGCTATGCGTGCAGACGACCGATGCAAGAGGCTTTGCTAACAGCACGACGTCACCTGCAGCATCCCTCCTGGCCTTGTCACCCTAGACGACTGGAAAACGGTGGCTTCATCAGACGAGTTGAAACGTTCCCGTCTCCTCTATATCTCTTTTGTTACGCAACCTTCCCTTCTACAATAACCAATGAAACCTTCCCTTAGGATTTCTTGCTTAATAATAACAAATGAAATCTTCCATCTGAAATTAATTCTCTTTCTCAATAATAATAAGTGCAATCTTCGCATACAAATTTAAATGCTGTTTGTTAAAAGTGATTTGCTGATTGTTTCGACGAAACATAGAATGTGTCGTCGTCGTGGCCCTCAGTCGTTATCTGCAATAACCCAAAACTGTTCCTTACCTTTTTTACTGTTACTGGATCGCTATCTGACTGCTAGATCGAACTGCGACATGAATATACTTACTCTGTTTTGCTATACTCTATTAGCTGCTGGTGGGCTGTCATAATAAGTGGCTGAATTTATTACCAAAGCTGACGTTAAAAAAATGGTTCAAATGGCTCTGAGCACTATGGGACTCAGCTTCTGAGGCCATCAGTCCCCTAGAACTTGGAACCACTTAAACCAAGCTAACCTAAGGACATCACACACATTCATGCCCGAGGCAGGATTCGAACCTGCGACCATAGCGGTCGCGCGGTTCCAGACTGTAGCGCCTAGAACCGCTCGGCCACTCCGGTCGGCAAAGCTGACGTTATTCTTTAATAAAAAAAGCTGACGTTATTCTTTTATTAATTTGACTGAAGTTACGTAATTCGTAGTTAAACTTTTTCTTGACAACAATAAAATTTTACTAAATTTTACGTTGATGGTTTTTGGGATGGATTACAATTAGTAATGCAAACTGCTGTCAAAAATTAATTATATTCTGAAAACGATTCTTCAAATATTTACTGTTGGTAATGAAGTGATTACAAACCAAATAGGACTTACTTTTTACAACAATCTTAAAAAAAAAAAAAAAAAAAAAAAAAAATTCAATAATATTAGTTCCTCTTATGATAATAGTTATCTGATGTCTCTGTACATCCGTTTATAATCTCTTGTGAATCATAGATGGTGGCTGGCAGGCACACCGCTCCTCTCAACCTCTCGCTTCAGACCTGCTACGGACTCGCTTCACATCCCGCTTACTACTGACTTCCTACGAACGCTAAAGTGCGCTCTCTCCCGCCAACAATGCTTTCTGGTGCAGACAATCCCTGCTACGATTACAAAATGTATCAATGCGCGGCCTTTCCCGCTATTTTCTAATAATGTATCCATACGCGGTCTCTCCCGTGTTTTTTAAAATTATATCAATGTGCGGTTTCTCCGGCCAACAATACTTTGGTGCAGATATTCCCTGCTACCACAATTATTTCCAAAATGACAAATATTAATTATTCCTACTTAATCCTGTTAACAAAATATAAACATCTTTCATAAATTGTGGTTTGACGGTGGACAATAGAAATATACACCTCTTAGACAGTGAGGATTTTATTTGGTGAGATACAGTGGTAGGGTTCGAGTGTGGCGTAGACCTCACGAAGCCATGGACGCAAGTCGTCAACAAGGCATTGTGCGAACTGATGGTGGCTCCACAATCGTATGTCCTGTGTTTACTTGGAATGCACCGGATCCTGTAGTCCAGATGAACCGATCATTGATGGAAATGGTTAGGTTCGGCTACTCCGAGACCATTTGCAGCCATTCCTGCACTTCATGTCCGAAACAAAGATGGAATTTTTATTGATGACAGTGGGCCATGTTGCCGGGCCACAACCGTTCACGATTGTTTTGAAGAACATTCTGAAAAACAGCAGAGAATGATTTCGTCTCTCATAGAGCCCGACATGAATCCCATCGAACATCTATTGGACATAATCAAGACGTCAGTTGGTGGACATAATCAAGAGGTCACCGAGGTCAGTTTGTGCACAAAACAGCGCACCGGCTACTCTTCCGCAATGATGGGTGGCTATAGGGGCATCATGACTGAATATTGCAGCAGGAATCTTTCAAAGACTTGTTAAGTGCAAGATACATCGAGTTGGTGCACTACCCCGCGCAAAAGGAGGTCCGACACGATATTAGGAGGTATCCCATCACTTTTTTATTTACACTACTAGCAAAAAATGGTTCAAATGGCTCTGAGCACTATGGGACTTAACATCTATGGTCATCAGTCCCCTAGAACTTAGAACTACTTAAACCTAACTAACCTAAGGACAGCACACAACACCCAGTTATCACGAGGCAGAGAAACACTACTAGCCATTAAAATTGCTACACCACGAAGATGAGGTGCTACAGACGCGAAATTAAACCGACAGGTAGAAGATGCAGTGATATGCAAATGATCAGCTTTTCCGAGCATTCACACAACGTTGGCGCCGGTGGCAACACCTACAACGTGCTGACGGGTATTCACTGGACAAGTATATTACACTAGAACTGACATGTGATTACATTTTCACGAAATTTGGGTGCATAGATCCTGAGAAATTAGTACCTAGAACAACCACCTCTGGCCATAATAACGGCCATGATACGCCTGGGCATTGAATCAAACAGAGCTTGGATGGCGTGTACAGGTACAGCTACCCATGCAGCTTCAACACGATACCACAGTTCATCAAGAGTAGTGACTGGCGTATTGTGATGAGCCAGTTGCTCGACCACCGTTGACCAGACGTTTTCAATCGGTGAGAGATCTGGAGAATGTGCTGGCCAGGACAGCAGTCGAACAGTCTCTGTATCCAGAAAGGCCCGTACAGGACCTGCAACATGGGGTCGATCATTATCCTGCTGAAATGTAGAGTTTTGCAGAGATCAAATGAAGGGTAGAGCCACGGGTCGTAACACATCTGAAATGTAACGTCCACTGTTCGAAGTGCCGTCAATGCGAACAAGAGGTGACCGAGACGTGTAGCCAATGGTACCCCATACCATCACTCCGGGTGATACGCCGGTCTGGCGATGACGAATACACGCTTCCAATGTGCGTTCACCGCAATGTCGCCAAACACGGATGCGACCATCATGATGCTGTAAACAGAACCTGGATTCATCCGAAAAAATTACGTTTTGCCATTCGTGCACCCAGATTCGTCGTTGAGTACACCATCGCAGGCGCTCCTGTCTGTGATGCAGCGTCAAGGATAACCGCAGTCATGGTCTCCGAGCACATAGTCCATGCTGCTGCAAACGTCGTCGAACTGTTCGTGCAGACGGTTGTGTTCTTGCAAACGTCCCCATGTGTTGACTCAGGGATTGAGACGTGGCTGCACGATCCGTACCAGCCATGCGGATAAGGTGCCTGTCATCTCGACTGCTAGTGATACGGGGCCGTTGAGATCCAGCACGGCGTTCCGTATTTCCCTCCTAAACCCACCGATTCCACATTCTGCTAACTGTTATAGGATCTCGAACAACTTGAGCAGCATTGTCACGATACGATAAACCGCGATCGCAATAGGCTGCAATTTGACCTTTATCAAAGTCGGAAACGTGATGGTACGCATTTATCCTCCTTACATGAGGCATCACAACAACGTTTCAACAGGCAACGCCGATATACTGCTGTTTATGTATGAGATATCGGTTGGAAACTTTCCTCATGTCAGCACGTTGTAGGTATCGCCACCGGCGCCAACCTTGTGTGAATGATCTGGAAAGCTAATCACTTGCATATCACAACATCTTCTTCCTGTCGGTTGAATTTCGCGTCTGTAGCACGTGATCTTCGTGATTTAGCGATTTTAATGGCTAGTAGTGTGTGTTTCACACAGCGCGTTTTCGGAAATGACTTCCATTTTGAAGTGGATTTTCTATGTGCTACCTCATTTATTCGTGATGCGTTTGATGGATGAGGTGCTGCATTGCTATGTCGTCGTTACTGGAGTACATTAAAAAAGCGCCAGTTTATGTTAATAGATGTTTATAAGGAGTCAGTGGCGAAACGTAGAAGAATTCCTACTTACTACATTTTTGTGATCCACTAGTGCAGAAGCTCAAAACATTAAATAATCACACATAATTTCCTGTGCTCAGTACATACTGAAAGTAGTCAGCGTACATAAGCAAACAGTTAACAAGACGTTCTTACATGTCTTCAACAGAGATAACAATATAGGCACCAATATGGTGTTCGAAAGAACAGACCCCATTAGTGATCTTGTAGCTCTCGAAGAATGAAATTACAGTGAAATATAGACTTTTGTATCTGCTTACAGGCATTGATAAATACAAACGTGGACAGCCGAAAATGTGTGCCCCGACTAGGCCTCGATCACGGGCTCTCCTGCTTACATGGCAGACGATCTATCCGACTGGGCCATCGAGGACACACATGACAGTGCGACAACAGGGACTCAGGGGAGCGCGTCAGAGATAAGTCCCTGCAGTCGCAATTTCCTCTGTGCCCTAGATGGCTCAGTCGGATAGAGCGTCTGCCATGTAAGCAGGAGATCTCTGGTTCGAGTCTTGGTTAGGGCACACATTTCCAACTGTCCCCGTTGACATTTATCAATCCCTGTAAGCAGCTACAAAGGTCTGGATTTCTGTGTAATTTCAACGATATAGGTTGTCCACAGAGTATGACATACTTTCGTTCGGAGAGTACTTACCTTAATATCTTGGATGATTCTTTGTTTACATACTTTTAAAATACTGCTTACATCTATGTGGCACTATTTTTAAATGTGCTGTCGAAGCAGCTGAATTAATTCACTACGTCACTTTCCAGTTTTCATTGTAACATTTTGTCTTCACATTTTTGTAATGTGAATATATCTGCAGTTCTCCTAACAAATCCATTTTGTGAACTTTACTCAGTCAGTGGAGTACCTTGACATTTTGATATACTTTTCCAGATGAGTGTCCTGTAGGGAGTATACGTGTTGCTATTGCAGATGTTTTGAGTCTGGCCGCGCGGGATTAGGCGAGCGGTCTCAGGCGTTGCAGTCATGGATTGTGCGGCTGGTCCCGGCGGAGGTTCGAGTCCTCCCTCGGGCATGGGTGTGTGTGTTTGTCCTTAGGATAATTTTGGTTAAGTAGTGTGTAAGCTTAGGGACTGATGACCTTGGCAGTTAAGTCCCATAAGATTTCACACACATTTGAACTTTTTTTTTGAGTCTGCTGTGTGTAAAGGCTTTTATGTGCTGTCTATACGTGATGCTGAAATCTCGGCCTGTTTGCCATAGGTAGAACATGGAGCATTCCTGCCATCTAATTTTGTACACTGCAGAGTCTTAATGAGGGTCATGATTGCAATTTTTTTATTTATTAGATTTATTGTAGTATATTACTTGTAGAAAACTAACATTTTAATTTGTGGTTTTTGAAAATATTTGCAATCTTCTGTGATCTACAACATTGGCTATGTGTGGAATTCTAGATTTACATACGCCTTTGTCTTGTTCTTCTGTAGCGTTATTTGTGTCTGGATCTTTATTCACTTTGCCTAGTACTATGTTAACCAAGAAGCACCACATTCATTAGCAACACCTATCTGTTACGCTACATCTGTTTCTTGTCACTCATTTTTTGATAACAAAGGTATTTTATTTTTCCTATGCACGCTGGCCTGTATTCTGCTTGTTTCTGGATGCTTATGTTACATGAAGTTGTCGAGATTGTTGTGTTGGTAGCTGTATCTTTGCTATAAATTTTGAAGTGCGCGTGTTGTTGTGTGTTTTGTGATATTTAAGTCCAGCGAATTGGTGCTTTTGTCTCGTTCACGCCCACTGAAATTTAATTTTCTGGTGTAGACTATGAAAGCAATTTAGAATGTCTACTATGTCTTTGACATTTTCTTTACTAGTAGCAGTGTGTCTGTTAAATACCTCTTATGAAATACAAATTTCTTTAAGCAGCGTTTTTTGCTGTTAGTTAATCTTTGCTCCAAATAATTTATGTAAATATGATTAGCACAGTTACGTATACATGTAACTGGTTGCAAATAGAGGGTACCCGGTAATTCACTATAGTTCATTGGTCTCACATCAAATTAGTATATACAACGGAACAAGGTGTGAAAGAAATGTAATGGAATAATTCATTGTGGAGTATTAGTATGTCTGTCTTTTTTTTGTTGATTGTTTTCAATATTCTTAAATTGCTGGTGTTTATAATTTGATTTGTTTCACCTATCTAAAGGAGAATGGATGTTAACTGCTTCATTTTCCAGTTCCTCTTTGTAACCACCTATTTTTCTTCGTTTGACAATACAGCTCGCCATGAAACCAAACTTTTTTAATCTTCTAATTTAAGGTTTGTTCGGTTGCGTGTCAGAAACCATTTAAGACACTGCAGGCACTGGCGAAAACCTCAGTATAAATATGGTTTGCAAGTGACTAACTACAATATATTGTGTATCTGTTACCCCAGAACTTTAATAATATACCGAATCTTAAAAGGCGAAATAAACATTAATTATTTTGTAGAGGGACATCCGACCCTTCCTCCATGTAGTGATATAAGAAATGCTCTTTAGAGGAACCATCTCGAAACATTTAATATTAGTTTCAAGTGCGGGTTGCACTTCAGACTCTCTAGAAGAATAAAGTGTCAATGGGATCGTGATGCTTAGCATCATTTTATCCTCTTTCCTTGCTCACGGAACACCGAAACACAAACTTGTCCTTTGCTGGTTTAATTGCAGAGAGACAGCAAGCTTGTAGCAACCTGGATAGCCCAAAGGAATCAGTACATTTTCATTTTACCACAGTCTAAAATGCGGAAGTACTCGTGCCTTGTACCGTACCTAATCACACACAGTATGTACGCCATTCAGTTCAGTGTGAACGCTGGTCAGCGTAGGTGCATACTGAGGCAGTGTAGGGGATCTGTGTTTCCTATTTTTGTGTTCCGCACAGACGGACAATATCAAGGTGGGTAAAAAAAATGGCGTGAGACTGGTTCTAAAATGGGAAGTGTAATGGACATGACAATATCGGACGAGTTAGTTCAGGTCTACAACGAAACCCAGAGTGATTGGTCGGTCGCCATCACAGACCATTACAAATAACGCTCACGTCTTTCCACAGGATTGTAAAACAGGTTTCAAACTTACATCATTATAAGCTGCTAGTGTCTCGAATGTGGTGCAGGGAGATAAAGTGAATACACGCAATTTCTGCAGAGCATTTCTGGATAAAATCGACCAGGATGACGCGTTTGACAGTAATTTTGTCATGTCTGATGAAGCAAACTTTCATCTGAATGGGTTTGTCAATAAACAAAACGTTCGATGTCATTTGGTTTTAAACCTGTGTGTCATTCATGAAAAGGCCCAGGGAAGCCCAAACGTCGGTGACTGGTGTGCTATTGGACCGTCAGCTGGAATCTCTGGGACGTATTTTATTGAAGAAACCAACGGCCAGCCAGTTAGTCTCATTTACGAGTAACATGTTGATATTACTAAAGAATTTCTGCACAGCTGTTGGGAAATTGCCGTCTAAAAGCGATGTGTATACTAAGATGGTATCTTTTCTTTCGGAAAGAACAGATACCATCGGTGGCCATGCAGCTCGTTGCAATGAAATGAAAACCCTTAGCTGCTTACAAGCGTTGACATACGTCAACCGGGACAGATGAAAATGTGTGCCCCGATCGGAACTCGAACCGGTGACCTCCTCGGTGGCTCAGATAGATAGAGCGTCCACCATGTAAGCAGGAAATCCCGGGTTCGAGCCCTGGTCGGGGCACACATTTTCTCTGTCCCCGTTGACGTATGTCAACGCCTGTAAGCAGCTAAGAGTTTTCATTTCGTTGTAATTAAACGCGATATCGTTTCAGACATGTCGGGTTGCAACCCACAAGACCTTAATTCCATGATAACATTGGGTCAGAATCCACATCTGCCCCTGGAAAAGTCTTACAATTTAAAACCTGATTCCTAAATCTCTGTCTTACCATTATATAATCTATCTGATACCTTTTGGTATCTCCTGGATTCTTCCAGGTATACAACCTTCTTTCATGATTCTTGAACCAAGTGTTAGCTATGATTAAGTCATGCTTTGTGCAAAATTCTACAAGGCGGCTTCCTCTTTCATTTCTTCCCTCCAATCCATATTCACCTACTATGTTTCCTTCTCTTCCTTTTCCTACTGACGAATTCCAGTCACCCATGACTATTCAATTTTCGTCTCCCTTCACTACCTGAATAATTTCTTTTATCTCGTCATAAATTTCATCTATTTCTTCATCATCTGCACAGCTAGTTGGCATGTAAACTTGTACTACTGTAGTAGGCATGGGCTTTGTGTCTATCTTGGCCACAATAATGCGTTCACTATGCTGTTTGTAGTAGCTAACCCGAACTCCTATTTTTTTATTCATTATTAAACCTACTCCTGCATTACACCTATTTGATTTTGTATTTATAACCCTGTAATCACCTGACCAAAAGTCTTGGTGGGAATTTAAGGAGATGGGACCTGGATAAACTGAGAGAACCAGAGGTTGTAGAGAGTTTCAGGGAGAGCATAAGGGAATAATTGACAGGAATGGTGGAAAGAAATACAGTAGAAGAAGAATGGGTAGCTCTGAGGGATGAAGTAGTGAAGGCAGCAGACGATCAAGTAGGTAAAAAGACGAGGGCTAATAGAAATCCTTGGGTAACAGAAGAAATATTGAATTTAATTGATGAAAGGAGAAAATATAAAAATGCAGTAAATGAAGCAGGTAAAAAGGAATACAAACGTCTCAAAAATGATATCGACAGGAAGTGCCAAATGGCTAAGCAGGGATGGCTAGAGGACAAATGTAAGGATGTAGAGGCTTGTCTCACTAGGGGTTAGATAGATACTGCCTACAGGAAAATTAAAGAGACCTTTGGAGAGAAGAGAACCACTTGTATGAATATCAAGAACTCAGATGGCAACCCAGTTCTAAGCAAAGAAGGAAGGCAGAAAGGTGGAAGGAGTATATAGAGGGTTTATACAAGGGCGATGTGCTTGAGGACAATATTATCGAAATGGAAGAGGATGTAGATGAAGACGAAATGGGAAATAAGATACTGCGTGAAGAGTTTGACAGAGCACTGAAAGACCTGAGTCGAAACAAGGCCCCAGGAGTAGACAACATTCCATTGGAACTACTGACGGCCTTGGGAGAGCCAGTCCTGACAAAACTCTACCATCTGGTGAGCAAGATGTATGAAACAGGCGAAATACCCTCAGGCTTCAAGAAGAATATAATAACCAATCCCAAAGAAAGCAGGTGTTGACAGATGTGAAAATTACCGAACTACTAGTTTAATAAGTCACAGCTACAAAATACTAACGCGAATTATCTACAGACGAATGGAAAAACTGGTAGAAGCGGACCTCGGGGAAGATCAGTTTGGATTCCGTAGAAATGTTGGAACACGTGAGGCAATACTAACCTTACGACTTATCTTAGAGGAAAGATTAAGAAAAGGCAAACCTACGTTTCTAGCATTTGTGGACTTAGAGAAAGCTTTTGACAATGTTAACTGGAATACTCTCTTTCAAATTCTGAAGGTGGCAGGGGTAAAATACAGGGAGCGAAAGGCTATTTACAATTTCTACAGAAACCAGATGGCAGTTACAAGAGTCGAGGGGCATGAAAGGGAAGCAGTGGTTGGGAAAGAAGTGAGACAGGGTTTTAGCCTCTCCCCGATCTTATTCAATCTGTATATTGAGCAAGCAGTAAAGGAAACAAAAGAGAAATTAGGAGTAGGTATTAAAATTCATGGAGAAGAAGTAAAAACTTTGAGGTTCGCCGATGACATTGTAATTCTGTCAGAGACAGAAAAGGACTTGGAACAGCAGTTGAACGGAATGGACAGTGTCTTGAAAGGAGGATATAAGATGAACATCAACAAAAGCCAAACGAGGATAATGGAATGCAGTCAAATTAAATCGGGTGATGCTGAGGGAATTAGATTAGGAAATGAGACACTTAAAGTAGTAAAGGAGTTTTGCTATTTAGGGAGTAAAATAACTGATGATGGTCGAAGTAGAGAGGATATAAAATGTAGACTGGGAATGGCAAGGAAATCGTTTCTGAAGAAGAGAAATTTGTTAACGTCGAGTGTATATTTAAGTGTCAGGAAGTCGTTTCT
Organism: Schistocerca americana; assembly: GCF_021461395.2. Taxonomy (NCBI): domain Eukaryota; kingdom Metazoa; phylum Arthropoda; class Insecta; order Orthoptera; family Acrididae; genus Schistocerca; species Schistocerca americana. Next base: position 468,245,821 of record NC_060124.1, on the reverse strand, counting down.
GAAAATATTTGTATGGAGTGTAGCCATGTATGGAAGTGAAACATGGACGATAACTAGTTTGGACAAGAAGAGAATAGAAGCTTTTGAAATGTGGTGCTACAGAAGAATGCTGAAGATAAGGTGGGTAGATCACGTAACTAATGAGGAGGTATTGAATAGGATTGGGGAGAAGAGAAGTTTGTGGCACAATTTGACTAGAAGAAGGGATCGGTTGGTAGGACATGTTTTGAGGCATCAAGGGATCACAAATTTAGCATTGGAGGGCAGCGTGGAGGGTAAAAATCGTAGAGGGAGACCAAGAGATGAATACACTAAGCAGATTCAGAAGGATGTAGGTTGTAGTAGGTACTGGGAGATGAAGAAGCTTGCACAGGATAGAGTAGCATGGAGAGCTGCATCAAACCAGTCTCAGGACTGAAGACCACAACAACAACCACATTGAGGTGCCACTTTTTCGTCGTTTAGTCCCACTGTTCGTTGATATCCTGTATTCAGCTAGAGCACCATTCCTGAAGTCAACCCCTCACTTTTTTCTGTGGGGTCATCATAAGAACAAAGTCTTTTCACAGACACTCCAAAACAGATAAAGATTTCAAAGCTGCAATCCGGAAAAAGTCAGATAATATTCCTGAAACATTGATAGAGAACGTAATGAGTAGCTCCCGCCATAGACTTCAGCAATTCATCTCCAGGGATGTAAGTCAATTTAGGATGTGATTTCTAACAAATAGATTCGTGTGATGATAACGTGTGTAGAACAGTTACCTATAAGTTATATTGGTGCAGATATACGCTAAATCTCATAGTAGTATTTTATTTCAGTTAGGAGAAAATTTTGGGAAGAAACTCCATTTGTTATATGAAAAAGTTAGCTTTAATGAGGCCACAGAAACACTTACACTACTGGTCATTAAAATTGCTACACCACTAAGATGAGGTGCTACAGACGCGACATTTAACCGACGGGAAGAAGATGCTGTGATATGCAAATGATTGGCTTTTCGGAGCATTCACACAAGGTTGGCGCCGGTGGCGACACCTACAACGTGCTGACACGAGTAAAGTTTCCAACCGATGTCTCATACACAAACAGCAGTATATCGGCGTTGCCTGGTGAAACGTTGTTGTGATGCCTCATGTAAGGAGGATACATGCGTACCATCACGTTTCCGACTTTGATGAAGGTCAAATTGCAGCCTATCGCGATCGTGGTTTATCGTATCGTGACACTGCTGCTCAAGTTGATCGAGATCCTATAACAGTTAGCAGAATATGGAATCGGTGGGTTCAGGAGGGTAATACGGAACGCCGTGCTGGATCTCAATAGCCTCTTATCAATAGCAGGCGAGATGACAGGCATCTTATTCGCATGGCTGTAACGGATCGTGCAGCCACGTCTCGATCCGTGAGTCAACAGATGGGACGTTTGCAAGACAACAACAATCTGCACGAACAGTTTGACGTTTGCAGCAACATGGACTATCAACTCAGAGGCCATGGCTGCGGTTACCCTTTACGCTGCATCACAGGCAGGAGCGCCTACGATGGTGTACTCAACGACGAACCTGGGTGCACGAATGGAAAAACGTAATTTTTCGGATAAATACAGGTTCTGTTTACAGCATCATGATGGTCACATCCATGTTTTGCGATATCGCGGTGAACGCACATTGGAACCGTGTATTCGTGATCGCCATACTGGCGTATCATCCGGCGTGACGCTATGGGGTACCATTGGTTACACGTCTCGGTCACCTCTTGTTCGCATTGACGGCACTTTGAACCGTGGACGTTACATTTCAGATGTGTAACGACCCGTGGCTCTACCCTTCATTCGATCCCAGCGAAACCCTATATTTCAGCAAGATAATGCACGATCGCATGTTCGACTGCTGCCCTTGCCAGCACATTCTGCAGATTTCTCACTAATTGAAAACGTCTGGTCAATTGTGGCCAAGCAACTGGCTCGTCACAATACGCCAGTCACTACTCTTGATGAACTGTGGTATCGTGTTGAAGCTGCATGGGCAGCTGTACCTGTACACGCTATCCAAGCTCTGTTTGACTCAATGCCCAGGCGTATCAAGGCCGTTATTACGACCAGAGGTCGTTGTTCTGGGGACTTGATTTTCAGGATCTATGCACCCAAATTTCGTGAAAATGTAATCACATGTCAGTTCTATTATAACATGTTTGTCCAATGACTACCCGTTTATCATCTGCATTTCTTCTTGGTGTAGCAATTTTAATGGCCAGTAGTGCATTAATGGACGTCACAAGGAGGACGCTTCAACCGTGCAGCAATTGGCCGTGGACACCACCAACGTGAGCACTGCGGGGGCAGCGACAGCGGCGACTTCGGGGTCGGCGACCACAGAGGGGGCGGCGAGTGCGGGTGCGGCCAGCAGTGGCTCCCAGGTAACCACGATTCTCGCGCTGTAGCTCCTGTTGGCAGGACGCCACAGCCACAAACGCGACCAGGTCTACCACTTGCAATAGCGACGGACCGCGGCTGTCACTCAGTGACACCACAACATCTCACTTACTCTAGTGGCCTCAGCAGCTCCTCAACAAATACACTTTAAGAGAAAATAAAACGACGCGCTGCGAAGGAATTATCCGAATGGAACGGAAATCGGTATGTCATCTACAAATGATTACAATTTCAGATAAAATGGGTGACTTATTAATCAGGAAGAGCTTCACGAACTGAGCAAATCAATAACACGTTGATCCACTCCTTGTTGTTGTGATCTTCAGTCCTGAGACTGGTTTGATGCAGCTCTCCATGCAAACAGTAAAGCTGCATGTTCTCGGGAAGAATTACGGCTGTAGGTTCCCCTTGCTTTCAGCCGTTCGCAGTACCAGCACAGCAAGGCCGTTTTGGTTAATGTTACAAGGCCAGATCAGTCAATCATCCAGACTGTTGCCCCTGCAACTACTGAAAAGGCTGCTGCCCTCTTCAAGAACCACATGTTTCTCTGGCCTCTCAGCAGATACCCCTCCGTTGTGGTTGCACCTACGGTACGGCCATCTGTATCGCTGAGGCACGCAAGCCTCCCCACCAACGGCAAGGTCCATGGTTCACGGGGGGGAGGGGGGGGGGGGGATCCACACCTTACCCTTATGAAAACAGTTATTTGGCATCACTGAGTTTTTGGATGTCCTGAGGCATATCGTGCCAAGTTCTGGTCGACTGGACAGCGTTACGACGTCGAGCTTATGAGATGGGTCAATACGTTCTCAATTATGGAGAGATCCACCGACCTTGGTGGGCACCGTAGGGTTCGGCAAGCACGAAGGCAAGCAGTAGAAACTCCGCCACTGTGCACTTGGGAGTTATCTTGTTGAAATATAAGCTTAGGATGGCTTGCCACGAGAGACAATGAAACGGGGCGTAGAATGTCGTCGACGTACTGGTGTTCTGTAAAGGTGCCTCGGAGACAGCCAAAGGGGTCCTGCTATGAAAAGAAATGGCACCCCAGACCAGATGTAGAGCATATATTATTAATACCGACTTTCAAATCGCGCAAATGATTACCATGCAAAGATAAGGGAAATTAGAGTTCATACTGAGGCATTCAGACAATCGTTTTTCCCTTGCCTTACCCGCGAGTGGAACAGAGGGGGAATATGACTTTGACGCGAACTGTGCTCTCCGCCACGCCACACACCGCTTGGTGGATAGCGGAGTATAGATGTAGATGTAGATAACTCCAGTTTGTAGGGCCGTACGTGGGCGAAAGTCAGGCTGGTATGCCACCACTTTCCAAGGATTCTCCAGATACATCTCCAGTCGTTATCGGATCTCAGTTCAAAGCGGCAGTTATCAATGAAGACAATTCTGCTGCTGTCAGTGAGATTCTAGGCCGATGACGTGTCTGCAGACACCCTGCACAGCAGTGGGGGCTACCAACCTGACTGTCGCACGCCGTATGACCGCACAACCAGGAGTGATGATCTGGGATATCATTTCTTTTCATAGCAGGACCCCTCTGGTTATCAAATGTGGCATTCTTACAGCACAGCCGTAGGTCGACGATATTCTACGGCCTGTTTTGTCGCTCTTCATTCCAAGCCATCCCGGGCTTATATTTCAGCAACATAATACCTGCACGCACACAGCCAGATTTTGTACTGCTTGACTTCGTGCTTCACCAGCAAGGTCTCTGTATCTCTCCCAAACTGAGGACGTTTGGAGAATTATGGGCAGAGGCCTCCAACCATCTAGCGATTCTGACGATCTAACGCACCAATTGTACAGAATTTGCCACGATATCCCTGAGGAGGACATCCAACAACACTGTCAAGCCATTCCAAGCCGCATAATTGCTTGCTTAGTAGCCGGAGAAGGACCGATGCGTTATCGACTCGTTCAGTCTGTAAAGTCCTTTCTCTTGAATAAATCATACAACTTTCCTGAAATTGTAATCATGTTTTTGTCTGTAGACGTACATTATATCTACGATTTCTGTCCCATTTGGGTAATTTCTTCGTGGTGCGTCGTATTTTTGTTAAGAGTGCATGTACTATTTGATGATTTGATTACACATCAACCGAAATCAGAAACCCTATGATCTTGAGCTGATTAGTTTTGTAGAGCTGATAGACATGGCTGTAATATCTAGTCATGAGAAATTGTGAGCCTGGAAAAGCACAGCCACAAAGAAGGATACGTGCGGGGTTGATTCGAGAAAGTTTTTCCCTTCTAGCAACGTACCATTTGCTGTGCCGTCCCTCAACAGCACCTGCTTTTTCTTGGGTTTGAGGTAAGACTTTTAAAAATAAATCTGATTCTAGTGATCGTGGAACTGGGGTGATGTCTCTTTTGTTATAACTACCACATAGTCCTCCATCTGTAACAGAAATAGATTTGTAACTCTTGTTCCATACCTAAACGAGAGATGAAATGAAGGAGTCGTTTCCAATTGAAGTAATTACTGAAATCTTTAAAAGTTTTCAGGAAAAAACTATCTTTATTACGAGGGACGTTCAATAAATAATGCATAACACTTTTTCTCTGCCAGTTTAGCTTGAAAAAATGCGGAGTTTGTTTTGGGACATCGTGGAATACTCCTGCAGTTTCATGAAGTTCCGATAGATAGTGGTGCTATAAGTAGGCGTCTGTAACCGAGATGCGATCCAAGCAGACAGCTGTCATTGAGCTTCTTTTGCGGAAACCAGAGCTCCGCAGATATTCATAGGCGCTTGCAGGATGTCTATGGGCACCTGGCAGTGAACAAAAGCACGGTGAGTCATTGGGCGAAACGTCTGCCATAATCTCAAGGTCGCGCGGGCGCCCGCACACAGTTGTCACTACTGGAACGAGTGGACAGTCTCATTCAATGTGATCTACGGATCACAGTCAAACATCTCGCAGCTCGATTGGATATCTCTTTTGGGAGCGCTGGCACATTCGCCACATGCCAGGGTACTCAAATACTTGGGTGTCTACTGGATTTCGCGTCGCCCAACAGGAGTTTACATAGAGCAACGAAAGACCATCATGCGCGTACATTGATGATGGGAAGGTTATTTATGCAGTAAAATGCTGGCTCTGACGTTGACCAGTAGAGTGGTACCATGTGGCATACAGGCATTGCCAGTAAGATGACGTAAGGACCTTGCCGGATAATCAAGGTTTTGAGCAAAGTAAATTTAAAGGTTGAAAAGATATCCTCAGGCAAGTGTTCCCGGGTTCACCTAAGTCAAGTAAAGGCTGCCTGATCTCTCCCTCGGTTTATGGTCCTTCATTGTCAGTCCTCCAGGAAGACGGTCTGGGTGGAGGGAGGAGGTATGTTCTCGTTTTTTTTGGGGGGGGGGGGGGGGGGGAGGAGATTGAGCCGTGGCGGCACCGGCGCCAGTAGTATCTCTGACATGAGTACGATCGATTTCCTAGTGCAGAGGTGTGTTTTTGGGCTTGGGCCGGCTTGGACCATGAGTAAGGAGAGAGTACACAACGCTGTGAGAACGGAACGCAGCGGTGCGCAAGTCGGCGATTGGCTGCCGAACAGATGTGAAGACGGCGTGCCCGAAGCCGGGCAGCGGTTGTCACGTGGTTGGCGGGAGTTGGCTGGCGCTGTGCATTCTCCGGCAACCTCGTGAGCTGTGGATATGCCCGCTTCCTTGTTTTACTGTACAACAATGAAAGACTACAACTACAAAGGAAATTCTCTCTATAATTATGTGCTAGCAATAAACTAAAGCTACACTAATTACACAAACTTCAAGAAAAATAATCAGAAGATTCCAGTGAGGTATCCTGGCAGGATCGCCATATGAAACGTCCCCTTAGAAAAATTAATGAATGACTGTGCTGATAAACCTCTTACGTTATTTGATTTTCAAACAGCTGAGCAGAACTGAACGTACTCAGACATTTCTCTCTTCACCTATTCTGATCATCACTAAATTGACACAATATTTTTAGTGCAACGCAATCTAACTTTTAATAATCCCTACAAAAGAATGGCCCCGACTAACAATAACCTACACCTTTCATGAATCACTTACCTCACAAAAATCTTCGTTACTCAAACTACTGCAATACAGCGAGCGCCAATACTGCCAGCTAAATAAAAGATTCTAACTACTGAAGTCACTAACTACTGATAGACATAGTTAGCAAATGAAAGATTTTGATGAAGAACAAACAATGTATTTACCTTAATAGTGTTCAAAAGTCATTATATGTATATATAAGTTCATGACATCCAGTCTTACAAATTTACTGTCTCTGATGGACACACATCCAGATCATCCGCTCTCAAAACTCCGCCGTCTCTCTCCCCATATCCACTGCTGCTGACGGCTCGTCTCCAACTGTGCAACACTATGCACTGTTCACATTCAGCTGCCCAACACTACAATAGCAAACAACAATGCAAACCAGCCACAGACTGCACACAGCACAGCCAGTGATTTTCATACACAGAGCTACGTGGCGTTACCAATAAAAAAAACCTAAACAGCCTACTTACATAGCCCCCATGCTTCCCACAAAAAAAAATTACAAATTGTTTTGAGCGGTGGCCAATACAGATTTGAAAAAAAATTTTCATAATTACAGTAACAAATGCACACACTTATTAATACAATCTTGCTCAAAAGCTAAAATTTTCTCACAGTCGACAAAGACAATCGTGATCATTCATTATTATTAATAACAGTTTTATGCACAAAATCTGAGCATTAAATGAAAATGCACACAGAAGTAGTGGATTTCCATGCAGTGTTGAAGAAGTAGTGTTGTCCTTTCAACGGAAAAACAGTGCTGACTCTTGACATGCAGACAGGTAATGGGCCACAACAGAGCAAACCCACAGCAGAGTCAGTCGAAGTTTTGATGAATATTGGTAAGTAGGTCATCACAGAGCAGGCCCACTGTAGTCCTGGTAGAGATTAAGGTATAGGTGGGCCACCAGAGGTGCAGACCCACTGCAGTCCTTGTAAAAATAATGGTATTGGTGGGCCATCAAAGATGCAGACCCACTGTAGTCCTTGTAGAGACGGCCAGCAGCTATCTGTTGCCAGTGTGCAGGTGCACAATCACCATCGAAGAGTCTTGCAGACAATACAGCAAGTCCATAAACCACCATTTGCGCACTCACAAAGTTTTTGTAATTGTCCTTAGAACCAGCAATGCTGTTAACCAGTCCCTTGCTGAATTGTCAACACACGTGCAAACACTAACAGTCCCAACATCTCATCTATTGTGCAGATACTATGACCAACAGAAACGTGTGGAGTTAAATGTAACTTAATTTGAAGAACTGGTGTCTATACAATTATAAATTTACAGCATAAGAATACGATTACAAAGGTACAAAATACATCATTAAAGAACATAATAGTACAGATAACATTTGTGGTAATATGGGCTTTACAAAAGAACATATACATCAGTGTTACAGGGATTATGACATAAGTAAATACATAAAAGGTCAGAATAACTTTTGAAACATCAACTTCACACGTGAGCATTAAAAGAAAACAGAATAAATAATGTCTAAACGTTTTTACAAAGTAAATAACATATTATAAATGCTAATTATATTTGAGGATGACAGTATTCCTAGTCATAGTGAATGTAGCTGAGTATTAGAAAAATTCTACAACATAAATCTTATTAGCTAAACACATAAAGACAGGAGAAACACAAATACACAAGGTACGCAGACACATAGTGGAATGACACAAAAGGACAGGACAGGGTTTGTTTTGAGTGTGATATTTGGTACTGTAGTCCAACCCAAAACATCACTTCATAGATGTTTTCTCTTATTTCACCCTTTTTTTTTATAACTTTTCAATGCATTACTTCCAATTCATCACAACTCATTCTCTTATATAGCCTACCCCCTCTTAAGCTAACTTAAATCTACTGAGCTCAGATGCTAAACTAAGGGATGAGGCAATGCAGCAGCACAAAACAATTAACACAAACAGCAATGACCAAAAATTCAAATTGGCAAAGCAAGCAGCAATATATCTAAATCAGCAAAGCAAATGCAATATTACAACTAATATAAGGCAATGTGCAGCAAACAAGAAAAATAAATCAGTAGTAAAACTGGCTTAACAGAGTAATATAAAGTGAAATTTAATAGCACTATGCCTGGCAAGCAGCAGCAGCAAATGCAATAACTTATATCTAAACATGACAAAGCTGAAACAGAAAAAATATTACACTAAATATGGCCATGTCTAATACCTATGTCACATCTTAACACTAGAGTGATGCATCACGAGAACTTACTCTAGCAGACAAGTTACCAAATCGTAAAAAAATTATTTATGCAATTCCTGTGAAGGGAAATGTCTATTTATGTTCCCTCGTTTCCTTGAAAGTAGATCATAAAATTATTATTTACCGGATCTGTAGGCATGAAATAACTATATTAGTACATCTATTAAATTTTATTTTAACCAGTGCTACAGTGCAGCTAGAAACTAGATATTAACCAAATTGAGCAATCTCTCAACTAGAAAGACAATCAATGTAAAATGTTTCTCATCATTTTATTAGGCATTTTAATAGATATCATTAATTAAGAGCTCCACGGTGTAATCATATGTTTTCAAGTTCGAGCGTGTCGTATTTGCGATGCTTTCTACAAAGAAATGTCAATAGCGAGCATAATGGCCTCTTTTTTTCCACCTAATGGCTTTCTTTTTTCAGGCGATTGGCACAGCTGGACGTCCACAAAGCATTACGTCAAGGTTACGTATCTTTCTTACCGAAATATTTACGACAGCAGTTTCTGCTACGGTGATAGTCTCATACAAAAATTTGACAAGTCGAGAATTTGCGTTACAAATGTGTAGAAACAAAATCCTATAAATATAACAGTGCCCAAAAAATTTTCGCCAGCATTGTGAACATTCACGCATGTACACACATTTCATAACTCTTAAAGTATGATTCTTGGTTTCCAACATCCATTTTCACAAATCAGAGTCCCTAACCACTGCTCATTATACCCTTACCTTATTACGCGTATACATATTTGTCGACACTTCTTCAATATTTCATCATAATAAATACGTAGCATAATCAAATTCCTCATATAGCATCAGCTTATTGATCATAAACATACCTCAACAGCAAAATACACATCGTCGTCATAATAATATCATAACACTTCAGTCAAATCTCAAAATCGTCGTAGCTTCCTCCAATAATTTCAAAACCTACAGAAAATTCTCTGCTCATTTCAATAGTGTCATCCACCACAAAAGTAGTTTAAAAATCATGTTCCCATACCAAATACATAATTGAAAGCTCTCATAGTATCACAATGGTTCCGAAAAAATATATGAACATTTCACAAAGTACAGACAAAATACAATTTCATAAGTGTGAAGTTATCCAACTGTGTAATTGCGTAAACATGTGTCACTGACATAGTAAAAAGAATGTTTGTTTCTCTGTCAAATAATCAGATAGCTGTGTAATTCTGTGTTAGAGAAATATGGTATCGATGTGTAAAGTTGTATAAGCAAATACCATATTAGCTAGGGCACCTTGTGTTTGCCACACACATGGTACACAAATTAAGCGTGTACCCTCCTCAGGATTAATGTAATTATACCATCAAGTGTTACAAATTACAGCTATGGAATGAAATGTATCATGGAAAACCTTTGTATCTTTATAATTCAAACATCTTTAAAAATAAATGTTAGAAGTACAAAATTAATCACTCAAATACGTGTACTGTAGCGCTAAACTATGCATCTTGATGTAAAATAATCTCTGTCATTACTTAAGGGTACAAAAGTGTGCCAAGTGTCATAATTACCGTCGTCCGTAAGTAAACTTCATTGGAAGTCAATGTACTTATCTCGTAATAAACAAAAGCGAAATGCTATGCGTATAGATATCGTAGTTATTACGTACAGTACCGTATCAAGAAAGTACTATACTGTAACGTATTGTTGTGCTATGAAAAAGGCTGTCTCATTGTAGCTATACCACAAAAGTTAGTACTAAAACATGTTTTACTTTCCAGAAGAATTCAGAAAAACTGTGCGCATATAAAACAGATACACCGCAAAAGCAACAATGTACATTGTGTCACATATTAGTAGCATCTTGATATAGTCGTGTAGCTGTCAAATAAACTAACAACTGTGTCATCTGGTATCTCTCAGAAAGCACTTTAAATCAATAATGTATTTTCAAGTAAACCAGAATGTTGCATTTAAATCTCATTAGCAGTGTATGTTATAAGTATGTAAGCCGTATATTCGTTACATAATAGTGCAACCAACAAGCAAGAATGTACAGATAACAACACTACGCCATCTGTTCACTATAACAATGCATTCGTAATTACTGTCTAAATATGTTCTGTAGGTTCTAGGCTGGATAGTTAACTGTAAAACATAGTTGCATGTTAACAGTTTCTAAGTATGACGTGAAGTGAAAAATTTTATTGCAAAGACTAAGTTAAAAATCAGATTATCTCTCAATAAACGGTTTTACACGTGAAATGCCGTGCAATTTTTTACTCTTTCTAGTGCACAGAGTTTCGACTTCAAAGCAATTATCATGTTGTATACATCGGTAAGGAATGCTAAAAGTTTTCTCAAGGTTAGCGTCTATGTCATCTTTCTCTGAGCCAGCCGGCGCACGTGGCTGCCTGTGGTGCGAGTCATTGTTGGTCTCTTTGTTGGCGCTCGTCGTTATTGGGATTTGGAGATCTAACTTCTGCAAATTCACCTTGTCGAGAGGGCCCTGCCCTGTTTGACTCCCGCCAGTTCTGATGAAATTCAGGTCTGTCGTTTTGTCGGTAGATTGCATAGTTTCTTTCTTGTCGGTCACGTGGTGGAGAATTTCTCCTAGAATCGTAACTGCGCGCTGAACTGTTGCGTCTGAAGTTATTCTGTCTCCCTTGATAATAATTGTTTTGGTTCCCATATTGTCTGTTTCTATGGTTGTCTCTGTCATATTCATTACCGCAGAGAGGTGGTCTTTCCCTGTAATTCTTACTACTGTGCCAACAGTTGTCATATGTGTAGTGTCAGTTTTGGTCACGATTTACAATGTCAGAATAGCCTTGTCGTGTCCAGTTATTATTTCTGTCATCGCGGAATTGTGATGCATGTGACCTGTAATTGTTGTGCTCCTGTTTTCGCGTTCCGCGATTGCCAGTGTCAATTTCCAATTCTTGTAACAGTCCCTGAAAAGCTTCGCTGTCGTCTTTGCAACGTCCTGCCATAATAATATGTCGCAAATGTTCAGGCAATTTTATTAAGCAAATGCGGATGAGTTCTGAGGGGCTGTATGGGTTTGAAAAATACTGATTCTTATATAACATGTCTTCGAAATTTTGACAAGACTGGAAAATTCAGATTGTTCGAAATGTTTCATCATTATGATGCTATGCTTTACTCGGTCCTGAGTAGCTTGAGACCAATATGCTAAGTGAAGGCATTATAAAATTATCCTTCACTGTGACAAGCGTGAATGACCGATCGCATCCTTACAGCTGGTTAATTCTCTAAGTAGCCACACGTAAATTCTAACCTGTGCTCCAATGACCAGTTGGGAGGAAAACAATGAGAGAATTGATGGAGCCATGCTTGTGGATGAATGTCATTGCCAGAATTCTTAAATGTTTTGAATTTACGTGTAGCAATGAACAACTTATAGTCAAAATCATCATGTCGGCGAGTCGCATATCGGTCATTGTTACTTCGTTTGACGGTTCAGTCTCAAAATTCGGTGCCCCTTGCCAATTTCTTTCATAATTTCCGAAATGCCCTGTGTTATTATTTTGTGGTTTTTCCGTATTTCTAAGTCCCTCTTCCCGTGTTGGAGCGCGAGTGTCTTCTGAAATATGTAATTCTTGTATTACCTGTGTCAACTGATCTTGTACTTCCCGGATTTCTGTTTTGTACTGTGTATTAATTTGATTTTGATTTTGTTTGAATTTTCTACTTTGTTCATACTTTTCTGTGTCAGTGGATAAGTTAGTGAACTGATCCGAAAGTTCGGCTACTTTCTCCGATAGTGAACTTATTTCCTCAGTGTGTTTTTCTGAACCAAGTTTCAGAGTGTCCATTTGTGTTGAAATCGTATCTACTGTGTCCTTTAAGTTTTCCTGAGTTTTTGCAAGTTGCGTAACCGAATCGGTAGATGCAACTGAGTCAAATTTAGCTTGCAGGGTGTCGTGATTTCATGAAAAATAATTTGCAGTTCCTTTATGGCTGCTTCGTGATTCTGTAATGCATTTTCATGACGCAAAAAAATAGGTTGGAAATGCTCACAAATTTGTGTTTTTACGTCATTACAGACTTTTTGACATTTCAGTTCGATTTTAAGTAACTCAGCAATTAAACCTTCACGTGTTTGTTCAAGTGTGGTGTCTAACTTTTGAAGGTCTTGCTGTGACTCTTTTTGATTTTATTCCATTGCGTCTAAATGTAGCTGTGTTTGTCTCTGGTATTGTTGCATTGTGTCTAACTTTTGAAGATTTTGTTCCATTGTGTCTAATTGTTGCTGTGTTTGTCTCTGATTTTGTTTCATTTGTTGCATTAATTGCAATAATAATGTATTAGTGTCTGGAATTTGTTCCTCTATGCTTATCGACAGTGCATTTGCACCGGCAACATTCACATTTTGAGGAGCACAAAATGTTACTTGACTTATTTGAGAAAACGGTGAGGACGGAAAACCTGAATCTACAGTATTTTCAAGATTGTGTCCTGTGATTTCAAATTCCTGAGGCGAACTGTTTCCGACTAATCGATAGATAGTGCTTCCCTGTTCACTAATTGTTTCACTGCCTACACCATTATTTGCCGCCCGCTAATTTCATTATGCACAATTACCAAATTACTACTTTGAATGTCAGTTAATTCATTACATGGTGGTGGTGACAATCATCATTTCTCAATTTACATTGGAGCCTAGAGTTACTTTTTTCACACATCATAATTATCATGTATTTCACAACATGACAAGAAAAGTACAGTTTGAAGAGCAAAAATAAGAAAACACATTAACATAGCACTGCAAATAATATCTAGTTAATCGCAAGCGCAGCTGCGAAATACTTGGTACAAAACTACATGCATGCCACAACTGTTTTACTGTACAGCAATGAAAGACTACAACTACAAAGGAAATTCTCTCTATAATTACGTGCTAGCAATAAACAATAGCAACACTATTTACACAAACTTCAAGAAAAAAAGTCAGAAGATTCCATTGAGGTATCCTGGCAGGGTTGCCATATGAAACGTCCCCTCAGAAAAATTAATTAATGATTGTGCTGATAAACCTCTTACGTTATTTGCTTTTCAAGCAGCTGAGCAGAACTGAACGTACTCAGACATTTCGCTCTTTACCTATTCTGATCATCACTAAATTGACACACAATATTTTTAGCACAATGCAATCTGACTTTTTATAATCCCTACAAAACAATGGCTCTGACTAACAATAACCTATGCCTTTCATGAATCACTTACCTCACAAAAATCTTCATTACTCAAACTACTCCAATACAGCGAGCGCCAAAACTGCCAGCTAAATAAAAGATTCTAACTACTGAAGTCACTAACTACTGATAGGCATAGTTAACAAATGAAACATATTGATAAAGAACAAACAATGTATTTACCTTAATAGTGTTCAAAAGTCATAATATATATATCAGTTCATGACATTCAGTCTTACAAATTTACTGTCTCTGATGGACACACGTCCAGATCATCCGCTCTCAAAACTCCGCCATCTCTCTCCTCACATCCACCACTTCTGGCGGCTCACCTCCAACTGCGCAACGCTATGCGCTGTTCACTTCCAGCTGCCCAACACTACAATAGCAAACAACAATGCAAACCAGCCACAGACTGCACACAGCACAGCCAGTGATTTTCATACACAGCGCTACGTGGCGTTACCAATAAAAAAACCTAAACAGCTTAGTTACAGCTGTTAAGGTCTTGCGAAGTGATGATCTGGCACCAAGACACCCAGTTAAACAAGCTAATTACTAAGAGCGCTTATTAACAGTGATTGTGATCGCTCTTAGTACCGTTAGACGTTGCACGACATGTGATATTATGCTTATTCGATTTGATTTGAGGCCTCCTACTAATCGTGTGCTCTGCTTCCGCATAATATTGATGTATTTCCGGATGTGTGTCATTAAGGTATAGTGAGTGCCGGTTCTCGTGAGCCAGTTCATTTCCCACTCTTAATGTTTGTTTATCAAGTACTGTTTCACTTAAAGGAAGGACTTCCTGGTGAAATTAGTTGTTGTTTAACCTTGATTTTATAGAGTTAATTTACTGGTCAATCTTAAATGTTAAGTTTAAGAAGGGTTTTTCTGCCTTTTGTTATCGGATGTGGTCTGTGGGAGCTGAGGCAGCGGGCAACCGAATCGCAGGGCTTCCCTTTAGAGTGCAAGTTTGGCTTACGGGCGGTTGACTTCGCCTGAGCTCGTGTGTTCCTCCTCGGCAGCGTTTGCTTGGTTCACATTTTGGTGGCCTACTCGACGTGGAGTTGCAAATGGAGCCACGTCTTGCTTCGAGGTTAAGTGTCACTTCTCTCCGTCGGTTCCACCACTCGTGGTTGAATTCGGCCTTACAAGCTTGGAACTTGCTTCTGTTGTTACGCATTTATCATTGTACAAAGTTGTAACTTTCTATGCCCTAAAAGTCCATCTTACAAGTCAATGGGCGTTTGAATAATTTCGTTGTAAGCTCCACAAGATTAAACAAGTTACATTTAACAAATATGTTTTAAGTATTCATGTTAAAGTTGAGACTGTGTGTCAACTGTTATTTACAAGTAATGTTAAAGTTTGGAATTGAAAGGGTCTGAAATAATGTGTCTTAACTAGAGTTGTTTTGTTAAAGTTATGGATAAATTCAGCGTTAGTAGCTTCTGTCAATTTTGGCTGGAGATCGTGGGCTAATGTTTTATTATGATTTTATGTAATGAGTGTTATTTCATTATTTTGCCTGAGTAGCGGTTCTTAATGTTTGACTAATGATTTATTAACTTACTTATGATTTATGTAATGAATGTCTCTTAAACAATCTTGCCCTAGGGGCGCCTGTCAAATTTTATGTGAGATTGTTTTGGATAGTTAATAATCCAGTTGGAATTGAAATGATGACTTTATTGGGTGAGCCTTTCCACCCCCTTTAGATTTAAAGGTTAAACAAAACAGCTGTTAATTAAAATCGTCCCAAGTGTTACAGCAGACACAGGTCTGGAAAGAATTCGTTTGAGAGGCATCTGCTAAGGTATGTTTACGAGCCGCCAATGGCTTCTGTATGAAACATTCCTAAGTAAACATTTATTTAGAAAATAAACTTTTCGATTAAATCTGTAAACATAACTGGACTCAGATTATAACCATTATCTACCTTATCTTGTGCAACGTTGGAGAATGTGTGGTTTGTGGTTGATGGGGCTTAAACAGATTTTTTTCTACTGATATACGGCTGCATCTAACGCGTCAATGTGGTGGAAGATGATCAGTTCAGACACGGTCTGTAAGTTGACCCCCAAGTTCTTCTGACCTCGTTAAATCCTATTTTCGTTATCGGGTGTCATCTCAAAAGTGAAGTGAACAGTACTCACGATGATACGATTGAAGAAAAGGAGGGGGGAATTGTACAGTGTTCTCAAGTTTTACGAGAATATCGTAGGGTGCTTCAAAGAACTCGAAACACACTACAGAGGGGAACGCAGTGTTATGCCCAAATGCACTGACAACATGTGAGACATCACTTTCAGCAGGTACGAGTGTATATTTATTTGTAGCATCTAACATGCTAAAGCACTTTTGTATTTTATTTAATTTATTTTTTTGTTAAGTTAGAGGTTGGGTGAAATTTGGCCGCAATTCCGGTCTCAGCTATGAATAACTGTGGCAAAGGATTCAATATTTGGGGAGAATGTTTCCGAAACAACTAGAAACATAGTATTGCATCGTAACACATTCATTTACTTTATGTACATACATCAAAAAAGGTTTTGCATCACCTGGATTCTGAGAGTTCCGGAAGCTCTACAGAAAATTGGAATTGAGATCAAATTAACATCATTTCCGCCTTTTTCATTGCTCATGAAAACTACACATTACATGTTGTATCACCATATAGCAGGACCTTCAGAGGTAGTGGTCCAGATTGCTGTACACACCGGTACGTCTAATACCCAGTAGCACGTCCTGAGGCACTGATGCATGCCCATATTCGTCGTGACTTACTATTCACAAGTTCGTCGAGTCACTGTTGGTCCAGATTGTCCCACTCCTCAACGGCGATTCGGCGTAGATCCCTCAAATTGGTTGGTAGATCACGTCGTCCATAATCAGCCCTTTTCAATCTATCCCAGGTATGTACGATAGGGTTCATGTCTTGAGAACTTGCTGGCCACTCTAGTCGACTAGTCGAGCGATGTCGTTTCCTAATGGAAGTCATTCACAAGACGTGCACTATGGAGGCGCGAATTGCCGACCATGAAGACTAATGCCTCGCCAATATGCTGCCGATACGGTTGCACTATCGGTCGGAGGATGGCATTCACGTATCGTACAATCATTACGACGCCTTCCACGACCACCAGCGGCGCACGTCGGCCCCACATAATGCCACCACAAAACAGCAGGGAACCTCCACCTTGCTCCACTCGCTGGACAGTGTGTCTAAGGGTTGCCTCCAAACACGTCTCCGACGATTGTCCGGTTGAAGGCATATGTGACACTCATCGGTGAAGAGAACGTGATACCAAACCTAGCGGTCCATTCGGCATGTTGTTGGGTCCATGTATTCCACGCTGCATGGTGTCATGGTTGCAAATGTGGACTTCGCCATAGACGTCTGGAGTGAAGTTGCGCATCATGCAGCCTATTGCGCAGAGTTTGAGTTGTAACACGACGTCCTGTGGCTGTATAAAAAGCGTTATTCAACGTGGTGGCGTTGCTGTCAGGGTTCCTCCGAGCCATAATCCGTAAATAGCGGTCATCCACTGCAGTAGTAGCCCTTGGGCGGCCTGAGCGAGGCTTGTCATCGACAGTTTCTGTTTCTCCGTATCTCCTCCATGTCTGAACAACATCGCTTTGGTTCACTCCGAGACGGCTGGACACTTCCCTCGTTGAGAGCCCTTTCTGGCACAAGTAACAGTGCGGGCGCGATCGAACCGCGGTATTGGCCGTCTAGGCATTGTTGAACTACAGACAAAAGGAGCCGTGTACCTCCTTCCTGGTGTAGTGACTGGAACTGTTCGATTGTCTGACCCTTTATGTCTAATAGGTGCTGCTCATCCATGGTGGTTTACATCTTTGGGCGGATTTACTGGCATCTCTAAACAGTCAAAGGGACTGTGTCTGTGATACAATATCCACAGTGAAGGTCTACCTTCAAGAGTTCTGGGAACCTGGTTGATGCAAAACATTTTTTGATGTGTGTATGAAATAAATGTGGAACTTCTGAGCCCTGTCATGATACATTCATCGTATCTGAACAGGTTATTAACTTACTGCATTAGTTATATCAATTCACATTAACTAAAACTACCACATTATAAAAATCAAAAGACTATCGGTAATGTCCTTCCACTTCATCAGGACCCGTAAATTCTTACGACAAAAAGATCGTCCTTCTCTCTTTCCACTGTTGGGAGAGATATTGAACAGCCACAGCTACACAAACATCTCGAGAGGATGACAATGCATGAATTCAAGTCTATGATTCTAGACAGTAGACGGGAAAGGATTAAGCGAAAAGTTTGCGTTTCAAATACGTTTGTACTAAACCATTATTTGACATCGAAATTATGGCGTTCGTAAAAACATATTCACAGTTATCTCGTACACAGCTCCTGTTATTATGTATTTTCACGCATGCCACTTTTGGCTACAAATTACAATACATCCCGTATAAAAATTTTGCACTTTCTGCTTGGAGCCCCAAGCGTCCACTTGTGGCGCTTTTGCCCCAAAGCCGTCCCTGGTTACATGCTAATGTTTAGCAACAGGTTTAGAATGGTGCAAGTGGATATGGAATAATGTCACTAACTGAACGAGAAGAAAATGGAAGAGTCTCAAAGAAAAGAAGGAAACGAAGACTAACCATAGCTTATTACTGTTAAATCTCCCAGCGTTCGGTTGACCTGCTTAATGAAAACTGTGGGAACATAGGCCAAGTTTAGCTGTGGTTTGAAACCATTTTCTGCGGAATAACAGCGCAGTTGTAGAAGGCTGAAAGATGAGGTACCGCAAAGCCCCTACATTGGTCTCCGTAGAAACCAACTGTAAGCCATAGACTCACTTCCCTACTATCGCCGATTAAAAAGAATGCTTTCGGTATCATTAGCGTCGCTTTCTTGATACAGAAGCCCTGCTATCACTTTCAGGCGAAATTTTTTAAAAAAGAAAGGGGATGCATCGGGTACACGTCGAATTACGAACAGTAAGACTGAATCGGAGTCACACGAGATTTAGCGCTCATTTTACTTTTTCAGCCACAGAGCACTAATGTCATGCTGGTATACATCTCCTAGCGTCGTTATAATAAAGAACTGCTTACGCAGTTTTCTTTACCAGTGATTGTGATTCCACATAATTAGTAACTAAACAAATAGTTGAGCTGTACTCTCAAGCATGCACTCTTTCTCTGAAATTGCCAGCAAATTTACTAATGCAAGAGAATATGAATGATGTCCCAGGAATAGAAATATGAAGGAACGATTATTCGAAGCAAACAAGTCTAGTAAACATGGGCTGTATCAGCACGTATCTCACCTTCGATATTGTGAAACAAATCTCTTCTGGTGTAAGCCCTTGGCTTCCCATAATTTGAGAGGAGGTAGTATGGATCAAAAGAAGGAAAGATTTTCTGGTAAACGTGGGATTCAAAATGCATACTTTTCTGGCGTAACCAGAAGCGCCGGTACGAAGGCCGGAAAATCAGAGAAGGTGGTGAAGAAACGTCAGCCAGTAGCCCGCTGACAAGAACCAAGCCGTGCCAGGAGCTCCCCCTGCAAGAAGTGAATATAAGCGCCGCTCCTGCCAGCCTAGGCGGCCCAGACCGCCTCAGTGTACTGACGTATTGGCGGAGCGTGCTACAAGAACAACTAGTTGCGATCCTTATCAGTTACTTGTCTGGACTTCGGCTATACCGAAGAATCTTACTGTTTCCATGTTACTTGCAACAACGATGTAACTCCGAAATTAAGTATTGTCAACTGCTTCATAGAAATAAAATTTCTAATATTATTTGTTTGAATTGTTATATAGCATTTCGAGAACGCTGCATCCGTTAGACACCCTATAAGCGGGCAATATTCAACACATCCCTTATGAGCTACGAGCACTTGTTAAGTAGAAGAGATGTGTTTCACAGCAGCGGAGATGAACAAGTGGTCATAGTTCTTAATGTTGGATTTTATGGCATATGTTTACTATACTTCTTTGATTCGAAAATCATTCCTACCATATCCCTAAATACTGACCATTCTTCTAGGGAAGCAATGTATTACAGTTACACGACGCTGTAGAAAATTATAAATCGTAGAGAGTATTTCACCGCAACGGTTTCTTTTAACTGTCGATTTTCTCGACAACGACTGAGAAGTGCATCTTGGTGCTTTGCCACATTACACCTCTGTCCATGAGCTTTTATTATGCGCAGTATGAATCGAATCTGAATTTCACAATTGGCGGCCTCCCCTTGTAAGATGCGTCCCGTAAATGTCTAGAGGGGCACCGAAAACAATCTCAATAATTTTCGATCTGCAAATGGTATAAATGTTATCGAGCGAAGCACCTAGACACTTTTTTCAAAGAAGCGTATTTGTGATCTCCGTCTAGGCTCCTACTTACTTTTCCTATCACCTAGCGCGAATTCTGAGAAGGTGTCTCTGATGGGACTAATTTTCTATCCAATTCTTCTCCAATTAGGACATCTCATTCGTATGCTGTGGCCTCAACGGGAAGGCATTTTTCGCCTCTTTCTTTGATGTTAAATGTTAAATGCAGTCCAACTTGCTGTCTGTGCCAACAATGAGTGATCTCCAGAAATGACAGAAATTTTAAAAAATGTGGCACTTGCGTTTTGACCTCGAGATATAACAGCGTGATACAGGATAAGTCATGCGGCGTAGTAATTGGCGGGTTGACTGTACTTCTGCCGCCTATAGGTATTCTCGCTCAGGATCTACTTTTTAAGGGTTACATGCTGTAGTCTTCTGGAAGGTAGAAGAGATAAGGAATACGTTCTCATAAAAAAGAACTCGTTCACTCGACGCTCGAGTATTGTTCGTCTGCTAAGGCTATGACCAATATCAATTTAGGAGAGAGATCAGAGATCAGCGGCGCATTCCGTCAGGGTTCGTTCAGCCAGAGATAGTGTCACAAAAATCCTTAGAAATTTCGGTCTAGAAATTTCAGGAAAGAGGGTGGCGAGTAAAGAAATACGTTTCATTTTGCTTAATGATAATGACAACCATTCTTCTTGTGTACTTTCCGCGAAGCCAAGAGATAAATGACTCAGGAACAATATTTAATCTCAGCAGATATAAATCCATGTACTACCAGGTTCATCTGCTCCACACAGCAATATTTTGCCAACCTCAAATGTCATAGCAGCAGTATATTCACGTTACCAAGTGATTTGACTCTATTGCCTATAGATGTTTGGAGAACCAGTGCTGAGGTCATCGTGTGTTTGCCACTGACCACTATACAGCAGCGCTTTCCAAAAGCTTCATGTTGCTGTGGAGAAAATTGCAGCTGTATCTGCAGACTGCATGGAGCTGACTTATATAGCAGTGTGTCGGCCATTATCCCAGTGTGCGGCATTCCGCGGCGTCAAGGGTAACAAGGAGAACCAGGTATCATGTAACTGGCTCTCATTCATCGGCTAGTGGCAGCTGAAGGCGTTCACCCTGGACACGGTACCGTTCCCTGAGTCGACTTTCAAAAGCAAAATACTAAAATGCTCGCTGCTGCACATGAACAAAGTTACTTTTAGGAATAATACACAAGCTGATTCCGTGATGATGTTAGAAACTTTCAGTGATGATGGAGAGGGAGGCAAACGTATCAATTTGAAGCAGGGGCCATGATCCGGAAACGACCTAGTCGAATGTTATCAGCGAAAATCGTTCTGACCCATCTACTAGTAGAATACATGTATCAGGTTGTTTTTGTCAAGACTTTAAGGTACGTAAGTCTTAGAGATGGGAGTATGGACGAAAAGAAGAAGAAAAAATCTCGTTAACATAGGCTCTAAAATGCACAGATTAAGAGCTATGAACACATGTTTCCTAATGAACAAGTGCTCATACCTCTTAAGGTATGTATTTTAGAGCCCATATTTACTGGAGACTTTTTTTTTCTTCTTTTCGTCTACACTAGCTCCTCCAAAGCCATGGAAACCAAAGAATTAGTAGCCGAAGAAAAATTTTCCACACTATCGAAAATGATGGCTCTGAGCACTATGGGACTTAACTTCTGAGGTCATCAGTCCCCTAGAACTTAGAACTACTTAAATCTAAGTAACCTAAGGACATCACACACACCAATGCCCGAGGTAGGATTCGAACCTGCGACCGTAGCGCTCGCGCGGTTCCAGACTGTAGCGCCTGGAACCGCTCGGTCACCCCGGCCGGCATCGAAAATGAACAAGTGTTCATAGCTCCAAAGGTATGCATTTTAGAGCCCATGTTTACTAGGCTCTGTTTTCTTCTTTTGGTCCATACTACAGCTCTGAACGCTGTGTACCTTACAATCTTAGCTACGACAGTACCGGTACATGTATTCCACTGTCTGCGGCATCAGAATGATTTTCACTTAATAACTTACGACTCGATCGTTTCCGGGCAAGTGTCCCTTACCTCAGATCAATACTGAGCCGTGCGGGGCTAGTGTTCGTGCCATCTCTTATTAAACATCCTGTTTTTACCGTACTGCCACCACGTTCTTTTAGTTTCAATTACTTGTGTCACTGAGCTGCAACTTTGCCTGCCCGTAAGCGGCAGCAGGAGCGCTTATCGATATAAGCCCTACCATATTATCTTTGCTGGACCGCTATTACTTCCCGGTCGTCGTGCGTCGACCAGTGAGTTGGAACGTGCCAGCAGTTAGTTCGGACACGTAGCACAAGTTCAGTCGGGGCGCGGCAGCAGTGAGGTCCGGACCGCTATGACTCGCCCGACGGTTGCCGACACACATGATTGGAGTGGCGACGGCTTTGGTTGGTTGTCGGTCGGTCGTCTTGCCGGACGACGTATATTTGGCCGGCGATCGCTTATGGGTTGGCTGTGTGTGCCGACTCGTGATTCGTCCCTGTTATTGTACAGTCCTTGCTATTAGCATTGTCTGGTTCTTCGTGCAAGTGTTCGTGAAACTGTGTGTAGTTCGTGTGGTTTTGATTGACAAGTTATTTTAAATGTAGTAGGCGTACTGGCTCTGAGGAGTTGGTCGGTTGGCGTGGAGAAGCGAGGAATTCTCGGCGGGGCGTAGTTTGGCTGCGGCCCGCTGTCGGTCTCTACGTGGTGTCGGAGTGTGTGGCGCTGTTCCCATTGCTACGAGGTCCGTGGCTCACCTACCCTGGACACGAAAGTTGAGTTTTTATTTATCGTACCAGCAAGTCAAGGCTGCTTACATTGCTTCGTTTGGAGTTCGTTGTCGGCTGTTGGGATATTCCCACGAACAACAACGTGGTTCCAAGTTGGAAAATTCTAGCCACCCTCCGGTGGAGTTTCAGTGTATTTGGGTATTTGAACTGAAGTGCACCAGCGGAATATTCTGTATTGTGGCCGTTAACGTTCGGCTTATCTGCCCTGGGCCTGGACGTAAATTTCAGGCAGTGTAGTTTCTTCGTCGTGTTGTTGCTGTCCAGCACGGTGTGTAGTTTGACAGCTCAGTGTATGATTGGTTGTGGGCACCAATATCTTCTAAGTTGCTCTGTTGAATTCCCTGTTGTGCCCTGGTCGGGTGAAGTGGAAGTTATCTTGTCAGTGGGTCCGCTGACTGTCGTTCGGTTGGGTTGACGTCGGATCGTGAATGGTTGGCCCGACTGCCTGTCTCACCTAAGTGAGCGTTAGTGTTTGAATTACAGGCCGACACTTGAACAGCTGGGCGCCCTTATGTGTATTGCCTTTTTTTTAAAAAAATTATTCTTGTTGTTGCTACTTGTATGGCTTTCAGCCGTTTTTGTGTTTTAAATTAAAGCTATTTTACTCTGAAGGCATTCAGCCTAGTTTAAAATACTGTTTCATGTAAGCCCCTTGGCATCAAAAAATTTTTTTGAATTTTTAAGTCTTCGGCCTCCAGCTGATTGGAATTTAACTTGTTTCCTTCAGCCTATTGAATTTTTAAGTCTTCGATCTTCATAAGGTTTGAGTTTCAGTTGTTTGTTCTTAAGGTCTTTGGCCTAAATTAAAGAACTGTTTCACGTAAGGATTTTGGTATTTGAAAAAAATAATGTTTTGGAGTTTTAAGTGTTCGGCCATCAGCCGACTCGAATTTAACTTGTTTACTTCAGCCAAACTAAAGAACTGTTTTAAGATAAGGCTTGCCTTTTAAATTTCTCATTATGCTTGCGTTTTAAGTTATCCGCCTTCAGCCGTTATTAAATTAGTGGCGTTCAGCTGCTAATTAAGTCCCAAAGATTAAAGCTGTGTGTTTAAAATTTTTTTGGGGCCTTGTAACGTTTGATCAAATAATAAAGTTGTATGTTCGAGTGTAACTGACAGTCCCTTATTCTGTCCCCTTTCCACAATTTATTCTCTCTGTTCATTCCTGCGGGTTTAGCTGGGCGTCTCAAATACATTAACGCCTCTCCATCTTCCCTGAATGTTTGTAACATCATCATGGAATCACTCTGTAGTGCTAAGCAGACGACGGTTTCGACATACATTTTTAGCAGATACTTCACCAAGTGGGAGGGTGAATTTCGTTGGGGAGGGAACAGGTCGTAAAGGTGATCATGTATATCTGGTTTCAGTGTGCACCCATTCATTTCAATTGAACCAGCTATCTTTTGAGCGTTTTCCGTTCACTATTTACTGACTTCCGTTTGGTGTTCCCCACTGTCCTGGAGGTGCTTCTTATCTACCTTTGTACCATCAGTGCGCTTGCTGCCTCTGGTATCAGCGACAGAGAAAGGACTGAGGGTGCGTGAAAAAGATTCATCTGCCTTCACAAGACTGTATGTTCTACACTAATGTATCCGTCACTGTTGACAATGCATGAACTAATTTATTGACTTGACTCGTTTTTATCTGGTCGATCGTGCGCGGCCGCTTTAAGACTCTGACACTTAATAGAGAATTAATACTTAATTGTTTTGAGTAAGTAGACTAGTCAGCGAATAATGTGTGTGAAACCAATTTTTTGCGTTTTAAATCAAGTGCATACATACTGAATATTATTTACACATGTAAGAATGGTGGCCTCACATAAACTGCACCTTACAAAGATTACAAGGAAAACAGAATCAAATAATTTTTAACCTATGCAGTGTGCTACAGCATCGAATACACAAATACGTGTGTCAAAGTTCATGTACCTGCACATAAACTCATGTAAATCATTTGCTAACGTAATGTACATTGTCCTAAACGCACCAAATATTGATAACCACTGCAGTAAATAATTACAGGGCACCACTGCCTCAATTCCTGCAAACAGAATTAAAATTTGTATAACTGCACAAAAGCAATCACAAACGACACAGTCAAGCAATATACATCCAGCAAAAAGATTAAGTCTCTAACTTGTGCTCACAAAACTATTCCAAGGCCTACAAAAAGTTTAGGTACGTATGTCATGCAGTTGCTATGCAGCATAGGCACTCGAAAGACTCACCAACACCTTACGAACAACACGCGAAGACAACGCCCTCCTTGCGGGTCGTCCTCAAACACTTTTTGTGACATCAGACGCTATTGAGCCCAAGTAAGAGATTTAAATAATGATCGCCGTTGAACTTCAAAGCTTTTAGTTATTTTGCGACCTCTCATTAATATGTCAACATAGTGTTAAATACACACACACAAAAAATGTTTTGCGTCACCCCAGTTCTCAGAACTCCTGAAGATAGACGTTGACTGTGGATAGGGTATCACAGACACAGTTCTTTTGACTGTACAGAGATGTCACTAAACCCGCTGAAAGATGTAAACATCCATGTATGTGCAGCGCCTATTAGACGGAGGGGTTCCGACAGGCGATCAGTTCCAGGCATTACACCAGGAAGGAGGTACACGGATCGTGTTGTCTGTAGTTCAACCATGCCTAGTCGGTCAATACCGCGGTTCGATCGCGTCCGCATTGTTACCTTGTGCCAGGAAGGTCTCTCAACAAGGGAAGTGTCCAGGTGTCTCAGACCGAACAAACCGTTGTTGTTCGGACATGGAGGAGATACGGAGAGAAAGGAACCGTCGATGACAAGCCTCGCTCAGGCCGCCCAAGGCCTACTACTGCGGTGGATGACCACTATCTACGGATTATGGCTCGGAGGAAACCTCACAGCAACGCCACCATGTTGAATAATGCTTTTC
Organism: Schistocerca americana; assembly: GCF_021461395.2. Taxonomy (NCBI): domain Eukaryota; kingdom Metazoa; phylum Arthropoda; class Insecta; order Orthoptera; family Acrididae; genus Schistocerca; species Schistocerca americana. The sequence continues at coordinate 468,219,777 of NC_060124.1, read as the reverse complement.
GTGCAGCCACAGGACGTCGTGTTAAGACTCAAACTGTGCGCAATAGGCTGCATGATGCGCAACTTCACTCCCGACGTCCATGGCGAGATCCACCTTTGCAACCATGACACCATGCAGAGCGCTACAGATGGGCCTATCAACAAGCCGAATGGACCGCTCAGGATTGGCATCACGTTTTTTTGATGTGTGTAAGTTATTAACGAACCGTCAAAGCATGCCTGTGTCTGGTTTTGCAATAAGTCAGATTTCCTGCAAAATGATAAATAAATATAAATAGAAAATCTTTGGACCCACCTACTATGAACATTAGGTAAGGATCTTGGAAGCTTATGCTGCTTTCATACGGCATGTAACTGTGGACGATCGATAGTATTGCACATTTGCATTTAAGTTTTTATTAAACTCTTCCGTAGTTGTTCATAAGCATGCATGATTAGAATATAGTTTTCTGTGGTCTTTAGTATCATCGTCAGCTTTCATACGACTTTTTGTACTGTCATACCACTCCAGCGATTTAGCTGTTAGTAATTTTATAATCAACTGTAGTTAAAACAGTTCCACTGAGGTAACTGCCCGGCTTTGTGCAGCAACTGGATATGGCATGGACTCAACAGGTCGTTAGTAGTCCCTTGTAGAAATATTGAGCCGCACTTCCTCTACAGCCGTCCTAATTCCGAAACGGTTTCCGTGCAGGATTTCCTGGGCGAAAGGACTCCTCGATTATGTCCATAAATATCCGATGGGATTCATTTCAGGCGACCTAGGTGGCCATATCATTCGTTCCAACTGTACAGAACGTTCGTCAAACAAATCGCGAACAATTGTGGCCACGTGATATGACCCATTCTCATCCACAAAAATTCCATGTTTGTTTGCGAACATGAAGTCCATGCATGGCAAGTGGTCTCCAAGTACCCGAATATAACCATTTTCAGTCAATGATAGGTTCACATGGACCGGAAACACAGCCTTCACCGTAATGGAGCCACCACCATCTTTTACAGCGCCTTGTTTACAAATTGGGTCCAGGGCTTTCTGCGGTCTGCGCTGCACTCGAACAATACCATCTGCTTTTATCAACTGAAATCGGGACTCATCTGACCAGGCCACGGTTTCTTAGTTGTCTACGGTCCAGCCGATACGGTCGCGAGCCCGGGAAAAGACGCTGTAAGCGATGTAGCCCTATTTTCAAAGGTATTCGCGTCGGTCGACTGCTGCCATTGCCCATAATCGCGAGATTTTGCTGCGCTGTCCTCATGGATACGTTCATTGTACGTTCCACGTTGATTTTTGCGGTTGTTCACGCACTGTCGCTTGTCTGTTAGCACTGACAATGCTATGCAAACTCCGCTACTCTGGGTCGTTAAGTGAAGGCCGCAACACATCGTTGTCCGTGGTGAGGGCTAATGGCTGAAATTTGATATTCGCGACACGCTCTTGACACCGTGCTTCCCGGAATACGGAATTCCCTAACGATTTATGAGATGGAATGTTCCATGCATCAAGTCTGTTAATTCTCGTGGTATGGCCTTAGTCACATCGGAAACCTATTCACATGAACCGCCTGTGTACTAGTGACATATCCGCTAATGCACTGCCCTTGTGCACGCGATACCGACGCAATCCGTATATGTGCTTGTCGCTGCGCCATGATATTTGTCACTTTAATGCAGAGCTGTAGAGGCTGGAGGTGTGGCGTCTGCTAAGATGTAGGAAACCGCTCTGCAAATGTCAGGATGTAACGACGTCTCCTTTGCTGGTACGAGGTTTGAGAGTAGTGGTCGCGGTGGCTTGAAGCGAGCGGCGGATTGTTAGTAAGACGTCAACAGTTGAATCAGACTTTTATTCGTGCTAGTTACAGATATGTGGCCACCAATCGAGAGAGGCTGTAGACTCCGGGCTGATATAATTAGCCGTAGAGATCAGCGGGCCGTGACCAGCAGGCACACCCGGGCAGCACGTGCACAGGTAGTGTCACCCTCTGGAGTGGTATAGACGACCAGAGCTCACAGAGACCGCGGCAGATCTACGACAGCCCCGTCCATTCTGCTGGTCCACCACTGAATACAGTAACGGGTGGGGCGTTACTCAAACAGTGGCCCATGCACGATCGTCAAAGGTGTGTGCCAGATCTGTGGGACGATCAGCATCGCTGGGAGCCTCCAGGAACCGGTGCATAGTGTCAGACCATGCCGTCCCCAGCGTGGGCTCGAACTGGCATTCCACAAGAGAGCTGGTCGCCATTAGGAGCTAGTCATCCTGACGGAGACGCAGCGGTGCAGTGGCAGTGACAAGTAAATCTACCTAAGGAATGCACTACGAGGATGATCGGCTTCGAATATCTTGTAGTGTAGAGCAAAATAAGAAACATATATTTGAGTCATACTTTTTACGTGCCCATACCGTGGCTAAGGGAGTGAGATAACCCCTTGACAACTCAAAGTGCATTCAGCATTTTTTTTTACCTGAACAGTTCTCCGTTTCCTCATTATTGTTCATATTTACAATAAAGTTATAACAATAATTTACAAAAAATTAAATACGTGACATAATTAAATATGAAAAGGCTACAACCTGAAAAAAAATTTCAAAGAAAACAAAATATCTTACATTTCATGAAATAAAAAGAAAATATACACTGTAGACCGATATAGAACAATATGCGTAGAACATACATTTACATTATATTTGTCTGGAAAGTACTTATTTAACAACTCAACACGGCAACTGGCATTGAAGCGTACACTTATTTGACGCACGTACAGTTACATAGAAATATTTCTAGCTTATTTATAACATACGCTCTTTGAAATACCATTACATCATATATGATTAACTAATAAATGTACACATGGTCCGTAATAGACTATAAAGCGATTTTTATCTAATCGTGCTGTTAACTGATTTCGACTACGCCTCATTTTCAAGCACATTTGTAACATTTATACTTCATGTCTTTGCAAGTTACTCTTAATTATAAGTTAAAAGTATGCAATTCCATCATTTTACGAAAGGATCCACACTACAGTGACATCTTTAAAGATCGTATTTTGAGCTTTGCTGTATGTTCAGCTACGTTGGTGTTACCAAGTGGATGTACATAAGGCAAAGTTCAAAATACGATCTGAAAAGGTGTCACTGGTGTGTGGATCCTTTCGTAAAATAACCAAAAATGCTACTTTTTAGTTGTAATTAAGAGTTATTTGGAAATGACATGAGGTACAGATGTTACAAATGTGCTTGACAATGACGCATAGTCGAATTTAACTACTCACACGAACAAATAAAAATCACGTTATAGTCCAGTACAGACCATGTTTATGTTATAGTCGAAATACATAACAAAAAAGTGGGAAATGACTTGTTCAATAAATCTCTGTGTACTGTTGTAACGTACAGGAAAAACCACAGGACTTTTATCTGAAGTTTTTTTGTAATATCTGTTACCGTTTCAACAGTATTCATTTAGAAATATTTAACTTTTTCTCCAAGGTGGGTCTTTCAGCACAATAACAACCCTATTGGTACATAAAAACAGGTATGTTTCTCTTATTTTACTCTAAGTTACAACATAGTAAGATAAAAATCTCGGGTAGGTTTCCTTGTGCGTCATCTGCAGGAAGTCACCAGCAAACGCTGCTGCTGGGGACTACATTGAACTGCTCCTTGGTTTCAGTGACTCACGCTGGAATTCCCTACATGCCTGGTAAGCAAGTAGCTGCTGTTTCTGCTAAACTGATGGTGTTCGGAAGTCGGTAAAATGTACTTTTAGGGATGCGGTTATGTTCCAGTTTACAGGGAAGGAAATGTGGAAACAACATCATAGTCGGTTCGACAAATATAATAAGGAGATAGACATATAGAAAAACAACATAGTTATATTGTCTAAAAACGATGACTATCACGCAGAAAGTAAATCACTGACAAAGTATTAGCACTGTCCACTCTGCAAAACAGATTATGCCTCATTGATTCTTGCGAACCTTCTACAGAAAGCTTTATTAGACATACAGAATAGGGTCTACCCCTTTCGCACGTAAGGTAAATAGCACACTAATCATGATTTCTGACAGCAGCCTCTACTGACTTAATGGACACACTTTTAATGCAATTTGAGATTCGTATTCTGAGCCCAAGAATAAAGAAATCGTAGGAGAGGGTGCAATATTGCTTTGCGGGGATGAGAATTGTAGGGAACTGAACACCTGACACAGGTTCTCATCTCTCTCAGTGCGAGTGGTCGAGAGAAAGAAGCTGCAACCGGTGTTGTGGGAGAACCGGCGGCGGTGGATTATGAATAAGCTAGCGGTGTGGATGACGAATATTAATATTATGTTTCGGAACCAGTTCCTTGACTGCGAATTCCTTGGCATTAGACGTTTTTGGCATGGATCAACTACAAAATTGTGACACATGAAAATCGTCGCCTAACCGGCTTTCGAACCAGGCTATCTCACTTATCGAGAACGCTCGCGTTAACCACTTCGATTAACCATGCACGCTCCCTGTACCGACCCAAACTTTCATACGTCACACTTTCTACAACCTTGTATTGCAGACCACTAAATTCATCACTTAATGTTCAAATATTATTTAGATGCCCTCAACAGGGAGAATGAAACAACCAAAAATCGAGACCAATATTATCACCGTTATGCGCGTAGGCTGTAATACTGGTCAAGTCTGAAACAACACATATTGTCAACAAAATTCTTCTGGGTTTGGAGCCGCATTGTCATCCGTAAATTACCGACGTTTCGACCACTGTTGCTAGGAGCCTTCCGCAGGGTGTGATGCTAACTGTTGAATGAGCAGTTATGGAGTGCTGTCATTGGACGTGACGGTGAGGAGGGACGGTATTAGGAGTTCATTTTATTGGTCTTTGCATTGGGTGTTGTCATTGGCGGAAATGGCCGTTCTCCATTGGAGTTTCGTTTACTGCTTGCCATTGGTGGAAATCGGCGAATAGGAGACTGAGCGGCGACTACAGGGTAGCGTTGTTTACTAACCGGCTAGTATCGACTAGGCCGCGTCAGAGCTCTCTCTCTCTGTACCCTCCACCGCTGTGGCATACCGCGCGCCTATTGCTCTGTGAAAGCTGTCCTTCTTCAAAGCTGTCACAGCTGGCAGCCAAGACGCTGAAAGTCGGCTGTGACAGCTTTGAGGAAGGACAGCTTTCACAGAGCAATAGGCGCGCGGTATGCCACAACGGTGGAGGGTACAGAGAGAGAGAGCTCTGACGCGGCCTAGTCGATACTAGCCGGTTAGTAAACAACGTTATGCTGTAGTCGCCGCTCAGTCTCCTATTCGCACACTTCCACCAATGGAAAACGTCCAATTCCGCCAATGACAACACGTAATGCAAAGACCAATAAAATGAATTCCTAATGCCCTTCTTCCTCATCCTCACATCCAATGACAGCACTCCTCTTCCCGTTAAACAGACTTTCAGTAGCAATTACACTCTCTCCGAGCTAGATGACACCCTTTCATTTCAAACCAAAATCTCCAGGGTGGTCCATTGATGGTGACCGGGCCAAATATCTCACGAAATAAGCCCCGCATCGCGGTGTAGCTTGCTGTCCAGGATTCGAGAGGGTGCGTTTTTGGAAGAGGTATCGAATACATTGCTTCCACCTCCAGAGGAGATCACGAATGAAAAATTAGAGAGATTCGAGAGCGCACGGAGGCTTTCCGGCAGTCGTTCTTCCTGCGAACCATACGCCACTGGAACAGGAAAGGGAGGTAATGACAGTGGCACGTAAAGTGCCCTCCGCCACACACCATTGGGTGGCTTGCGGAGTATAAATGTAGATGTAGATGTAGAAACGAAAAAACTACAAAGAACGAATCTTATCTAGCTTCAAGGGGGAAACCAGATGGCGCTATGGTTGTCCCGCTAGATGGTGCTGCCATAGGTCAAACGGATATCAACTGCGTTTTTTTAAAAGAGAAATTCTATTTTTTATTACATATTCGTGTAGTACGTAAAGAAATATGAATGTTTCAGTTGCACCACGTTTTTCGCTTTGTGATAGGTGGCGCTGTAATAGTCACAAACATATGGCTCACAATTTTGGACGAACAGTTGCTAACAGGTAGGTTTTTTAAAATAAAATGCAGAAAGTAGGTGAGTTTGAACATTTAATTCCGGTTGTTCCAATGTGATACATGTACCTTTGTGAACTTCTCATTTCTGAGAATGCATGCTGTTACAGCGTGATTATCTGTAAATACCAAATTAATGCAATAAATGCTCAAAATGATGCCTGCCAACCTCAATGCATTTGGCAATACGTGTAACGACATTCCTCTCAACAGCGAGTAGTTCACCTTCCGTAACGTCAGCAAATGCATTGACAATGCCCTGACGTATGTTGTCAGGTGTTGTCGGTGGATCACGATAGCAAATATCGTTCAACTTTCCCCACAAAAAGAAATCCGGGACGTCAGATCCGGTGAACGTGCGGGCCATGGTACGGTGCTTCGACGACCAATCCACCTGTCATGAAATATGCCATTCAATACCGCTTCAACCGCACGCAAGGTATGTGCCGGACATCCATCATGTTGGAAGTACGTCGCCATTCTGTCATGCAGTGAAACATCTTTTAGTAAGATCGGTAGAACATTACGTAGGAAATCAGCATACATTAGAGTGGCATCGATAAAATGGGGCCAATTATCCTTCCTCCCATAATGCCGCACCATACATTAACGCACCAAGGTCGCTGATGTTCCACTTGTCGCAGCCATCCGTTGCCAAGTAGTACATATTATGCCGGTTTACGTTGCCGCTGTTGGTGAATGACGCTTCGTCGCTGTATAGAACGCGTGCAAGAAATCTGTCATCGTCCCGTAATTTCTCTTGTGCCCAGTGGCAGAACTGTAATTGACGTTCAAAGTCCTCACCATGCAATTCCTGGTGCATAGAAATATGGTACGGGTGCATTCGATGTTGATGTAGCATTCTCAACACCGACGTTTTTGAGTTTCCCGATTCTCGCGTAGTTTGTGTGCTACTGATGTGCGCATTAGCCGCGACAGCAGCTGAAACCCATACCTGGGCATCATCATTTGTTGCATGTCATGGTTGACGTTTCACATGTGGCTGAACACTTCCTGTTTCCTTAAATAACGTAACTATCCGGCGAACGGTCCGGACACTTGGATAATGTCGTCCAGGATACCGAGCAGCATACATAGCACACGCCCGTTGGGCATTTTGATCACAATAGCCATACATCAACACGATATCGACCTTTTCCGGTTTGGTAAACGGACCATTTTAAGACGGGTAATGTATCATGAAGCAAATACCGTCCGCACTGGCGGAATGTTAGGTGATACCAAGAACTTACACGTTTGTGACTATTGCAGCGCCATCTATCGCAAAGCGAAAAAAGTTTTCCAACTAAAACATTCATATTTCTTTACATACTACACGAATATGTAATAAAAATGAGGGGTCCTATTTTACAAAAACGCAGTTGATATCAGTTTGACCTATGGCAGCGCCATCTAGCGGCCCAACCATAGCGCCATCTGGTTTCCCCCGTCAAACTAGACGAGATTCGTTCTTTGTAGTTTTTTCGTTTGATGCTTATTTCGTGAGATATTTGGCCCGGTCACTATCAATGGACCACCCTGTATAAGTATCCAAACTAGTGCTCATTCAGCAGTTAGCAACACACCCCGAGGAAGGCGCCTTGCAACAGTCGCCGAAACGTCGGTATTTTACAGATGTCAATGCGGCCTCAAACCCAGAAGAATTTTATTAACAGTGACAACGGCCGCGGAAGCCTACGTTTACACAACACATATTGTTGACCTTCCATAGCTGTACGAAATATTTTGAAATTAATTCGCACACTGCAAATCCTTTCACATCAGCTGTATTAGGCATAGATCATGTACCCATTAGTGACATATGAAAATCTGTGCCTGACCGAGACTTAAACCTGTGGTGTGCAAAGATAGCCGAAGTGTTTAAGGTTACCGCACGCGATAAGCAGGTAATACTCATTGGTATCCCTGTCTACCACAGATTTTCGTATGCTACTATTTGATAGTTGATCAGTACCCAATACAGCAAATGTCAAGAAATGCGCAGTCGGAGAATTAATCTCGAAATATTTCGTTGTCAGGCTAGCGCTTTGTCTCCATTGTCTTATACAGGGCGATACGTATGTGCCACGATTTCATCCAGACGAGGCGAAAGTTGAAGGTGACGATAGGGCAAGTTACGGCCCGAGTTTTTTAGGCTCGGTTTGAGAAGAAGCGTGAGACGGTCTAAATCTGCATGTTGCTAACACCAGCACGGGTCTCCACTCAACTACCACAGAAGTGGCCGTTGAAAAACACGTTTTGTTGGCATACCGTGCCCGCAGTGGCTGGAGCCTCTTTAGTGAACTAGTTGCGCGAGGGCATGAAGTATTAAATTTAACACATACGCCACTTTGAACTGGATAATTGATGCTTCTTTCCAGCCGCCATCTTACAGGGTTTTATTACATAATTAACAGCTATTGCTACCAAAGCTGAACTTATGTGCACAGTTACCTCAGTATCTGGGGAAGTTATTGATATCTCGTCTTCCTCTTTCCGATGTAGATCAATATAAAATTCACCCACTCGTTTCATTCAATCTAATCTATTACATATCAAAGATTAAATTACATAAATACCTTCCTTTAACAGTTACACTACTAGTATAATAGCTTAGGAAGAACTCTCGACGTATAAAGTACTACAACGATATCACAGGTGGACGATCGGATACTTGGCCTGGTTCCGCAGTAGTCTCCAGTTCGAAGTCAGCATGTATTGTAATCAGTGGTGGTTGCTACACTCGATCGGTCACGTGCAGAGAATGTTGACGAGCATCTGAGAACAACTCCGTGTATATCTGAGAGTGAGAGTCTGATTTGGTGTGGTAATTTATCAGAAGTACTGCTGGCCAGTACTTCTCCAACTGCAGCACCCCCAACCTGGAAGAGACAACAGGTAGCGGCAGCCGGGTGTTTCAGCGGTATAATGGTAACTTCATTCGATCTGCTCTTCCTGTTCATTCAGGTCCTGAAGGACCTGTAGTATAGCTAAACTTAGCCCTTCAAGAGGCCTAGTTAGCTTTTTACATTCCGTCACTTTCTTGTAGAAAGAGACCGTGCATTCAGAATACATCACAATGACAGCAACTCTCTCCCTATGATATCGTTTCTGCATTTGTGCCAGGCAGTTCGATGTACCAGACTAGATCTGGGCACAAAGTGCTTTCTTGATGTTCATCCTAGAAACGTAATCTGGACTTACTGCCACAGTTTTTCTAATATACTACGTTCTTCTGCATCATGTTTGTATGGCCTGTAACGTAATGCCAGTGAAAATATAATATTTGTCAGTTATTTCTACCAACTTACCTGCCATTGTATTGTCTCCAGCCATTATCCAAGCCCATACTCTCCGGTCTCGGAAGAAAAGCCACACCTGGTACCCCGCCACGGCCTGCCTGCACTCCTCGTCCTGTTGACCAGCCTCTGCGAGCTGACAAAATAGTCACCACAGCCTCTTGGAGCCAGCCGCCTTTTTATAATTTCACGACTTTATTTTACACATTTTGGCAGCATGTAAGACTATGTAACATCAGCATGACCTTATTGTTAAATTGTTCTTGTAATGCCATTTGGCCAGAGGAGGAGGTATAACCCTCGAAACATGTCGCTAAATAAATAAGTAATACAATATTTGACAAAGTTTGTGACTGGTAGCGGCAATTAAAAAAAAAAAATTACATATCCCCTCGTGATGTTTTCGTTTTGACAATGTTCATGAGTCCAACATTCAACTATGTAGTGACTTTTGCAGCTGTCGTCCTCTCAGTTTTCGTCGCAATCCTCTTTAATGACTGGCTGAATCGACCCACGAACATACACTTTATCCCGCGTTGTGATTTAGTGCATGACGTTTCCCCTCCTTTCCTGTATATAGTACACAATGATAGCACCAAAAATTTGCGTACGTTGGAATTCACTGAGCTCCGACACAATGCATTGGGAGATATACAGAACTCTGTTCTAATCACCACTGGCACTCCCGACGTGTTGTGGACACTGCATAGGTGCCTTTCTTCTGAAAATACCGCAGCGATACCTGTAGGTTTGGCTAACTTATGCATTTATGCTCAAGCGTAGATTTCTCGCGATGTTTTCAAATATTAGTCCAACTGCTATACGTTGACTACCACTTCTTAACAAGGAGAGAAAAAGGCACGTGAATGTTCTTTGAGTGAACATTGTTACAAGATTAATCCTTCACGGTCGGTATAACAAAACACTTATATTATTAGAATCTGTAACTTTCGGGGAAAAGTTCAGATTATAACTAACATTTGTAACGGAGTTAAGGCACTGAATTATGAGCTTGTTTAGTGAGAACAGTAATTTAAATATGAAGATTTAACGCACTTTACGACTTGCAGTGTGAACAAATTCAGTTCAGGCGAGAGTAAATCACGTATAAATCTTGCAGAAATAATGTTGAGCCTCATAAGTGAGTTTCAGTCAAGATTTGCCGTTGTTAAATTTTGGGCACCTAGTTTGCTTTGTTCTCTTCGATTATACAATAAATGTACTGCATACAATAACTGAGATTCAGTGTGTTTCTGTTTGGAAGGCTCATACCTGCATTTTATAAATACTTGCATGACAGGTTTGAAAATACCGAAAAATTTGTTAAAAATTGTTTCCGTGATTGGAAGTACTTACTGACGTGAGCAGCTGTTTTCAGTTATGAAAGGAAATAAAACTCTTATCAGGTCCAAATTTGAAACATAACACTTTTCAGTTCTACATCTACATCTACATCTATACTCCGCGAGCCACCTTACGGTGTGTGGCGGAGGGTACTTATTGTACCACTATCTGATCCCCCCTTTCCTGTTCCATTCACGAATTGTGCGTGGGAAGAACGACTGCTTGTAAGTCTCCGTATTTGCTCTAATTTCTCGGATCTTTTCGTTGTGATCATTACGCGAGATATATGTGGGCGGTAGTAATATGTTGCCCATCTCTTCCCGGAATGTGCTCTCTCGTAATTTCGATAATAAACCTCTCCGTATTGCGTAACGCCTTTCTTGAAGTGTCCGCCACTGGAGCTTGTTCAGCATCTCCGTAACGCTCTCGCGCTGACTAAATGTCCCCATGACGAATCGCGCTGCTTTTCGCTGGATCATGTCTATCTCTTCTATTAATCCAACCTGGTAAGGGTCCCATACTGATGAGCAATACTCAAGAATCGGACGAACAAGCGTTTTGTAAGCTACTTCTTTCGTCGACGAGTCACATTTTCTTAGAATTCTTCCTATGAATCTCAACCTGGCGCCTGCTTTTCCCACTATTTGTTTTATGTGATCATTCCACTTCAGATCGCTCCGGATAGTAACTCCTAAGTATTTTACGGTCGTTACCGCTTCCAATGATTTACCACCTATGGCATAATCGTACTGGAATGGATTTCTGCCCCTATGTATGCGCATTATATTACATTTATCTACGTTTAGGGAAAGCTGCCAGCTGTCGCACCATGCATTAATCCTCTGCAGGTCCTCCTGGAGTACGTACGAGTCTTCTGATGTTGCTACTTTCTTGTAGACAACCGTGTCATCTGCATATAGCCTCACGGAGCTACCGATGTTGTCAACTAAGTCATTTATGTATATTGTAAACAATAAAGGTCCTATCACGCTTCCCTGCGGTACTCCCGAAATCTGCAGATTTTGAACCGTTAAGAATGACATGTTGTGTTCTTTCTTCTAGGAAATCCTGAATCCAATCACAAACCTGGTCCGATATTCCGTAAGCTCGTATTTTTTTCACTAAACGTAAGTGCGGAACCGTATCAAATGCCTTCCTGAAGTCCAGGAATACGGCATCAATCTGCTCGCCAGTGTCTTCGGCACTGTGAATTTCTTGGGCAAATAGGGCGAGCTGAGTTTCACATGATCTCTGTTTGCGGAATCCATGTTGGTTATGATGAAGGAGATTTGTATTATCTAAGAACGTCATAATACGAGAACACAAAACATGTTCCATTATTCTACAAAAGATTGACGTAAGCGAAATAGGCCTATAATTATTCGCATCTGATTTATGACCCTTCTTGAAAATGGGAACGACCTGCGCTTTCTTCCAGTCGCTAGGTACTTTACGTTCTTCCAGCGATCTACGATAAATTGCTGATAGAAAGGGGGCAAGTTCTTTAGCATAATCACTGTAGAATCTTAAGGGTATCTCGTCTGGTCCGGATGCTTTTCCGCTACTAAGTGATAGCAGTTGTTTTTCAATTCCGATATCGTTTATTTCAATATTTTCCATTTTGGCGTCCGTGCGACGGCTGAAGTCAGGGACCGTGTTACGATTTTCCGCAGTGAAACAGTTTCGGAACACTGAATTCAGTATTTCTGCCTTTCTTCGGTCGTCCTCTGTTTCGGTGCCATCGTGGTCAACGAGTGACTGAATAGGGGATTTAGATCCGCTTACCGATTTTACATATGACCAAAACTTTTTAGGGTTCTTGTTAGATTGTTTGCCAATGTTTTATGTTCGAATTCGTTGAATGCTTGTCTCATTGCTCTCTTTACGCTCTTTTTCGCTTCGTTCAGCTTTTCCTTATCAGCTATGATTCGACTACTCTTAAACCTATGATGAAGCTTTCTTTGTTTCCGTAGTACCTTTCGTACATGATTGTTATACCACGGTGGATCTTTCCCCTCGCTTTGGACCTTAGTCGGTACGAACTTATCTAAGGCGTACTGGACGATGTTTCTGAATTTTTTCCATTTTTGTTCCACATCCTCTTCCTCAGAAATGAACGTTTGATGGTGGTCACTCAGATATTCTGCGATTTGTGCCCTATCACTCTTGTTAAGCAAATATATTTTCCTTCCTTTCTTGGCATTTCTTATTACACTTGTAGTCATTGATGCAACCACTGACTTATGATCACTGATACCCTCTTCTACATTCACGGAGTCGAAAAGTTCCGGTCTATTTGTTGCTATGAGGTCTAAAACGTTAGCTTCACTAGTTGGTTCTCTAACTATCTGCTCGAAGTAATTCTCGGACAAGGCAGTCAGGATAATGTCACAAGAGTCTCTGACCCTGGCTCCAGTTCTGATTGTGTGACTATCCCATTCTATACCTGGTAGATTGAAGTCTCCCCCTATTACAATAGTATGATCACGAAACTTCTTCACGACGTTCTGCAGGTTCTCTCTGAGGCGCTCAACTACTACGGTTGCTGATGCAGGTGGTCTATAGAAGCATCCGACTATCATATCTGACCCACCTTTGATACTTAACTTAACCCAGATTATTTCACATTAGCATTCGCTAATAACTTCACTGGATATTATTGAATTCTTTACTGCTATAAATACTCCTCCACCATTGGCGTTTATCCTATCCTTGCGGTGTATATTCCATTCTGTGTCTAGGATTTCGTTACTGTTCACTTCCGGTTTTAACCAACTTTCCGTTCCTAATACTATATGCGCACTATTTCCTTCAATAAGAGATACTAATTCAGGAACCTTGCCCTGGATACTCCTGCAGTTTACCAATATTACGTTAACTTTTCCTGTTTTTGGTCTCTGAGGACGGACGTTCTTTATCAACGATGATAAAGTCCTCTCTGGTAAGCCGTCAGGTATTTTATCGTTTCGCCCAAGGGGGGGTCCCTCTAACCTAAAAAACCCCCGTGTGCACGCCACACGTACTCTGCTACCCTAGTAGCTGCTTCCGGTGTGTAGTGCACGCCTGACCTGTCTAGGGGGGCCCTACAGTTCTCCACCCAATAACGGAGGTCGATGAATTTGCAACCATTATAGTCGCAGAGTAGTCTGAGCCTCTGGTTTAGACCCTCCACACGGCTCCAAACCAGAGGACCGCGATCGACTCTGGGCACTATGCTGCAGATATTAAGCTCAGCTTGCACTCCGCGTGCGATGCTGGTTGTCTTCACCAAATCAGCCAGCCGCCGGAAGGAACCAAGGATGGCCTCAGAACCCAAGCGGCAGGCGTCATTCGTTCCGACATGTGCTACTATCTGCAGCCGGTCACACCCAGTGCGTTCAATAGCTGCCGGAAGGGCCTCCTCCACATTACGGACGAGACCCCCCGGCAAGCACACCGAGTGCACACTGGCATTCTTCCCCGACCTACCCGCTATTTTCCTGAGGGGCTCCATAACCCGCCTAACGTTGGAGCTCCCTATAACTAATAGGCCCGCCCTCTGTGACTGTCGGGACCTTGCCGGAGAATCGGCCACTGGCCCAACAGGCGAGGCATCCTGTGGTGGCTCGGAAACGATGTCATCACCACTAGGAAGCACCCCGTACCTGTTGGAAAGGGGTAAGGCAGCTGCCACGCGGCCAGATCCCACCTTCGCCTTTCGGCCAGGCACGCGCGAGTCCACCACTGTCCGCCATTCACCCTGGAGTGATGGCTGACCGGTAAGATGCTCACTGCCGGAAGACGCAGCGACATCAGGGGTTCCATGTGATTCCAAGGCCACCGAAGTAGGCATAGGTCTCACCACAGTTGCCCCAACGCCACTACGAGCCGACGCCTGCGCCTCGAGCTCGATGAGCCTAACAGACAAAGCCTCCACCTGCCCCCGAAGAGTGGCCAATTCTCCTTGCGTCCGCTCACAACAACCACAGTCCCTACACATGACTATGTTTACCCTACTCTATACGGTGACAAATTCCCAAGATAATCTTCTGATGAGCTACTCTGATAATCAAGAAACACTCACTGAAATACGAGACGCGAAAACTACGCTAGGTTTTCCCAGAAAAACTATTTAAAAGCTAAGCGCAGCAAATAAGTACAAAAACGCTTTATACAAACAGTACTCGCTGCTGCTGGTGCTCTCGCTCTGGCTGTCACAAGACAACTGCTGATTCAAGTGACTAGTGGCTAACGGCCGCGAAACAAACAAAAGACGGTTTTAGGGCGCTTTCTGTTCTAAACGATCAAGAAAACACTAAGAAATCTAACACGAAAACTACGTAAACTTTTATCAAGAACTGTTAGTTACTATGCAGAGCAGATAAACACAAATAGAATCCCTTCCTTAGTGGAAGGTCGTAAACAAAATGCAAAATAAACGCTTTATACAAACAGTACTCGCTGCTGCTGGTGCTCTCGCTCTGGCTGTCACAAGAAGTAATTACCGCGAATAAGTTTTCTCGCGAAGTAGGGAAGATAGTTGATGTTAATTGTCAGGAAGAAAACTTTAATATTTTCGTTGCTCTTGTGCTTTGTTGTGTTTGGACCTTGCCAGATTTTCAGTTTACTACCTTTTCGAAACATTGTTTATATTTGCTCACAGCGATTGCATTACGTCAGATACTTTGTCACAGGCGGTCACCAGTGTATGACGCAGCACTCGCTGTGATTTTGGTGCATAGACTGAATCGTCTGGGTAACGTGTCATAAAGTGATTGTGTCCTGTTCCGAGGCAAGCTGGCCCACAACTCTGACCTAGATATTTCAGATAGTGGAGAGTACAAGTTAGACATCCCAGCTTGTCACACAGTATTTCTATAGGGAATACAGGTATATCCGGAGATATCGCTGGCCACAGGAATACCTCAACGACATGCGGGCAGTTCATAGTGAGCAATGTCACAGTTCAACTGTGTACATATATGAAACTTCCTGGCGGACTGAAACTGTGTACGGATCCAGACTCGAACTCGGAACCTTTGCCTTTCATGGGCAGTTGCTCTACCATTCGAACTGCCCAAACACGACTCACGACCCGTTCTCACAGCCGCATATTGTCAGTACCTCGTCTCCTACCTTCCAAACCTCACAGAAGCTTTTCTCCGTGCGAGATCACTTGCCCGCGAAAGGCAGAGGCCCCGAGTTCGAGTCTCGGTCCGGCACACTGTTTTAATCTGCAAGGAAATTTCATATCAGCACACACTCCGCTGTAGAGTGAAAATCTCATTCTGCGTACGTATCTGATGTCCTCTGCCCTGTGTCGGAAGTTATTTCTCTAGATAGAATAGCTTACGCTGTACCTCTAAGTAAGTAATGTTATCGTTCAGCAGATCACAAGGATGACACTCGTCGCGCCGTTATTTGACATACATAAACCAAGAAAAATTAAAATAATTTTTATGCGCGATGCGCAATCGCATCAAACTGCCTACGCAGTGCCCAGTACGTAGCAAAACGTCAATGACAATGACTTCAACATGCAACAACATCCCGTAACACGCACTGTTTACGTGTAAACACAAAGTACCAGCGTTATCACTTTCAAACCTACATGTAATAGCTTCAATTACGCATTATGTTATAAAAACTACTAGTTTAATGATACTTCTATTATTTGCCAAGACTCTCAAAAACTCTTTTAATTACTACAGCAAAGTATTCTCAGTAGAAAGCCGCTGTAATTAATGCAACGTCATACCTTCACAGGACGATAATACGACGTAATTTAGTTTAATTAATCCAGCGGAATGTTAAGAGATCGCGCGTTTATTGTTATATACTATTACTGATTGCAGAATATATTGACGCCCTTGTTAAAATAACTTGAAATACATTGCTTTATCACCTTTCCTACGTAATTATTTCTCGAGTCTTGTCATTTAGCGCAAAAACATAACTTGCTTTTCGTTGACTCAAAGATATGATAAACTTTCTCAGTCACATGCCGCTATTAAGTAAAATGCGTCTCCAATCTAGATTTCTTATTTTTAACATATTAACGATAATTACATTTAACTTCATTCTTTTATCTCCACTCTGGAGTCCCTTCTAGTAAATATGACCCTTTTTAATAACTTTCAAGTTTTATTTTTTTAATTATTGCGAGTTCGTTTGACGTAACACAAAGAATAATTAATACCTTTGGTTCTAAATACTGTTATAATCAAGCGTACTTGCAAAAAGCTTCTCATATGTAAATCTCTTTCGAAAAACATGTGGAATGTGGTCAGTTTGCTATATATTTAATCGATTAAGAACTCTCCAAATAACACGACTAATATCCCCACTATCTAAAATTGGTTACTTCTCACAGCACAAGTTCACACACACTACGAAATTAGAAGAAGAGTTTTTAAGTTTTACTTTCTTTTGCCAGTCTCGGCTATCTATATTTTTCTATTTATTGACAAAAGCTCAATTATCATTTACACACTTCGTATACCCGTGTGATCGAGTGATAAGAAAACTACGTCCCCTCAGAGAAAACCAAAAAACCTACCTGTCACCCTCACATTAAATACCGCAATTGAGTGGTAATTCAAAGCTCGACCACTTCAGGCGTTGACAACACGCGGTCCCACTACATCAAACGAATTTCGAAAGTCACTCCTCACGGATCTCTTCAGGAGCCTTAAAATGGTTTCAAAGTGCCTCGTAACATGGTTCCAATTTTTCTGTCCTTCAGTTCCTTTTCGTTACACTTTAGTATAGATCGCAAATTTCACATAACACGCTGCGTGCAGTTACATCATAAGGCATAGTTCCCATCTATGAATCGTTAGCGACTGCCAAACTAAATATAAATTACATCGAGACCGCCGCTCGGAAACCACAATAATCCTGCGACCAACAACCACCAAATAAACACGAACTCTGTCATCTCAGAGTCGCCTAGCGCCCTTTCACGGAATTGCAGGACCCCTAAAGTCCAATTAAACTAATTTCCACTCAAATTATCCAACCTAACAAATCCACAGCTTACTGCAGCAGCAACTAACTCGAGAGGGCTTTTGTATCCCGCCTGGGAGGCGGCGCGTGGGTAAGAACAGGAAAAGGTAAATACAAGTCGGTACTGAAGTGAGTAAAAAAGGTTTACTGGTGAAAAAACAAGGTGATAAACGATTACATAACTTTGTACATAGGTGAGAAGCTGAAGCGAAGTCTCCTGGCTGGCTGCACCTGACGAAATGAGGTAAAGCAGTCGTGGAGCCCGTAGACCTCGACAGCACCGGCTAGAGGGCGCTGTCCTCGGTGTCTCTCGTAGTGCCAACTTGAGAAACTATTCCGTTGCTATCGATACCACAAGGCGATCTCCCTAAACCGCGTAACTGCATTCGAAGCTTAATTAATCAACCTCACCTCACGATTAGGAACGCTACTAAATTTCCTACACCGAACCAACGTCGGAGCGACCTAACCGCGACCTCTCTCAGAAGTTAGACTTACCAGTCCAAGCAAACTGTTACCAATATTATCTCCCGTTGGACGATTTGCTGTTTTCTACGGTAAAACTCTCTGACAATGTCAGAATCTCCGGGAACCAGACAAAATGCAACTATCTCTGGATTCCGCCGTCACCACTACCCAATCTCTGCTTTGCTGCACAGTTGACGAGTTTTAAGCCGTTTTCAGATCTGGATGTCTACAAAATGTATACTGATATGCTTAGGCAGCAATTAAAACATCTTTACATTATAACTCTTCGTATTTCTTCTCCATAACCTACATGACGTAGCACATAGACAGAGGCGAACAACGTCTTTAATATAGGCCAAATTTGGCACAGCACAATAGTGACACTTGCAATATGTAGAGAAGCGTAATCTTGTAATTTTCAAGTCTTTCCCGTCCGTGACATCTCATGGAATCGAGGTACTGCTGGTGGTCTGCGTCTTTCTATCAAAATATTTCGACGTCATGACTCGGCGTCTTCATCAGGTGTTTCCTGCTACTGGTCGACATATAAAACGTGATGTCGTATATCTTACATCGATCAAACCGCCAGAACAGTTGAAATAAGGTGTAAATAACACCAAAGACGTACCAGACTCCGACAGGTCACTAAGTCAGGAGTAGCAGAAAATTTCCTGGATTTTGAACACGCCATGCATTATGATGAAACGAGGATCCTAGCTTATCTACCCAGATATGGGATAGTGTGATTACTGAATCGAAATCGAGATGACAGAGAAAGTGATCAAATGGGAAGCTGGGTACCAGATCAGGACGGCATGGAATCCGGATTTTGAATTATTAAAGAAACAACTGAAAAGGGATCACTTCTCCGGTAGCGAACCTCAGACAACAAGGGGGAGACTGACGGGATTGAATCACTTATGGATCTCCAGGCTGCAACTGCCTTCTCGGGAGACAACCGTAGCGCTCACGGTCAAGAGAGGGAACAACATCAACCACCCGAAACCTCAGGCACCACACATCCCAGGAACAGACACAGTACAGAACTCCGGACGGTGGCCACCGCCACGAGAGATTGCTGCGGCGTGCACGGACAGAATATGCGATTCCCACAGCAGCCTAATTCCACAGACAACTCACCTTGAGGAACCGTACCGAACCCACAAGGTCAGGAGAATGACAGGGGCACGGCAGAAAGCCGGAGCGGTCGCCCACAGCGTAAGAAACATCAGCAGCCTGTCGGTAGTGCTTCGAACTCTCCTGGTGGGAGACCCACTGCGAAAAGTCTTGGCACGGCCGCCACGGGCCAAAACAGCGGAAAAAGGGCGTGGACCGAAGACGGAACGCCTAGAGAAAAATAGCACCTCGAGTAACGGCTGCAGCGGGCGCGGACGGCGTAGGGAACGCCAGACCCCAGCCAGGCATAAATATGGGAGAAGGTGAGCTTGTCAACTACGAAGCGCAGGGTGTGGCGGATCGCTGTCCGGCCGAGCTCGCTCGGTCGGCGGACCCATCCGGCCCCCCACCAACGGCGACCACGCAGACGACAATGGACTCCGAGACGGCTACGGAAAGGCGTTCGAGAAGTCGTTATGCGGCCGCGGCTTCGGCCGCGGGGGCGAGTAGTGCGGTGGATCGGCAATCAGCAGAGCTTGCTCTGCTGGAGTCTTCTTCCTACGCACTACCTACGACTGACCGGCGCATAGAATCGGAGATCGAGAAGCATGCCACTACCGGGTCGGAGCGGCATTATGCGGACGCAGCCACGGCTGTGGAAGCGAGTCGTCCGGCTTTTTGCCCGCCACCTACTACGTTACGACCCAGGAAGAAGAGCACAACGCAGCAGAGATGGAACGCCCACTCTGCGAACGGGGGTTTTCCCTTGCACGCTTTTGCACGTGCACTTGATATAGGAGGACCTCCTACCTCTTGCCCCACGACTACGAGGAATGCTGCGGACCAAGTTTCGAATCCGCACGCCACGGCGCCGGCATGCCGGCCCGCGGCCAAGAAGAGCAACACGACGTCGAAGTGCACGCCTTCAAAAACGGGCGTTGACACAGCACCAGAGGCAGATGAGAGCCTTGCCCTACTGCTGGGCCTCATACCAGGGGCAAAACCGGCAGCTGAGAAGATGGAAGTGGAGCAAGCTTCGCGGAAGCGCCCAGCTGACGCAAACGCGTCCACAACCAGTACTAAACGAACGGCCACTGGCGCCGCCAGCGGCGCTCCCACATCCCGCACGCAGCAGAAGGCATCCAGGATATTGACCAGGGCCCCACAAACGCCAGACGAAGACGGTTTCGTCAGGGCGGTGGTGCTCGCAACAGCCGACAACATAGGTACCAACAACAGATTCTCCGACCTCACCGAGGATGGTGGGGTGACTACGGAGAATCAACAGCAGAAGAAGACGCCCCCACCACCGCCTATCGTCATCAAATACTCGGGCGCCTTCAAAACCTTCAAAGAGAAAATAAGATCGGTCGTAAGGAGCAACTTCACAACTCGCGTGACAGGACGCGTGTTGTACAAAGTTGTCACACACACGACTGATGACTAACTTACAAAGGGCTCATGGACTTCGTGGAGAAGGAGGGCCTGCACTAGTTCACCTTCTCTTCGGAGCCGGTGAAAACGGTGGTCTTCCGCAAGCTCCCCTTCAGCATGGACCCAGCTTAGCTAAAAGAGCTGCTGGAAATCATGGGCTACAACATTCGTGCTACGTCGCGAATGAAGTCGCCAAAGGACAACTCCGACACGCCACTCATCCTGGTCATCCTGGACGACAACGTAGAAAATAGGAAGATTTTCCAGATCAAGAGAGTGGGCAGTGTCGGAGTCACGGTTGAATGCAGAAGACGAGGTCCTGCGCAGTGTTCTGCCAGACGCCTCCACGATGCGTGAAGTGTGCGGGAGTACACCTCAGTCGGGACTGAACAATCCCAAAGACCGACCCACCACGCTGCTGCAACTGCCAGGAGCCACACGTGGCCAACTACCGTGGCTGCAGCGCCTTCAAGCGCGCAGCCGCAAACCAGAGAGGACGGATGGCCCCTTCGAGGCCAGTACAGCAGGGAAGGAGCTACGCCACAGCAACGAGGGCGACACCAGCCGGGCCAACGCAACGACGTCCAGACGCGGCCACAGACGACCGTGGCCGCGGGCGACAGGTTGAGCACGCTACTGCCGCGGCAGACGCGACTTGGAACTGACCCGAGACGGAGCAACACCAGCAGACACCTGCCAGGGACGCGGTAGGAGGGGTTCCAGTAGTTTCTGCGCGACGAGGCACTGGACGTTTGCCTCGTCACGGAAACTCACCTGAAACCCGGTGTCAACGTGCGGGCAGCAAATTACCGCTGCTACCGCAAAGACAGAAAAATGGCGGGAGGTGGAACGGCGGTGTACGTGAAAACATCGTTGCGACACCGCCCTGTACAACATCCCGAGCTGGCGACAGTGGAAGCGACTGGCGTCACTGTAAGTACGTCGGCGGGGAAGATTACGTTCGTCGCAGCATACCGACCTCGGAGAGGGACACTACAACCAGCAGACTTCGAAGCGCTGCTGGCAACGCGCTGCGCTGTAACCTCTTCATTCGCGACGACTTCAACGCCAAACACTCAGAATGGAACTCCCGAGTGACGAACAACAGAGGACGGCGGCTTCTCCGAGCAGCCAGGAACCACGATGCGATTGTGGTAGGGCCTTACGACCCTACCATATAGCCACGAGGCGGCCTCTCCGCCGTCCTCGACGTCGCCATCATCAAGGGGGCCGCCTACAAGACAGTCGCGTCTACCCGCTGTGTCCTGTCGTCAGTTCACTTGCTAGTGATATTCGACATGGACACGGATGGGGTAGCACCACCGGAGAGCCGCAAGCCGCTGCACAACACCGACTGGGAGCACTTCCGAGTGCACCTGGCACACACAGTCGCCGCCACGCCCGACCCGTACGTAATGGGAGCAGACGCGGCCATCGCAGTATCTACAGGGCTATTACAAATGATTGAAGCGATTTCATAAGTTCACTGCAGCTCCATTTATTGACATATGGTCATGACACACTACATATATGTAGGAAAACTCATAAATTTTTATTCGGCTGAAGCCGCACTTCAGGTTTCTGCCGCCAGAGCGCTCGAGAGCGCAGTGAGACAGGAACCGAGAAAGAATATGTCGTGCTTGAAATGCACTCACATCAGTCAGTCATAACAGTGCAACGACACTAACAAAGATCCACCAACTGCTAACTCCATTCGGCGATGGTATGCGCAGTTTAAAGCTTCTGGATGCCTCTGTAAGGGGAAATCAACGGGTCAGCCAGCAGTGAGCGAAGAAACGGTTGAACGTGCGCGGGCAAGTTTCACGCGTAGCCCGCGGATGTCGACGAATAAAGTAAGCAGGGAGCTAAACGTAAAACGCGGAAAATTGGCTCATGCCAGAACTGGAGACCGACAGCGCCGACTTCACCTTTCAACAGGATGGTGCTCCACCGCACTTCCATCATGATGTCCGGCATTTCTTAAACAGGAGATTGGAAAACCGATGGATCGGTCGTGGTGGAGATCATGATCAGCAATTCATGTCATTGCCTCCACGCTCTCCCGACTTAACCCCATGCGATTTCTTTCTGTGGGGTTATGTGAAAGATTCAGTGTTTAAACCTCCTCTACGAAGAAAGGTGCCAGAACTGCGAGCTCGCATCAACGATGCTTTCGAACTCATTGATGGGGACATGCTGCGCCGAGTGTGGGAGGAACTTGATTATCGGCTTGATGTCTGACGAATCACTAAAGGGGCACATATCGAACGTTTGTGAATGCCTAAAAAGACTTTTTGAGTTTTTGTATGTGTGTGCAAAGCATTGTGAAAATATCTCAAATAATAAAGTTATTGTAGAGCTGTGAAATCGCTTCAATCATTTGTAATAACCCTGTACGTGTCTCACGCTGGACGCAGCAGCTGCAGTCACACCGCAAGGCCCGAGGAAACCACGGGACTACTCCCGCCAGCTGCCTCCTGACATCATAGACGCTATCAGGCAGAAGAATAGGGTCTTTCGTGACTGGCAGGTCACAAGAGATCCCGCCCCGAATCGAGAGTTGAACCGGCACCGCCGCCACATTTCGGCCGCAGTAGCAGGACACCGAAACTGAGACTGGGCGGGGCTGATTTCAACGCTCAGGATCGATGACGGCAGCGCATGGAAAACCACCAAGAGGTTCCTGCGGCGCTGTCAACGCATTCCGCCGCTGCAGGTGGGCGTGACGCCTTCGCGGAACCAGACGCCAAAGCCAACGTACTAGCCGACACCTTTGCGGCAAAATTCACGCCGCTGGAAGACGTCGTCGACGAAGAACACGTCCGTCTGGTGGAAGAGCGGCTGCGTGCCTACCTCACCGCCAGAGCGGACGATGACGTCATAGAAGAAATAGGCGCAGAAGAGGTGCAACAGCAGGTCGCCCTCCTGCCAACCAGGACGGCGGGTGGTTGCGATGAGGCAACCAACGCGCTGCTGAAGAAATTGCCGCCTGACGCAGTCCGCGTCCTGACGGCTATTTTCAACGCCATCTTGAAGAGCTGCAGCTAGCCGTCGGCGTGGAAACACGCTGAGGTGGTGGCCATTCCAAAAGCACTTAAAGACAACAGGCTGGCCCAGAACTACAGGCCAATCAGCCTCCTGCCTTCCACCTCAAAGGTGTTTGAACGCCTGTACGCGAGAAACTTGCCCCCCACGTCAGGGAATAAGGCCTGGTTCCCGACGAGGAGTTCGGGTTCCGTCGAAGACAATCGACACAACAACAGCTGCTGCGAAAGTAGCAACATCAGAAGACTCGTACGTACTCCAGGAGGACCTGCAGAGGATTAATGCATGGTGCGACAGCTGGCAGCTTTCCCTAAACGTAGATAAATGTAATATAATGCGCATACATAGGGGCAGAAATCCATTCCAGTACGATTATGCCATAGGTGGTAAATCACTGGAAGCGGTAACGACCGTAAAATACTTAGGAGTTACTATCCGGAGCGATCTGAAGTGGAATGATCACATAAAACAAATAGTGGGAAAAGCAGGCGCCAGGTTGAGATTCATAGGAAGAATTCTAAGAAAATGTGACTCATCGACGAAAGAAGTAGCTTACAAAACGCTTGTTCGTCCGATTCTTGAGTATTGCTCATCAGTATGGGACCCTTACCAGGTTGGATTAATAGAAGAGATAGACATGATCCAGCGAAAAGCAGCGCGATTCGTCATGGGGACATTTAGTCAGCGCGAGAGCGTTACGGAGATGCTGAACAAGCTCCAGTGGCGGACACTTCAAGAAAGGCGTTACGCAATACGGAGAGGTTTATTATCGAAATTACGAGAGAGCACATTCCGGGAAGAGATGGGCAACATATTACTACCGCCCACATATATCTCGCGCAATGATCACAACGAAAAGATCCGAGAAATTAGAGCAAATACGGAGACTTACAAGCAGTCGTTCTTCCCACGCACAATTCGTGAATGGAACAGGGAAGGGGGGATCAGATAGTGGTACAATAAGTACCCTCCGCCACACACCGTAAGGTGGCTCGCGGAGTATAGATGTAGATGTAGATGTAGATGCGACCCTTGGAGCAGGCGATGGGGCCGCTGTAGCGTCGTGAGTACCTAGGGGCGGTGCTACTGGACGTCGCTGGCGCCTTCGACTGCGTGTGGCACAACGGCCTCTTGTACAAGTTGCTTGTGCAGTGGGTACCAGTGTCGCACGTCCGCCTGCTCCAATCGTACCTCGAAGAACGCACATTCCACGTGCGAGCCGACGATGCGAAGTCTACAACACGCCCCATGAGAATGGGAGTACAACAGGGGTCCGTCCTCGGCCCCCTATTGTACTGCGTCTTCACTGCAGACGTCCCGAAAACGCCGAGGGTTCACCTGGCGCTCTAAGCGGACGACGCCGCGCTGTTCGCGAGGAGTATGAACGCGCAGCTGCTGCGACGCCGCCTGCAGATCGCCCGCGACGAGTTAGGAGCGTGGGCCACCAAATGGCGGCTCAAATTCAACGCAGGCAAGAGCCAGGCGGTGATTTTCACGCGGAAGAAGGTGCCAGCGGACGTCAGGCCGGTGCAGATCATGGGTGGCCCATACCAGGGTCACGTACTGGTCGATACCTCGGCGTTATCCTCGACAGGCACCTGACGTGGAAGGCGCATATTCGGGAGGTGTGGGCAAAGGCGCTGGACAGGATGGGCCTGCTGTACCAGCTGCTGAACCCAGAGTCGACACTACCTCCGGATTGCGGCAGAACACTCTGTCTACATCTACATCCATACTCCGCAAGCCACCTAACGGTGTGTGGAGGAGGGTACCTTGAGTACCTCTATCGGGTCTCCCTTCTATTCCAGTCTCGTATTGTTCGTGTTAAACGCTTATCAGGTCGGTAATGGATTACGTTGCCGTAGTCTAGGGAAACGCGGCCAACACCTCAGTGAAGATGCTCCAGACCGAGCAGAACAAAGCCCTCGGGCTCGCACTGCACCTGCCACGCGATTTCCCTACCAGGGAATTGCACGAACGTCCCGGCATACCGCCGCTTAAACAGCACTTCCGGCAAGCAGCTGCAAGTTTCTACGCGGCAACAGGTGAAGCCTACAACCAACTCGTCAGAGGACTTAATAATCAAGTCCACTGGCGACAGACCACAGCTGGCTTGACCTGCTGCGGGAGTAGCGACTACGCACCAGCAGCAAAAGAAGAAGAAGAAGAAGACCTCACAAGTAACACCAAGACTACTACAATTCAAGAAATAGATGGAAGAAGAACACATAGAAAGATGTAGGAACAGCAGTGTAGGCTGCTTATCCTACGTATCAACTAGGCAAGAAGCCTAATAGATATCAGGGCAGGCCCTTGTCAACCAGTCGCAGGAAACACCTGATGAAGACGCCGAGTTACGACATAGAAATATTTGTGTTGAAAAGCCGCAGGCCACCGGCAGTAGACCAGATCCCATTAGATGACAAGAATAATTCTGTTGAAAAATTAATGCCCCAAACATGAGGACGCAGTATGCCCTTCACGATCCGCTTTCCCATCACAGTTTCCTCAGTGGCTACCAGCCATAGCCTGAAGTAATAATACCGATGTCGCCACACAAGATGACGCCAGGAATAAAAGCGCTGCGCCTCTCCCAACATGGGAAGAATGTATCTCTCCTCAGATTGCCTGCAATAGTGACAGTTGATTATCATACAGGGTAGTAAAGAACTGCGATTCTTCGCTAAACAAGACGTGAGGCCATTTATTAGCTGTCCATGCTTCTCTGTTAGCGCACCACATCAAACGCAGCCATCTGTGTTGTGATTTTACCCGCAGCCAAAACAAGGGACAGAAATTTCTTAGCATGCCCCGCCTACTACCGCGCCTGTATTCATGCATCGCACCTGCTCTCCATATTCACACCCTCTATACCCTTTCCCCCCTCGCTGATTATGTCCTTGTCCCATCCATCTACCCCTCTGACTCTCCTCTCCTGTTCCTCCTCTTTTCCACCCAGGGATCTCTCTCTTCCTCCTCACCTTCCTTTCCCTCCCCCCTCTCTCCCATGTCTCCCACTTCCACCCCTCTCCCCAGGCCTGCAACCCCACTCTCTCCTCCCCCCCTGCTCTCCCTTCTTTGTCCCACTGGCTCCAGCCCCCCCCCCCTTCCCGCCCTCCTACCTCTCCCATTGACCTGGACACAGGCCCGCCCCTCTTCGTCAGAGTGTGTGCTTCGCTGATGATAGTCGCCAGTGTTTTCCGTGTGTCAGTGTCTCTCCGTTTGTGTACAGTCTCTTTGCCAGTGTTTCCTACCGCGTCCGTGTCTCCACCTGGACGTCTTCATCTGTTTTCAACTGGTGCCACCCTTCATTTCAGTGTCTTCCGTCGAACGGCTTCTGATTTCCTTGTGCAGTGTTCATCTTGTGTTTACCATGTTTTTTATGTTTTCTATGAATTCCGTGTACTCATGTTGTGTCTGTTGTGGGAAGAGCGGCGTATGTAGGTCGCTGCCGGCCCACCTCAGCTGAGGTATGAAATCACAATAAAGGGAAAAAAAAAAGAATTTCTTAGCCCGAATGTTCCGAATCTCCAACAAAGCGTGTGGGATGACACAGACTGTCGCAGGGTGTCCATTACTTATTACTGAATAGCTGGTGCTGATGTGAAGAGATTACGATGTGCTTCATACTTTCTTCTGGTAGCTTGATGTGGTCGGCTGGAACCTTGATGACTACTATGTCTGCTTCACGTTCCTATACAATCAAATATCAGGCCACTGCTATATCCAAGTGCTCCACAAATCTGGATATTCCTCAGTTCGACCAGCTGGCCAACTGGAGACTCACAGTGGGACTACTTTCTAACTCTGTCATGTCCTGATAACAATGTCTCACCCGAGTATGCAGCATCTGCGTGTCGTCCATGGCGATCACTCAACATACGATACTGTTGACTCCGATTAGGTACTATATCAGGCGTTGTAGCAGCTCTAAATAACGCACTTCAGCCGTCACAGCGAATTGTAAATATAATCATTTTAGCACCTGCCGATGGTTTGTACGTGTACATAGTTACATAGATAATCTACCGTGTCTCTTGCGTGCTGCTCTTTTCATGTCAATCAGTATACAACGCCTGACATAAAATGTGCATTAACGGTAGCAGCGCCCCTGGGAATGGTCCCACCAGAGCTAGCCTGAAGTTTCTTTTCTCTCTCTCTCTCCCTCTCTTCTTTTTTCCGCATCGTCAGTCTTCTGATAACTTTGATGTTGGCCACACGAATTCCTCTCCTCTGTTGCCAGCCTTTTCATCTCAGACTTTCAGCACTTGCAAGCTACGTACACAATATTTGCTGGATGTATTCACCCAATCTCTCTCTTCCTCTATCGCTTTTACCCTCTACAACTCACTCAAGTACCATGGAAATTATTCAGTGATATATCAACACGTGTCCTACCATCCCGTACCCTTTTTCTTGTCAGTGTTTTCTATACATATATCATTCCTCGGGCACAACCTACTTATTCCTTATCTTAACAGTCCCCCTAACTTTCAACATTCTTCTGTACCACCACATCTCAGATGTTTCGATTCTCTTTTGTTCCAGTTTTACTACAGTTCATGTCTCGCTGCCATACAACCCTGTGCTCCAAATGTACATTCTCAGGAATTTCTTCCTCAAATTAACACCTATGTTTCATACTGGTAGACTTGTCCTAGCCAGGAATGTCTTTTTGCCAATGCTAGTCCTCCTTGCTCCGTCCGTCACTGGTTATTTTACTGCCTATGTAGCAGAAGTCCTTAACCTGATCTACTTCGTGAGCACCACTTCTGATGTTTTCCCACATACCTAGTATCTCCTATACCTCAGTACTTTCGGATTTCTAGGATTTACTTTTAGACCATATACGGTGCTCATGAAGCTGTTAATCTCATTTAACACATCCTGCACGTCTTCTTCTCTTCCACTGAAGATAGCAATGTCGTCACCGAATCTTGTAGTTGACAACACTTCATCTTGAATTTCAATCCCGCTGTTGAACCTTTTATTTATTTTCCTCATTGCTTCTTCGATGTACAGATTGAATAGTAGGTGTGAAAGTCTACATCCCTGCCTCACATAGTTTTTAATTCTTAATCTAAGCATGTCGTTTTTCGTCTTCCATCATTACTGTTCCCTCTTGGTTCTTGTGCATTATCGAATATTACCCGTCTCGTCTTTCTCTGTAGGTTAGTCGCATGTGCGAGAGATAAATCTTCTCGCACATAAAGATCTTCAATGTACTCTTTCCTCCTATCCGCTCTCTCCTCTACGTTTCATAGTAGAATTCACACTGGACTCTTAATGTCAACATCCTTGCTTTTAATTCCACAGAATGTTGTTTTGACTTTTCTGTATTCTGCATCAGTCCGGCCGATAGTCATTTATTTTTCGATTTTTCACACTTTTCATGTAAGCATTTCGCCTCAGCTTCCCTGCACTTCCAGTTTCTTTTATTCTTAAGTGTCTTCTGTTTCTCTATTTCAGTATTTCCCTGAACGTTTTTGTACTTCCTTCTTTCGTCGATCTGGTGAAGTATTTCATCAGGTGGTAGTAAGTTCCTATGGGATCAAACTGCTGAGGTTCCCTAGATTTACACATCACTAATATAACTTAAAGTAACTTACGCCAAGGACAATACACACACCCATGCCCGATGGAGGACTCGAACCTGCGACGGGGAGGAGCAGCGCGAAACGTGAAAATGCTGCCTAGACCGCGCGGCTATCCCGTGCGGCTATTTAATCTGTTGTCTGTGGTTTCTTTGCAGTTGCTTTCCTTGTACCTACGATTCTGTTTCCAACATTTGTAATCGTTCTTTTTACAGATGTCCGTTCCCCTGCAACTGAACTGCCTACTGAGTTACTTATTATCGCAGTATCTATGGCCTCAGTGAACTTCAAGCATGTCTCTTCCTTCTTTAGTGCTTCCATATCGCATTTCCTTACGCATTGATTCTTCCTGACTAGTATCTTAATCTTCATCTTACTCTACATCATTGCTAAATTGTGATCTGACTCTATATATTTGCCCCTGGGTACGCCTTAAAACCCAGTATGTGATTTCGGAATCTCTGCCTGACCATGACGTAATCTAATTGAAATATTCCTGTATCGCCCAGCCTTTTCAATGTCTGCCGCTTTCTCTTTTGATTCGTGGACAGAGTATTCGTTATTACTAAGTGAATTTCATTGCAGAACTCAATAAATATTTCTCCACTCTCACTCCTGTTATCAGGTCCATATTGCTCCCGTAACTCTCTCTTCTACTCCTGCCCCTAAACCCGCATTCTAGTCCTTCATGACTATTAGATTTTCCTACCCCTATACTGCCCGTTCAATATCCACATATATTTTATCTGTCTCTTCATCTTCCGATTGAGACGCCGGCATGTACACCTGAACTATAATTGTTGGTGTTGGTTCCCTGTCGATTCTGACGAGAACAATCCTATCACTGAAACGATTCCCCTTTCCTCATCTGACTTTAAATCCTTGTCTTCTTTCCATTTCACTTCACTGACCCTCACAATATCTAGATTGAGCCTTAGTATTTCTTTTCTCAGATTTTCTAGACTGCTGACATTCCAAGATGAGACTCGTGGAACGATATCCTTTCATTGGTTGTTAAATCGTTTTCTCATGGTTACCTCCCCCCTGGCAGTCCCTTACCGGATATCCGAATGGGTGGCTACCACGGAACCTTTTGCAAAAAAATGGCTCTAAGCACTATGGGACTCAATATTTGAGGTCAACAATCCCCTAGACTTAGAACTACTTAAACCTGACTAAGGACATCACACACATCCATGCCCGAGGCAGGATTCGAACCTGCGACCGTAGCAGCAACGCGGTTCCGGACTGAACGCCTAGAGCCACTCAGACACAGCGGCCGGCGAACCTTTTGCCAATGGAGAGATCATGACCGTTTTTCAATTACAGGCCACGGTCTGACCTAGACAGTTAAAAAGTCCACGTAGTGCTGTTAAGGGAATGTTAACTAAAACGAAAAGTTGATACCAATGAAATTTGAAATACCGACAGCAACGCATGAGGAGCGCAGGTAGTGCAGGGGTATATAGAAGTATTATTATTAGTATTATTTTCGTTAATATTTTGAGACATCAGTGTTCTGACTTGTTAGTAGTGGTCTGCCACGAGTTCCTCCCCTGTACTAACCTCTTCCTATCAGAGTAGCACTTGTACACATTGTCCTCAATTATTTGCAGGATATATTCCAATGTCTGACTTCCTGTACATCTATTACCCTTTACAGCTCCCTCTAGTGTGATGAAAGTTTTCCATGATGTCTTAACGCGTGTTCTATCCTTGTGTCCCTTCTTTTTGTCAATGTGTCCCATACGTTCATTGCTTCGCCAATTCTTCGAAGAACCTCCTCATTGTGTGACTTTTCAAGCTTTCCCGGAGGATCGTACAAACATACATCCGTTTGAGTCTCGTACAGATTCCCGTATGGAGGACGTAGTGATGGACATCCCTGGGGTTGTGAAGCAGCTGAATGGGTTGAAAATAAATAAATCTCCGGGTCCTGATGGGATTCCAATTCGGTTTTATAGAGAGTACTCTACTGCATTGGCTCCTTACTTAGCTTGCAATTATCGAGAATCTCTTGCCCAACGTAAAGTCCCGAGTGACTGGAAAAAAGCGCAGGTGACGCCTGTATATAAGAAGGGTAGAAGGACGGATCCTCAAAATTACAGACCAATATCCTTAACATCGGTTTGTTGCAGGATTCTCGAACATATTCTCAGTTCGAATATAATGAATTTCCTTGAGACAGAGAACTTGCTGTCCTTGCATCAGCACGGATTTAGAAAGCATCGCTCCTGCGAAACGCAACTCGCCCTTTCATCACATGATATCTTGCGAACTATGGATGAAGGGTATCAGACGGATACCATATTCCTTGACTTCCGGAAAGCGTTTGACTCGGTGCCCCACTGCAGACTCCTAACTAAGGTACGAGCATATGGGATTGGTTCCCAAGTATGTGAATGGCTCGAAGACTTCTTAAGTAATAGAACCCAGTACGTTGCCGTCGATGGTAAGTGTTCATCGGAGGTGAGGGTATCACCTGGAGTGCCCCAGGGAAGTGTGGTAGGTCCGCTGTTGTTTTCTGTCTACAGAAATGATCTTTTGGATAGGGTGGATAGCAATGTGCGGCTGTTTGCTTATGATGCTGTGGTGTACGGGAAGGTGTCGTCGTTGAGTGACTGTTGGAGGATACAAAATGACTTGGACAGTATTTGTGATTGGTGTAAAGAATGGCAGCTAACTCTAAATATAGATAAATGTAAATTAATGCAGATGAATTGGAAAAACAAACCTGTAATGTTTGAATACTCCATTAGTAGTGTAGCGCTTGACACAGTCACGTCGATTAAATATTTGGGCGTAACATTGCAGAGCGATATGAAGTGGACAAGCATGTAATGGCAGTAGTGGGGAAGGCGGATAGACGTCTTCGGTTCATTGGTAGAATTTTGGTAACATGTGGTTCATCTGTAAAGGAGACCACTTATAAAACACTAATAGGACCTATTCTTGAGTACTGATAGAGCGTTTGGGATCCCTATCAGGTCGGATTGAGGGAGGACATAGAATCAATTCAGAGGCGGGCTGCTAGATTTATTACTGGTAGGTTTGATCATCACGCGAGCGTTACGAAAATGCTTCAGGAACTCGGGTGGGAGTCTCTAGAGGAAAGGAGGCGTTCTTTTCGTGAATCGCTACTGAGGACATTTAGAGAACCAGCATTTGAGGCTGACTGCTGTAAAATTTTACTGCCGCCAGCTTACATTTCGCGGAAAGACCACAAAGATAAGATTAGAGAGATTGGGGCTCGTACAGAGGCATATAGGCAACGATTTTTCCCTCGTTCTGTTTGGGAGTGGAACAGGGAGAGAAGATACTGGTTGTGGTACGAGGTACCCTCCGCCACGCACCGTATGGTGGATTGCGGAGTATGTATGTAGATGTAGATGTAGATGTAGATCTGTTGCAAATACACTTCTCGGGTTTGAAGTCGAATCGTATTGTGTAAATTCCACTATATTTCATCGCTGCAGCTGCCAGACATTTTCAGGTAATGGCAGTTGCTGCTGTCACTGCTGCAAGACGCGATTGATGATAATACCGCGTCGTCGCCGAATTATGCGCGTGAGTGGGAAGACGCATACAGCTGAAAGAAAACTGCGCTTCTATTTCCCTGTGCTGGGAGCCGTATAAAGGCCTTCCGCTTGTGCATTGTGGGCAGTGACTGTACTGCCGTATGCTCCTGCGGTTAAAAGATGAATTAAATCTCAGTAGTGGGTTGTGTCGAGTCATGAATGCGAAGTTTTTTGTTTTCCATTTTTTGGCTTAACGGCAGCCAGTGCCGGACTCTAGGCGGCGCCTAATCGGAAACATGCATCCCTGTTGATAAGACTGTTCGCCGTACGAATATTTATGGCCTCTTTAGCAACACAGGCTCAGAAAGATGACGCTAGGGTTGAAATTTTCGTATTTCCGTAAAACCGGCGATGCCCCTTGTCCAGATAATGCTCCACTACCACTGATTTATCAGGTTGTCCCAGGCCTCTATAACGATGGTGTTCGACGCAACGTTCTTGTGCGGTTCGGAATGTCTGCTCAGTATAAGATTTCCTCACATGGCATTGGATCCTATACACGCCACGTTTACTAAGGCACAATAAATTCCTCATGGGGAACGTCACCGTCTTTCTCGCACGAGATGAATAGACCAACAAGATGGAGGCGCCACTCGACGATCATGCTTATCGCAAGCAAAGAGAGGATACAACTGGCAAAATCCAGAGAATAACATTAGACCTTCTCAAGAAGAGCTGTATATCTTCCACAGTCGTTAAGAGCCGATGCCAACAGGCTGCAGTTCCCCCAAGACTGTATGGCCCACGGAAGATACGTAAGGAAAGGTCTTCTCTTCGCCCAATAGTGAAAATCATTGGAACTCCTCCCTAATTTCTCTCCAAATATCTTACAATGCTCTTGAGATCTCTGATAGGCAAGTGTGACCACCATATCCGGTTCGCCAACTGAAGGCACTTAAATTGCAACCGTCGGATCTTTTGGTTAGCTTTGACGTTGGATCTTTGTTTTCGAAAGTACTTCTGCAGGACTCGTTCGAGCGAGTCAGCAGCCAGTTTGAGAAAGACATTGTGGTATTGTTTAAATATGCGCTTACGTTATTTTTTATTAAGTGACCAGTATTATGTGGGTAGCCGAGCGGTTCTAGGTGCTACAGTCTGGAACCGCCTAAACGCCACGGTCCCAGTTTCGAATCCTGCCGCGGGCATGGATGTGTGTGATGTCCTTAGGTTAGTTAGGTTTAAGTAGTTCTAAGTTCTAGGGGACTGATGATCTCAGAAGTTAAGCCCCATAGTGCTCAGAGCCAGTTTTGAACCAGTATTCTGAAAAAGTGGACGGTGTCGCCATGGGAAGTCCTCTGTC
This sequence comes from Schistocerca americana, assembly GCF_021461395.2. Classification (NCBI taxonomy): domain Eukaryota; kingdom Metazoa; phylum Arthropoda; class Insecta; order Orthoptera; family Acrididae; genus Schistocerca; species Schistocerca americana. The sequence goes on along the minus strand of NC_060124.1, from coordinate 468,185,504 downwards.
TCCATGGTGGCCAACTATTTTATTGAAGACTTTGAGGAAAAAGCACTGCAGATGACAACACTAAAACCCTCCTGCTTATGGCGGTATGTAGACGACATATTTGTAGTGTTTCCCCACGGAAAAGAGACATTACCTGGGTTTTTCCGGCATCTGAACTCGCTCCACCTGAATATACAGATCACAACTGAAGTGGAAAAAGATGCCATTCTACCATTACTGGATGTCACGGCCAGAAGAAAAGTCGATGGTACACTGGGACATAGCGTCTATCGTAAACCAGCTCACACGCGACTTTATTTGCAGTTGTCGTCACCGTGCACAACGAGGTATTGTCTTACGCCCTTTGGTGTATAGAACACATATGGTCTCAGGTGCCGACAGTCTGCCTGGTGAGCTACAACATATTAGAAAGGTATTCCAGCAGTATGGCTATTCCGATAGACAGATACGCCATGCATTCCGTTCTAAGCAAATTCAAAGCAGGGATGTAAATAAAGATGCGGAGGCACCCATTATAACGGCGTTCTTGAACAACTTTGGCGGCATGTACTCAAGAATGGAAAGAATACTCAAAAGTCACGACATCAAGTGTGTTTTTCGGCGAACAACATAACTGAGAAATTTACTGCTCGGTCAAAGACGACCTTGGCCGTAGAAAACGTGGTGTGTGTAGGATCATATGCCAACGTGAAAATCTTGTGTTGGGTAGACATGCCGAATCCTACAAGGACGTTCCGTCGAACACCATCGTTATAGAGACCTGGGACAACCTGCTAAATCAGTGGTAGTGGAGTGTTGCCTGGACACGGAGCGCTGCATGTCGTACGAAAAGACGGAAATTTTATCGACAGCGTCATCTTTCTGGGACTGTGTTGATAAGGAGGCATTACGTAACCGCACGGTGGACAATCTTATCAACAGGGATGCAGATGTTCGTTTGAGCGCCGCCAGGAATCCAGCACTGGCTGCCGTTAAATCAAAAGAGGGAAACAAGAAATTCCGATTTATGACTCGTCACAGCGCACTGTTGAGATTTAATTCAGCTTTTAACCGCAGGAGCGTCCAGCAGCACCATCACTGCCCACAAAGCACGCGCGGAAGGCATTTTCTGCGCTCCCAGCATGGGGCTATTAGAGCGTCGCTTTCCTCCTACTGCGAGCGTCGTCACACGGCTGTGCGGACATTTGCCACGCCGGACATTTGCCACGATTTTACCTGCTCCGAAGGGTTGGTCCCTTGTCTCCCCCTCCCCCTCCTCCTCCTCCTCCTCAGCGCTTACTGAGCCATTCCGCTGGTTTACTTAACATAGAATCAGAATCTCTTTGGATTTTCCGCCACATTTATAGCGAGAGTTCCGTTGTGGAAACTGTTAAATGCATCTCGCATTGAAATCCGCACCAAATTTCGAGCCTCAGTAAAACTTCGCCAATCTTGGAATTTTTCATTGGTCTAAATTATACTTGCCTTTTTCGGTGCTCGTGCAGCAGCTTTCTGTCGTGTTTTGTGTACCATGGGCTATCAGTTCCATCTCTTATTAATTTCTTTCGTATGAATCTCTCGAGTGCGGTTGCTACAATTTCTTTGAACTTAAGCCGCATCTGGTCTCCACTTACATAGTTTGGAAGGGTTGGAGACTGTCTCTTAGAAAGATGTCAACCGAATTTTTAGCTGCTTTTATAAATGTATATATTTCGCGTTTAGTTTTGGTGAATTGCTTTGTTACGTAATTGAGCCTCGCTACGACTGTGTGTTCACTAATCCCTGTATCCGTCGTGATGCTCAGGATTATTTGTGGCTAAGAGGTCAAGTGCGTTTTCGTAACCATTTACAATTTGAATAGCCTTGTGAACGAATTGTTCAAAATATTTTTCAAAGAAGCATTTACAACAATTACGGAAGTTGTTTTCCATCTATAATAGAGTCTGAAAATGTATTTTTGTCAACATACGGAAGGCAGATTGAAGTCACTGCCGACTGCAATTGTATGAGTGGGGTAACTATTTGTGAAGAGACTCAAGTTTTCTTTGAACCTTTCAGCAACTGTTTCATCTGATACCGGGGGTCGGTAAAAGGAGCCAGTTATAAATTTATTCCGGTTGTCGAATATAACCTCTGCCCATACTAAGTCACAGGAACTATCTGCTTCAATGTCGCATATGAGATGGAACACACGCTAAATTATTTTTCCTTGAGTTGTGCTTCTTGTTTCTATTGTAGTGCAGATCATTAAAATTAGGGCTTTTCCCTCCAAAACCTAGGATGCTTTCTCTGTGACCCTGTAACTACCAAAGCTAAACAACGTACGTTACAAGCATAGAATTCTGTATTACTTCATTTCCTTATTTCTAACATTTTAAAATTGTATGTCGACTTTAGATGACATGTCAATCATAGATGATCTTATCTCTATTTAGTGAACGTATTTTCAGTCATGTTTTGAACATTGTCCCGCTACACTTTATTAACTACGGGATATCGCGTTTTAGAGAGTAAATTAATATGGAGTATGTAGTTCTTCTTTTCAAACATTCGCATACCCATTTCTTCTTTCCTTAGTGTCTTTTGGGCTTGCAGCTGTAGTAAATAAAGTAGGCACAAATGCAGTGATCAAAAAGATATGATTAGCGTACATTCGCATTCTCTTTACATCGTTCCTTTCTTGTTGCTCTCATGGCGATGGATTGTTTTTATCGCAATTAGTAAGCGTGAAAGGAAGCTATCGTACAGACAGAGAGATCTATATTTATACTTGGCAGAACTAAGTACATACTGACATAATCGTCGGTATTGTTTTCGTTTCACAAAAGTTATAAATACTTCTATTTCGGAAAAGAAGCTCTGTATTTGGCCAAGATGTCGAAGAAGAAGTTCCCTTACGTACTGGTTGTATCGAGTAAGATGTGGAGACGGCGGTTTGAAAGCGGACAGAAATAGGAAGGGCGTTCCTTACCTGAGGGATCGCTACCTGGCGAAGGGGCAAATGTCCGGCAATCGTCACACGCACGCGTACTGTCTGATCGTGGCCTGATAAATTTTGACACCGCCGCGCGATTATCATCATTTGCGTCTTGCAGCAGTGACAGCAGCAGCTACCACCATCTGAGGATGTTGAACAGTTGGTGCGATGAAATACTATGGGATTTACACATTGTGATCCGGCTGCATACCCGAGAAGTGTATCCGCAGCCTCCTCATTCCTTATCAGTGCATCTAATGTTCAACATTCTTCTGTAGCACAACACGACAAACGCTTCGCTTCTCTTCTGTTCCGTTTTTCCCATCACGATTCACTGCAATACAATGCTATGCTTCCATCACACCTTCACCGAAATGTCTTTCTGAAATTAAGGCCTGTATTTCATACTGATAAGACTTCCTTTGACCATGGACGCCCTCTTTGCCTGTCCTAGTCGGTTTTTATGTTCTCCTCTTTTTATCAGTCATGCCTTATTTTGCTTCCACAGTTGCAGAATTCGCACCTCTTCCTGTGTGATCCTTCTACAAAGTATAAACCATTTCTAACCGACACTCAATTAGTCTTCCTCCCCTCCCATTCCTACTACCAACCTCGTATTCTCTCGTATCCGTTTGTTCTACTCCTTCCTCTACAGCCGCATTCCAATACCCCATGATTAGATTATGTTGTATCATATCATCCGTATAATATCCTCGTATACATTTTCTGCCTCTTCATATTCTGCTTACGACGACGGCGTGTGTATATAAACTACTATTGCCGACGTTGGTTTGCAGTCTAATTTGATGAGAATAATCTTGTTACTGAACTGTTCACAGTAAAATACTTTGTGTCCTACCTTTCTAATCTTAAAGAATTCTACTCCTGTTATACCATTTTATGCTGCTGTTGATATTACCGCATACTCATCTGACTAGAGATCCTTGTCTTCTTTCCATTTCACTTCACTGACCCTCACTATAGCAAGATTGTGCATTTACCATTTCAGTTTTTCGCGTTTACCTACCAAATTTAAACATCTTACGTTCCACCTTCCGTCTCATAAAGGGGTTCCCTTTTATTGGTTTGCTGGATATGTATAAACGGAAGTAAAATGTTACGGTCTTGTTAGGTTGATACAGCGATGGAGTTAAAAGTAAATTAGATAAATATAACTGTTGAAGGTGGGTCAAATATTAGAAACGGGATCTTTAATAGGTCTCCTGCTTCAAAGTAAAAAATAAATAAATAAATAAAAATAAAAATACGGCGATAACTTGAGATCGTCTCACATGTAGTTCCCAGTTGTGTTGGCCGGCCGAAGTGGCCGTGCGGTTAAAGGCGCTGCAGTCTGGAACAGCAGGACCGCTGCGGTCGCAGGTTCGAATACTGCCTCGGGCATGGATGTTTGTGATGTCCTTAGGTTAGTTAGGTTTAACTAGTTCTAAGTTCTAGGGGACTAATGACCTCAGCAGTTGAGTCCCATAGTGCTCAGAGCCATTTGAACCATTTGAACCCAGTTGTGTTGTTGTTTAGCTTTGTTTATTTACGCAGCATGCTCCACCTTTATATTTGTAATAGGATGTATTTTGTGGCCAGTAACTTACATGCACTTCTGGTTATAACGCTAGACTTATGTACGAGCACATGGACCATTTGATAACAGACAAGCCATCCGAACCCAGTCATTATCCAGCAAAGAAAAATTCCGACACAACTTAAAACGGTTCCTCTGACAATTATAACAAAGATGTAGAATGTTAACAACATTTGCTTCACTTAAAAAGTCTTAAGAGTTTGCAACAAAAATAGTCGGATGCATTATTTGTCAGCACGCCCTCGTATAAACCACAGCAGTGTTTGCTACTTCTCGGGTGAAATAAGGTTCAAATGGCTCTGAGAACTATGGGACTTGACATCGGAGGTCATCAGTCCCCTACAACTTAGAACTACTTAAACCTAGCTAACCGAATGACATCACACACATCTATTCCCGAGGCAGGATTCGAACCTGCGACCGTAGCAGTCGCGCGGCTCCGGACTGAAGCGCCTAGAACCGCTCGGCTAACGCGCCGGCTGTGAAAAGAGGACTTACAGGTTCGTGGCGCCCTCCATCGGTATCCCTGGAATTCAGTATGGTGTTGGCCCACCCTTAGCTTCCACTCTCGCAGGCATACGTTCACTCAGGTACTGGAAGGTTTGTTGGGGAATGGCAGCCCATTCTTCAGAGAGTGCTGCACTGAGGAGAGGTATTGATGTTGGTCGGTGAGGCCTGGCTCGAAGTCGGCGTTCCAAAACATCCAAAACGTGTTCTATAGGATTCAGGTCAGGACTCTGTGCAGGCCAGTCCATCTCGGGGATGTTATTGTATGAACAGGCGCTCGATCGTTTTGAAAGATGCAACCGCCATCTCCGAATTGCTCTTCAACAGCAGGAAGCAAGAAGGTGCTTAAAACATCAACGTAGGCCTGTGTTGTGATGGTGCCACGCAAAACAACAAGGGGTGCATGCCCCCTCCATGAAAAACAGACTACACCATAACACCACTGCCTCCGAATTTTAGTGTTGACACTACACACACTGGCAGATGACGTTCACCGGACATTCGCCATACCCACGCCCTGCATTCCGAACACCACTTTGTGTATCATGATTCGCCACTCAAAACACAACGTTTGTCCACTGTTCAATCGTCCAATGTTTATGCTCCTTACACCAAGCGAGGCGTCGATTGGCATTTACCGGCGTAATGTATGGCTTATGAGCAGCCGCCTAACTGTCATAGTACTTGCAGTGGATCGTGAAGCAGTTTGGAATTCCTGTGTGATGGTCTGGATAGATGTCTGCCTATTACGCATTGCGACCCTCTTCAACTGTCGACGGTCTCTGTCAGTCTACAGACGAGGTCGGCCTGTGCGCTTTTGTGCTGTACGTGTCCCTTCACGTTTCCACTTGACTATCACATACGAAACAGTGGACCTAGGGATGTTTAGGAGTGTGGAAATCTCGCATACAGACGTATGAAACAAGTGACATCCAATCACCTGACCATGTACGAAGTCCGTGAGTTCCGCGGAGCGCCTCATTCCTGCTCCTCACAATATCTGACTACTGACGTCGCTGATATCGAGTGCCTGGCAGTAGGTGGCATAGCAATGCACCTAATATGAAAAACATATGTTTTTGAGGTTGTCCGGATACTTTTGACCTTATAGTGTAGCTATATGTGCACAGACGACAATGCATGCTCTGCGACAAACTCTCATGCTAGCCTTGCGATTAGTAAGGTGCTCCTGTGGTTGGCTATTCCATTCCTCCATCGACGCTGTTGAAAACTGATGGATGGTCGTTTTTGCATGTGAACATGCTGCAGACACTTCTCAACGCAACCCACTCGTACTCTATGAGGCTTAAACCGGGAATGGATACCCGTAGTCAGGGGTAGTGTAATGGTCTTATGATCACTGATTTATTGCTCTACTTTAGCTAAATGAAAAAGTTCGGTTCAGTTTTAAACAAGGAGATATAAGCTGTTACTCTCATACATCAGGTCTCTGTTGAGTGCTCTATGGTAATTTTTACGTAAGGCATTTAGAAAAAGCAATATACAGTGTACCGTACACAGATCAAAATCACTGTGTATCGACACGTCTGGTTGTAATGCAAGATTTGATGGGTGATTTATTAATGGACATGCTGTCCAAAACTAGTCATCAATAAATAAATAAGAGATCCTACACAACTTGGTTCCTCTAGCAGTTACCGTAATCACATAAAAGTTACAGACCTGTTTCAACCCCAGCATGCTGCACATACAGATTCTGCATATTTATTTTTCATGTCTACATATTTGTTTCACGACATTCTCACTTTGGCGACGAACATATTTTATTCAACAAGAGATCAGTTTGTTGATACCGTTACTGTTGAATGTTTCAGTTTGCTGACGGTGTTACAACCTCACCGGCCGGCCGGAGTGGCAATGCGGTTCTCGGCGCTACCGATCGCAGGTTCGAATCCTACCTTGGGCATGGATGTGTGTGATGTCCTTAGGTTAGTTAGGTTTAATTAGTTCTAAGTTCTAGGCGACTGATGACCGCAGAAGTTAAGTCGCATAGTGCTGAGGGCCATTTGAACCATTTGAACAACCTCACCACTGCCTGCGCTTTATCACTATGAAACTGAAGGTGTCCTTCAAGTTTTGGAATCAGATGGAAACTGCATGTAACCAAGTGGAGACTGTATGGAGGAACTGATGACAGTGAACACTGCTGAATTCGGTAAACTGGAGATAATCATCATGGAAACTCAAGTACGTCTTAAGTCCGACATCTGGCAAAATCTCATGAACATAAAGTAACTTTATAACAAAAGAAAGGTGGCTTAAAGTCATCGGAGAATCGCAGAAATCAATTAGACAACGTAAAATTTCTTCTTGACTTAAACTTAACTAAAAAAAATTAATAATCTTCTGAAAACAAACTTTAGAATGTCGATCTGCGGCCCGGCGGTATTTGTCCCTTTGGTATACAGAGCTAAGTTCTGTTGAGCAAGCAGTAAAAATAAGTCCGAAATAGAGTTTCTACATTCTGGGCGAAATATGGAACAGTCCGGGAGCCGCTCAGAGTGCCATCGTGGATTCACACCGATGAGGCGGTTACCGGCGATGTCAAGTCCCAAGTGGTGTCAGGGGTGATCAGCGATCTTAGGCTGCGATGATTCCGCCTTCGACGGCCACTGCGCCGAACTAAATAGGCCGCACTGTAGAGCAAAAAGCTTTCGATTGGCCGGCCATGCAGCTTCGACCGAGGAAGACAGTTCCGCATGCGCAGGTCTTGTAGGATGCGCTCGCCAATGAATGTCTTGGACGGCCCTGAGCTGCAGCCCTCTGTTGGCTTTGCTGCTGGCTGTTCGTCCCAGTGGCCGCAGTGTGGTCAAAGCCGCGCGGAGTCAACACAGACTCAAAGGAAGGCCTCGGCGCTTGTTCGTGACGTCACGTCAGCTAGGCACGGCGAACGCCAGGTCTGTTGCAGGCATACTCATAATGGTGGTGTCTCCCTCTCCGACACAGGAAAATGTGAAACTATTGGCGGTGTTGACCAACACACATTGTTCTGAGAGATTTCTGCAATCATTTAATTGTGCAATTCATTACATTTCTTAACAAATAGTGTACTCCTGAACTTCAATTTCCACCTGTTTTAAGGATTGACATACAAAAACAACTTGATGGTCCAGCAACAACATAATTCGTGCTTCTCTATCTTATTTGTAAACCCGAGGAAGTTACGTTTGTACTGGGTTGCTTTTACAAGAAACGTGAACATATCGGTGCTCTTCTTTAGGTGTCTTGGTTGGCTATTGGGTGAGGAGCAATGAATGTTAATGAAATATCTTGCGATTGTACACGTTGGGACAGGGGGTGGGGGACAGAAGAAAAGGCAAAAGAGAGATACTTGTTTTATCAAATAAAATTTTTTTATCTTATAAAGTTTCTCCTTTCAGTTGCAAGGGGGGAATATTTATCTTTTCTGATGTGCATGTTTAAAAAAGTTTAAGCTCAGCAGTATTTTCGATGTCTGAAGCTATTTTGTTTCCTGTTTAAAATTCCTTTACTTGAAAACGACTGTAATCTAATGACTGGCCACAGTTGGACATTTACACATGTAAATTAGTTCACATTTCCAGAGACGATGTCAAAGGAAAATAAATAAATAAATAAAAGAAATGATTTCATTGTAAGGGGGTTGGGGTAAGTTTCGATAAGAAAATGGATCAAGTAAATATATTTTCTTGAATGTAAAGTTTCCGAAGCTTGCAATGAGGCAAAGCATCTTCTCATATTGATCTACATTTGTTTCGACAGGATTCAGTAATACCGAACTATGATCTTAATTTGTAGCTTTACGATAGTAAGAAAACCTTTCATCTAAATAAAACTGCAGAGTCCAAAACAATACCAAACAGTTTGTCCAAAAATAAGAGATTTATAATGATAAGCACGCCCAGGAGTTTCTGCCTGCAACAGACCTGGCGTTCGCGTGCCTAGCTGACGTGACGTCACCAACAAGCCCCGAGGCCTTCCTTTGAGTCGGTGTTGGCGGAGTGCGCTAGCTGACGAGGTCGTCGGCGCGGCGTAGCTGTAGCGTCATGACGGACACAGAGCGTCAGATTGTTACAGATGTCGCAGAGCTCGTCATGCTGAAGGAGGGGGTGCTCTAGGTGTTAATGAATTCTTCGAATTCCAAACTCGATTAAAGGACGCTGTTTCTGGCTCACTGACATAGTTAAATTACATACCGCCGTGTTACACATAGTGTGTGAGTCCTCCAGCGACGGAAGGTTACAACCTTCGTTAGCAAAACTAGAAAGTCGACCGTGGAATATTCATGGCATGTAATATCTCAATCTATATTAAGAAAAAATGGTTCAAATGGCTCTGAGAACTATGTGACTTAACATCTGAGGTCATCAGTCCCCGTGAACTTAGAATTACTTGAACCTAGCTAACCTAAGGACATCACATACATCCATGCCCGAGGCAGGATTCGAACTTGCGAGCGTAGAGGTCGCACGGTTCCAGACTGTACCGTCTAGGAACCGCTCGGCCACACTGGCCGGCGATATTAAGAAAGAATAAAATACTGGGAGGCATTACTTTTCGGCACGTCCCCCTACAACGACAGGCATACACACCGATCAGCCGGAACACTATGACCACCACCTCTATGTCCACCTTCGGCAGGGATAACAGCGACGACGCATCGTGGCATGGAAGCAAAGAAGCACTGATAAGTCGATGGTCGAAGTCGCCTGCGTACACATCTCACCTAATTCCCGTAAATTCCGGGCTGGGGAGCAACGATCTTCAATCACATCCCAGACGTGTTCGATCGGGTGCAGATCTGGCGAGTTGGTGGTCCAGTACATCAACTGGAAGTCGCCACTGTGTTCCTCGAACAACTCTATCACATTCCTCGCATTGTGACATGGAACATTGTCTTGCTGAAAAATGCCACTGTCATCGGAAAACATGATCGTCATGAAGTGGTGTGCATCGTCTGCAGTCAGTGTACGATACACCTCGGCCATAATAGTGTCTTGAGTGAGCTCCACTGGACCCGTCGATGCCCAGAGCCCTTAGCTTGTCCCGGTCCTGCAATGCAGGTGACGAAGAGCTGTTCCCTTGGAAGATTTAGAAGGTATCGTGATTCATCAGACCAAGCAACACTCGGCCTCTGTGCCAACGTCCAGTGCCAATAGTCACGTACCCAGTTCAATCGTAGTTGCCAATGTAGTGGTGTTCACGTTGACATATGCATGGCTCTTCGGCTGCGGAGGCCTATCGTTAGGAGTGCTCGGTGTACTTATACTTTTTCCAGAGTTAAAGACTAACGTAAGTTCCACAACAACTCTGTGCCTCTCTTGTTTTACCAATCTGTCCCGCCCACGACGTCCTACATCTCTAATGACCGGTGGCTACCCAACCCCATGACATCTGGACTTTGTTTTACCTTGGTTTCGCCAGGTGTTGAAGACACCAACAACAGCACCTCTCGAGTCCCGCCCTGTTGGCCGTGCGGTCTAACGCACGGCTTTCCAGGCGGGAAGGGGCGCCTGGTCCCCGGCACGAAGCCGCGCGGCGGATTTGTGTCGAGGTCCGGTGAACCGGCCACTCTCTGTATGGTTTTTAGGCGGTTTTCCATCTGCCTCGGCGAATGTGGGCTGGTTCCCCCTATTCCGCCTCAGTTACACTATGTCGGCGATTGCTGCGCAAAAAAGTTCTTCACGTACGGGTACACCACCATTACTGTACCACGCAAACATAGGGGCTACACTCGTCGGGTGTGAGACATTCCCTGGGGAGTCCACTGGGGGCCGAACCGCATAATAACCCTGGGTTCGGTGTGGGGCGGCGGAGGGGTGAAGTGGACTGCGGTAGCCGTCGTGGGGTTGTGGACCACTGCGGCTGCGGAGGGGACGGAGCCTCTCCGTCGTTTCTAGGTCCCCGGTTAACATACAACATACAGCACCTCTCGAACACCCGACAAGTCGTACAGCTTCAGAAATGCTCATGCCGAGCCTCCAGGCCGTCACAATCTGTCCTCGATCAAACTGAGATAGATTGCACACCTTCCCCATTCTACATACGGAGGGCACGATCACTGATACTACATGCACCGTGCATGTGTCCGACTAGCAGTCATTCCTCGCCAGGTGACGTTGCTGTCGCCTAGACGCGTTTATGTAGATAGTGCGTCAGTGGTCATAATGTTATGGCTGATCAGTGTATTATGTAGGCTGGACAACGTCCTGAAGCTGCGTTTCACCTGAAGAAAAAACGCCATCATCAGTTTTTCTTAGCGAGTTGCACAAATTGCATCAATAACAGTGGATCGCTGTTACAGAGCTTCCACAGTTCGGACGGAGGGAATGATTGGGCAAGTACTGAGAGGGAGAAATGAAGACTGTGGTTTAATCTCCAGTCAGCGAGAAGGCCATCAGAGATGGAGAATAAGCTCGGGTTTTAGAAACAAGAGAAGGAAAGCCCTTTTCAAAAGAATATTCTCAGTACTTTCGTTAAAGTGTGTAGGGAAACCACGGAATATCTGATTCTGGTTGGTAGCACGGAGGATGAAATCACCGTCCTCCCAAATGTGAGTCCAGTGACGTATCACAGGGCCACTTCACTGGGCGGTTGCGGAGAAGAAGATGATCATGAAACAAAAAGAAAAGAGGAAAAACTGAAGCTTCTGAAAGCAGTGAACAAAATATAACGTGGTTAGTTCTCGACTGGTCGTTACGTTATCTATATCATTTATAACATTTGCAGGCTATCAGAGAACAAGACCAGCAAGCGACGTTGCTGTTCTGCCGATGTCCTCTAAGGCAGAGCGCTGAAGGCCCGCAGTTCCAAACGCAGATGCAACTGTCCTCTGTGATTGTCCAAGCAATGCATCAGGTTCCCTTTAGTATCATTGTATGGACATACTAACGGAGTAATTATCATGTGGTGCCCAATAATCTCGTCATATTCTTGGGTAAATTGACTGGGGCAAAAAGACAAGCGCTGTTAGCTATGCACGATGAACCACCTTTCCACTTTCCATCTCTTGTACGACAGTAATATGAACTCTTAAGGAACTTATAATGATCCAAGAATTCCAGCAGCCTGAACTCCACGCTCACTTGAATGTGATTCCTCAAATAACTGGCAGTGGGGACATTTAGGGGCATTAGGATTTTGCACATCAGTCGAAATGGGCACACGTTACAGGAGCCTGTGGTCCATGAATGTGACCAAGTCGAAGGGTAGTCATATGCATTCAGAAGAGTATGCATAATGATGACGTATGTGTAAGAATGAGTGATAACCGCAATGTATATCGATAAGACACGATCCTGCCAGTTTTGAGTTCTGACCTACCTATTTCGTGTGGTTGTGTTGAAATGCTAATTATCTGCGTGTTCTAGCATGTAGTACAGTTTATGACCTGTTGACATCTGATGCTTGCCCCCTTCATGGTATTGCAGTTTAATGGTGAATAGTGTGGAGTGGTAGTGTGTTAAATTTCACTACACTTATACCTGGCTATTTTTTGGTAATTTTTAATTACTGGTGTCTCACAGTTTAGCTGTATTTAGTGTAATTTGTGTGTCATGGTGTAAAATGAAACTCAGTTCCAAAAATTGGGCAAAATTTCGGTTTCAAACCAATACGGAAAACTGACACCAATGAACAAAAAGGTGTATGGTACGAACTGCTTTGTCTACACATTATAAACTGCGTCTAAAAGGAGGTTGAAATTGTAAACTACGACAAGTACCTCAAGAAAACAATTATCTGACCACAAAGCATTCCTTTGTCCCTCCTGAAAACTGTACGATATACGTTATGAATATGATTTTTCCATTGTTTTTATATCAGTTTCTATTCAGAGCTCCAATACAGAACATCTTCACGGTTTCACTAAAGTTTCAATTGACAACTCCAATATAAATATAACAAATGAGTTATAGCTGCTTGTTTCTTTAAGATAATCTACTTCATATGTGCTTCTCTCCGAAATAGAATGATATTGCGAGATATTTATCATATACACAGGTCCATTAGGAGCGCCTGAGTGAAACTTCACCTTTAAACCGATTTCAGCTGTGTTTTGATGCAGGGAAACACTATTTTGAATAAATCCCATGATGTTGTGAACATACATGGCTCTTACTTTTCATAGCCACCGTACTAACGGAACTGGCACACACCGTGTAATCATTAATGGTTTTCATGTAGTAAGAGGAGTATATTTCTATTGTCTATTGTCTAACCACAATTTATGAAAGATGTTTGTATTTTATTAATAGGATTAAGTAGGAATAATTAATATTTGTAATGTTGGAAACAATTGTGGTAGCAGGGAATGTCTGCACCAAAGTATTGTTGGCAAGAGAGACTGCACATTGATATAATTTTTAAAAGGGCGGGAGAGATCGCGTATGGATACATTTTAGATAAGAGTGGGAATGACCGCGCATTGATACATTTTGTAATGGCAGCAGGGACTGTCTGCACCAGAAAGCATTGTTGGCAGGAGAGACCGCACTTTAGCGTTCGTGGGAAGTCAGTAGTAAGCGAGATGCGAAGCGAGTCGGTAGCAGGTGTGAAGCGAGAGGCGCTACGGTCGCAGGTTCGAATCCTGCCTCGGGTGTGGATGTGTGTGATGTCCTTAGGTTAGTTAGGTTTAATTAATCCTAAGTTCTGGGGGGCTGATGACCTTCGATGTTAACTCCCGTAGTGCTCAGAGCCAGTTTTTGAAGCGAGAGGTTGAGAGGAGCACTGTTGCTGCCAGCCACCACCTATGATTTACAAGAGATTATAAACGGATGTACAGAGACATCAGCTTACTATTATCATAAGAGGAACTAGTATTATTGAATTATTTTCTTTGCGAAACTCAAGACTACTGAAGGTATGTTTGCGCAATGCTAGTTGTAAAAAATAAGTCCCATTTGAACGTTTGTAAAATCATTTCATGGCCAGCAATAGAAACGTTTTCAGAATATAATTAATTTTTGCCAGCATTGTTGCATTACTGATTATAATCCATCCCAAAAGCCATCAACGTAAAACTTTGCAAAAATTTTAATGTTGTCAAGGAAAGGTGTAACTATGATTTACGTACTTCAGTCAAATTAATTAAAGAATAACGTCAGTTTTGCTATTAAAGAATAACGTCAGCTTTGGTAATAAATACAGACACTTGTTATGACAGGCCACCAGCAGCTAATAGGGTATAGTAAACCAGAGTAAGTATATTCATGTCACAGTTCGATGTAGCAGTCAGATGGCAATCCAGTAAAAGTAAAAAAGTTAAGGCACAGTTTTGGGTTATTGCAGATAACGACTAAGGGCCACGACGACGACACATTCTATGTTTCGTCGAAATAATCAGAAAATCACTTTTAAGAAGCAGCAATTAAATTTGCATGCGAAGATTGAGAAAGAGAATAAATTTAAAAGGGCAGATTTCATTTGTTATTATTAATCAAGAGATAGAATTCCTAAGGAAAGGTTTCATAGGTTATTGTAGAAGGGAAAGTTGCGTTAAAAAAAATGTGGTTTTGTGAACTTCCATTTGTTTTATTTTTCATAGCCACAGTATTCGCGGAACTGGGACACACCGTGTAACCATTAACGGTATTGTGGTGTCACCGCCAGACACCACACTTGCTAGGTGGTAGTTTTAAATCGGCCGCGGTCCATTAGTACATGTCGGACCCGCGTGTCGCCACTGTGTGATCGCAGCCCGAGCGCCACCACAAGGCAGGTCTCGAGATACGGAATAGCACCCGCCCCAGTTGTACGGACGACTTTGCTAGCGACTACACTGACGAAGCCTCGCTCCTTTGCCGAGCAGATAGTTAGAATAGCCTTCAGCGAAGTCCATGGCTACGACCTAGCAAGGCGCCATTAGCCTTACATAGCAATTGATACTTATCGTATAAAGCATGTCTCATCAAGAACGATGTATACAACAAGGATGGATTAAAGTTAAGTATTCCAAAAGCTACGTACTTTTCTTTATAGCATTCATTACGTATACTGTTTCAGACCTCACGCCATCCTTCGTGTGTTTATAGCGTGCATTGCGGTCCCCTCAAATCACACTGTGTCGGCACTTCTGTCGACACATCAGGTATCATGTGGGTGGCACTCTCTTTCTCTGTAGAATCCATAGGTGATGTAAAATCATGATACTAAGATGTAGTTAGGTACCCTGGTGTTTTAAGACATAAAATGAAGAAGAAACTCAATATGTTAAACCACAAAAAGAAGTTTTAATGAGGCAACAAAGATACACAGCACAAGGAGGTTAGAGAGGAAGGCGCTTCAACCATGCACCAGCCTTCCGTGGACACCGCCAAGGTAGCCATATCCGTAGCCGACGGCAGCGGGGGCGGCGACAACTGCGGGGGCAGCGACTACAGCGGGGGCGGCGACGGCGGGGGCGGCCAGCAGTCCGGCCCCCAGGCCGAGGTATCCACGCTTCTCGCGCTGCAGCTCCTGCTGGCAGGACGCCATCGCCACACACGCAACCAGCACGACCACCTGCGAAAGGAGACACGACTCGGCTGTCATTCACCTACACCACTAACAGCATGATCTTTGCGGCCTCAGCAATTCCACGAAACGATATAATATTTCCCAGGTAGCATCACGCACTATTCGAATGAGGGAGGGAGGGTTCCATCTGTTAACATCTGATGCTAAGGAACACGCATGAGTGCCAGGAGCCTCATGACAGTTTGGACAGCGACTCCAAGATCATGAAGGAATAACATACGCTACGGTTTACTTGCTGTTGTTGCACAAAGAGAATTAGCAATAGTTACACGAGACTGAATTATCGGAATTTGATAGAAGGGATGGGAAAAGGGATCATGCATCTACGAGGGGACTTAAAAAAGTGTGTGCAGTATCGTAGCTTGTCAATACTGCAGGTACCTCCAAAATTCATGCTCGCTCCAGGTGCTGCGCTTTGAACATCGCTGCCAGTGAAGAACCTCCAGGACAGACAGGACGGCGTTATTAGCAGTGACCACCTGGAGACCAGTTCTCTGCTTCTACTTGTAGTTCCGTGCTTCTTGTGAGAATTTCGTGTTGCTAGTTGGTGCTGACCATTACTCCAAGTTGTCGATAGCTCTGAGGCAAACATTCAGCGTATATAGAAGCATGCCAAGCTGAGGACTCTGCTTACAGCTAGCCATGGCTGTAAAACGTGTAAATACTGTAGCAGCGTTTCAGAACAAACTGAATTTGTGTCTATTAATCTTTCTCTTGCCTGTCCAGATTCCTACGGCGATAGGTCCTTTAGCCACCTTTCACCCATTTGTCATTAACAAAGGGGGGATAACGGTTGGTGACGCGCAACACAACAGTAAGTTTCAGAAGAAGTTCCACGCTAAAACCGTTGAGGAACAAGAGGGGCTCACTGTCACAGAAAGCTCTAGTTCTTTGTTTCCAGCCGACACAGCTCTCGTGTACTACGACTAATAGGTGCATCACAGTGAGCGAGTCAAATGGCGTGGTAACTGGAAAAGTACTCCAGAGCCGAGGTTTGTGGAACAGTACTATTCTTGTTGGCAATACATCTAAATTCTACACAGATTTACAATGAAATTCTAGTGATATATGGACCAGAAGTAATATCGCGCCAAGTGGTAGTGAAATAGTGACAACAATTTTACCAAGTCTTCACAGATGTAGTTGATGCTGATAGGGAAAACAGGCCATCGAAAAAAAAAATTATTCAAATGGCTGTAACCACTATGGGACTTAACTTCTGAGGTCATCAGTCCCCCTAGAACTTAGAACAACGAAAACGTAACCAACCTAAGGACATCACACACATCCATGACCGAGGCAGGATTCGAAACTGCGAAAGTAGTGGTCGTGCGGTTCCAGACTGTAGCGCCTGGAACCTCTCGGCCACTCCGGCCGGCACAGGCCATCGACATCAAGCACAGTTCACAATGTACAGGAAACAGAGGGATTGATTCGCAACAGTCGCAAATTTCCAACGGAAATAACCTCCACAAAGCGGTTCAGGGATGGCTCCTTGACCAGAGGATTTCTATCGTCCGCGAATTGAATGACTGGTAGTACATTCCGAACGTTGTGTGAACAAGGCTTAGTGACTACAATGAAATAGAGTGTCATTTGTCTCTGCCACTCTGAAGTGTAGCCCGGCTTTAAATAAAAGTTACTTGATTTTCTGAAACAAGGGAGGGGGAGCAAAGGAAAGGGGGTAGGTGGCAAATCATGACTGCCAGCCGAAAAGGATAATACAGTTTTGTAGTGGCGAAAGTTGAACGATTTTGCCGGTACGGGACTCGAACTCGGATGTTCTGCTTCCCTAAGATCGTTTCTTTAGCTGTCTCAGCTGCCCGGACACGCCTCCCGTCAGACCCAAATTTTCGTCTTAGCGCTCGCTGCACTGCCGTCCATTACACCACCCACTTGCAAGTTCCTCATTCCCGGTGGGGTTCGAACGATATTTGTAAACCGCCAGCGAAACGTATGTCGTAGAGGTTTCGCGCCCCATTATGTTAATGTAAACAAGTGCAGTCTCTTCTGTCGGGCGTGTTCGAATGAACAGACGACAGTTAATTTGAAATCCTCTATTTCTGACAGGGCATGTGGTTATGGCTGAAAAGGAAAACATTAAACAGGTGCCAATAAGGCTTCTGGTAGAGACACGTACAAGCAACAAAACTCACTAGTCATTTGTACTGCAGAGTTCTTCTGCAAACAATTGTTTACTGTCGCTAGCTACTGACAATCATACAGTACTGGCCATTAAAATTGCTACACCGCGAAGATGACGTGCTACAGACGTGAAATTTAACCGACAGGAAGAAGATGCTGTGATATGCAAATGATCAGGTTTTCAGGGCATTCACACAAGGTGGCGACACCTACAACGTGCTGACATGAGGAAAGTTTCCAACCGATTTCTCATACACAAACAGCATTTGACCGGTGTTGTCCGGTGAAACGTTGTTGTGATGCCTCGTGTAAGGAGGAGAAATGCGTACCATCACGTTTCCGACTTTGATAAAGGTCGGATTGTAGCCAATCGCGATTTAGGGTTTATCGTATTGCGACATTGCTGGTCGCGTTGGTCGAGATCCAATGACTGTTAGCAGAATATGGAATCGGTTGGGTCAGGAGAGTAATACGGAACGCCGTGATGGATCCGAACGGCCTCGTATCACTAGCAGTCGAGATGACAGGCATCTTATCCACATGGCTGTAACGGATCGTGCAGCCACGTCTCGATCCCTGCGTCTACAGATGGGGACGCTTGCAAGACGACAGCTATCTGCGCGAACACATCGACGACGTTTGCAGCAGCAGGGACTATCAGCTCGGAGACCATGGCTGCGGTTACCCTTGACGCTGCATCACAGAAAGGAGAGCCTGCGATGGTGTACTCAACGACGAACCTGGGTGCACGAATGGCAAAACGTCATTTTTTCGGATGAGTCCAGGTTCTGTTTCCAGCATCATGATGGTCGCATCCGTGTTTGGTGACATGGCGGTGAACGCACATGGGAAGCGTGTATTCGTCATCGCCATACTGGCGTATCACCCGGCGTGGTGGTACGGGGTGCAAATGGTTACACGTCTCTGTCAGCTCTTGTTCGCATTGACGGCACTTTGAACAGTGGAATTGACATTTCAAATGTGTTGAGACCCGTGGCTCTACCCTTCATTCGATTTACGTCACTCTGCATCTACAGCCACACTCCGCAAGGCACTTGACGGTGTGTGGCGGAGGGTACATTGAGTACCTCTATCGGTTCTCCCTTCTATTCCAGTCCCGTATTGTTCGTGGGAAGAAAGATTGTCTGTATGCATCTGTGTGGGCTCTAATCTCTCTGGTTTCATCATCATGGTCTCCTCGCGAGATATACGTAGGAGGGAGCAATATACAGCTTGACTCCTCGGTGAAGGTATGTTCTCGAAACTTCAACAAAAGCCCGTACCGAGCTACTGAGCGTCTCTCTGGCAGAGTCTTCCACTGGAGTTTATCTATCATCTCCGTAACGCTTTCGCGATTACTAAATGATCCTGTGACGAAGCGCGCTGCTCTCCGTTGGATCTTCTCTATCTCTTCTGTCAACCCTATCTGGTACGGATCCCACACTGGTGAGCAGTATTCTAGCAGAGGGGCGAACAAGTGTACTGTAAGCTGCTTCCTTTGTTTTCGTACTGCATTTCCTTAGGATTCTTCCTATGAATCTCAGTCTGGCATCCGCTTTACCGACGATTAATTTTACATAGTCATTCCATTTTAAATCACTCCTAATGCCTATTCCCAGATAATT
Source organism: Schistocerca americana (assembly GCF_021461395.2). Taxonomy (NCBI): domain Eukaryota; kingdom Metazoa; phylum Arthropoda; class Insecta; order Orthoptera; family Acrididae; genus Schistocerca; species Schistocerca americana. The sequence continues at coordinate 468,166,159 of NC_060124.1, read as the reverse complement.
TATGGAATTAACTGCTTCCAGTTGCTGAGCTACTAATTGTAGCTAAATGACAAAGGATATTTCTTCCTATGTATTCGCAGCACATTACACTTGTTTACATTGAGATTCAATTACCATTTCCTGGACCATGCGTCAATTCGTTGCAGTTCCTCCTGCATTTCAGTACAATTTTCCGTTATTACAACCTCTCGATATACTACAGCATCATCCGCAAAAAGCCTCAGTGAACTTCCGATGTTATCCACAAGGTCATTTATATATACTGTGAAAAGCAACGTTCCTACGACATTTCCCTGCGCCACACCTGAAATCACTCTTACTTACAGCGAAATTCTACCGACACATGGACCAGAAGTAATATCGTGCTAAGTCACAGTGAAACAGTGGCAACAGTTTCACCTAGTCTTCACAGACGTAGTTGATGCTGATTGGGGTAACGGGCCATCGACATCAAGTACAGTTCACAATGTACAGGAAACAAAGGGACTGATTCGCAACAATCGCAAATTTTCCAACGGAAATAACCTCCATAAAGCGGTTCAGGGATGGCTCCTTGACCACTGAGGATTTCTGTCGTCCAGGAATTGAAGGAGTGGTAGAATATTCCGAACGTTGTTCACAGACTTGGTACTACAATGAAGTATAGTGCCATTTGTCTCTGCCACTCTGAAGTGTAGCACGGCTTTAAATAAAAGTTACTTGATTTTCTGAAACAAGGGAGGGGGAGGAAAGAAAATGGGGTAGGTGGCAAATCATGACTGCCAGCCGAAAAGGACATTGCAGTATTGTAGTGGCGAAAGTTGAAACATTTTGCCTGACCGGGACTCGGAAGTTCCATTGCCCTAAGAACGTTTCTTTAGTTGTCTCAGCTGCCGGGACACGCCTCCCACCCGACCCAAATTTTCGTCTTAGCGCTCGCTGCACTGCCGTCCATTACACCTCCCACTCGCAAACTTTTGATTCCCGTCGGGATTCGAACGATACTTATACACCCCCACCGAAAAATATGTCGTAGAGAAGTCGCGCTCCATTATATTAATGTAAATGAGTGCTATCTGTTCTGTAGGACGTTTTCGGCTGCACAGACGACACGCAGTTACATTAATAAAAGTTACATGGGCTGCCGGAAGCCCCTAGTATTCAGCTGAGACAATGTATGGAAACATAGAAACCTAATTATAGCTGAAAATTAATTTGAAATCCTCTATTCCTGACAGTGCATATGGTTATGCCTGAAAAGGAAAACATTAAACAGGTACCAATCAGGCTTCTGGTAGAGACACGCACAAGCAACAAAACTCACTAGTCATTTGTATTGCAGAGTTCATCTGCAAACTATTGTTTCCTGTCGCTAGCTACTGACACATATATTTCTAGTATTAGTCCTTTCTGTAATCTGATATGAGATGGCATCTAGCTGCTTGAGTAGGTAAGTGGTGAAATAACATGAATGCCGGGAAATTGGATCGACCACACTTGCATGGCCATAACTCGAAATTTTGCTGTGAGTTTCATGCTCCCATTGATTAATTTAGGTCTTAAATGTAAATTAATCTAAAATATTTCATGGAGCCTCCAACATTTTATTTGGTTCTAGGAGACTTTGAGATGTGTAACAGTGTCAAGTCCTGATAATGTCCCTACCATCAGAGTTACAAGGACGATATACCATCGTTTAAGGAAAAATCTACCAGCGGCAACGGAAAATAGCGAAACAAAGGACTGTGTGATCGTTCCGGGTATTTTAGCCATAGGTACAATTGTAAGTAGGCTGTTTAGGTTTTTATATTGGTAACGCCACGTACCGCTCTGTATGAAAATCACTGGCTGTGCTGTGTGCAGTCTGTGGCTAGTTTGCATTGTTGTCTGCCATTGTAGTGTTGGGCAGCGGCAGCTGGATGTGAACAGCGCGTAGCGTTGGGCAGTTGGAGGTGAGCCACGAGCAGTGGTGGATGTGGGGAGAGAGATGGCGGAGTTTTGAAATTTGTAAGACTGGATGTCATGAACTGCTATATATATTATGACTATTAAGGTAAATACAATGTTTGTTCTCTATTAAAATCTTTCATTTGCTAACTATGCCTATCAGTAGTTAGTGCCTTCAGTAGTTTGAATCTTTTATTTAGCTGGCAGTAGTGGCGCTCGCTGTATTGCAGTAGTTCGAGTAACGAAGATTTTTGGTGAGGTAAGTGATTTGTGAAAGGTATAGGTTAATGTTAGTCAGGGCCATTCATTTGCAGAGATTTTTGAATGTCAGATTGCGTTGCGCAAAAAATATTGTGTGTCAGTTTAAGCACAGTCACGTATATAATTTTTCTAAGGGGACGTTTCACAATGAGGAACTGGACATCGTTCAATCTAGTCTACTGCCCTAGTCTAAGTGAAGGGCGTCAGTTAGTAACATTGTCACAGCTCATTGCAAGAAAGTCATCCAAAAGTGACTCACAGACATTATGTTGCCCGCACCTAAGTTTTAAATACGTAACAGACACTGGGTCACAGTGCATTTTTAATTGCACTGATACATTTATGGATTCTAATCCGAGCAAGAGATGAATTGCCGGCCACGGTGGCAAAGCGGTTCTAGCCGCTTCAGTCCGGAACCGCGCAACAGCTACGTTCGCAGGTTCGAATCCTGCCTCGGGCATGGGTGTATATGATGTCCTTAGGTTAGTTAGGTCTAAGTAGTTCTGAGTTATAGGGGACTGATGACCTCAGATTTTAAGTCCCATAGTGCTCTGAGCCATTTGAACCATTTTTAAGAGATTAATTCCACGCTAGGACATTCGAATGCGTTCTTGTATGGGGAAATTAACAATGAAATCCTATAATTTACGGGAAACATAGCCATCCAATCTTGAATTTGTTCAGTATCTCACTATTTGCTCGTAAGTTCTTAGCTATCACTGTTTACTGTGCAGGATGAAAATTGACTCTAGTGATTGCTACTCGTTCGTAAATTTTCTATGCAATTTACTCTTTTCTTCTGTTGGCCAAGTTAACACAGGTGCCACTGTTTGATCACGAGTCTCGGTAATGTTCGGATTCTTGAAACTGGTGGAAGCATATTCTACTGTCGGCAGTTTCATAAGAATATTCTTCAGCACTTCAACATTCAGTTTTTGTGTAGCCTCATATCGTGAGGCGAAACGGTATACGTTTTTCAATTGGTTTTTGTTAGAACTGAGAGAGCATCATATCTCACAACAGTGTAGCTTCTACTTAGATAAGCATGCCATGCGCGCTTCACTGACAAACCATACATCTGAATAGTAGTTATCAAGTGATGTGACACGGAGTTGATTATAAGCACCAACTTCATATCGTGTCACACATACAGAAGGTGCACAAAGCGTCTAACGAACTTGTCATGAAGGGAAAGGCAAAACGTAATTCTCCTAGAGAATCTGCTGAAACCCCTTGTAATAGATATGAGCGTCTGGGAACAAAATCAAGTCTGATTTATGCAGCAGCATAATTATTGCCAACGTTACGTTCTGCTGAGTATTTGGCAAGCTGCTGCATTAAAGTCAGCGATGAACTGATGGTGGATCAGATGAAACAGAGAAGATGACACTTATTTTTGCAGTAAAGTAACTTCTCATTAATTTAAAATACGTTACTCGTCCTTGTCTGGAGACTAACAATATCAGATAGCGTACCTTATGCGTTTAGCGAAAGTACTGAAATATATCTATCATCATTATTAGCTTTAACGAAAAATGACGGGTGCAGGTACAGACGTCTGGTCAGGATTGTGTGTACTTTCTTCATATTGTATGTAGATAACAACGAAATAATAACTAAGCTACAAGGCCTAGAAACGGTAGAGCAAATAGACACTATGTCAGCCAAGGTACAGCTTTCTCATAAGTAATGGCAAGATCGGTTATCCAACGTAATTAAGTCACATAATTTTGCTGGGAGAGAACTAGAATTTTGTAAGCGTCCACGAAATGTTTCCTTTTCTGTTGGTGGGTTATCTTCCCTGCTGAATTAAACGGACATACAGAGAATACACAAATAAATGCAGGCGGCTCATCTGGGTTTTGTTTACACAGCGTGGAAATCTCCTTTACCATAAATAATCACCTTATCAAGATGGTAGGTTTAGAATTAGTAATGCTTCGCAGTAACATTTCCTGTCACTATATTTATGTCCCAACTTATACGATCAGTTGAAGAACGTGTTAGTTGCTGCTCTACACATATCGGATAGTGACCACGAGAGTGTAATTAGAACAATTCAGGCTTGTGCAGGCATGTTCAGATGTTGAAATATGTGTGAATTCCTAAGGGACCAAACTGCTGAGGTCATCGGTCCCTAGACTTACACACTACTTAAACTAACTTATACTAAGAACAACACACACACCCGTGAACGAGGGAGGACTCGAACCTCCGACGGGAGGGGCCGCGCAACCCGTGACATGGCGCCTCAAACCGCGCGACCGCTCCGCGCGGCGTGCAGACGTGTAGTGACGGTATCTGTTGCTAAATATCCGCCAGGTAATGTATCATACAGAGAAACATCACACATCTGGTTGTGGACTCCAGATGTAGATGGGAAAGGCAGGGACACTCATATACGATCCATCCGCGACAGTAAGGTCATCGTAACAACTCAGTCAACATAATTGGTGTCGGCACCCCTTGTAGTACATTACTCAAATTCTCAAGTGATTTGGATCTATTGACGATACACATTTAGATCGATGTGCTGATTATGTTTGAATCTCAAGAAGAAGACAGCTACTTACCAAGAACTTCATGTTGCTGTGTGGATAAGGTTGTTGCTGTGGGAGCAGACTGTACCTGCAGTCCGCGGGCACCTGTCTTTTATATCGTACTGGGACATGGGCGGCGGTCAGTGTCACAGTGGGCGGCCTTCCGCTGCAGCACTGTACACTCCTAGAACTGGTCTACTTCTAGGTCGCCTGTGTCAGCCAGTGTCAGTCGGAGGCGTGGTTCTTTCACTCAGGAGAAAAGTTTGTTCCTGTACTAAAGTTTGTAGCCGTTGTAGCCTTGTCGCAGAAGACAGGTTTAATTCAATTTGCAAAAGAAGCGATTTATTCGTACTAATAAAGCGAACATGTATTTTCAAGGCAAATCATGGTAGACTATATCTCTTATAGATAAAATTACTTTGCCAAAAGAGAAATAAATTACGTAATTAGGAATAACTGTGTTAAATGAAAGACTTCATGCAGTGAGATAATAATAACCTGTAAGGGAATATGTACATATTAATAAGTTTTTACAAAATGCCAGTCGATATCATTGCAGGTCATAGAGCAGATGTCAGCTTGCCGAGAACATATACGTAGTCTTCTTAAAACTGCGGTGTAAAGTCTTTACAATAACATTTTCTTGTAAAATGACCAACCTCGCTAAGCTATTAATTTTTTATTACGTTGTCCAGCAATATAGTTTCGACATAACGTTCACCTTCTCACAAAACTTTTTAAATTTGTATAATTTATAGTGAATGTGTGGCCTTCAATGCTGACATGTGCTGGTATAAGTAACATTCTGTTCACAACAATCAAAATCTTTTATCAATTTGGCGTAATAATATTACGAAAAATATCAAACACATAGTGTTAAAAAGAAGAGTCGAATGTTTTGAGTGTCGGTTATTCACGGTGACGTAAGGAAAACGTGTCCAGTAAACGTGGTACCGGAAAGGCATACTTCCGGGATGTGAGCGAGTGAAAAATATTTGGTTGCGGATACGAACAGTCATTTGCATTGACGCCAACAGTGTCAGCTCTGTGCTTCTATGTCTTCCTATACAGCAGTTTCCTTTGTGGTTTCCTTCCAGATGAGTGGTTCTAGGTATTATGTAGTATGAGACTTGTTAGTGACCGCTGTTGTCTGGCAAGCTACTCGCAACTATAGGTTTGTATTATAGTGCACTACTGCCGGCCGGAGCGACCGAGCGGTTCTAGGCGCTTCAGTCTGGAATCGCGCAACCGCTTTTGTCGCAGGTTCGAATCCTGCCTCGGGCATAAATGTGTGTGACGTCCTCAGGTTAGTTAGGTTTAAGTAGTTATAAGTTCCGGGGGACTGATAACCTCAGATGTTAAGTCCCATAGTGCTCAGAGCCATTTGAACCAACCAATGAATGATGCACTCCGCGGGAAGCAGTACGTGGATGATGGCGAGGTTATTGATGCTGCCGCAAGATGTTGGCACCGACATCGACCGATATAGTGGTACCATGCGGGCATCCAGACCATTCCAGTAAGGTGGCGCAAGGCCATCGCACTGAACGGAGATTATGTTGAAAAATAGGGTTCTACGAGGTGCATTCAAGTTCTAAGGCCTTCGATTTTTTTTCTAATTAACTACTCACCCAAAATCGATGAAACTGGCGTTACTTCTCGACGTAATCGCCCTGCAGACGTACAAATTTTTCACAACGCTGACGCCATGATTCCATGGCAGCGGTGAAGGCTTCTTTAGGAGTCTGTTTTGACCACTGGAAAATCGCTGAGGCAATAGCAGCACGGCTGGTGAATGTGCGGCCACGGAGAGTGTCTTTCATTGTTGGAAAAAGCCAAAAGTCACTAGGAGCCAGGTCAGATGAGTAGGGAGCATGAGGAATCACTTCAAAGTTGTTATCACGAAGAAACTGTTGCGTAACGTTAACTCGATGTGAGGGTGCGTTGTCTTGGTGAAACAGCACGCGCGCAGCCCTTCCCAGACGTTTTTGTTGCGCTGCAGGAAGGAATTTGTTCTTCATAACATTTTCGTAGGATGCCCCTGTTACCGTAGTGTCCTTTGGAACGCAATGGGTAAGGATTACGCCCTCGCTGTCCCAGAACATGGACACCATCATTTTTTCAGCACTGGCGGTTACCCGAAATTTTTTTGGTGGCGGTGAATCTGTGTGCTTCTATTTGACTGACTGGCGCTTTGTTTCTGGCATCCACGTCTCATCCATTGTCACAACCGACGAAAAGAAAGTCACATTCATGCTGTCGTTGCGCGTCAACATTGCTTGGCAACATGCCACACGGGCAGCCATGTGGTCGTCCGTCAGCATTCGTGGCACCCACCTGGATGACACTTTTCGCATTTTCAGGTCGTCATGCAGGATTGTATGCACAGAACCCAAAGAAATGCCAACTCTGGAGGCAATCTGTTCAACAGTCATTCGGCGATCCCCCAAAACAATTCTCTCCACTTTCTCGATCATGTCGTCAGACCGGCTTGTGCGAGCCCGAGGTTGTTTCGGTATGTTGTCACACGATGTTCTGCCTTCATTAAACTGTCGCACCCACGAATGCACTTTCGACACATCCATAACTCCGTCACCACATGTATCCTTCAACTATCGATGAATTTCAGTTGGTTTCACACCACGCAAATTCAGAAAACGAATGATTGCACGCTGTTCAAGTAAGGAAAACGTCGCCATTTTAAGCATTTAAAACAGTTCTGATTCTCGCCGCTGGCGGTAAAATTCCATCTGCCGTACGGTGCTGCCATCTCTGGAACATATTGACAATGAACGTGGCCTCATTTTAAAACAATGCGCATGTTTCTATCTCTTTCCAGTCCGGAGAAAAAAAATCGGAGGCCTTAGAAATTGAATGCACCTCGTATAGCCAAAAGAGTGGGGGATAGTATGATATACTGGATTGAAGAATAAAACCAATCTGCTTTGAAAAATGTATTGCTTTACTTTTTCAACGCCCCTTGTTTGTTTGTAGTTTTATCCGACTAGATTTACAGCGATTTTTAGTTTTCATTGCTCGAATGTTATTGTTCAGATGGTTCAAATAGCTCTCAGCACTATGGGACTTAACAGCTGAGGTCATCACTCCCATAGAACTGAGAACTACTTTTATGACAGCCGGATTCGTTGAACTGGCGTTAAGTTATTCATATGTCAGAATCCCTACGGCCAGCTATAGTGCACTAATGTGAAAGTGCACTTAATTGTTTTGAAAAGAATACGTTGAACGATTTTAATTTTTCAAGTTATTAGTTTTCATGTTTAAAGAATAGAAAGCTTGGGCAGTCTAGAGCTCCAGTGCTTATGCTAAATACCTGGGACAATTTGAATTTCTTTAAAGATTAGTTGTTCGAAAGTTTAAGGAAAAGGAAATTTTGGGTAATTTAGAATTTCAGTAGTTATTTTTAAATTTTTCGAATGACCTTAAGTTTTTTTTAAAAAATGTTATTATTTCTGATGTTTAAAAAAAAAGGTGGAAAATTTGCGAAGTTCACAACTTCAGGATTATTTGCTTTATTGTTTAAGAAAAAATAGATATGAATTTTCTGTATACTTGTGTACGCCTGTGAAACTAAGAACGCCAATAAATGTTCTGCTACTCTGCTCAGCCGCTTATCACACCAGAACCGTTGCATTCCAGTTTGACCGGCTGCAAAGGTTACCTTTCCCTTTCGAAACCTTAACAGAAGATTCCTGTTATTGTGTTATTGTATTTATTCAACAGAGAATTGAGATGACAAATTAAGTAAGGACACCACACACATCCACGCCCGAGGCTGGATTCGAACCTGCGACCGTAGCGGTCGCGCGGTTCCAGACCGAAGCTCCTAGGACCGCTCGGCCACCCCAGCCGGCCCGAATGTTATTGTCATTTCAGACGATATGTGTATTAATGCCTAAAATGAAATGTGGGCAAGCGTCGTTGATTCATTAAGTGAAATTTTGAGGAAGTGCCTTCGCCACTGTTCAGTGACATCAGTGACTTAAAAAGCTGAAATATAGATTACTATGAAGTTAGCTAATGGTATTCAGTTGCAACAGGATGTTGTCCTCAACGTTTAACGAAGTTCTTATTAACTAATATGAAATAAATCAATGTGTGGCTGATCCTAAGTTTTTTCGTGTTTGACGGAACTGCTTATATTACCAAAACCAGAAATGACAAACTTCCGAAATTGATTGTTTCTGTAGAACTATAAATTAGCTACAATAGTTGCACTGATGAACAATGGCTACTAAGATGAATCACTTTATTTATGCGACTAGTTTCAATCGTAACAGACTATCAGAAAAAATAATCAATTTTTGTGCATGATAATAATATGCAATTAAGAAATTTTTGCGTTAATAATGGGATTCATCACAGTAGTTTCAGCTGATTCACTGCTGCTCTCATTGAGCACTTACAATCTGTGGGCCAGCAGCTTGTATAATTACTTTCATAGTCTCAGTATAATCAAAATTACTTCTCTGTGACTTTACATGTTCAGTACATAAATGGGGATTAAGAGTGGGCTGCACATTCTAGTGTTTTAATCTCCTTTAATAACCACGTCCTTGTAGTAATATTAAAATTAATTTTCTTTCTTTTACTCCTTACCTCTCTGTAGAGAAATGTTGCACGCAAAGGGACAACAATACTAGAATAAAGAATTTGTTTTATACATCAGTAACAGATTATTTACACGAACACTCTACTGTGTACTTGTTGATGTATTCGCAGCCAGATAATGTGACACTGAATTACGAGTAGATACTCTTGCAAACGTATGGTATTAATAAATATAATACTTTGTAATCAAACTTATTTCTGGGTTGTTTTCAATGATCTGAAACTGATCTTGTGGTGTTAGTTCCTACTCCATCTCCAGCAACGAAATAGTAGTGATTGCTTTTTTCTTTCTTTTCCGTATGCCATACCTACTCACTACTCCCACACCAGTAAATGGGCTTGTGATGTCCAGTCCCCCAGACACAAACTCTGTTTGGCATAAACACAAAAAATTTAAAGCATTTTTGGATTGTTTCTATTATTATTATTCACTATTGGAAATGTATTACTTACAAAAAAGCTTTCTAGCGCAATTTGATCCCTCTATCATATACGAACTGCAGCTATTTCTTCCCAGCATTGGTCCACATTATGAGAGCTTTGTAATTACTAGCGAGCCCAAAGGAAAATGTGTAAGTGGAGAAGAGTCGAACGGGGAAACATTCTAGCGAAGGTACTAAACGAAAATGAAGAAAACCACTACCATACTGACTTTGACCAAGGTGAGACTGTTAGGATCCAGCCCTCACCAACGAGTATTCGCTGGAAACCTCCTGTGTAGTGCAGTCGCGAGCATGTATGGAAAGTGTTTGAAGAATGGCGAAACACGGAGTAGGCAATAAGGTGTTGGACGCCCCCCCCTCCCCCCCTCCCACTTCACAAAACGCTGAGGTGGAAAAGTTGCCCGCTGCGAAAGGCAGAGTAATCGAAGATCTCTGCCACATCTGACGACATTGTTGGTGCAGACACAAGTGTTTCGTAGCTCACATTTTAGAAGGTGTGGCTCCGTAGCATACGACCCCTACATGACGGCGTGTTGGCCTAAAAACGCCATTGATTAAGACTGGAGTAGAGGAGGGATCCAGGCAAACGGCTTCACAAAACATTCACCGTGACGACGACACAGGCTGGTGGGGCAGTATTTTCCTATGGGAAGCATTCACTTGCGTTTCCACAGACCCTACCACAAACTGAAGGCGATATGACGATTGCAGACTGTGTGGACATCACCGCTGTCCATCTACAACCCCTCGTGCTTGATTTGTTTCCCTATTGACATGGCGTGAGATGGCATCTTGCAGCTCGATAATTGTCCGCCTCACAACAACATAATCGTCCTAAACTTGACTGCGACTCGTGCAGATTGAACTAATACACTATTAAAACGGAGGGCATAATGTTATGGTCCACCAGAGACGATGCAGTACACCATGCATCCTGATATTAAAAATTGTGGGCCTATATTCGTGTTTGAGCAGAGCAGACAACGAAGTATAGACGGAAAGGATGGTTTGGGGGGTGGAGGGTGGTAAGGGGGCTGTGTATTGCTTTGAAAGCCCATTACGTGGATCAGTTGCCCGTGTTATGAAAAGGTTCCAGGTTCAAGGCCAGTTACTGCACAAGTTTTAAACTGCCAGGAAGTTTCATGTCAGCGCACTTTCCGCTTCAGAGTAAAAATTCATTCAGGATCCAACAATATGATAATGCAAGTCCTTAGTGACTATATCAAAAGTAATGTCTTTGAGTGGTGCCTCAGCTATGCGATCTGGATAGAGAATTACTTTGTCGGCATGACATCCCAGTGGACTCATTTTCTCACTGGGAGCCTTTTATGGGATGCTGTGGTGAGCAGGCATGTATGCATTATACCTAGTCTAAGCAATATTTTCAGCTGGACGCTTAATAGCTGTATACTACGAAAGAGTCAATTTTTCTTTCCATTTTCAGGATGTATACACTCCAAGGCCATAAGAAACGACTAAGCATAGAGGATTTATCCGAGTGGGACGACAATCGATAGATGTGATGTACATGTGCAAGCAAACAAATGATTACAATTTCAAAAAAGTCAGTAACATGTTGGTCCTCTTATGGCCCTTATACAAGCGGTTGTTCAGATTGACATTGTCTGATAGAGTTGTTTGGTGTCCTCATCAGGAATATGTCCAGCTGGCGCCATAGATATTCAGAGTCTCGAGATGGTTGGAGGGCCCTGCCCCTAATGCTCCAGACGTTCTCAATTCTACATCTACATCTTTACTCCGCAAGTTACCTGACGGTGTGTGGCGGAGGGTACCTTGAGTACCTCTATCGGTTCTCTCTTCTGTTCCAGTCTCGTATTGTTCGTGGGAAGTAAGATCGTCGAAATGCCTCTGCGTGGGCTCTAATCTCTTTGATTTTATCCTCATGGACTCCTCGCGAGATATACTTAGGAGGGAGCAATATACTACTTGACTCCTCGGTGAAGGTATGTTGTCGAAACTTCTACAAAAGCCCGTACCGAGCTACTGAGCGTCTCTCTTGCTGAGTCTTCCGCTGGAGTTTATTTATCATCTCCGTAACGCTTTAGGGATCTCTTCTATCAACCCTATCTGGTACGGACCCCACACTGGTGAGCAATATTCAAGCAGTGGGCGAACAAGTGTACTGTAACCTACTTCCTTTGTTTTTGGACTGGATTTCCTTAGGATTCTTCCAATAGATCTCAGTCTGGCATCTGCTTTACCGACGATTAATTTTATATGGTCAGTCCATTTTAAATCACTCCTAATGTCTACTCCCAGATAATTTATGGAATTAAATGCTTCTGGTTGCTGACCTGTTATATTGTAGCTAAATGACAAAGGATCTTTCTTTCTGTGTATTCGCAGCACATTACACTTGTCTACATTGAGATTCAATTGCCATTCCCTGCAGCATGCATCAATTCGTTTCAGATCGTCCTGCATCTCAGTACAATTTTCCATTGTTACAACCTCTCGATATATTACAGCATCATCCACAAAAGGCCTCAGTGAACTTCCGATGTTATCCACAAGGTCATTTATATATATTGTGAATAGCAACGGTCCTACGACGCTCCCCTGCGCTACACCTGAAATCACGCTTACTTCAGAAGACTTCTCTCCGCTGAGAATGACATGATGCGTTCTGTTATCTAGGAACTCTTCAATCCAATCACACAATTGGGGAGAGATCCGGCGACATTGCTGGTCACGGTAGGGTTTCGCAAACCCTCATCGTGTGAGGCAGGTATAATCGCGCTGAAACGTGAGCCCAACATAGCTTGCCATGGCTTGCAAGTACCGCTGTGTGTAAGGGTGCCGTGGATGAAGACCAAAGCTGTCTTGTTATGGAAAGAAATGGCACCCCAGAATATCAGTCCTGGTAGTCGGGCTGTATGTTGAGCGATAGTCCATGATGTTACCCACAGCTGTCCGGGATGTCTGCAGACAGGCCTTCGCTGGTCATCGTAATTAAGTTCGAAGTGGGACTCATCACTGAAGACAATTTTACTGCAGTGAACGACATTCTAGGCTGAAGACGTATCTGGAAAACCCCTAGACAACTGTGATACACCAACCTGTCGCCCGCTATACAGCCTGAGAACCAGGAGTGGCAATCTGTAGTGCAATTTATTTTCGTAGCAGGCCACCTTTGGCTTTCATGTGCGGTGCGTTTACATCACAACCGTACGTAGTTGATAATGTATGCCCCGTTTTGTCCTCGCAATCCATCGTGGACTGACATTTCAGCAATAAATGTAACTGCATCCTATGTTCGGAGTGCGGGACTTCGGCAGGTCGATTGCCAATAATAAAAATACCAACAGCCGTTATTTTGGTTTCATTTGTTAGGCACCCAGTTCCGGCATTACATTATGCCATCGTCTAACACGAGGGTTACTCGATACATGCTGGCGTGAATATGGCATAATGTAATGCCGAATCTGGTTGCCTAACAAATAAAGCCAAAATAACGGCTGTTGGTACTTTATTATTGGTACATTTCAGGAAGCTAATTCCCTTCTGCACATGGCCAGTGTTTCTGCTGCTTGTCACAGTGCTTGCCAAACCATACCATGGTCAATAAGATCACCGGATCTCTCCCCAGCTGAGAACATTTGAAACCTTAGGGATTCTGATGGTCCAAGGTGCCAGCTGCACACAGTTTGGTACGATATCCCTATGGAGGATGTCCAGAAACCCTATCAGTCGATACCAATCCCAGTAACTGCTTGAATTTTTCTTCCAGACGTGGACCAACGCGTTATTGACTTGCTTAGTTTGTGAAGCTCTTTCTCTTGAGTAAATAGTCCAATTTTTCTGAAATTGCAATCATTTGTTGGTCGGTGCATGTAAATCACAGTTACCGATTTTCGAATTAGAATACATATTCTTGATTCATATTGGAGCTAATTCTGTGTGGTAATGTGATTTTTTTTGTGTTTCTGGTATTTATGGAGCTGCTTAAGAGTAAAAACGTATCTTATAATATGGTAGAATTTACCGTGCTGTTTTCTTCAATTCATTTATGCTTACGATTCTGTCCTGATTATGGAGATGTGGCTAGGTGTGATGTATGATTGACGTCTGAACTATTTCATACAAACGGAAGGGTCGTGTTCTAAGCACCAGGCTAAATTCTTGAAAAGGTTATAACTCATTTTGTGGTGTCACCGCCAGACACCACACTTGCTAGGTGGTAGCTTTTAAATCGGCCGCGGTCCATTAGTATACGTCGGACCCGCGTGTCGCCACTGACAGTGATTGCAGACCGAGCGCTGCCACACGGCAGGTCTAGAGAGACGTCCTAGCACTCGCCCCAGTTGTACAGCAGACTTTGCCAGACATGGATCAATGACAAATACGCTCTCATTTGCCGAGACGATAGTTAGCATAGCCTTCAGCTACGTCATTTGCTATGACCTAGCAAGGCGCCATTACCAGTGTATATTGAGATTGTAATTCATGGATAAACAAGAGCGATGTTCTCCAATTATAGATTAAAGTTAAGTATACCAAGAACTACGTTCTTTTCTTATTAGACTCCACTCCTTTAATTGTTCCAGACCTCACGCCAGCCTGCGTGAGCTTAAACGCGTGCATTTCGGCCTCCTCTAGCAACACTGTGTTGGTTCTTCTGCCAACACTTCACATTTTATTATTGTGAGCCGTCGAATCCTTATTGTAACTGTCAGGGAATTTGGTGCCAGTTGCTGATTGTGAAATAGATAATGTGCTTCTGGCCTGGAGCGTTCTTGGTTTTCAATGTTCTCATGAGACAAAAACTATTATTTCGGAGCACCAGACTTTCTGATTTGGAAGGGCGTACATCATCCTCACTTGTCCCACTATGACTTATCCTATGGTTTAAGCCCTATTTTTTCCACATTTCACGTATAGTGTCTGTGAGTTCGGAGATATATTCCCACAATAGCACCGTCACTGTAGGCATTTGAGCGGTGGGGAAGATCGAGATCAGTTCGCGTTAAGTCCCCTTTCTTTCCGTTAAACAGAATAGACTTTCAGTCGCAATTAGACTGTCTCCGAGCCAGATGAGCCCCTTTCAGCTTAAACCAAAACCTCCAGTATATATTCAAGATGTGAGCTATAGCTACAGGCTTACTTCACTTTTTCCAACGCCATTTTATCGACAGTACAGTGCATTTGCAGTTCTCATTTTTACAAGGTCATTTGTAGTTTACTTATGGAGAGCAGTCCTTCATTAGCGAAACTGTTAGTGATGTGGAAACAACATATGATGTAACACGTTGACTGCCAGTAGGTCGAATACGGCCACAGCAGAGCCTCAAGCCTGACTTCGTGTGGTCAGCGACGGCCACAAGCTCCACCCTGTTTGGTGCAGTATGTCTTCGGATGGCCTGTTTCTAGTACATTCACAGTCACATGCGAACTATTGCCGGAAAATATGCTGTGGGTGAACGTGCCCTGTAAATGCGATGTTGGGTTGGAGACGTTTATCACTTTCGTCTTGATCACACCTGCGGCTTCTTTACAGCTAAACATGCTGTAAACCTCTTGCAGTACTATGGATTAATTTTTATATCTGTATTTACCGGGTGATCAAAAAGTCAGTATAAGTATGAAAACTGAATAAATCACGGAATAATGTAGATAGAGAGGTACAAATTGACACACATGCTTGGAATGACATGGGGTTTTATTAGACCCAAAAAAATACAAAAGTTCAAAAAATGTCCGACAGATGGCGCTTCATCTGATCAGAATAGCAATAATTAGCATAACAAAGTAAGACAAAGCAAAGACGATGTTCTTTACAGGAAATGCTCAATATGTCCACCATCATTCCTCAACAATAGCTGTAGTCGAGGAGTAATGTTGTGAACAGCACTGTAAAGCATGCCCGGAGTTATGGTGAGGCATTTGCGTCGGATGTTGTCTTTCAGCATCCCTAGATATGTCGGTTGATCACGGTACACTTGCGACTTCAGGTAACCCCACAGCCAATAATCGCACGGACTGAGGTCTGGGGACCTGGGAGGCCAAGTATGACGAAAGTGGCGGCTGAGCCCACGATCCTCACCAGGCGACGCGCTCAAGGGATCTTTCACGCGTCTAGCAATACTTTGGTTGGTTTTTTTTGTTATAATAAAACCCTATGTTATTCCAAGCATGAGTGTCAATTTTTACCTCTCTATCTACATTATTCCGTGGTTTATTAAGTTTCCAAATTTATACTGACTTTTTGATCACCCGGTAGTTGAACATGGCGTATAGGAAGCCGTGTAGAATATATTGTTCAACGTTCTCTAGGGGCCAACGAGAATTACCACAATCTCACGATCCTGTATGAGGATATACAAAAGGCCATTGGGTGGCATTCACACAAGGAAAAGATAATGGAAACAGAAAAGTGCGAAAGAGATATCAAAGTGTTGCTCGAAAATTTATGTAACTCATCGAAAGTCTAAAGCTTTGAAAAGACCTAATGAAGTAGTTACACTGTGTGACACCTCAACCCACCTTGTTATTCACAGACACACTGATTGCTGTGTACCTGCATCCTCAGTTCTACTCGCATAGTCAATAAATTGTGTACTGTATATGTGATCGTTTCCTTTCTTTTCGTCTATAGTATACTCACTGCTTACAACTATTTTATTTTTCTAATTCATGTTATGAGATAACAAACCTGCGACAGTCGGAATAGTCATGGTGTGCGAGGTTCACCTCTTGCACTGTGACGAGAACAACCTGCAAACATCCTACATCTTTTCAGGATTTTTTTCCAATATGGGACATGTATGAATAAGGATGAAGTAAAATAAATTCATATTATGAAATTTCCGAATTTTTTCTCAACATCACCGGACATGTAGGATCTGTATTTACAATTGCACAAGCGGCTGTATAATGGTATGACGGCGGTGAAAATGTGTGCTAGACTGTCGCCTTAACCGCCTTGGTTATCAATGCTAGAATCACGGCCTGACCCAGCCTTCCATATGTCATCGTCCGTGTGCCACAATCTGGATTTATACGTTCCTTATATTCCCGTACAGGAATGACATATTTATTGAAAGTCGAGGGTGCGGTTTAGCGAATAAATACGAAATAGCTGTGCCTCTGTGAATAGGAAGTACAATGCAGTGTTGTTTCGGACATCCACGCATGTGCAAAGCAACATGCACTCCAACGACTGCAGCCTTCAAGAAATGCCGCAAATGTATTCTCAAATGCCCCCCTTCTTCCAGCGGTCTACAGTACGTATCTAGAAGACCGTAGCGTTCCAAAAGTTTGGAAAAGGGCACAGGTCAACCCCGTTTTCAAGAAGGGACGTCGAACAGATGTGCAGAACTATAGATCTCTAATGTCGATCAGTTGTAGAATTTTGGAACACGCATAATGTTCGAGTATAATGACTTTTCTGGAGACTAGAAATCTACTGTGTAGGAATCAGCACGGATTCCGTAAAAGACGATCGTGTGAAACCGAGCTCGCGCTATTCGTCCACGAGACTTACAGGGCCATAGACACAGGTTCCCAGGTAGATGCTGTGTTTCTTGACTTCCGCAAGGCGTTTGATACAGTTCCTTATAATCGTTTAATGAACAAAGTAGGAGCAGATGGACTATCAGACCAATTATGTGATTGGATTGAAGATTTCCTAGATAGCAGAATGCAGCTTGTCATTCTGAATGGAGAGAAGTCTTACGAAGTAAGAGCGATTCCAGTTGAGCCACAGGGGAGTGTCGTAGGACCGTTGCTAGTCACAATATATATATATATATATATATATATATATATATATATATATATATATATATATATATATATATAAATGAACTTGTGGATAATATCGGAAGTTCACTGAGGCTTTTTGCGGATGTTGCTGTAGTATATCGAGAGGAGAATTGTACTGAAATACAGGAGGATCTGCAACGAATTGACGCCTAGTGCAGGGAATGACAATTGAATCTCAATGTAGACAAGTGCAATGCCCTGCGAATACATAAAAAGAAAGATCCTTTATCAATTAGCTACAATATAGCAGGTTAGCAAATGGAAGCAGTTAATTCCATAAATTACCTGGGAGTAGGCTTTAGGAGTGATTTGAAATGGAATGACCATATAAAATTATTCGTCGGTAGAGCAGATACCAGACTGAGATTTATTGGAAGAATCCTAAGCAAATGCGGTCCGAAAACAAAGGAAGCAGGTTACAGCACACTTGTTCGCCCACTGTTTGAATATTGCTCACCAGTGTGGGATCCGTACCAGATGGGGTTGATAGAAGAGATAGAGAAGATCAACGGAGAGCAGCGCGCTTCGTTGCAGGATCATTTAGTAATCGCGAAACGTTACGGGGTGATAGATAAACTCCAATGGAAGACTCTGCAAGAGAGAGACGCTCAGTAGCTCGGTACGGGCTTTTGTTGGAGTTTCGAGAACATGTCTTCAGCGAGGAGTCAAGCTGTATATTGCTCCCTCCTACGTATATCTCGCGAAGAGACCATGAGGATAAAATAAGAGAGATTAGAGCCCACACGAAGGCATACCGACAATCTTTCTTTCCACGAACAATACGAGACTGGAATAGAAGGGAGAACCGGCAGAGGTACTCAATAACCACTCCGTGACACACCGTTAGGTGGCCTGCGGAATATGGATGTATATGTAGATGTAGAATGCCAAGATGACACAACATCGGCAGTATATTGAAAAGACGATAGCAAAAATTGATGCTGGAGCGGGAATCTAATCCGGATTTTACTCTTTACGCCAGCGGTCGCCTTAATCGCTTTGGCTATCCGTGCACGAATACGGTCAGACCCAAATTTCCGTGTCATCGTCCATGTGGCACAACCTGTAGTGGTACGTTACGCATATTCCCGACCGGGGAAGGACACGTTTATTGAGAGTTGAGGACCTAGTATAGGCGAATAAATGCGAAACAGCTCTGCCTGTGTTATTAAGAAGTACGAAACGATTTCCCTTCGGACGTGCATGCGTATCAGAGGGAACACTGCATCGTACTTCGTAATAACACAGACACTGCTATTTCGAATGATCTGGTATGCCCTGGGCTGTGCTGGCTGGGCTCGGCAATGTGGCCGCTAGCAGTCGCACCGTGCCAGACATGAGACTCTTCTGTGCCCGCCAGCGGACGTGCCTGTTAACATGTTAAGGCAAGTTGTAGTCATGCTTTAAGACAGACACTTTACAAGGAACTCGGGATTTTAATTTACAAAAAAAAAAAAAAAAATGAGCTTCAGTGAGGCCACACCAAAGAGGTCACTCCGTACAAGGTGATTAGACAGCAAGAAGCACTAACATTCTGCGTGGTTTCTGTTTGTTCTATGTCGTGTCTCCCTACCACTTTCGCGCAACGACGCTCTGAGCGTGTTTTTTAGGGAATTGACTAGTTTGAACCTGGGACCTGTTGCTGGTAAGGAGACGCCAGACCACACATGACATGTAGAGTTCAGAAGACTTCAGTGAGACTAGCGATGATATAATCAAATACTTAATGATTTCAGCGTCAGCTCCACTGAACTCCCTGTAAAAGAATCTTAATACTAACTAAATTTAGTGGAAGGAGTTCAAGGCTTTCCTATTTTGAGTTAGCTGGTAAAGTATTGTCGAAAAAGCAGTTAAGTTTACCATTGTAATTTTTATTCTACTCACAAAACATTGTTTATAAATTGCACTATTGATAAAAGGAAATATTTTAATACAGGATGATAAAAACCAACTGCGTTCAACAAAAATGTGGACGAATATTCCCTGAATGGGTTTCCAAGTTCTATAATGGATCGAAGGATGACCTATGCCATATCACATCTACAATCTAGGTTTAAATTAAGTTTCATAAAAGAGAAAACTATCAATAATGGTCTACAGTGACCATCAATTATCTTTAATTACTTATTTAACTTGTTGTAAATTACAGTGGCTGATGTGGCTTCTCAATAACTGCATAACAGAAAAATTATCGCGTTTCAGATTTTAACTTGAAGTAGCAAATGTGAATACCACGAAGTTTACTTGACGATGGACACTAGTACTACGTAAAAAGGCGATCTAACAGATGAGACTTCTGCAGTTCTGAGTGAAGTCTTATGCGCTCTTATGCGGCATCACGTGCCTTCATTACATTGTCGGTGATTAGGGAGTCTCAGGGGCGGCTGGCAGTGCAGCTCCACACACCTCGCCGTCTCGGTAGCAATTCTCTCGAACTTATCCTTACTACTGTTTACCGAAGTTGGTTTAAGAAAAAGGTATCTGGCTGTGTTTTCAACTGACCAATCAGCGTCTCAGTGTTAACCTTAAGCTCTGCCTACAAAAATTCTGTCTGCCCAATGAGAAACGTTATACTTTCTGTGGTGGGGCAATGTTATTAATGTTTGCTACATAACAGAGACTCGTATAGTCTCACTCTAAAACTTACAGCTGGTGTGGCCCTTTTAGTGTTATCGTAAGATCTATACTGTTCTTCTGGAGGCCTCTATCTTTTAACATGGTCTGGGGGGATGGTCTCTTGCCAGTCGGCCGGCGATGCGGGAGTCCCATTGTCCCACTCTTATCGTAGGGCCTTGTAGCCCACACGGTTCTGCTCTCGGCTTCTGTTCTCGTTTCTCCACTCGGAACTGCGTCTGTTACATGGTGGGAAGGTATTGATGCATTTAGACGTTCTTGTGTGCTATTCCATTTTATCACTCATTGGTCGTATTACTTTGGTTAATTTAATGTCATGATTTATTTGGAGCTATGTGACATATTGCCAGATTTGCTATCATGTCAGGGTTTTCATGGAAGGTGTTTGCCAGACACCATACAAAGCATCAGCCGCGCACCAGCCTTCCATGCACCCTGTCGACATAACCGTATTCGGTGATTGAGGGTGGGTGGCAACGGCGAGTGTGAGTGCAGCGCATGGTTGCTCTGAGACCACATCGGGGGCCGCGACCACACTATGGACTACGACCGAGGAACCGTCCAGGACACCCTCACCTAGGTAGCCGCGCTTGTCCCGCTGCAGCGCAGTTCTGCAGCTAGACTGACATGAGTACTCTGCGATTCACACTCATTCCTAAGTACGGCGCTATTGTATAGGCACACTCTGAAAGATTATTGGTGTACCATCTGGACCAGAAGACTTGCCTTCAGTAAGTGCTTTAGGAACTTTCGATTTCATGTTGTCTGTTCTTCTTGATGCGTGTTGTGGACTGACAAGACAGCCAATCAACGAGGACGGGAGGCCGAAGGGCACGCGTAGATCACGCAGGCTGGCGTGAGGTCTGGAACAGGTCAAGGTCTTATAGTAGCAAAAATAGTACGTAGCTTCTGGAATACTTAACTTTAATCCATAATTGGTGGACATCGGTCTGACGGTACATGCATCACAAAATAAATAGGAAATGATAATGGCGCCTTGCTAGTTCGTAGCAAATGACGTAGCTGAAGGCTATGCTAACTATCGTCTCGGCAAATGAGAGCGTAATTTGTCAGTGAACCATCGCTAGCAAAGTCGGCTGTACAACTGGGGTGAGTGCTAGGAAGTCTCTCTAGACCTGTCGTGTGGCGGCGCTCGGTCTGCAATCACTGACAGTGGCGACACGCGGGTCCGACGGATACTAACGGACCGCGGCCGATTTAAAGGCTAGCACCTAGCAAGTGTGGTGTCTGGCGGTGACACCACAATACGTATTCAGGAAATTACAGTTCGACACCTTTGGTGAAGGAATTTCGTAAAACTGTGTTTAATAACTTCCCTGTAGTGGCGCTGTCTTTAATGACTTACCGCCGGCCGGTGTGACTGAGTTTTTCTAAGCGCTTCAGCCTGGAACCGCGTGACCGCTACGGTCGCAGGTTCGAATCCTGCCTCGGGCATGGATGTGTGTGATGACCTTAGGTTAGGTTAGTGTAGGTTTAAGTAGTTCTACGTTGTAGGGGCTGATGACCTCAGATGTTAAGTCACATAGTGCTCACAGCCATTTGAACCATTTAATTGCTTACCATTGGTAAACCATCAGTAGAGATTTTGTGCTCTAAATTTGGCAAGATATCTTTCACTGCTTCTGCTACAATTTTATGACGTGTTTTGTGTACCATGGAGTATCAGTATTATTTCTATTACTTCATTCGGTACAAAACTATCAGCTGCCTCAGATAGCATTTCTCATAATTAAAGTCACATCTCGTCTACACTTACAAAGTTAGTTACGTAGGAGTGGAGATTCTCTCTTAGAAAGCTGTCAAGTAAGCTTTTACCTGCTTTCTTAAACACACATATTTTGCATTTACTTTTGCTAGATTTGAATTTCGCGGTCGTTACTCTCGCTACAACGACCTTGTGGTCACTACTCCCTGTATCTGCATTGATTCTCCTTGTTTGCTTAGAATTATTTGTTCTAAGAGTTGCATTACCATTCGTTGTGAGTAAGAAAGTAAGGTAGAGAGAGAGAAAGCTACTGTGAACACCTCAGTGGTACGGTTGTCGCCATCACAATCGAAAGCAAACCAGCACTGACAACAGTAATACAGGTACATACGCCAACGTCGCAGCCTGAAAATGAGGAGACAGAGAAAGTATGTGAAGATACTGAACGGGCAATGCAGTACATGTAGGGAGATGAAAATCTAATACTCATGGGGGACTGGAATGCGGTTGTAGGGGAAGGGGTAGAAGAAAAGGTTACAGGAGAATATGTGCTTGGGACAAGGAATGAGAGAAGAGAAAGCCAAATTGAGTTCTGTAATAAATTTCAGCTAGTAAGAGCGAATACTCTGTTCAAGAATCATGAAAGGATGGTATATATTTGGAAAAACACTACTGGCCATCAAAATTGCCACATCAAGAAGAAAAGCAGATGATAGACGGGTATTCATTGGAGAAATGTATTATACTAGAACTGACATGTGATTACATTTTCACGAAATTTAGGTCCATAGATCCTGAGAAATCAGTACCCAGAACAACCACCTCTGGTCGTAATTACGGCCTTGGTACGCCTGGGAATTGAGTCAAACAGAGCTTGGATGGCGTGTACAGGTACAGCTGCCCATGCAGCTTCAACCCGATACCACAGTTCATCAAGAGTAATGACTGGCCCATTGTGACGAGCCAGTTGCTCGGCCACCATTAATCAGACGTTTTTAGTAGGTGAGAGATCTGGAGAATGTGCTGGCCAGAGCAGCAATCGAACATTTTCTGTATCCAGAAAGGCCCGTACAGGGCCTGCAACATGCGGTCGTGCATTATCGTACTGAAATGTGAGGTTTCGCAGGGATCGAATGAAGTGTCAAGCCACGGGTCGTAACACATCTGAAATGTAACGTCCACTGTTCAAAGTGCCGTCAATGCAAACAAGAGGTGACCGAGACGTGTAACCAATGGCACCCCATACCATCACGCCCTGTGATACCCCAGTATGGTGATGACGAACACACGCTTCCAATGTGCGTTCAACACGATGTCGCCAAACACAGATACGACCATCATGATGCTGTAAACAGAACCTGGATTCATCCGAAAAAATGATGTTTTGCCATTCGTGCACCCAGGTTCGTCGTTGAGTACACCATCGCAGGCGCTCCTGTCTGTGATGCAGCGTCAAGGGTAACCGCAGCCGTGGTCTCCGAGCTGATAGTCCATGCTGCTGCAAAAGTCGTCGAACTGTTCGTGCAGATGGTTGTTGTCTTGCAAACGTCCCTATCTGTTGACTCAGGGATCGAGACATGGCTGCTCGATCCGTTACAGCCATGTGGATAAGATGCCTGTCATCTCGACTGCTAGTGATACGAGGCCGTTGGGATCCAGCACGGCGTTCCGTATTACTCTTCAGAACCCACCGATTCCATATTTTGCTAACAGTTATTGGATCTCGACCAACGCAAGCAGCTATGTCGCGATACGATAAACCGCAATCGCGATACGATAAACCGCAATCGCGATGGGCTACAATCCGACCTTTATCAAAGTCGGAAACGTGATGGTACGCATTTATGCTCGTTACACGAGGCATCGCAACAACGTTCCACCAGGCAACGCCGGTCACCTGCTGTTTGTGTATGAGAAATCGGTTGGAAACTTTCCTCATGTCAGCACGTTGTAGGTGTCGCCACCGGCGCCAACGTTGGGTGAATGCTCTTAAAAGCTAATCATTTGCATATCACAGCTGATAGTCCATGCTGCTGCAAACGTCGTCGAACTGTTCGTGCAGAATATGGCTCTGAGCACTATGGGACTCAACTGCTGTGGTTATCAGTCCCCTAGAACTTAGAACTACTTAAACCTAACTAACCTAAGGACATCACACACATCCATGCCCGAGGCAGGATTCGAACCTGCGACCGTAGCAGTCGCACGGTTCCGGACTGCGCGCCTAGAACCGCGAGACCACCGCGGCCGGCCGTTCGTGCAGATGATTGTTGTTTTTAAAACGTCCCCATCTGTTGACTCAGGGATCGAGACGTGGCTGCACGATCCGTTACAGCCATGCGGCTAAGATGCATGTCGTCTTGACTGATAATGATACGAGGCCGTTGGTATCCAGCGTGGCTTTCCGTATTACCCTCCGGAACCCACCGATTCCATATTCTGCTAACAGTCATTGGATCTCGACCAACGCGAGCAGCAATGTCGCGATACGATAAACCGAAATCGCGATATACTACAATCCGACCTTTATCAAAGTGGGAAACGTGATGGTACGCACTTCTCCTCCTTACACGAGACATCACCAGCATATAGAAGAGTCAAAACAAAATTCGGAGGAATTAGAAGCAAATCCGCAACATCTGTTTTGGAACGGGAATTCCACGGTTAAATGCAGAGGAGAGAGCGAATATGTGGAAAGACTACAGCACTGATGGCCTCTATGAGGGGGGAGTTGATCTGATGTCATAGAAGAGCAAGCATCAGTTCATTTTGAAGAGATAGGGGATCCAGTAATATATCCAGAATCTAAAAGAGCTTTGGAAGACTAGGGATCAAATAAGGCAGAAGGGGTAGATAAAATTCTATTAGCATTTTTAAAATCATTAGGGGATGTGGCAACAAAACGACTATCCACGTTGTTATCTAGAATGTATGAGTCTGGCAGTATACGATCTGACTTTCTGAAAAATATCATCCACAAAATTCCGAAGAGTGCAAGAGATGGCAAGTGTAAGAATTATCGCACCATCAGCTTAAGAGCTCATGCATCCATTGCTGACAAGAATAATATACAGAAGAATGGAAAATAAAATTGAGGACGCTTTATACGACGATCAGTTTGGCTTTAACAAAGGTAAAGGCACTTGAGAGGTAATTCTGATGTTGTATTTGATAACAGAAACAAGAGTAAAGAAAAATAAAGACATGTACAATAGGATCTGTCGACTTGGAAGAAGCGTTCGAGAGTGTCGGATGTTGCAATATGTTCGAAATTCTGAGGAAAATAGGAATAAGCTATATAGAGAAACGAGTAATACACAATACATACATGAGTCAAGAGCGAATAATAAGACTGGAAGATGAAGATCGAAGTGCTCGGATTACTAATTGTCACTTCAACAATATGGAAAAACACATTCGCAAAGTTATAGCATCCTGCAAGATATGTCAGAAAGCTAAATCATCTACAGTATCACATATTCCACCACTGTATCCCATCATACCGGGTAAGTTAAGACACATGGCAGCAGTAGATCTTTTCGGTCAAATCCCCAGAACAAGTAAAGGTTATAGTTATATTCTAGTAGCCGTAGAACTGACATCCAAATTTGTAACATTTTCTCCACTAAGGAAAGCAACAGGTAGATCAGTATCAAGAGCATTTGTAAGAGATTTTCTGTCAATAGTAGGACATGTACAGAAGATTATTTCAGATAACGGGCCGCAGTTTAGGTCAGACATATGGAAACAAATGTTAGAGAGTAAGACATAACACCAGTTTACATATCACGATATCACAGTTCTTCTAACCCGGCAGAAAGAATAATGAAAGAGATCGGGAAACTTTGTAGAATTTATTGCCACAGAAAGCATACAACATGGGACGAATACATTTCACAGTTTCAGGAAGTAATAAATGCAATACCTAATGAGTCAACGATGCTCTCACCGACTGTAATACTGACGAATAAAGACCCACCAAATAAACTTACTGAAATGATTACTTTTCCAAAGAAGCGTAGACTTCGTCATTGTGAGACAATAGACATGGCATTAGTGAACATTAATCGAGCTGCAGATCGTCGGAAGAGACAGCAGAAGCAGGCAAGTACACTCCTGGAAATGGAAAAAAGAACACATTGACACCGGTGTGTCAGACCCACCATACTTGCTCCGGACACTGCGAGAGGGCTGTACAAGCAATGATCACACGCACGGCACAGCGGACACACCAGGAACCGCGGTGTTGGCCGTCGAATGGCGCTAGCTGCGCAGCATTTGTGCACCGCCGCCGTCAGTGTCAGCCAGTTTGCCGTGGCATACGGAGCTCCATCGCAGTCTTTAACACTGGTAGCATGCCGCGACAGCGTGGACGTGAACCGTATGTGCAGTTGACGGACTTTGAGCGAGGGCGTATAGTGGGCATGCGGGAGGCCGGGTGGACGTACCGCCGAATTGCTCAACACGTGGGGCGTGAGGTCTCCACAGTACATCGATGTTGTCGCCAGTGGTCGGCGGAAGGTGCACGTGCCCGTCGACCTGGGACCGGACCGCAGCGACGCACGGATGCACGCCAAGACCGTAGGATCCTACGCAGTGCCGTAGGGGATCGCACTGCCACTTCCCAGCAAATTAGGGACACTGTTGCTCCTGGGGTATCGGCGAGGACCATTCGCAACCGTCTCCATGAAGCTGGGCTACGGTCCCGCACACCGTTAGGCCGTCTTCCGCTCACGCCCCAACATCGTGCAGCCCGCCTCCAGTGGTGTCGCGACAGGCGTGAATGGAGGGACGAATGCAGACGTGTCGTCTTCAGCGATGAGATTCGCTTCTGCCTTGGTGCCAATGATGGTCGTATGCGTGTTTGGCGCCGTGCAGGTGAGCGCCACAATCAGGACTGCATACGACCGAGGCACACAGGGCCAACACCCGGCATCATGGTGTGGGGAGCGATCTCCTACACTGGCCGTACACCACTGGTGATCGTCGAGGGGACACTGAATAGTGCACGGTACATCCAAACCGTCATCGAACCCATCGTTCTACCATTCCTAGACCGGCAAGGGAACTTGCTGTTCCAACAGGACGATGCACGTCCGCATGTATCCCGTGCCACCCAACGTGCTCTAGAAGGTGTAAGTCAACTACCCTGGCCAGCAAGATCTCCGGATCTGTCCCCCATTGAGCATGTTTGGGACTGGATGAAGCGTCGTCTCACGCGGTCTGCACGTCCAGCACGAACGCTGGTCCAACTGAGGCGCCAGGTGGAAATGGCTTGGCAAGCCGTTCCAAAGGACTACATCCAGCATCTCTACGATCGTCTCCATGGGAGAATAGCAGCCTGCATTGCTGCGAAAGGTGGATATACACTGTACTAGTGCCGACATTGTGCATGCTCTGTTGCCTGTGTCTATGTGCCTGTGGTTCTGTCAGTGTGATCATGTGATGTATCTGACCCCAGGAAAGTGTCAATAAAGTTTCCCCTTCCTGGGACAATGAATTCACGGTGTTCTTATTTCAATTTCCAGGAGTGTAGATTACGAGATTGGCGATAAGGTACTAGTCCGCACCCATTATCTGTCACATAAAGGGATGAACCGATGCAAAAAGTTTGACACATTCCAGAAAGCCCGAATACAGTGAGCTACTAATGGGTTATTTACGTGCACAACAGGTCACCTCGATTCGACCGCAGATAAATACACTGAACATTAATAGCAGTCTTAGAAGGGTTCTCGCAGGATATTTATTTCACATTATGTAAGGTAAGTGAAGCAATTAACAGGACTACTTTAAATGTAAATGTATAACACATACAAATAATTTTCATGCAGTAGTAGCAATTAGATGTATTCTTTAACCCATACATGCAGCATTGTTCTCGTAGTTCACCAAGATAAACCTAGTTTTAATTATAATATAAGTATTGAATATGGGGAAATGTGGATAAATGCTTTATAGGTCATGCAGAGAGCTGACGCTTTTTTCCAGATGCAGAGAGATGTTGAAGTCATGCCGTGCGCTGACGATTATTAACCATGAATATTTTGTTATAGGTAATACAGAGAGATACTGGTGTTATGCCGTGCGCTGATGATTATTAACAATGAATATTTTATTATTGGCTATGCAGAGGGATGACACGAGGTACAAAGTAGAGAGAAGAATGAAGATGTTAGTATGTAAGGAATATAATTTAGTAATGGTTTATTTTGATAATAGGTGACACAGCGCAGTGCAGCACTATGGATGGAGAAACTACATTAAATTGCTTACTGTATGTACTTTGCTATTCGAAAAATTTTTTCTGCATTCAACATATCTTTTATGTCAGATACATACATAGGAAAAACAGATCACACCAAATGTCAGCATACCGATTCGCACTCTACGTAAAACACAAATGTTTTCTCTTATATAACAATGACAATGTGTACTACACAACTCAAACATAATATATAGTTGACTGACAATATGACTCGTAACTGACGAACACATTAGCGAACATACTGAAGTCACAGAAACTGACATAGTTTGTCAATATGTACTTTCATATTTCAAAAACTGTTTAGTCACAACCTGTGAAGTAATATAACAGTGTCCTTATGCAATTATTTATGTGAACATCAGGTTATGATTTATTTAGAGTCACAGAAAATGACATAGTTTGTATAAAGGTACGTGTCTATTTTATTTAAAATGTTGATGCCTAAATGTACAACTAAATTTCACTTTCAGAAATATTTGTTTATGTTATTGACTATCACGTAATGTAATATTTATTGTAGGCTGAATTCACTACAGATGGAAAATGTGTTTTTTATGTAATTGTTTAAAACTACAAACTTTTTCTAGTCCCACAAGGTGACATATTTTGTCCTTTTAAACGTAAAAAAAGAATACGGTAAAGATAATTTTTATGAGCACAGAGGAAAGAGATGATGTAAAATTTGGTAATAACGGTATCAACCACATCCGTGAACCTTGTGAGAAAATGCTTACACCCGTAGCCTAATTCCTGTGCATCCCCATGGTTATGGAGTACAAACAAATTGAATAGTGACCCACATTACTTCAATCTACGATGTTTTCTATGACGTGTGGGCATACCATGATGCACACCACAGTCATGATGTACGTCAATAGGTGCTTGCATACCAAGATGCACACCATCTCTACTAATGGACAATTGGGGTTGGAACTTGTACCTGATGAAGCTGCCACAACTCAGGCAATTCGACGGTTAACTTAGTGTTTGGTTACACTAAAACTATAGATCAAAGAGACGACGGAATCACATGGCGAAACCTGGTGTTGTGCTATGTGAAAGAAAGAAACGGATTTTTGAGTGCATTCACAGATAGTTGCCAGTGCTTTGACCATGCTATCCATTTCCTTTTTTCCCTTCCTTGAATATGGTACTAATAGATGCCAATTTATAATGAAACATAAACTATGCTCTCATTTTTGCCATCTATTACTATTAGAAATATAAATAACTTTTACTTACTGACTCATATTATTTGTATATTTGGATGTATACTCTTTTGAATATTCTCTTTGTTAGACTTAGGAAAACAAATTCTTATGACAGTATATGTATGTGCTTTGTTGAAAGAAATATTCTATCATTAACTTTTTTATTGCTACACATATTTCTATAATCAAATTTTCTCCTTACGTCAAGTCCAAATGACTTAACGACGTAGGAAAATTTTAAGGAAACCCAGTGGAGGGTTATGTAAGACGTGTATATTTATATTGTTTACTGTCAAATCACAATTTATGTAAGACGTTTATATTTTATTAATAGGATTAAGTAGGAATAATTAATATTTGTCATGTAGGAAATAATTGTATTAGCAGGGAATGTCTGCACCAAAGTATTGTAATCAAGAGAGACCGCAAATTGATATAATTTTAAAAAGGGCGAGAGAGACCGCGTATGGATACGTTTTAAGAAAAGAGCGGGAAAGACCGTGTAATCGTAGCAGGGATTGTCTGCACCAGAAAGCATTGTTGGCAGGAGAAACGGCACTTTAGCGTTCGTAGGAAGTCAGTAGTAAGCGAGATGTGAAGCGAGTCGGTAGCAGGTCTGAAGCGAGAGGTTGAGAGGATCGGTGTGCCTGCCAGCCACTAGCTATGATTTACAAAAGATTATAAACGGATGTACAGAGACATCAGATAACTATTATCATAAGAGGAACTAATATTATTGAATTAATTTTTTGAGAAACTCAAGATTACTGGAGGTATGTTTGCGCATTGCTAGTTGTAAGATTATTGTAAAAAGTAAGTCCCATTTGAACGTTTGTAAAATCATTTCATTCAGAATATAATTAACTTTTGTCAGCAATATTGCATCTTTAATTATAATACGTCCCAAAAACCATTAACGTAAAACTTTGCAAAATTTTATTGTTGTCAACAAAAAGTTTAACTATGAATTACGTAATTTCAGTCAAATTAATTATAGAATAACGTCAGCTTTGCTGTTAAAGAATAACGTCAGCTTTGATAATAAATACAGCCACTTACTATGAAAGCCCACCAGCAGCTAATAGAGTATAGTAAAACAGAGTAAGTATATTCATGTCGCAGTTCGATGTAGCAGTCAGATGGCGATCCAGTAACAGTAAAAAAGGTAAGGAACTGTTTTGGGTTATTGCAGATAACGACTGAGGGCCACGACGACGACACATTCTATGTTTCGTCGAAATAATCAGAAAATCACTTTTAATAAGCAGCAATTAAATTTGTACCAGAAGATAGAGAAAGAGAATAAATTTCAAAGGGAAGATTTCATTTGTTCTCATTAAGCAAGAGATAGAAATCCTAAGAAAAGGTTACATAGTTTGTTGTAAAAGGGAACATTATCAATAACACAAGAGGTAAAGAGGAGACGGGAAGGTGTCAACTTGATCCCCTTCGTCCCCTGGTTGCTCCTCTCCTCTCAAACTCCCCCCTCTGCTGCGCCTTCACCGTTGTGTCCCCCATACCCTCCACCTCTACACCCTTCATCTCCTTTCTCAAGGTGGCTTCCATCGACTCCCCTTCCCAGATGATGCCCTCTCTCCCTCCATTTATCCCTTCTATCAACTCTGATCTTCACCTCCCCCTCCCTCCCACTGTCCTTTTCCCAGGCTCCCGCTTCCCCCCTTCCATCCTGCTTTTTCCCAACCTACCCTCTCTCTCTGACTCCCTTCTCTCCCCCGAGTCCTTTTGCTTTCCCCTCCACTGCCTTCACCACTCGTTCTCGTGTCTGCCCTGCCCCCATTTCTATATCCTCTTCCTCCATCAGTTCCCTCATTTTTTGTTTTCCTCTCCTCCCCCACTTCCCCCCCCCCCCCCTCATTCGTTTGGGTCCTTCCCCTGCCCCCATCCCCCATCCACCGCAGTGTCGCCTCTATAGTGCTGTTTTATGTGAATGTTCAGTGTTGTGCATCTCCTGTCAGTGTTGCGACCAGCCACTATACTGTCGCCATGTGCGTTTCTAACTGTTGTGAATAGATACCAGACTGTCGCCGTGTTTTTTTAATTGTGCCTATCCCTGACAGGTGACACATACGTAAGCATCCTGTCAGATCACATGCATCCATTCATGTCCATTGTGCCATTGTGCATTCTGATGGACAATGTGACACCCAACACATCCAGAATTGCTAGATATGTCCCTGACAGTTGACACATACGTAAGCATCCTGTCAGATCACCTGCATCCATACATGTCCATTGTGCATTCTGATGGATAGTGTGACACCCCACACATCTAGAATTGCTACATATTGGCTCCAGGAACACTCTTCTGAATTAAAACCCTTCTGCTGGCCACCACACTCCCGAGACATGAATGCTATTGAGCATATCTGGAATGCCTTGCAACGTGCTGTTCAGAAGAGATCTCCATCCTCTCGTACTCTTGCAGATTTATGGACAGCCCTGCAGGATTCATGGTTTTAGTTCTCTCCATCAGTACCTCAGACACTAGTCAAATCCATGCCACATGATGTTGCAGCATATCTGCATGCTCACGGGGGTCCTACATGATATCAGGCAGACGTACGAGTTGTTTGGCTCTTCATTGTATATATAGTTTAATGCTCCAAAATTGTAATTTCTGTTATGTAGCATCACACTGCTAACAATTTGCAGACATAATAAAAACTGTTTGAAAAGTATGGCCATACCCACCACCACCCTCTTTCAGTTACCCCCTCATATCTATCATTGTCTTGGAAACAGAATGTGACCTCCAGAACATTATCCACAAGTTACAGGGGACTGGAAGTATCCAAAGTTTGCCACTCTAGTATCTTCTGTATGAAAATTTTTGAAACAATTCTCAGAGCAAAATATGCTGAATGGAGTCTCTGAGAGTATTTCACTACACTTATAAGGTATCATGCAGGGGTGCAAGTACCGAATCATCATGTGCCATGTCACTCATTACAGTTGGATAAGTGAACCATGGAGCTTGCCTTTGGTGGGGAGGCTTGAGTGCCTCAGCGATACAGATAGCCGTACCGTTGGTGCAACCACAACGGAGGGGTATCTGTTGAGAGGCCAGACAAACGTGTGGTTCCTGAAGAGGGCCAGCAGCCTTTCCTGTAGTTGCAAGGGCAACAGTCTGGATGATTGACTGATCTGGCTTTGTAACACTAACCAAAACGGCCTTGCTCTGCTGGTACTGCGAACGGCTGAAAGCAAGGAGAAACTACGGCCATAATTTTTCCCGAGGGCATGCAGCTTTACTGTATGGTTAAATGATGATGGCGTCCTCTTGGGTCAAATATTCCGGAGGTAAAATAGTCCCCCATTCGGTCTCCGGGGGGGGGGGGGGGGCTACTCAAGAGGATGTCGTTATCAGGACAAAGAAAACTGGCGTTCTGGGGATCGGAGCATGGAATGTCAGATCCCTTAATCGGTCAGGTAGGTTAGAAAATTTACAAAGGGAAATGGATAGGTTAAAGTTAGATATAGTGGGAATTAGTTAAGTTCGGTGGCAGGAGGAACAAGACTTTTAGTCAGGTGAATACAAGGTTATAAATACAAAATCAAATAAGGGTAATGCAGGAGTAGGTTTAATAATGAATCGGAAAATAGGAATGCGGGTAAGCTACTACAAACAGCATAGTGAACGCATTATTGCGGCCAAGATAGATACGAAGCCCACGCCTACTACAGTAGTACAAGTTTATATGCCAACTAGCTCCGCAGATGACGAAGAAATTGAAGAAATGTATGATGAAATAAAAGAAATTATTCAGATTGTGAAGGGAGACGAAAATTTAATAGTCATGGGTGACTGGAATTCGAGTGTAGGAAAAGGGAGAGAAGGAAACGTAGTAGGTGAATATGGATTGGGGGGAAGAAATGGAAGAGGAAGCCATCTGGTAGAATTTTGCACAGAACACAACTTAATCATAGCTAACACTTGGTTCAAGAATCATGAAAGAAGGTTGTATACATGGAAGAAGCCTGGAGATACTGACAGGATTCAGATACATTATGTAATAGTAAGACAGAGATTTAGGAACCAGGTTTTAAATTGTACGACATTTCCAGGGGCAGATGTGGATTCTGCCCACAATCTATTGGTTATGACCTGTAGATTAAAACTGAAGAAACTGCAAAAAGGTGGGAATTTAAGGAGATGGGACCTGGATAAACTGACAGAACCAGAGGTTGTACAGAGTTTCAGGGTGAGCATAAGAGAACAATTGACAAGAGTGGGGGAAAGAAATACAGTAGAAGAAGAATGGGTAGCTCTGAGGGATGAAGTAGTGAAGGCAGCAGAGGATCAAGTAGGTAAAAAGACGAGGGCTAATAGAAATCCTTGGGTAACAGAAGAAATATTGAATTTAATTGATGAAAGGAGAAAATATAAAAAATGCAGTAAATGAAGCAGGCAAAAAGGAATACAAACGTCTCAAAAATGAGATCGACAGGAAGTGCAAAATGGCTAAGCAGGGATGGCTAGAGGACAAATGTAAGGATGTAGAGGCTTGTCTCACTAGGGGCCAGATAGATACTGCCTACAGGAAAATTAAAGAGACCTTTGGAGAAAAGAGAGCCACTTGCATGAATATCAAGAGCTCAGATGGAAACCCAGTTCTAAGCAAAGAAGGGAAAGCAGAAAGGTGTAAGGAGTACATAGAGGGTCTATACAAGGGCGATGTACTTGAGAACAATATTATGGAAATGGAAGAGGATGTAGATGAAGATGAAATGGGAGATATATTACTGCGTGAAGAGTTTGACAGAGTCGAAACAATGCCCCGGGAGTAGACAACATTCCATTAGAACTACTGACAGCCTTGGGAGAGCCAGTCCTGGAAAACTCTACCATCTGGTGAGCAAGATGTATGAAACAGGCGAAATACCCTCAGACTTCAAGAAGAATATAATAATTCCAATCCCAAAGAAAGCAGGTGTTGACAAATGTGAAAATTATCGAACTATCAGTTTAATAAGTCATGGCTGCAAAATACTAACGCGGATTCTTTACAGACGAATGGAAAAACTAGTAGAAGCCGACCTCGGAGAAGATCGGTTTGGATTCCGTAGAAATTTTGGGACACGTGAGGCAATACTGTCCCTACGACTTATCTTAGAAGCTAGACTAAGGAAAGGCAAACCTACATTTCTAGCATTTGTAGACTTAGAGAAAGCTTTTTACAATTTTGACTGGAATACGCTCTTTCAAATTCTGAAGGTGGTAGGGGTAAAATAGAGGGAGCGAAAGGATATTTACAATTTGTACAGAAACCAGATGTCAGTTATAATAGTTGAGGGACACGAAAGGGATGCAGTGGTTGGGAAGGGGGTGAGACAAGGTTGTAACCTCTCCCCGATGCTATTCAATCTGTATATTGAGCAAGCAGTAAAGGAAACAAAAGAAAAATTCGGAATAGGTATTAAAATCCATGGAGAAGAAATAAAAACTTTAAATTTCGCCGATGAGATTGTAATTCTGTCAGAGACAGCAAAGGATTTGGAAGAGCAGTTGAACGGAATGGACAGTGTCTTGAAGGGAGGATATAAGATGAACATCAACAAAAGCAAAACGAGGATAATGGAATGTAGTCTAATTAAGTCGGGTGATGCTGAGGAAATTAGATTAGGAAATGAGACACTTAAAGTAGTACGGGAGTTTTGCTATTTGGGGAGCAAAATAACTGATGATGGTCGAAGTAGAGAGGATATAAAATGTAGACTGGCAATGGCACGGAATGCGTTTCTGAAGAACTGAAATTTGTTAACATCGAGTATAGATTTAAGTGTCAGGAAGTCTTTTCTGAAAGTATTCGTATGGAGTGTAGCCATGTATGGAAGTGAAACATGGACGATAAATAGTTTGGACAAGAAGAGAATAGAAGCTTTTGAAATGTGGTGCTACAGAAGAATGCTGAAGATTAGATGGGTAGATCACGTAAATGAGGAAGCATTGAATAGGATTGGGGAGAAGAGAAGTTTGTGGCACATTTTGACTAGAAGAAGGGATCGGTTGGTAGGACATGTTCTGAGGCATCAAGGGATCACCAATTTAGTATTGGAGGGCAGCATGGAGGGTAAAAATCGTAGAGGGAGACCAAGAGAGGAATACACTAAGCAGATTCTGAAGGATGTGGGCTGCAGTAGGTACTGGGAGATGAAGAAGCTTGCACAGAATAGAGTAGCATGGAGAGCTGCATCAAACCAGCCTCAGGACTGAAGACCACAACAACCACAACAACTTACTACGTGTTTTAATTAGCATCACCGACCTTTTGTTGTTCTATTTTATTCGCAACTTTTTCGCCTTCTTTTATTGTTGCATCTCCTAATTCTGTTTTTTAACCTTTCTGTAGGCTGCAGAGCGGCGTATTGCGCTGCTGCCAGCCCGTCCCCCCCCCCCCCCCCCCCGCCCCTCCCCTCGAAATCCAATAGAGGAAAGATAAATATACTGACGATGACTTGTGTTGTACTTATATCTAATGATTATTCAATGCTTGCAACAGTTGATAATGGTCTAAGGCCTAAATATAGGTTGTGGAGCAAAACATGTTATACAGTAAAACGACCTTTATACTCGTATCTTTCAAAAAGTTTTATCTACATCTACATTTATACTCCGCAAACCACCCAACGGTGTGTGGCGGAGGGCATCGTAGAGCGAGTTTTATATGACAGTGGCTCCACACAAAAGTAAAATCATTACCAATTACGACTGTAACCATGTTGATTATTCATAAATCTGTCGTGACCGTTAACTCGTTTGTTCTTATTGT
This sequence comes from Schistocerca americana, assembly GCF_021461395.2. NCBI lineage: Eukaryota > Metazoa > Arthropoda > Insecta > Orthoptera > Acrididae > Schistocerca > Schistocerca americana. The sequence goes on along the minus strand of NC_060124.1, from coordinate 468,129,942 downwards.
TACAATCGCGGAATCGTGCACACGACTGATATTATCCATTGTTGCTACTAGATTACAACAACTCGGTTCACTACTCTGGCTTCCATTTTCTCTTTGGACTTATACAAATAACGTAATTGGTCAAGAAATTGTATTAATGCTTGGAACTGATCTCACCTTTCACCATCTAACCGTTCTCTTAATTTATTCAGGTGTTTTGAAATTAGATCATTGTTTTACTTCGATTTCAATTCAGTGACCCCAACAATACCTATATTGAGCCGTACCATTTCGCTTTTCGTATTTTCTAGCTTCATTACCACGTTGACATTTCTGATACCTTTTAAATTACAGGCCACAGTCTGACTTAAACAGTTAAAGAGTCCGCGTAGTGCTGTTATGAGAATGTTAACTGCAACCAGTTGTCGATAACGAAATATGAAATACCGACTGCGACGTACGTCGTAAAGACAGTTGGAGCGCAGGTAGTGCAGGGGTATGCATAAGTATTATTATTATCATTGTTATTATTATTATTTGAGACATCAGTTTTCTGACTGCTTTGTAGCGGTCCGCCACGAGGTCTGCTGTACTAACCTCTTCATCTCAGAGAAGCACTTGTACCGAAGGTTCTCTATTATTTGCTCGATATACTCCAATCTCTGACTTCCTGTACAGTTTCTACCCATTACAGTTCCATGTAGTACTATCAAAGTTTTTCGCGGATATCTTAACATGTGCCCCTTCTTATTGTCAATGTCCCACATTCGTTCATTCCTTCCATGTGACAAATGCTTCTGTACTCTTCCGTTCGGGTTTTCTCACCATGATTTGCTATCATACAATGCAGTACACCTATCATACCTCCCTCGAAATGTCTTGCTCAAATTGAGGCCTATATCTGATACTGATATTCTTTTCTTTTGAACAGGAACGCGATGTTTGCCTGTGCTAGTCAGCTTCTATGTTCTCCTTGCTTCGTCCGTCACGGGTTATTTTGATTCGAGAGTTGCAGAATTCGCACCTCCTCCTGTGTGATTCTTCAACAAATTATGAACTATTACTGTGTGACTCTAGTAGTCTTTTTCAACTCTCATATTCCTCTCTATTAGTCCATATTATCTCGTAACCGTTTGTTCCACTCTTTCCCCTACAGGCGCATTCCAATACCCCATGGTTATGATATCTCCTTTTACATACTATATCACACGTTTAATATCCTCATATACATTTTGTCCCTCTTCATATTCTGCTTGCGACGACGGCGTGTGTACATGAAGTATTGTTATCGACGTTGGTGTTTTGTCTAATCCGATGAGAATAATCTGCTCACAGAACTTTTCACAGTAACCCAATTTCTGCCCTGCCTTCCTAATCATAAACAATTCTACTAACGTAATACCATGTTATGCTGGTTTTGGTAATACCGTATATTCATTTGACTAGACGTCATTGTCTTCTTTCCATTTCGCTTCACTGATCTCCACTATACGTTTTCAGATTTTAAAGCCTACCTACTAAGTTTACACAACTCGCATTCCACCAGCCGTCTCATAGAGTGTTTCCCTTTCATTGGCTGGTTGGATATGTACAGCCGCAAGTAAAACACTAACATCTGGTTAGTTTGCTAGAGCAAAGGAATGAAAAATAATTTAGATAAATAAGACTATTGAAGGGGGGGGGGGACAAACACAGGAAATGGGACCTCTGACAGGTCTCCTGCTTCAAGAGCTGTATTCGCGAAACAGTACAGGGATGCCTTGGAGATCGGCAGACATAAGTTTCCCAGTTGTGTTATTGTATATTTTCGTTTATTTACGCAGCATGCTCCACCTTAATATTTTTAATAGAATTAGATTTAAGTTACCATCTATAGACGTAAGACTCAAGTGATATGGCAGACAGGAGGGAAAAGCTTCACGTGGCTTCGCTCTAAATGACTTACCTGAAAATTACCTTGGAGCAAATAACAGAGAATCGTTTTCTGAGAGTAACACCTTATATATCCTTGTTACAAACTGGACCTAACATTTTCATTTAGCTAAAGTAGAGAGGGAATCAGTGATCAAAAGGCCATATTATAGTACCACTGGCTACAGGTGTCCATTGGAATTTGAAGAAAGCAAGGAAAATATTTCTGCTTAGAGAGTATGACAAGAAACTACTTTTATATTAACTGAAAATAGAAACGTTGTGTACATATAAGAATAGACTAAATGCTCATGCGCTCTATGCAGGTATGTTCCGCACAAATTTCTAAGCGATGGGGAACTCATTCTGTGGTTCACCACTTTGTTAAATAGGCCCTCCGAAAGCAAGGAGAAAGCCGTACAGATGCACAAAACTATAGGCCTACATTGCTGATGTCAGTCCATTGCAGAAAGGTGGAACAGGTATTATGCTTTCCCGTGATAGTAGCTAGAAGCGTATCCCCAGGAGAGACACACAGGGTGCTCAAAAATTCAGTATCCATACGGACACATATGAGAACGGAGCATACAGCAAAGGTATTCCATTAAGCTACCAGCTGTAGGAAACGAATACTGAGTGAGCATTAAGCATGTATAAATACTATCGTAGCGAAGTAGAGGGCCAGTACATTGGCCTGCAGGATACCATGTGCCCTCCCCACTAGACTCCTTCCTGTGACCTCCGAAAATTTGTACGTACACTCACTGGTCAATGTTAATGTGAAACTATTGTCGTTTCCCATGTGTGTCCGTTCAGGGGTGCATCCGGCTATGCCCTCGTTTTACAGTGCGAGACTGCATCGAACTATGTAGGTGACGGATCTTCTGGAACTAGAGGAGATTCATTGACTGGACTGGCATCTTCATCACGCCGGCTTAAATCTCATCTAGAACGTGTGGATTGCGTTAGGAGATGTATTGCAAACATGTTCGCATGAAAAAACGACCATCCATCAGTTGTCAATAGCGCTGGTGGAGGAATGAAACAGCCTACATCAAGAACACCTTACTAAACCTAGGGCCAACATGGGAGCACATTTCCGAGCATGTATTGTTGTCTGTAATGATCACACACTCAGTCAAGAACCACGTCCCGCCTTTTGTAATATCCAATGAACCATCAGAAATTGCGATGACTTCATTGTAGTTACTTTCTTTGAATGAAAGTGTAATTTTTGCTCGTGTCGTTCTATTTTAATTACATCCTGCACTACATTATAGCAATTCTTCGTATGTACCAGGTGTAGAAGTACGAAACAGGAATTTGGTTGCAATAATTACACGTCTGTTGTGTAAAACTAATAAACAATATTTTATTGAAAATAATCTCCATTGCTCCCATCTCTCCGGCAGGCTATGAATGCCACGCGAAAAAAAAAAAAAGTTCCTTTGAAGCGAACCAATTAGCGAGCCATTTCCGTAAATTTTCATACGAATTTAAGCGTTGTTCAGCGACAGCGTGTTGATGAAAATAGAAGATAATCAGACTGAGCCAAGTCTAGAGAATAATCCGCATTACCTAATATTTCCCAACTTAACGCCTCGATCCCTTCCCTGAGCCGTTTTGCTGGTGTGATGGGGCGTTATCATGGAGCAAGATGAGCATGTAATGCTCGATTTAAATCGATCATTTGCTGTTGGTAGCGATCATTGTTAACGGTTTTACCAGGTTTTAGCAGCTCATAATAGATGACACCCTTTTGATTCCACCAAACACAAAGCATTGTCTTTTTTGCAAAACAATTTGCTCTTACAGTGGACGTCGATGGTTTGCCTGGAGTCACCCATGATTTACGACGCTTAGAATTCTCAAAATATATCAATTTATCATCAACTGACACTATTCGATGGAGAAACGACTTTCTTTTGTATCTGGCGAGCAGCATTTAACAAGTGGTCTTTCGATTTGCTTTCTTTCTTTCATTGATCTCATGCAGAAGCCATATTTTCCTCTTTCAGCAGCTTTCCCATAGATTTCAACTGAAGAGAAATGGCTTTCTGTGTCACATTAAATTGTTACGCGAGTTCCTATTGAGTTTGAGTATCATCTTCATCCAATAAGGCCTGCAATTCGTTGTCTTCGAACCTTTTCCGTGGTTTCCTGCGCTCGCCGTTTCTCACGTCAAATTTACCACTTTTTCATTTTTTAACCTCTCGGGACACTGTATTTTCTCAAGAGCATGCTCGCCGAAAGCTTCGACAAGCATTCGATGCGATTCTGATGCATTTTTCTTCAATTATAACAGGAAATCAATGCTGTCCGCGAATCGTGGTTCGTAGACACAAAACTCGACTTGTTTATGGGTTTGAAACAGATACCGATGTATGGAAATTGGGAAACTGTGCGTTGAAATTCGTCGTCAGACGTTACAGGAAACAGATGGCGCTGCAGACGCGGTCTCACGGGCCCTACACTGACTGCTAGCACCATCTATAGAGAAATTCCGGTTTCATACTTCTACACCTGGTAATGTCTAATGTCCAAGTTTCATTGAGCTGTGTTGCTCGCCTGTGTTAAACATATTCAGATACTTATCCAGGTACTTACTCATTGTTGTGTGCTGTCCTCGAGTGTATTCAGACTCACTTATACTCTGCACGCCATTAAAATCCGGTTTAAGTTCCACCACAGTTCGCCTCCTGTAATGCTTTACCAGTCTGCCCAGATGACGACGTCCGACATCTGTAACGCGGGGTGGCCGCTCAACCCCACGATATCTGAACGTGGTTTCACGTTAGTTTCGCCACGTGTTGAAGACACTCACCATTGCACCCCTCGAACACGCGAGAAGTCGTACAGCTTCCGAAAAGCTCGTGCCGAGCTTCCAGGCCTTCACAGTCTTCCCTAGGCCAAACTCAGATAGATTGCGCGCCTTCCCCATTCTAAACACGAACAGCACTCTGCCCGATACCACATGCACAGTGCGAGCCGCGTTTAGTGGCCGCGTTGTTAGCGGCACCATGTCGCGGAATGCGTGGCCCCTCCCGCCGGAGGTTCGAGTCCTCCCTCGGGCATGGGTGCGTGTGTTGTTCAAATGGCTCTGAGCACTATGGGACTCAACTTCTGAGGTCATCAGTCCCCTACAACTTAGAACTACTTAAACCTAACTAACCTAAGGACATCACACACATCCATGCCCGAGAAAGGATTCGAACCTGCGACCGTAGCGGTCGCGCGGTTCCAGACTGTAGTGCCTAGAACCCCTCGGCCACCCCGGCCGGCTGTGTTGTTCTTAGCATAAGTTGGCTTAACTAGCGTGTAAGTTTAGGGACCGATGATCTGAGCAGTTTGGTCCTTAGAAATTGACGCACATTTGAACATTTGCACCGTGCCCGTGTCTGTCTATAAGTTACTCCTCGCCAGGTGATGCTGTTGTCGCCTTGACGCGTTTATATCGTCAGTAGATCAGTGGTCATAATGTTATGGCTGATCAGCATACTGTGTATGCTGGACAACATCCCGAAGCTGCATTTCATCTGTAAAAGTCGTCAGCAGGTTCTTTCAGCGACTCGCACAAATAGCATCATCTACAAGAGAAACACGGGATCGCTGTAGTGCTTACATAGTTCGGGAAGTGGGAATGATTGAGTGAGTATTCAGAGGAATGAATGAAGATTGTGGTTCAACCTCCAGTCGGTGAGAGGGCCATTAGAGATGGAGAATAAGCTCGAGTTGTGGAAGCAAGGGGTAGTAACGCCTTTTCAAAGGAACCTTCTCGGTATTTTCTTCAGACTCTTTTTGGAAACCACGGAAAATCTAATGCTGGATGGTAGCAAGGGGGATGAACTCACCGTCCTTCCAAATGAGAGTCCAGTGTCTTATCAACAGGCTGTTGCGGAGTAGGAGATGATCGTGAAAATGAGGGAAAAACTGGAGCATCTGAAAGCAAGGAAGAAAGTACACCGCAGTCAGTTCTGTACGTGCCACTACATTACCTTCATAATTTTCAGGATATGCAAACTATCAGGCAACAAGATCAGCAGGCGAGATTGCCTTTTGCCGATGTGGTCTAAGGCGGAGTGTTTAATGTCCTCAATTCGCATTTGCAGATGCAACAAATCCTGAGTGATTGTCGAAGAAAGGCAGCAGGTTCGCTTTAGTATCATTGTATGGGCAGAACTTCTGAGTGACGGAAATAATGCACAAGAAATTAAATTGTGCTGCGCCAAAATTTGGTCGCATTTTTGGAGAAATTTACTGAAGCAGTAAGACAATCGCTCTTGGTTATGAACGACGGAGCACGTTGCCACTTTCCTTCCCACATACGACACTCACACGAACTTTCAACTCCACGCTCACCTGAGTGTAACAAATAAAAATTACTGACAGGATTTTGCACATCAATCGGAATGTGCACACCCTACAGGATCATGTGGTCCATGAATGTGGCGATGTCGAAAGGGGCCATATGTGTTCACACGAATGAGCAAGCCTTTGAAAATTGATGATTTATGTGTAAGAATGAGTGATAATTACTATGAGTATCTATAAAATACGATCCTGATACTGTCGGTTCTGACTCATTCTAAACAACCTACATTTATATAGAATTTCTGAGCGAGAATTCTTTCCTTATGTACAGAATCTAAATGACGTAAGACCTACCTGTTACGTGTAATTGTGTTGAACTGCTAATCAACTACGTAACATACTAAATCAAAAATGGTTGAAATAGCTCTGAGCACTATGGGACTTTACATCTGGGGTCCTCAATCCCCTAGAACTTTACATAAACCTAACTAACCTAAGGACATCACACACATCCATGCCCGAGGCAGGATTCGAACCTGCGACCGTAGCGGTCGCGCGGTTCCAGACTGTAGTGCCTAGAACCCCTCGGCCACTCCGGCCGGCTGTGTTGTTCTTAGCATAAGTTAGTTTAAGTAGTGTGTAAGTCTAGGGACCGATGATCTGAGCAGTTTGGTCCTTAGAAATTCACGCACATTTGAACATTTGCACCGTGCCCGTGTCTGTCTATAAGTTACTCCTCGCCAGGTGATGCTGTTGTCGCCTTGACGCGTTTATATCGTCAGTAGATCAGTGGTCATAATGTTATGGCTGATCAGCATACTGTGTATGCTGGACAACATCCCGAAGCTGCATTTCATCTGTAAAAGTCGTCAGCAGGTTCTTTCAGCGACTCGCACAAATAGCATCATCTACAAGAAAAACACGGGATCGCTGTAGTGCTTACATAGTTCGGGAAGTGGGAATGATTGGGTGAGTATTCAGAGGAAGGAATGAAGATTGTCGTTCAACCTCCAGTCGGTGAGAGGGCCATTAGAGATGGAGAATAAGCTCGAGTTGTGGAAGCAAGGGGTAGTAACGCCTTTTCAAAGGAACCTTCTCGGTGTTTTCTTCAGACTCTTTTTGGAAACCACGGAAAATCTAATGCTGGATGGTAGCAAGGGGGATGAACTCACCGTCCTTCCAAATGAGAGTCCAGTGTCTCATCACTAGGCTGTTGCGGAGTAGGAGACGATCGTGAAACGAATGAGGGAAAAACTGGAGCTTCTGAAAGCAGGGAAAAAATACAACGTGGGCAGTTCTGTACGTGCCGCTACATTACCTTCATCATTTCCAGGATATATAAACTATCAGGCAACAAGATCAGCAGGCGAGATTGCCGTTCTGCCGATATTGTCTAAGGCGGAGTGCTGAATGTCCTCAATTCGCAGAGGCAACAAATTCTGGGTGATTGTCGAAGCAAGGCAGCAGGTTCGCCTTAGTATCATTTTAAGCGACTTGTGAGTGATGGAAATAATTCACGAGAAATTATCATGTGCTGCGCCAAAATCTGGTCGTGGTTTTGGAGAAATTTACTGAGGCAGAAAGATAACCGACGTTGGTAATGAACGATGGAGCGCCTTGCCACTTTCCATCCTACATACGACACTGACACGGACTTTCAACGAGCAGATAGTGATCCAAGAAGTCCAGCAGACTCAACTCCACGCTCGCCTGAATGTAACAAGTCAAATTACCGCCAGTGGAGACATTTAGGAGCATTAGGATTTTGTACATCAATCGGAATGTGCACACGCTACAGGAGCATGTGGTCCATGAATGTGGCGATGTCGAAAGGATCCACATATGTTCACACGAGTGTGCTAGTCTTTGAAAATTGATGATTTATGTGTAAGAATGAGAGATAATCACAATGGGTAACTATAAAATACGATCCTGATACTGTCGGTTCTGACTCGTAGCAGTAAATCTTTCTAAACAAACTACATTTATATAGAATATCTGAGTGACAATTCTTTCCTTATGTAGAGAATCTAAATGAAAAGACCTACTTGTTACGTGTAGTTCCGTTGAAGTTATAATCATTTGCTTAATATACTAAACCACTGAAGTCTAAGGACTGTCATAGATATGATGGAGTGCCTAAAGTAGCTACTCCAGTGCACATGTTAGCCCTATACTTAGCCATATTTTTATTTTTCCTTTAGGAATGGTCAGTTTCCTGAACGATTAAAGTACTCAGTAGTAAAGCGGCTTTATAAAAAGGGAGAAAGGGATAATGTGGACAATTTTAGACCTAATTCTATACCATCGGTGTTTGCTAAAGTTAGTGAATAGGCTGTGTATTTAAGGATAATTGATCATTTTATACCACATAATTTGCTATTAAATGTACATTGCGGCTTTAGAAGTCGTTTAACAACTGCAAATGCTATATTCTCATTTCTCTGTGAGGAATTGGATGGGTTAAATAAAAGGTTTCGAACGCTAGGCATATTTTTTGATTTCACTAAAGTGTTTGATTGTCAGAGTTTTGAACGTGGCTGCTTGGTTCAGATACGAAAAATCTTTATACTAACGTTCCTGTACAAGAAATGGTTACAATCGTAGAAAAAAATTTGCGTCATTTCAAAAAAGATCTTTCAGATGAACAAATCACTGACTTCATGAATCTCATCGCAATAGTGGTCAAATACAACTAATTTGAATCTAATGAACAACTGTACCTGCAGTCCGACGGTCTCGTTATGGGAAAACCCTCAGCTGGTATTCTTGCTGATATTTTCAAATCTCTAGAAGAAAAGTTTTTCAGTTGTTTTTCAGCTGCAGCACTAGGCATTCTCTCCTATTTCTGACACGTTGATGATATTTTAGTCATCTACAAGGGACCTACTGATGGCATTGACCCTATTTTCAATCTCATGAGAAAATGTCCTTCACCATCGAACTCGAAAACGTGGCCCGCCAATTAAACATTCTTGACTTAACGCTTACAGAAGAAGAAAATAAAATCTCATTCAATATTTTCCGCAATCTCATAAAAACCCTTTCTTTGACTCTGCTATTCATCGAGCTACTTCTATTCCACTCTCGAAAAAAAAATTCAATGACGAAATCAATTTACTCAAAACGATAGCAGTTAATAACGAATATGAACTTGGCATAGTAAATGATATCCTTAAAAACAAAACTGATCACTGAATCTAACCCAAAAAATATTTTTCTATTCCTTTCTTGGGTCCCATTTCCTATTAGATCCAACGCCTTGCTCGTAATAAATACAACTGCCACGTTGCCTTTTCTACCTACCTCATTCGTAATTAAAATCGTCTCGTTCTCCTTTAGAAAGTTCTGGCGTCTATAAGATTTTCAGCGACACCTGTTCTTCTTACTACATAGGACAAACAGGACGTGTCTTTACAACCAGATATAAAGAACATCTATTAAGAAAAAATGGCACTAGCACCCAAAATTCGTCTTTTGCCGACCTTCTTCTTCAAAAAATGGTTCAAATGGCTCTGAGCACTATGCGACTTAACTTCTGAGGTCATCAGTCGCCTAGAACTTAGAACTAATTAAACTTAACTAAGGACATCACACACATCCATGCCCGAGGCAGGATTCGAACCTGCGACCGGAGCGGTCGCTCGGCTCCAGACTGTAGCGCCTAGAACCGCACGGCCACTCCGGCCGGCGACCGTCTTCTGAAAACAGGTCACTCGCCTAAAGCTATTCACGGTATTAGCGTTTTCGCACACCGACAAGAAAGGGTGTATATTAGATATTCTTGAAGAATTAGACATCTTTCTCGAAATGATAGCCTTATTCTCAATGAGCAGCTGCAGGTGGTTGATAAAAATTTCTTCAACCGTATAAAGCCGTTACTTGACATTTAATTTAGAGTTTCCTCGTGGAGTTACGGAAATGTTTTTTCAACTTAAGTCAACTCATAATTTTTCGTTTATTAAATGGTTTATTGGCTGTATTTCATGTTATATCGTTTTCTACAGGTTGTGTCATTCAGCCCTTTTTGTATTTTCTATAATAATGTTTTCATACTTTAAACTGTACTTCTAAGGTCTGATGTAGACAAAATGTTACATTATCTACCGCTTTTAAACAAAATATTGCCTTTTATGTTACGTACCGAATAATTTCCATCATGATATTCGTCTGTCTTTATTTGTATGTTAAGTAGCCAGTTTGTACTTGTGGCTACTAGATGGCACTCTCGGTGCAATGTTCACCTGCCCGCAGTTGTTAACGCGGGCGCTTCAGTCTGATACTACCTGTGGCTCGACATATGTGAGCAGCCCGTAGTGGCTCGCTTTCCACGGCTTCTACTTTAAAATTGCGACTAACGCTTTTTCGCTTAGTATTTATTTTACACTTGACGTGTAAGTAGTGCTTCTCTTTGTGCTGTTAATTAGTTTTCAGTCTTCAAACTGTATTTCTATGCTTTTATATAAGCAAAAAGTTACGATAGCTGCTGTTGTCAAATGGAACTTTGTCTGCGGGTTCATGTACTAAATACTGTTCATTTTAACATTTAGCTGTCTATATTTTAAATGTTAAGTAGCCTACTTATATCTACTGCTACTAGATGGCGCTCTTGGTGTAATGTTCACCTGCCCACACTTGCTAACCCGGGAGCCTGTCTGTTGCTACCTGTGGTTTTATAAGTACGAGCAGCTCATAGTGGCTCGCCTTTCATGTATCCTTTTTAAAATTTTTGTGACTAAAGCCTTTCTGGCTTGATATTTATTTTATACGTGACATGTAAGTACTGTCTCTTTCTTGTAATGCTAGTCAATACTTACACTTTTATATAAATTTTTCCCACAAATTTGTGATTACGTTATAGGCCACTTTAAATATTTAATTCCTGATGAAGGCACTCATAGAAGCGTTGAAAGCTGGTCAAAAACTAAAAATTGTGACCGAGGGCTTACTTAGTACATCTTTAGTGTCTGATTGTGTTGATAACAAAATATTGCTCCAGAAGTGGGACCATTACAGAATACGGAGAGCAGCTCACAATCGGTTCACCACTTACTTTAAAAACGGACAGCAAAAGGTCACTATTCACAGTTTTGAGAATAGCTGTGATGTGGGGTCTGAGGGGCGTACGATCAAATAGGTTTGCCCCAGGGATCAGTATTGGGGCCACTCCTGTTCTTTGTTTGTACAAGTGATATGCCCTCTAGTATTATGGGTAACTCTAAATTATTTCCGTTTGCTGATGACACTAGCTTCGTAGTAAAGGATGTTGTGTGCAACATTGGCTCGGTCTCAAATAGTGCAGTTCATAGCATAAGTTCATGGCTCTTGGGGAATAAACTAAGGCTACATCACAGGAAGACTCAGTTTTTACAGTTTCTGACACAAATTTCAACAAAACCCGGTGCTTTCACTTCAGAGAATGAGCATATGATTAGTGAAACATAACAGTTCAAATGTCTAGGTGTTCAGATAGATAGTGAACTGTTGTGGAAAGCCTACGTTCAGGATCTTGTACAAAGACTTAATGCTGCCATTTTTACTATCGAACGGTACCTGAAGTTAAGTGATTGTTCATCACGAAAATTATTCTGCTTTGCTTATTCTCATTCGCTTATGTCGAATGGTATTAAATTTTGGGGTAACTCTTGCCATTCTCAAGGGATACTTTTGGCTCAGAAACGGGCGGATCGAGCAATAAGTGGTGTAAGTTCGCGAGCATCTTGTCGACCCCCATTCACGAGTCTGGTTACTTTAACGTTGACCTCTCAATATATATATATATTCTTTACTGTCGTTTCCTGTTAACAATATCAGCTTATTCCCAAGAATAAGTAGATTTCACTCTGTTAATACTCGGCAGAAAGCCAACCTGCATTTGGATCGAACTTCCTTAACTCTTGTGGAGAAAGGTGTGTAGTATACTGTTGCATCCATTTTCAATAAGCTACCACAACAATTCAAAAATCGAAGCTGAAGTGTTTCCTCATGGATCACACATTCTATTCTTTTGAGGAACTGCTTGAAAAATTAAGCTGATTCTTATGTTGTATTGTTGATTGCGTAAACTTAAACTTATGGCTTGACGTTATTTGGGTTCATGAACATTTTGTTTTTATCTGCTATTACTTTGATGTTGTAATTTCATATACTGACACGTTCCATGTCATTGGAGATTTGCTCGTCAATCTAGTCCTATCGAACTTGAGGCGTAAATAAATAAATAATATAAACCTAGCATGTTTTGTACTTAATGCCATGTTGGCATTTGATGCTTCCTTCCTTCATGGTACTATAATTTAGTTTAAAACTGTGTGGAATGCTTGTGTGTTAAATTTATTACGGTGACACCTAACTATTTATCCGAAATTTTTAGTTAGTAGTGTCCCAAAGGATAGCTGTATTTCATATGTATAATTTGTGTATCAAGGTGTAATGTGTAACTCATTTTCCAAATTGGCCTGAATTTTGGTTTCAAACCTATGCGGGAAACCAACACTCATAAATTAAAAGTAATTTGTCACCTTCCTCTACACACTATTACCAGTGTCAAAAAGGGAGTTGCAACTGTGAACTACACCAAGTACCTTAGAAAACCAATTATGTGATCAGAAACCATTCCTCTGTCCTCTAATGCCTCGTGAAATCTGTACCATATGTGCTCTGAACATGATTTTTCCATTGTTTTTATATTAGTTTCCATTGACAGCTCCAATAATGGGGAATCTTCATGATTTCGTAGAAATTTCAATTGAGAACTCTGTTACAATTTTGACAGTTGACCTATAGCTGCTAGTTTCATTAATTTAATCTACTTCGCGTTCAGTTGTCTCTGAAACAGATTGCATATTGGCACACATTCTCCACATACATAGCATCTGCGTCCCAGTTCGGTTAGGATCGCTTCTCCGAAATTCCAACCTGCTATGTTATCTCGTGGCGAGTTGCGCCATTACTATCTCTGAAGGTACAAAAAAAAAAGCAGATGTGTAGAGAGTCAAAGCTTTGATGGGACAGGCATCATACCCGGGAATGTGACATTATGTGTCTGACACGCGTCGGAAAATGTCAGTGCAGCAGTGAGACCACAATGTTTTTTAAGTCCTCCAGCGTTTTTGGGTTAGAATTTTTCAATTCGATCCGAATACCGAGATGCAGGTTCCTGATCGCCCCTCCATGAGGACACCCGAACCCACAAAGCGAAGCCTGTGCACGCGTTTTTGGCCGGCACAGTCATCGTCACACACCCTATTAGTCCGGAACTGGCCCAAGTCAACCTCTGATTGTTCCCAAAATTGAACATGGCAAAGAAAGGACGTGATTAAGCAAACCCAAGAAAGTTGTACTGCAGTACCAAATGCGACTCCAAAAAAAGGCTATAGTGACTGTTAGAAAACACCTTTAAAACGATTTCAGCTGTGTCCTGATTCAGGGGAATAAATACAGTGATTTTGAAAGCATCCATGGCTTTTATTTTTCACAGCCACAGTTCTAACAGAACTGGGATATACTGTGTAGTCATTAATGCTTTCATGTCGATGGCATTCCCTTTCTCTTTTGACTCCATTGGTGATGTCACATCGTGATACTAAGATGTAGTTAGGTACTCTGGTGTTTCAGAGAGAAGAAACTCAATACGTTAAACTACCAAATGAGCTTTAATGAGGCCACAGCAACAAAGATACACAGCGCACGGATGTTAGAGAGGAAGGCCCTTCAACCATGCAACAGCCTTCCGTGGACACCGCCGAGGTAGCCATATCCGTAGCCGATGGCGGGTCCGGCGACAACTGCGGGGGCAGCTACGGCAGCGACTGCGGGGGCGGCGACCACAGCGGGGGCGGCGACGGCGGGGGCGGCCAGCAGTCCGGCCCCCAGGCCGAGGTATCCACGCTTCTCGCGCTGCAGCTCCTGCTGGCAGGACGCCATCGCCACACACGCCACCAGCACGACCACCTGCGAAAGGCCACACGACGAGGCTGTCACTCACTGACACCACCAACAACATACTCAATCTTTGCGGTCTCAGCAGTTCCACGAAAAGATATAATATTTCCCAGGTAGCATTACGCACTATTCCAGTGGGGGAGAGAGGGTTCCATCTGTTAATGTGTGATGCTAAGGAGCACTCATAAGTGCCAGGTGCCTCATGACACCGTTTGGACAGCGACTCCAAGATCATGAAGGAATAACATACGCTAAGATGATAGAAGGAGAAACAGGAGTCGATTTAGAAGAGATGGGGGATCCAGTATTAGAATCGGAATTTAAAAGAGCTTTGGACGACTTACGGTCAAATAAGGCAGAAGGGATAGATAACATTCCATCAGAATTTCTAAAATCACTGAAGGAAGTGGCAACAAAACGACTATTCACGTTGGTGTGTAGAATATATGAGTCTGGCGACATACCATCTGACTTTCGGAAAAGGATCATACACACAATTCCGAAGACGGCAAGAGCTGACAAGTGCGAGAATTATCGCACAATCAGCTTAACAGCTCATGCATCGAAGCTGCTTACAAGAATAATATACAGAAGAATGGAAAAGAAAATTGGGAATGCGCTAGGTGACGATCAGTTTGGCTTTAGGAAAAGTAAAGGGACGAGAGAGGCAATTCTGACGTTACGGCTAATAATGGAAGCAAGGCTAAAGAAAAATCAAGACACTTTCATAGGATTTGTCGACCTGGAAAAAGCGTTCGACAATATAAAATGGTGCAAGCTGTTCGAGATTCTGAAAAAGGTAGGGGTAAGCTATAGGGAGTAATAACAGTGGAAGTTCAAGAACGAAGTGCTCGTACTAAGGAGGGTGTAAGACAAGGCTGTAGCCTTTCACCCCTACTCTTCAATCTGTACATCGAGGAAGCAATGATGGAAATAACAGAAAGATTCAGGAGTGGAATTAAAATACTGAGAACAGCGAGAAACTTAACATCAGGATTGATGGTCACGAAATCAATGAAGTTAAGGAATTCTGCTACCTAGGCAGTAAAATAACCAATGACGGAAGGAGCAAAGAGGACATCAAAAGCAGACTCGCTATGGCAAAAAAGGCATTTCTGGCAAAGAGAAGTCTACTAATATCAAATACCGGCCTTAATTTGAGGAAGAAATTTCTGAGGATGTACGTCTGGAGTACAGCATTGTATGGTAGTGAAACATGGACTGTGGGAAAGCCGGAACACAAGAGAATCGAAGCATTTGAGATGTGGTGCTATAGACGAATGTTGAAAATTAAGTGGACTGATACGGTAAGGAATGAGGAGGTTCTACGCAGAATCGGAGAGGAAAGGAATATGTGGAAAACACTGCTAAGGAGAAGGGGCAGGATGATAGGACATCTGCTAAGACATGAGGGAATGACTTCCATGGCACTAGAGGGAGCTGTAGAGGGCAAAAACTGTAGAGGCAGACAGAGATTGGAATATGTCAAGCAAATAATTGAGGACGTAGGTTGCAAGTGTTACTCTGAGATGAAGAGGTTAGCACAGGAAAGGAATTCGTGGCGGGCCGCATCAAACCAGTCAGTAGACTGATGACACAAAAAAAAGGAAAAAAAAAGGATTCAATTGACGTTGTGACACATACAGTATTAGCAATAGCCTGGCGAGACTAAATTATCAGCACTTGATAGAAAGAACGGGGGCATAAAAATGGCGTAGAGTGTTAAAAGACATCATGTATCTACGAGGGGACTTCAAAAGCATGTGTAGTGTCGTAGCTTAACGATACTGCCAGATCCGGCGCTTCGAAGATTCTTCTTCGTGCTAAGAGCGGTGCCTTGAACATCGCTGCCGTTGAAAGAAACTTCAGAAGCGACAGGACCATGTGATAAGCTGCGGCCACCTGCTTCTAGTGAGAGTTACGGATTGCTATTTGGTGGCGATCATTATTCCAAGTTAACGGCAGCTGTACCGGCAAACTTTCAGTGCATATAGACACACTGTCGGATCAGGCCTCTGTTTATAGCTAGAGCTACGGCTGTAATAAGTGTAGCAACTTTTCACAAAAGCTTGAGCACAACAATTTTATCTAAACTGAATTTGTGTCTAGTAATCTTTTGCTTGGCTACCCGCCAGGGTAGCGGAGAGCGCCAACGCGCTGCTTCCTGGACTCGGGTAGGCGCGCCGGCCCCAGATCGAATCCGCCCGCCGGATTAACGACTACGGCCGGTGTGTCGGCCAGCCTGGATGTGGTTTTTAGGCGGTTTTCCACATCCTACTAGGTGAATACCGGGCTGGTCCCCACGTCCTGCCTCAGTTACACGACTCGTAGACATTTGAACCACATTCACACTATTTCACGATTTACACTAGACGCAGACAGCTGGGGTACACTACTTCCATCCAGGGGGGGTACGGGGTGGCGGCAGGAAGGGCATCTGGCCACCCCTTAAAATTAACCATGCCAATTCCGTACTTAACCCTGCCAACCCTGCGCACAATGCGGAATAAAGGCCGCAGCAAAAGAAAGAATCTTTTGCTTAGCTGTCCAGATTGCTACGGTGATAGATCTTTTGGCCACCTTCCACCCAGCTGTCATTAACAAAGGGGGCATAACGGTTTACTAACTCGCAACACGACAGTAAGTTACAGATGTAGTTCGAACCTAAAACTATTGAGGGACAAGAGGATCTCAGTGTGTTTCCAACCGACACACATCTCCTGCAGTACTATCATGTCCATGACAATGTGCGAGTCAAACGGCGTTGTAACTGGAATCGTACTCCAGAGTTTGTGGCACAGTACGAGTCTTATCTGCATTTAATTTTAATACTACACACATTTAAAGTGTAATTCTAGTGATATATGGATCAGAAGTAATATCGAGCCAAGTCATTATGAAATGGTGCCAACAATTTGACAAAGACCTCACAGAAGTAGTTGGTGGTAATCATGAAAACAGGCCTTCGACATCAAGCACATACTACGATGTAAAGGCAATAAACGTGCTGACTGCCAGCATTCGCAAATTTTCCAACGAAGATTACCTCCACAAAGCGGTCCTGGAATGGCTCCTTGACCACTGAACAGGTTCCTATTGCCAACGAATTGACGACTTGATTTTCTGAAACAGAGCAAGGAGGAAGAAAGAGCAAGGGAATAGGCAGCAGATCATTGCTGCCAGCTGCAAATGACATTTCGATATTGCAGTGGCGAAAGTTCGAATTATTTGCCACACTGGGACTCGAAACCCGGACGTTCCGCTCCTCTAGGAAGGTTTCTTTAACCGTCTCGGCTTCCCGGACACGCCCCCCGTCCGACCCAATTTCTCGTCTTATCGCTCGCTGCATACCAGTGTCACTCGTCCATCACACCTCCTACTCGCAAATTCTTGATTACCGTAGGGGTTCGAACGATATTTGTGCATCCGCACTGAAATATATGTGATAGAGAAATCACGCTCCATTATGTTAATGAAAACCAGTGCTATCTGTTCTATCGGACTAGTTCGACTGAACAGACGACATTCAGTTACGTTAATACAAGTTCATGGGTTGCCAGAAGTCGCCTCGTATTCAATTGAGGAAAGTTATGGAAACGTAGAAACCTCTATATAGCTGAACTTGAAATCCTCTACTCCAGTCAGTGCATATGATTAAGTCTGAACAGGAAAACATGAAATAGGTGCCAATCAGGCTTGTCGTAGCGAAGCAAGTAATAAAACTCACTTATCATTTCTATTGCAGAGTCCCGCAAACGATTGGTTACTATCGCTAGCTACTGACAGATATAGCTCTATTTCGAGTATCAGTCCTTTCTGTAAACGGATCTGAGATGGAGTCTGGCTGCTTGAGTTTGAAGTAGTGAAATAACATGCAAGCCGTGAAACTGGATCGACCACAATTGGAGGGAAACAACTTGACTTTTTGCTGTTAGGTTCCTGCTCCAAATGTTCCATTCAGTTCTTACATGTAAGATATTCTAATATTTTATGGGTCCTCCAAAGTTTAATAGGCTCTAGGAAACATCCAGATATGTAAACAGCGTCGAGGGCTGATAATGTTCCGGTCATCGCACAGATACAACAACAGTATAACATCGTTTAAGGAATGAACTAACAGAGGCAACGGAAAATAGCGATACAAAGGACTGTGTGAACGTCACGGGTACTTTAACCACAGCTACTGCTCAATCTAAACTGCTGCCTCAGTCTGTCGAGCGTCAATGTGCAACTATTTTTACAGCTAATTGAGAGAAAGTAATACTAAAGCGACTCATTGTCATGAAGTTGTACGCAACTAAATTTTAAATACGTAACAGACCTGGGGACACAGTCCACTCCCATACACCTATTTTTGAAGTGCGCATATTCTGTAGCGAATCTGAATTAGACACATCTTGCTGTTCTAATGTACACTTGTTTGTTTTTAATTGCACTGATATATTTAGGATTCTAATCGAAGTAAGAGATGAATTCTACATAAGCACTTTTCAATGGGTTCCTATACAGGGACACTAACTATGCAATGCTGTAATTTACAGGAAACAAAACCATTCATCCTTGATTTAGTTTAGTATTTCAGTAATCACTCGTAAGTTCTTTGCTATCACCGTGCTGGAACAAAATTGACTGTAATGGTTTCAACTACGTAGTTTCTACTCGTTTTCAAATTATGAAATTTACTCCTATCTTCTGTTGCACAAGGTAACTAAGACGCCACTGTTTGATCAAGAAACTCGACAACATTCGGATTCTTTAAACAGGCGGAAGCGTATTCGATTAGTGACAATTTCAAAAGAAATTCTTCAGTACCCCAACATCCACATGTTGTGCAGCTTCATGTCGTGAGGCGAAACATTGAACATTCTTCAGTTATTTTTTCTTATAATTGAGACAATAAGATTTCGCAACAGTACATATCGTATTTAGATAAGCATGCCATGGTCACATTCGCTTACAAAACATACATCTGAATAGGAGTTATTCAGGTAGTGTAACACGGAAGCGATTACACACTCCAACTTCATACTGTGTCACGTATACAGAAGCTGAACAACGGATCTAACGACCTTGTCATGAACAGAATGATAAAAAGTGGTTCTCCTAGGGAATCTTTTGAAACCCCTTAATCTAAAGAGGAGTGTGTGGCATCAAAATCAGTTCTGATTTGTGTAATTTTGCGAACATTACGTTCTGCCGACTATTTGTCATGCTACTGCTTTAAAGTCAGCGAAGTGTTGTTGGTGCAGCAGATGAAATACACAAAATAGTAAATGACACTTATTTCTGCAGAGAAATAACTTCTCATTAATTAAAAATATTATTCAGCCTAGTCTGAAGATTAACAGTACCAGATTGCGTATCTTACACGTTTAGATGTGGCTCTGAAATATATCTAACGTCATTATTAGCTTACAACAAAAAATGACTGTGGTAGGTACAGATGTCGAGTCAGGATTCTGTATACATTCTTCGTACTATATGTAGGTAACAACGAAATTCTACCTGAGCTATACTGCCTAACAACGGCAGAGAAAATAGACGCTATGTCGGCCATGATACAGTTCTCTCATAACTAATCACTACATAGGTTAAGTCACATTATTTTGCTAGAAGAGACAATTAGAGTGTTGTAAGTGTCCTGGAATACTTTCCTTCTCTGTTGGTGGGACATCTTCCGTGTTGCATTAAACGGAGATAAAGAGAAAAGATAAAGAGAAAATGGTGTGTGGCTCATTTGGGGTTTGTTTACTCAGCGTGGAAGTCTCGTTTTTATGATCCACTTCTCAAGATGAAAAGTTTGAAAATTCGTAACGCATTGCAAAACATTTGCTATGACTATTTTGAGGACCCAGCTTGTAGGTTCAGTTGAAGAACATATCAGTTGCTGCTGCTCACATATCGGATAGTGACCAAGAAAGTGTAATTAGAATGATTCAGGCTTGTGCAGACATGTAGTGACGGTATCTATTGATAAAAATCCGACAAGGAATTGTAACAGGGAGACAAACATAGCACGTCTGGTTGCGGACTACAGGTGTAGATAAAAAAGACAGGGACCCTCATATACGATCCATGTGCAGTGGAAAGGTCCTCGTAACAACTCAGTCAACATAGTTGGTGTTGGCACCCCTTGTAGAACAGTACTCAAGTTCGTACGTAATTTGGATCTATTGATAGTACACATTTATATCAGTGAGCTGATTATGTTCGACTCTCCAGACGAAAACAGCCACTTACCAAGAACTTCATGTTGCTGTGTGGATAAGGTTGTTGCTGTGGGAGCAGACTGTACCTGCAGACCGCAAGCGGCTGTCTTTTATATCCTACTGGAACATGGGCGGCGGTCAGTGCCACAGCGGGCGGCCTTCCGCTGCTGCACTGTCCACTGCTAGAACTGGTCTACTTCTAGGCCGCCTGTGTCTGCCAGTGGCAGTCGGAGGCGTGGTTCTTTCACTCAGGAGAAAGGTTTGTTCCTGTACTCAAGTTTGTAGCCTTTGTAACCTTGTCATCGAAGACAGGTTTGATGCAGCTTGCAAAAGAAGTGATTTTTTTTCCACCAATGTGCGAACATGTGTTGTCAAGGCAAATCATGTCTATATCTACATCAACATCTACATTTATACTCCGCAAGCCATCCAACGGTGTGGCGGAGGGCACCTTACGTGCCACTGCCACTGCCTCCCTTTCCTGTTCCAGTCGCGTATGGTTCGCGGGAAGAACGACTGCCGGAAAGCCTCCGTGCGCGCTCAAATTTCTCTAATTTTACATTCGTGATCTCCTCGGGGGGTATAAGTAGGGGGAAACAATATATTCGATACCTCAACCAGAAACGCACCCTCTCGAAACCTGGACAGCAAGGTACACCGCGGTGCAGAGCGCCTCCCTTGCAGGGTCTGCCACAAGAATTTGCTAAACATCTCCGTAACGCTATCACGATTACCAAATAACTCTGTTACGAAATGTGCCAGTCTTCTTTGGATCTTCTCTCTCTACTCTGTCAACCGACCTGGTACGGATCCCACACTGATGAGCAATACTCAAGTATACGTCGAACAAGTGTTTTGTGAGCCACCTCCTTTGTTGATGGTCTACATTTTCTAAGGACTCTGCCAATGAATCTCAACGTGGCACCCGCCTTACCAACAATTAATTTTATATGATCATTCCACTTCAAATCGTTCCGTACGCATACTCCCAGATATTTTACAGAAGTAACTGCTACCAGTGTTTGTTCTACTATCATATAATCATACAATAAATGATCCTTCTTTCTATGTATTCGCAATACATTACATTTGTCTATGTTAAGGGCCAGTTGGCACTCCCTGCACCAAGTGCCTATCCGCTATCCGCTATCTCTCATAGATAAAATAACGTTTCCAAAAGGCAAATATATTACGTAATTAGTAATAAACATGTCAAAAGGAAGATACTTCATACAGTGAGATGACAATAGCCTGTAAGGGCACATGTACATTTTAATAGCTTTTTGCAAAATGTCAATTTAATTACAATCCAAAATATCGAACAGATGTCTCTATAACTTTCCCAGAACGTATACACAGTCTTCTTAAAATTGCTTGCTTAAAAAACATTTTCTTCTACAATGAGCGACCGCACCAAACTATTAATTTTTTGTTATGTTACTCTGCAACGTAATTTCGACGTAACGTTCATCTCCTGAGAACACTTTCAACATTTCTATAATTTCTAGTGAATGTGTGGCCTTTATGCTGATATGAGTTAGTATAAAAACATTCTTCTCACAACAATCAAAGCTTATACCAATTTGGTGTAATTATTTTACGAAAAATGTAATATACGTAGTGTTAACAAGAAGGGTCAAATGTTTTGAGTGTTCGTTTCAGCAAGGAAAACTCGTCCAGTAGACGTGGCACCGGAAAGGCAGTGTGCTTTTATATTTTGCTGTGTAGCAGTATTGTAGATGGTTTCTTTTGAGATATGTGATTCGAGCTATTACGTAGTACCAGACTTGTCAGTGATTGCTTCTGTCTAGTAAACTAATTGCAACTGAAGGTATGTATTATAGTGCACTTCTAGCTTCTCCAGTCGCTTCACTCTTGTGTTTACTCTTACTGCACTATATTAATTACGAATTATTCAGTATGTTTTCTTTTCTGTTTTGTACTACTTTTTGCTGATAGTGACATGATACTCAATACGTGATTTTCCGAAAACGATTTCTTCTTTGATTCTGCAAATAGAAGTGAAGTACATTCCCGGCCCTCTACCTTAAAAAATGTCCACTTCGTAAAAAACCATGAGTTAAGTTCTGCGGTAGATTTGTTCAGGTTCTAGGGGCACAGGTTTCCTGGCTCCTCAAGAGGTAAACAGTGGACGTCCTCTCAGTCAGCACCTCTGAAAAGCCTCAGAGGGTTGTTGAAAAATCACAGTGTGACACAACTCGAACCACGCAGCTTACTGCAGACTTCATAATGACCGGACTAATGTGTATACAGGGTACTGAGATATTGAATACATCAAAACATATTCCCAACTCTGTCGACTGATGCCAAAACAACGACTGAGTTAAATTCTGCAACCAAATGCCACCATCTTCTGCGAGTGAATGCTTATATTATGTTCACTGGACTTGTTTTTCTTTTTTTGCCACTACTGCCAGTACTGCCACTTCTCAAATTTGTCGACTTTTTTTTACCCTCCGTATATTATTTTAACAGTGGATAGTTTTTAATGAGCATCACAATCAAACAACTTATACTTCTCTTATTTTTATACTCACTTTCCTCACGAAAACGTAGCAGTAAAGATCACTGAAGGAAAACTTGTAAGGCTCTTTCGTGTTTAGAAATATGCCGTTACTTTCCAGACACGAACCTTGAATGTTTAGGCTGTACAGTTCGGCTGATAGGTCGAGTGTGAGGCAAGCCTATTAACTGTCTTCATTACCACTGAAATTGGGGACTCTTGGTGTTGTTAGCGGGAACAGTATAACCAGTACAGTTTTTGTGGTTGCCGCAGACATGTGCCAAGTGTTGATTTTCAGATATCAGTCATCGCTGTTAAAGTTAATTATTATTGAAGTTACATTTGTCAGATATCAGTAACTGTCAGTTATCGTACAAGTCTTTAAAACTGGATTATATTTACGATAAGGTTTGTCTGTATGTAGGATTCTTTTCTGCTTTGTATGTCATTCTAATTAATATTCAAACTATTAAGAAATAGCTGGGATATACGAGGGGTGTTCAGTAAGTATTGCAACTTTTTTTCTCCCTGCCATTTTCGGTTGAAAATGCAATTCAATGAAGTTCCCATAGATAACGGCGCTGTACGTTGCCTTCAAAATGACGTCTGTATGGAGGGGTGTTCCAAGTAGAGCCATGTGACTGAGTTTCTTTCAGCGGAGAATCAGAGCTTAAGAAATATACATAATCGCTTGCAGGATGTCTACATAGACCTGCCAGTGAACAAAAGCACGGCGAGTCGTTGAGTGATGCTTTTGCCATCATCGCAACGAGGTCGCGCAAACCTGCCCGATCTCCTGCGTGCCAGCTGGCCGCACACAGCCTCAGAAAACTGAAAAAAGAGAAAAAAACCGACTTCAGAGCGTTCTTCGCCAAAAACCGAACTAACTTCTCCTTTTACGCGAAAGCGCGAATCCCCACACAAGTCAACCCCCGAGAGGAGCTCAGAAAACTTCATTTTACTGTTCTTCCTCATCCACTCTACAGCCCAGATCCCGCACCTGTCGTCTTCGGTCTGTTTGCCCCAATGAAGGATGCACTGAAGTTGATATATAAGTTATATTATTATGAAGTTAACGACTGACATTCAGTAACAATAGGATGTTATCCAGTAATATTTAACGATGTCCTTATTTATCAACATGAAATAAATCAATGTATAGCTGATTCTCAGTTTTTCATGTTGGCAGGAACAGCTTGTATAACCGAAACCAGAAATGACGAACTTCGGAATTTGATTGTTCCTGCACAACTATAAATTCGCTGCAATTGTTGCACTGATCAACAATGGGTGCTAAGATGAGTCACTTTATTTATGCAACTAGTTTCAATCGTTACAGGTTATCAGTAACAATAATCAGCTTTTGTGCATGACGATGACATTTATTGCGTTAGTAAAGGGGTTCATCATAGCAACTGCGGGTGGTTCACTCTTCCTCTCATTGAATATTTACAAGCTGTGGGGCAGTATCTTTTACAAGTACTATCCCAGTCTCAGCATATTCAGTCTTTTTCTGTGTGACTTTACATGTTCAGTACATGAAAATGGGGATTAAGACTGGGCTGGCTATTCACCTTTAATAACCACGTCCGCGTAGTGACATTAAAATTCATTTTCGTTCCTTTACTCCTTATCTTTCTGTAGAGAAATGTCACACTCATAAAGACAGCAATACTAGAATCGTGAATTTGTTTTCTACAGCAATAACAGGTTATTTAACGAATGCTCTACGGTGTATCTGCAGCCAGATAATATGATCTGAATGAGATACTCTTGCAAACGCATAGCATTAATACATACAACACTTTGTAATCAAATTACATTCTTGGTTGTTTTCAATTACCTGAAATTAATCTTGCGATGTTCATTCCTATTTCATTTCCAGAATTGAAAGAGTAGTTCAAATGGTTCAAATGGCTCCAAGCACTATGGGACCTAACATCTGAGATCATCAGTCTCCTAGACTTAGAACTACTTAAACCTAAGTAACCCAAGGACATCACACACATCCATGCCCGAGGCAGGATTCGAACCTGCGACCATAGCACCAGCGCGGTTCCAGACTGAATGGCCTAGAACCACTCGGCCTCAGCGGCCGGCGAAAGAATAGTGGTTGTTTCATTCTTCCTTCTCCGTATGCCCTATCTACTCCATCTCTCTCACACCACAACAGAACATGAGTTTGTGACCTCAAATCCCCCAGACACAAATTCTGTGTGGCATAAATGCAAAAAATTTAAAATACTCTTGGTACTGTTTCTATTATCATTCACTAACGGAAATCTATTGCTTACTAAACGGCGTTCTAATGCAATTTGGTCCTTCTGTCATATACAAACTGCACCTATTTCTCTGCAGCGTTCGTCCATTATTTTGAAAGCCGTGTTATTACTAAAGAGCCGAATGGAAAATGTGTAACTGGATCAGAGTCGAATGGGGAATCATTCTAGCGAAGATAGGGACGCAAATGGAGAAAGCCACTGACGTACTGACTTTGACCACGGTGAGAATGTTATGGTCCAGCCCTCGTGAAAGAACATTTCGCTAACGGTAACGCTGGAAACTTCCCTTGTGTTACTGTATCGAGCATGTTTGGGAAGTGATTGAAGAATGGTGAAACACTGAGTAGGCGATAAGTTGTAGGACGTACACGCCTCATCACAGAACGCTGGAATGGAAATATTGCCCACTGAATAAGGCAGGGTAATCGAAGATCTCTGGCAGATCTGACGACATTATTGGTGCAGGCTCAGGTGTTTCGTAGCACAGTGTTCAGCTCACATTTTAGAACATTCGGCTCCGTAGCATACAACTCTTACATGATGGAGTGTTGGCCCAAAAACGTTGTGGATTACGATTGCAGTAGACAAGGGATCCAGGAAAACGACTTTACAAAACGTGCACCGTACCGCCGACGCAGGCTATTGGAGGCAGTATTTTCCTGTGGGAAGCATTCACTTGGGCTTGCAAAGAACCTATTACGAACAGAAGGCACCATGACGGCTGCAAACTTTGTGATCATCAACACTGACCACCTGCATCCGTTCATGCTTGATGTCTTCCCCGATAGAGGTGGCGCGAGAAGGCATCTTGCAGTTGGATAATTGTCCGCCTCAGAAGAGCATAATCGTCCTAAATTTGACTGGGGTTCATGCAGAATGAACTAACACGCTATTAAAAAGATGGGCGTAATGTTAAGTTCCATCAGAGAGTATACAGTACGCCATTCATCCTGACAGTAAAATTTGTGAAAGTATAATTGTGTTTAAACAGAGCAGACAACGAAACACAGCCGAAAGGGAGATTTTGGGGGTTTGGAGGGGGGAGCGAGGCATGTGTAGTATTTTGACAGCGCAGTAGGTGGGCCAATTGCCCGCGTTACAGAAAGGTCCTAGTTCAAGTCCCGTTACTGCACACAGTTTTCAACAGCCAAGAAGTTTCCTGTCAGCACACATTCCACCGCAGAGTAAAAATTCATCCAGGAGACAACAAAATGGGAATTAATGTCTGGACTATTCACACAAACTGAAGGGTCGTGCTTTACGCACCTGGCTACTGTGAGCCTTCCAATCCTTATAGTGACTATCAGGGAATTTTTTGCCAGTCTCTCGTAGTGAAATAGATAATGTTCGTTCGTTCTTAACTTACAGTGTTCGCATGAGACAAAAATCATTGTTTCAGAGTACCACAGTTTCTGATTCAGAAGTGCGTACATCATCTTCCTTCCACTATTATTTATCCAGCAGTTTTAACCAGATTTTTCCACGTTTTCTATATAGTGTCTGTGCGTCCGGTGATATATCTCTCAGAATAGTACCGTCACTGTAGATATTTGAGCGACGGAGAAACATGAGATCAGTTCGCAAGTAAGTTCACTTTCTTCCCGTTAAACACAGTTGCAATTAGACTCTCTCCGAGCTAGATGACTCCCTTTCATTTTAAACCAAAATCTCCAGTACATATTGAACAGGTCGGCTAAAGCTACAGGAATACTTCACTCTTACCAACGGCATTTTATCGACAGTACAGTGCGCTGTTATTACTTATGGAGAGCAGTCCTTTATTAGCGAAGCTCATAGTGATATGGAAAGAAGATACGTAACAAGATGTCTGCCAGTAGGCCGAATACGCCTGACTCCGGTCAGCCTCGGCCACAAGCTCCACCCTGTTTAGTGCAGTATCTAATTGGATGACGTGTTCCTAGTGTAATTACAGTTATATGTGGCTTGTAGCCGGAAAATATGTTGTGGATGGACGTGTCCTGAAAATGCGATCATCAGTTGGAGACATTGATCACTTCCATCTTGATCACACTAGCGGCTTCTTTACAGCACAACGTACTGTAAATTTCCCGTAGAATATATTGTTCAAAATCCTCTAGGAGCCAACAAGGATTACCACACTCTCATGTTCCAGTATCAGAATATGCGGAAGGCCACTGTCTGACAGATACACAAGGAAAAGATAAGGAAAATAGAAAAGTGCGAAAGAAATGTCAAAGTTTTACTTGAAGATTTGTGAAACTGAAGCTTTGAAAAGAGCGAGTCAAGTATTAACACAGTGTGACAACTCATACCACTTTCCTATTCGCAGTCACACAGTTTGCTGTTTACCTGCATCCTCACTACTACTCGCATAGTCAAATAATTATGTATTCTGTACGTCATCGTTTCCTTTCTTTTCGTTTATGGTATACCCATTGTTTACAGATGTTTTATGTTTCTAATTCTTGTTGTGGGATAACAAACATCAAACAGTTAGAATCTTCATGGACCGCTATGTTCATATCTTGCACTGTGACGAAAACTACCAGGAAAATCCTACATATTTTCAGGGTTTTTTACAATATGGGACATGTGTGAATAAAAATGCAGTAAAATAATTTCATATATTGTGATTTCCGAATCATTTCTCTACATCATCTGACATGCGGGATCTATATTCGCAACTGCACCATCGACTGTGTAATGGCACGACGACAACGAAAATTTGTATAGGACTGGGACTCGAAACCGGGTTTTCCGCTTTACACGAGCGGTCGTCTTAAACGCTTTAGCTATCGAGGCACGAATCACCATACATTACGTACATCATTTCTAACATATGAAAGCTATCAGGTAACAAAATCAGCATGCGAGATTACCGTTCTGGAGTGCTGAATGTCCTGAATTCACATATGCCGATGCAACAAATCCTCGGTGATGGTCGAAGCGAGGCAGCAGTTGCGCTTTAGTATCATTGTACGGGCAGGAATTGTGAATGACGGGAAATATTGCAGGAAAAATTAACATGTGCTGCGCCGAAATCTGGCCGCGTTTAAGACAACCGATGTTGGTTATGCACGATGGAGTGCCTTTCCGCTTTCCATCCTTCATACGACACTAGCGCAAACTTAATACGAACGGATAATGATACAAGAAGTCCAGTGGTAGCGTGAACTCCACGCTTAGCTGAATATAATGCCTCAGATTACTGGCAATGGGGACATTTAGGGGCGTTTGGATTTTGCATATCAGGTGAAACGTGCACGCGATACAGGAGCATGTGGTCGATGAATGTGGCGAAGTCGAAGGGGAGCCATATGTGTTCACACGACTGTCTTTGAAAAATGATGATGTATGTGTAAGAATGAGTGGCAACCACAATGAGTATCGACAACACACAATCCTGCCGCTGTTGAGTTCTGAACTGTCGCAGTAAATATTTCTAAGCAAGCTACATTCGTATAGAAATTCTAAATGAAACTTCGTTCCACATATACAGAATCTAAATGCCGTAAGACCTGTATCGTGTAGCTGTGTTGAAATGCTAATCATATGCATAACCTGGTATATGGTATACTTAACGCCATGTTGACATTTGATGCTTGCTTCCTTCATGATACTACAATTTAATGGTCAACAGTGTGGAATGTTTGTGTGTTACATTTTATTACAATGACACCTATCTATTTTTAGACAATTTTTAATTACTGGTGTCCCAAAGGCTGGCTGTATTTCTTATAATGTGTGTCTCATGGTTTAATACGTAACTCATTTCCAAAAATTGGGCTAAATTTAGGTTTCAGACCTATACAAAAAACTGGCACTCATAAATTAAAATTAATTTGTCGTGCAAACTGCTCCCTGTACACACTATTAACTGCGTCTAAAAGAAAGTTGAAATTGTCAACTACAACAAGTACCTTTAAAAACCAATTATGTGATCAGAAACCGTTCTACTGTCATCGAATCCCTCCTGAATACTCTACCATATGTGCTCTGAATATGATTTTTCCATCGCTTTTACATTAATTTCCATTGAGAGCTCCTATACAGGAAATCTTCACGGTATCTTTAAAGTTTCAACTGAGATTTCCAGTACAAATTTTGAAACGGAACTTGTTGTCCCGTTCCATATTTTCTTGAATAAATCCTGGCACGTGAGAACTATTGCGAGTGCTTTTTATTCAGCAGAAGTAATTACTAGGGTAATATATTGAGCAAGCAGTATAGGAAACAAAAGAAAAATTCGGAGTAGGTATTAAAATCCATGGAGAAGAAATAAAAACTTTGAGGTTCGCCGATGACATTGTAATTCTGTCATAGACAGCAAAGGACTTGGAAGAGCAGTTGAACGGAATGGACGGTGTCTTGAAAGGAATATATAAGATGAACATCTACAAAATCAAAACGAGGATAATGGAATGTAGTAGAATTAAGTCGGGTAATGCTGAGGGAATTAGATTCGGAAATGAGACACTTAAAGTAGTAAAGGAGTTTTGCTATTTGGGGAGCAAAGTAACTGATGATGGTCGAAGTAGAGAGGATATAAAATGTAGACTGGCAATGGCACGGAAAACGTTTCTGAAGAAGAGAAATTTGTTAACATCGAGTATAGATTTAAGTGTCAGGAAGTCTTTTCTGAAAGTATTCGTATGGAGCGTAGCCATGTATGGAAGTGAAACATGGACGATAAATAGTTAAGACAAGAAGAGAACAGAAGCTTTCGAAAAGTGGTGCTACAGAAGAATGCTGAAGATTAGATGGGTAGATCACATAACTAATGATGAAGTATTGAATAGAATTGGGGAGAAGAGGAGTATGTGGCACAACTTGACAAAAAGAAGGGACCGGATAGTAGGACATGTTCTGAGGCATCAAGGGATCACAAATTTAGCATTTGAGGGCAGCGTGGAGGGAAGAAATCGTAGAGGAAGGCCAAGAGATGAATACACTAATCAGATTCAGAAGGATGTGGGTTGCAGTAAGTACTGGGAGATGAAGAAGCTTGGACAGGATAGAGGAACATGGAGTGCTGCATCAACCAGTCTCAGGACTGAAGACCACAATAACGACAACAACGTACAGAAGAGAATGGACCAAGCGTTTATTTATTTTTTTATTCAGTCGTTCATTCATTTTATGTGTGCCACATTTCCTAGTTGCCATTCCTTTATGCGATCTGGGTTGTGTGATTGAAATAGTTAATGATGTAGCAGAAAGCGTAATCAAAGTTCGTAGCTGTGCATGCGTAGAATGGTTCTCTGGTAGGATAGTACCAACCCCTTAGACGTGAGGAAGTTGAGCAGAGATGGTGGGAAAGGCAGGTCAAAGAGCTCGCAAAGTCTCGCGGTTCGGCTCTGTTAGGCTGGCGAATCTTCCTCCCACAATCTCTTGAACGAAGTTCGGTTAGGCGAGGTGTCCGGTCGTCTCTTGATCCTGGGACCCGGCACTGAACAGACGTGCAGACGCAGCTCTCGATTTGGTAAAGTAACAAATGTATTAGATTGTGTGAAATCAGTTCAGTAATGAAGTCCAGTTGTTCAAATCGGATCAAGATAATCATTAAACCCCCATAACGGAGTTTATTTTCACAGTTTATTCACATTTCAGTAGAACTTTAGGTTTGGACTTTGGTCACGCCAGCACCATGGGCCTTAAGCTCACGGTCATTATTATTGCTCTCCGCTTAACGGAAATCCACTTATTAAATGTGTTTTAATCTGCTCTTACATTTTCAGTATTATTTTGGGGGACTTTTATTTATTTTCTATATGTTACATTGTGGACTTCTTTTCGCGCCATGTGGTAGGTCGGAGCAACCGACACGTTGACTCTGTGTAGTTTCGAACTGAAAATGTATTGTAAACGATGGATAACTATACGATACTGCGCGAGTGTAAATAGCGAAAGATTAATCTTGTGTTTCCGTATTTATCCGGATTTTTGTTGCCCACTAAATCTTGGTCACGTGTGAAGTAATAATGTTTCGTGTGCTCCCCCATAACTATTTGATTTTTGGCACTGTTGTGCATTACGGAATATACACCGCTTAAGCTCATGAATTTAGCACAGGATCCGATTTTAATGCCCTTTGACTTCAGAAAGACTTCTGAAATTCTCTTCCACCCTGACCTAGTTAACTTGTAGCGTCTTTGCTCAAATTGTTTTGCGTTCCCAATAGCAACTTAATACAATAAGCATGGGTTTCGGTGTAATTGTGTGTTTGTAGAAAATTACGTTGAAGCCTGGTCTGCGCTCCAGTCTCTGATTCCATAATGACGTGGCCGAACTGAACGATGTTAACTAGTGAGACCAATTGTGATCATGTTCATTGCAACAGAAATAAGTCCAGTAGTTTAAACGCCATTGATGCTGAAAAAATATCTTTTAAGCCATATCTTTTGCTAGTTATTTGCTCCCACATCTCAGAGAATAGCTCAAAATCAGTACCTCAGTCAAATCCTGGGTCACGACATTAAGAAAATAAAAGCTATATATGTTGCCTAGTAAGCCCTGTATAGGTACGTTCTGTAGTATCCGTTGCGTGCTAATTTTTACTGGTTGGTCAAAACCTTCCACTAGAAATTATTAATACCCGGCAATAAATTTAAGGGCCCAGCAATTTCGTGAGCCACACGAACTTGAGAATCCATTTACTACAGACGGTAGCTTACAGGAGCCGTAAGAGAGAAATGCAACGACAACTGTCCTCCTAACAGGTCCAATCGTACCACCCACATCTAAAAGAGCAGTTCACAACATGTCTCCGCGATTAGTTGTCACGTTGCAATTTAACAGATGACTTATAGCTGCTTGTTTCTTTAATTTAATCTACTTCACGTGCATTTCTCTACAAAACATGTTGCATATTGGCACAGAATCTTAATATACACAGCATCTGCGTCCCAGTTCCGTTAGGATGCTTGTTATGTGAAATTCCAAACTGAAGTGTTATCTCGTAGCGAGCAGCGACGTTACTATCCTTGAAGCTTCAAGAACAGCTGTGTAGAAAGTCAAAGCGTTTCTGCCGCTGCCATCCTACCTGGGAATTCAACACTACGTATCTGACACTCGTCGGAAAATGGTAGTGGAACACTGAGGTAACATCGAGTTTTTTTAGTTCTCCAGTGTTTGTGCCCGAGAATTCGGCGAATTCGACCCGAGTAACGAAAGGCAAGTTCCTGGTTGCGCTTCAGAGAGGACACCCCAGCTCACAAAGCAAAGTATGAGCACCAGGTTTTGGCCGGTAAATGGATCACATACCGTATTTGTCCGGATTCGGACACAACCAACGTCTGGTTATTCCAGAAACTGAATATGGCAACGAAACGACGCGATTAAGGAACACAAGAAAATTATACTGCAGTACTAAATGCAACTCCAATAAAGGACTAGAGTGACTTTTAGAAAATACGTTTAAAACGATTTCAGCTGTGTTTGGATTCGGGGAAAGACTATTTTGAATTAATACAGTGATTTTGTAAACTTCCTTTTGTTTTATTTTTCATAGCCACAGTATTCGTGGAACTGGGACACACTGTGTAACCATTAACGGCATCATGTGGATGGCACTCCCTTTCTCTGTTGACTCCATTGGTGATGTCATATCATGATACTAAGATGTAAATAGGTACTCTGGTACTTTAAGAGAGAAAATGACAAAGAAACTCAGTATGTTATATTACAAAAAGGAGCTTTAATGAAGCCACAGCAACAAAGAAACACAATACAAGCTGGTTAGAGAGGAAGGCGCTTCAACCGTGCACCAGCCTTCCGTGGACACCGCCGAGGTAGCCATATCCGTAGCCGACGGCGGGTCCGGCGACAACTGCAGGGGCAGCGACGGCGGCGACTGCGGGGGCGGCGACCACAGCGGGGGCGGCGACGGCGGGGGCGGCCAGCAGTCCGGCCCCCAGGCCGAGGTATCCACGCTTCTCGCGCTGCAGCTCCTGCTGGCAGGACACCATCGCCACACACGCGACCAGCACGACCACCTGCGAAAGGCGACACGACGAAGCTGTCACTCGCTGACACCACCAACAACATACTCAATATCCAACTCTTCAGGCTTTCCCGGAGAGATCTTGACATGTGGAATAATCGGGTCTACTGCCGGATGTTTCTGTCGCTCTGGCATAATATTTCGGCCACGTAACTCGTTGCCTTCTTCAGGTGCTACCTGAGACTGTCTCAGGTAGCACCTGAAGAAGGCAGCGAGTTACGTGACCGAAATATTGTGCCATAGCAACACAAACATCCGGCAGTAGACCAGTTCATTCCACATGTCAATATCCTCAATTTTTGCGGCCTCAGCAATTCCACGAAAAGATATAAAATTTCCCAGGTAACATCATGCACTATTCGAATGGGGGAGAGAGGGTTCTATCTGTTACTGTCTGATGCTAAGGAGCACTCATAAGCGCCAGGAGCCTCATGGCACAGTTTGGACAGCGACTCCAAGGTCATGAAGGAATAGCATACGCTAGGATTTACTTGACGTTGTTGCACATAGGTTATTAGAAATAGCCTGGCGAGACTGTATTATCAGCATTTGATAGAAATGACTGGGGCATAAATAGGCCGTAGAGTGTTAAAAGGCTTCATGTATCTACGAGAGGACATCAAAAAGCATGTTTAGTGTCGTAGCTTAACGATACTGCCAGACCCGGCGCTTCGAAGATTCTTGATCGCGCCACAAGCGGCGGTTTGAACATCGCTGCCGTTGAAGAAACTCCAGAACCGACAGGACGAAGTTATAAGCTGCGGTCACCTTAAGACCAGTTCTCCGCTTCTACTTGTAGTTCCGTGGTTCTAGTGGGAGTTCCTGTTGCTCGTTGGTGCCGACCATTACTCCAAATTGTTCATAGCCCTACTGGCAAATATTCAGTGTGTATAGATGCACGCCCGGGTTAGGCCACTGCTTGTAACTAGCTACGGCTGTAACAAGTGACAGTAGTGTAGCAGTTTCTCGGAGTAAGTTGAGTACAATAACTTTATTTAAACTGAATTTGTGTCTAGTATTCTTTTGCTTGCCTGTCCAGATTCTTACGGCAACACATCCTTTGGTCATCTTCCGCCCATTCGTCGTAAAGGTAGCGAACGCGCAGCACGACAGTAAGTTACAGATGTAGTCCGAACCTAAAACTATTGGGGAAAAAGAGGAGTTCACTGTCAGAAGAGAGCACTTGTTCTCGGTCTCCAGCCGACCGATTTCTGCTGTGGTACGCTTAACTGGAGCATCACAGTGTGCGTGTCAGGTGGAGTGGTAATTCGAAATCTATCTCAAAGTCGAAGTATGTGGAACAGTACAGTACCATTCTTGTTGGCAGTTTATTCAAATTCTACACCGATTTTCAATAAAATTCTAGTGATATATAGTCGCGCTGTCTAAGGCGCCTTTTCACGGTCCACGTGGCTCCCTCCGTCGGAGGTTCGAATCCTCCTTCGGGCGAGGGTGTGTGTGTTGTCCTTACCGTAAGTCAGTTACGTTAGATTAAGTAGTGTGTAAGCTTAGGGACCGATGACCTCAGCAGTTTGGTCCCATAAGATCTTACCACAAATTTCCTAGTAATATCGAGCCTAGTCATAGTGAAATGGTGCCAACAATTTGACCAAGAGCTCACAGACGTAGTTGAAGCTCATCGTGAAAACAGGCCATCGACGTCAAGCACAGACCACAATGTACAGCCAACAGAAGAACTGATTGGCAGCAGTCGCAAATTTTCCAACGAAGATAACTTCCACAAAGCGGTCCTGGAATGGCTGCTTGACCATTGAGCAGAGTTCTATTGTGAAGAAATTGAACGACTGGTAAAACGTTCCCATCGTCACCGTTGTTTGCAGATTTGGCGGCAATAATGAAATAAACTGTCATTTGTCTCCGTCACTTTACACTGTAGTGCAGCATTAAATAAAACTTACTTGATTTTCTGAAACAGAGGAAGAGGGAAGAAAGAGAAACTGGGTAGGTGGCAAATCACTTCTACGAACCACAAAGAACATTTCAGTATTGCAATGGCAGAAGTTGAAAAATTTTGCCGAATCGGGACTCCAACCCGGAAGTTCTACTCCTGTAGGAAGTTTTCTTTAACTGTCTCAGCTGCCCAGACACGCCCCCCTCCCGACCCAAACACTCGTCTTGTCGCTCGCTGCTTACCAGCTTCCCCGCATCTCGTGGTCGTGCGGTAGCGTTCTCGCTTCCCACGCCCGGGTTCCCGGGTTCGATTCCCGGCGGGGTCAGGGATTTTCTCTGCCTCGTGATGGCTGGGTGTTGTGTGATGTCCTTAGGTTAGTTAGGTTTAAGTAGTTCTAAGTTCTAGGGGACTGATGACCTACGATGTTAAGCCCCATAGTGCTCAGAGCCATTTGAACCATTTACCAGCTTCCCTCGTCCATTATACCTCCTACTTGCAAATTCTTGATTCCCTAGGGATTAGAGCGATATTTCTGCATCCGCGCCGAATCAAATATCATAGAGAATTCGCGCTCTATTGTATTAATGTAAATGAGTGCTATCTGTTCTGTCGGA
The DNA here is from genome assembly GCF_021461395.2 of Schistocerca americana. Lineage (NCBI taxonomy): Eukaryota > Metazoa > Arthropoda > Insecta > Orthoptera > Acrididae > Schistocerca > Schistocerca americana. Next base: position 468,094,272 of record NC_060124.1, on the reverse strand, counting down.
CTTGTTCGACTGAACAGGCGACACTCAGTTACATTAATAAAAGTCACATGGGCTGCCAAAAGTCCTCTCGTATTCAGTTGAGGCAATTTATGCAAACATAGAAACTTAATTACAGCTGAAGACTAACTTGAAATCCTCTGCTCCTGCCAGTACATATGGTTAAAACTGAACAGGAAAATATTAAGTAAGTGCCAAACAGGCTTCTCGTATAGACACCTACAAGCAAGAAATTTCATTAGCCATTTCAGTTGCAGAGTCCTTCTGCAAACGATTGGTTACTGTCGCTAGCTACTGACAGACATAGCTATACTCCCAGTTCTAGTCCTTCCTGTAAACGGATCTGAGATGGCTTCCGACTGCTAGAGTATGTAGTAGTGAAGTAGTGAAGTAATATGCAAGCTGTGAAGTTGGATGGACCACACTTGGACGGAAATAACTTGACGTTTTTTTTTTTATCAGTTTCCTGTTCCAAATGTTCCATTTAGGTCTTATATGTAAGATAATCTAAAATATTTTATGGATCCTCCAATGTTTCATTAGGTTCTAGGAGGCTTCCAGAGATGTAAGGTGTCAAGCTCTCATAATGTTCCTGCCATCACTCAGTTACAAGGACGATATAACATCGATTAAGGAAGAAACTAACAGAGGCAACGGAAAATAGCAAAACAAAGTACTGTGTGATAGTCCCGGTTATTTTAGCCACAGGTACATACAGGAACTGCATCGGATTCAATCTAGTCTATTGCCCTAGTCTGTCAAAGTTAAGGGCGTCAATTAGTAACATTTTTACAGGTCATTGTGAGGAGGGAATCCTAAAGTGACGCATAAACATTATGTTGCCCGCAACTAAGATTTAAATGGTTCAAATGGCTCTGAGCACAATGGGACTTAACATCTGAGCTCATCAGTCCCATAGAACGTAGAACTACTTAAACCTAACTAAGGACATCACACACATCCATGCCCGAGACAGGATTCGAATCTGCGACCGGAGCAGTCGCGCGGTTCCGGACTGAAGCACCTAGAACCGCTCGGCCACCGAGGCAGGCTAGGTTTTAAATACGTAACAGATATGGGTACACAATCCATTCCCATATAACAGTTTCTGAAGTGCCCATATTCTGTAGTGCAATTACACTAGATACATCCTGCTGTTCTAAAGTAGATTTGTATATTTTTAATTGCAGTGATACATTTGTGGATTGCAGTCATAGTATGAGATGAGTTCTACATCAGGGGTTTCGAAAGGATTTCTGTACAGGGACCCTAACAATGAAATGCTGTAATTTACAGGGAACATAACCATTCATTCTTGATTTAATTCAGTATTTCAGTAATAACTCGTGAGTTCTTCGCAATCACCGTGCAGACTCAAAATTGACTGTAATGGTTTCAGCTACGTGGTTGCTACCCATTTGTAAATTTTTTATGCAATTTACTCTTTTCTTTTGTTGCACAAGGTAACTCAAGCACCACTGTCTGACCAAAAATCTCGGCAACATACGGATTCTTGAAACTGGGGAAGCATATTCGGTTGTTGGCAATTTCATGAGAATGTTCTGGAGTATTTCATTCCATATTTTTCGCAGCTTTATATAGTGAGGCGAAACGCTGACCATTTTACAATCAATTTTTGTTAGGACTGTGACCATCAGATTTCACAACAGTACAGCTCGTATTTAGTTAAGCAAGACGTGGGCACTTTCTCCAACAGACCGTAAATCTGAACAGGAATTTTCAAGTGATGCAGCACGGAATCGATCGTACTCTCAAAGTTCATGTTATGTCACACATACAGAAGCTGCACAACGCTTCTAACGAACTTATCTTGAACAGAGAGGCAAAAAGTAATTCTCATAGGAAATCTGCGGAAACTCAATGTTCTGAGGAGTGCAGTTTGTGGGAACAAAATCGGGTATGATTTATGTAGTAGCGTAATTATAGCCAAAATTACCTCCTACTGATTATTTGCCATGCTACTGCCTTAAACTCAGCGAAGTATTGTTGGTGTATCAGATGAAATACAGAAAATAATAAATGACACTTATTTCTGCAATAAAATAACTTCTCATTAGTTTGAAATACGTTATTCGGCCTAGTCTGAAGACTAACAATACCAGGTAGAATATCTTACACGTTTAGCGATGGCTCAAATGTCATTATTAGCTTACAACAAAAAATTACTGGGGCAAGTACAGATGTGTGGTCAGGATTCTGTGCACTTTCTTCACATTATATATAGATAACAACGAAATACTACCTGAGCTACACCGCTTAACAACGGTAGAGTAAATAGACACTATCTTGGCCATGATACAGTTGTCTCATAGTTAATCACATAGGTTATCTCATATAATCAAGTCACGTTATTTTGCTACCAGGGAGAACTAGAATGTTGTAGGCCGGCCGTTGTGGACGAGCGCTTCTAGGTGCTTCAGTCTGGAACCGTGCGACCGCTACGGTCGCAGGTTCGAATCCTGCGTCGTGCATGGATATGTGTGATGTCCTTAGATTAGTTAGGTTTAAGTGGTTTTAAGTTCTGAGAGACTGATGACCTCAGATGTTAAGTCCCATAGTGCTCAGTGCCATTTTGAATCTAGAATGTTGTAAGTGCCCTCGAAAAATGCTACCTTTCTGTTGGTGGGTCATTTTTAAACGGAATAAAGAGAATACACAAAGAAATGATGCGCCGCTCTTTTAGGGATTGTTTACACAGCGTGGAAGTCTCCTTCAAGAGGGGGTAGGACGTCAAACGGTCCGACTTGGAGCAGGAGAGGCACCACAGGACATTTTAATTTCAGCTGTCTATACTTTTACAAATAAATTCATAAAACATTGTCAGCATGACCAGGAAGGATTCTGAATTCACACTCATAGCAGTGGAAGTTCTAAAACATAACGAAGTAATTTTTTTTAATTCTGAAATTTCATCATTTTTTTTCACTTACTAATGGCAGCATTTGTTGCTATAGGTACACTTTTCTTCATAAGTAAGAGAGATTCTTCGATGAATTTTGCACAGCATACAAACCATACGTAGAGGTGTATGAAACTCTAGAATTTTCCAAATATATTAAAAACTGTAGTAAAAGTTGAGGTAATTAACTATAAAATTTGTGTTTTTTCTAAACATGAACTTTAAAATATAGCAACTCATTCGTTTCTTCATAAATTAAATAAATTCTAGAGTTCCATACACCTCTAGGTATGGTATGTCTGCTGTGCAAAATTCATAGAAGAATCTCTCTAACTCATGAAGAAAAGTGTACTCATAGCAACAAATGCAGCCATTAGTAAGTAAAAAAAATGATGAAATTTCACATGTAGAAAAATTGTCATGTTTTCGAAGTTCCACTGCTATGAGTGTGAATCCTGGATCCTTCGTGGTGATGCTGAGAAAGTTTTATGAATTTATTTCTAAAATTATAGACACTGGAAATTAAAATGTCCTTTGATGCCTCTCCTGCTCCAAGTCGGCCCGTTTGACGTCCTACCCCGCTTAAATGATCAGCTTCTGAAGATGGAAGGTTTGAAAATTAGTACTGCACCACAGTAACATTTGCTATCACTATTTTGATGGCCCAACTTATAGGATAATTTGAAGGAGATATTGGCTGCTGCTGCACACATATCGGATAGTGACCACGAAAGTGTAATTAGAGTGATTCATGTTTGTTCAGCAGCTAATGCTAAATATCCGCCAAGGAACTGTAAGAGGACAGCCAAGCATCCCATATCTGGTTGCGGCCTACAGATGTGGATGAAAAAGGCGGGGCCACTCATATACGATCCGTTCGCAGCGGGAAGGTCCTCGTAACAATTCAGTCAACATAACTGGTGTTGGTACCCCTTGTAATACATTACTCAAATTCTCAAGTGATTTGGATCTATTGACAGTACACATTTATTTACATCAATGAGCTGATTATATGTCACTCTCCAGAAGAACACAGGCACTTACCAAGAATTTCATGTTGTTGTGTGGATAAGGTTGTTGCTGTGGGAGCAGACTGTACCTGCAGACCGCTGACACTTGTCTTTTATACCGTACTGCAACGTGCGCGGCGGTCCCTGCCACAGTGGGCGGCCTTCCGCTGCGGTACTGTCCACTGCTAGAACTGGTCTACTTCTAGGTCGCCTACATCAGCCAATGTCAGTCGGAGGCGTGGTTCTTTCACTCAGGAGAAAGGTTTGTTCCTGTAGTCGAGTTTGTTGCCGTCGTAACCTTGGCACCGAAGACAGCATTGATGCAGCTTGCAAAAGATGCGATTTTTTCTCAGTAATAAAGGGAACAGGTGCTGTCAAGACAAATCACGTCTGACTATATCTGCCGGTCGGAGTGGCCGAGCTGTTATAGACGCTACAGTCTGGAACCGCGCGACCGCTAGGGTCGCAGGTTCGAATCCTGCCTCGGGCATGGATGTGTGTGATGTCCTTAGGTTAGTTAGGTTTAAGTAGTTCTAAGTTCTAGGGGACTGATGACCTCAGAAGTTAAGTCCCATAGTGCTCAGAGCCATGTGAACCATTTTTGACTATATCTATCATAGATAAAATAACTTTTCCACAACAGAAATATACTACGTAATTTGTAATAACAGTTTTAAAAGAAAGATACTTCATACAGTGAGGTAACAATAACCTGTAAAGGAATATGCACGTTTTAATGAATTTTACAAAATTCAAATTCATATTATTGCACGTCAAAATATTGAGCCAATAAAACTTGCCCAGAATACATACACCGTCTTGTTAAAATTGAAGTGTAAAACTTGTTTAGCCGGCCGTTGTGGCCGAGCGGTTCTAGGCGCTTCAGTCTGGAACTGCGCTGCTTCTACGGTCGCAGGTTCGAATCCTACCCCGGGCATGGATATATGTGATGTCCTTAGGTTAATTAGGTTTAAGTAGTTCTAAATCTACGGGCTGATGACTTCAGCTGTTAAGTCCATAGAGCTCAGAGCCATTTGAATCTTTTTGAAAGCTTGCTTAAGGAAGATTTTCTTGTAAAATGACCAAACTAAGTTATTAATTTTTTGTTGAGTATCTCTGAAATGTAGTTTCGACGTAGCGTTCAACTTACGAAAAAACTTTTAATATTTTTATAAGTTCTAGTGAATCTGTGGACTTTAATGCTGACATGAGATGGTATAAATAACATTCTCTTCACAACACTCAAAAGCTTTCATCAAATTGGTGTAGTTAATTTACTAAAAATGCCGTATACACAGTGTTTCGAGAGTTGTTCATTCGCACTGAAACGAGGAAAGCATATCCAGTGAACTTGGCACCGTAAAGGCTGTGTGCTTTTGTGTTTTCCTGTATAGCAGCATTCTAGATGGTTTCCTTTCAGATGTGTGGTTCGAGTTATTATGCAGTACCAGACTTAGTAGTGATTACTGCTGTCTGATAAACTAATCGCACATGTAGCTGTGCATTACAGTGCACTAGTATTTATTTCAGTGACTTCGCTCTTGTGTTTACTATTACTGTGCTACATTAAGCACGTATTGTTGACTGTGTTTTCTTTTCTGTTTTGTACTACTTTTGTAGTGATGGCGGCATTCTACTCAACCACTGATTTTTCAAAAATGATTTCTACTTAGATCCGGCAAATAGCAGTAGGGTACAATCCCGGTCCTCTACGTTGGAAAATATCCACGTCGCAGAAAACCATGTGTTAACGTTTGCGGTAGATTTGTTCAGGGTCCTCTGAGCACAGGTTTTCTGGCTCCACAAGAGGCAAAAACTGAGAGTCTTCTCAATGAGCACCTCTAGAACGCCTCTTAAGGTTGTTGGAAAATTACAGTGTGACAGAATTCCAACCAAGCAGCTTACTGGAGATTTCATAATGCCCGGAATTATGTGTACACATGGTACTGAGATATTGGAATACATTAAAACATATTCCTAGCCCTGTCGACAGAGCGCCAACACCACAACTGTGCAAATTTCCGCAACTAAATGTCAACACCTCCTGTGAGTACATGCTTATATATTAGAAAGGGAGCGTTCTCCAACTTACGTTTAGCGGAAAGAAATTCTTTGATCAATACTTCCACTTCTCAGAATTGTCGACACATCTTTTTTAGACTCTGTATATTACATTAACAGTGGATGTCATTTTATTTGCATCACAAACAAAGAATTGATATTTTTCTTCTTTTTATACTCATTTTTCTCACGAAAACGCCACAGTAAAGCTCACTTAAGGAAGGCTAGTAAGACACTTTCGCGTGTAGAAATATGTCGTTTCTCCCCAGATACGAACTCTAATGCTTAGGTTGTACATTTCGGCTGACAGCTCTACATCATTGTGGGGTAAGCCTATTTATTATTTTCAGTACCACTGAAACTGGAGACCGTTGGTGTTGTAATTGGAAACGTGCGGCCAGTATAGTTTTTCGTCGTAAAATCAGAGGTGATCAGTGGTGATTTTCAGATATCAATTATCGCTGTTAAAGTTAATTTTTTATATACGTTACATTTGTCAGTCATCAGTTACTGTCAGGTATCGTACAAATCTTTGAAACCACATTATGTATACATAAGGTATGTCTGCATGTAGTATTCTTTTGCAATTTCTATGTCATTGTAATTGTCGCTGACTCTATTGAGAAGTAGTAGGTAAAAACGAGCCATTTTAGGTTGAGAAAATGTAGTATTTGGTGTGTGCCATCGTGGAGTATTCCTACTTGAGCCCCTATACTTGCATGGAGTTCCCATAGGTGGCGGCATTATACGTAGCCTTAAAATGGCGTCTTTAACAGCGGTACGTTCCCAGCCGAAACCTGTAATAGGCGCTTGCAGAATGTGTACGCAGACCTAGCAGAGAACAAAAGCAAGATGAGGCGTCTGTCATCATAACAAAGGGGTCGCACTAAGCATTCCGATCTCCGGCATGCCGGCCGGCCGTACGCAGCCTCAGGAAACCAAATGGAAAGAAAAACTGACTTCGGAGTGTTCGTCGCCAGAAAATTTCGAACGACCTGCTGCTTCTACGTGAAAAAGCAAGGCCTCACACAAGTGAGTCCTCCGAGAGGAGCCCGCAAAACTTCATTTGATTCTTCTTCCTCATCCACCCTACAGCCCGGCTGTGGCACCCTCAAATATCCGTCTGTTTCGTCCAATGAAGGATGCACTCCGCGGGAAGCAGTACGTGGATGATGTGGAGATTATTGATGCTGCTGCAAGCAGTTGGCTCCGACGTCGACCAGAAGAGTGGTAACATACGGGTATACGAAGCCTTCCAGTAAGATGGGATAGGGCCGTCACATTGAAACGATATCATGTTGAAAACTGGGGTTCTATACCCGAAAGAGTGCGGGATAATATGGTATATTGGAATCCAGAATAAAACCAATCTGCTTTCAGAGAAAATGCATTGCATTATTTATAAAACGTACCTCGTATGATGAAGTGTACTCTAAACTGATTAATATTACAGTAGTTTTGAGCTTTTGATGTCTCGAATGTCATCGTCGTTTCACATGACAGGTGAATTACTGCCTAACGAGAAAAGCGGATAAACCTGATTGACTCATTAAAGGTGAAATTTTGAGATAGTTCCTCCGCCACTGTTCAGTGACAACAGTGACTTAAAATGGTTGAATATAGATTTGAATCAGGATATTATAAAGTAAACGACTGGCATTCAGTGACAACAAGATGTTGTCCAGTAACATTTAACGAATTCCTTATTTACCAATATGAAATAAATCAATGTGTGGCTGATCCTCATTTTTTTATGTTGGCAGGAATAGCTTGTATAACAGAAATCAGAAACGTCAAACTTCCGAATTTGATGGTTCCTGTAGGATTTTAAATTAGCTACAATAGTTGCAAAGATAAGAAATGGCTGCTAAGATAAGTCACAATATTTATACGAATAGTTTCAGACGCAACAGATCACCAGCAAGCAATAATCAATTATTGTGCATGACAGTGACATGCTGTTATTGAAATTTTTTGCGTTAGTAATCGGAATCATCATAGCAATTTCAGGGGGCTCACTGTGGCGTACATTGAACGCTTGCAAGTTATGGGGCAGTATCTTTTATAATTACTCTCGTAGTCCCAATATATTCACTATTATTTCTCTGTGACTTTACACGTTAATTTAATGTAAATGGAAATTCAGATTGGTTTGCAAATTCTAGTGTTGTAATCTCCATCCACCATTAATAACCACGTTCTCGCAGTGACTTTAAAATTCATCTTCGTTCCTTCTGTCGTTCTCCCTCTGTGGAGAAATGTTACACTCAAAGATATAACAATACTAGAATCAAATATTTTTATTCCACAACAGTAACAGCTTATTTACGCCGGATGTAAGGTGCCTATCATTGGGCGCCTTGACGTGCAAAATTGTGCTCGGTTCGACGTCTCACGCTGAACAGCTTTCCAGCTCGTAATTTGCAAACTCCGAGTTTCGTATGTCTTTTATTCTGTGTTTAACGAAGAAGATTGTTGAAACTTATTGTGGCATGGGTAGCTGCCGGAGATGGTTCTGAACTTCGTTCCACAGTGGCTATTTTAAGGAGGCTGGTGTTCCTCATTCCGTTTCTGATCATCCGTGGAGTGTGTGTTTCAAGTGGTTTTCATGTAAATTGTAGCTTGTTTTAGGACATATTATCCGCTTTGGGACTGGCGGCGGTTGTGTACGTGCCCGGCAGCCGTAGAGTTAATGATTTAATCATTTATCACGCAAAAGAAACGTCCCAAATTCGGCGAAGACTGATATGTCTTTCAGATGCTAGAAATGATTATTTTCTGTACGGATATATCTATACTGGTAGATATTCAGATGGAGATACGCTTTCAGAAAAAGAACGTAAGTTCTCAAAACCGACATAAAATGCAACAGGACTATCGAAGCTTACACAATGAACAAATAGGAACGCCAGAAGGGGCAATTAGTTTTCTTCTGTAGAGTTTGTGTTTATTGTCGTGTCTTACAGCTTCGATACAACACAAGGCAGAATGCATCGTGAGTTGGCAGTAAACCCTGATACGATCTTACCAATCCGCGGCGCGCTTGACGCCATATCTCCTGCTACATGCACACGAAACATAAAAAGAATCCGCCACGATGTCAGGACAGGTTACAACCAGCCTGCTTGCGAAGTCAGCCAAATCCTCAGTTAGTCTATAGTAGTGTTTCGGTATTGTGATTATTTATGTCGATTAGGCTTTGATAAAGGACTCTGTGGGGCTTACTGTACCAAGCTGAGTAAAGACAGTGCTATTCAGATTACGTATGCTTCTAATTTTTTTTGGTTTCGGTCCAAGCATCCACCTATTCCTCGGCACCCACCTCTGGCTGATCCAAGAGCTATAATAGAGACAAAGTTAATGACTTGTGTAACGCAACGAGGCGAAATAAGAGAGATACGAAGGAAATTCTTCAAAAAATGGCTCTGAGCACTGTGGGACTTAACATCTGAGGTCATCAGTCCCCTAGAACTTAGAACTACTTAAACCTAACTAACCTAAGGACATCACACACATCCATGCCTGAGGCACGATTCGAACCTGCGACAGTAGCAGCAGCGGGGTTCCGGACTGAAGCCCCTAAAACCTATCGGCCACAGCAGCCAGCGGAAATTCTTTCCCTGTAGATCCACAGAAGTAGGTTCCTGGCTATTTTTAATTACAAGAGACAAGGCTGCTGTAATTTGGTTCGTGCCAGAAAAGAAATAAGCGGTGATTATCATCAATGTATCATGAGGTACCTTTTGACATCAACGCTCAGAAACCGGAGATGACACAATTTAATAACCGCACCAAAGGAAGAATAGATCCTCTTTGTGAGATATGCCCCAACTACTGCAGTGGCCGAAGTAAAAAATAGTAACCAACAGAAATATTTTATCAGGTGGCAATTCATGTATGTTATACACCTCCTTCAGACGTGACAGAAAGACAGACTTGATTACACGAAGAATCAGAACAAAGCTATCGTCTAACCTCAACAAGATAGAAGACTGAGTGACATGGAAATAAATCGTCCATTCCTGGCGTGTTTTCGAAGAGACCCGAGGGTATCAGATGGTCGCTCACACAGTAGCAGGAAAGCTCGAAAAGAGGAAGACTTGCTCCTTGTGCGAACCACTTGAGAAGGGGAAGACATATTTGTTTTCTGCCTAAAAATCCAGTGTGTCTTAAATGCACAAAGGAACTTCACAAACAAAGTTCAGAACGGTTTTGAAGTGCAAGTGGTTTTCGTCGTTGCAAAAACATGTATTCTTTTGTATACAATACAATAGTATTGTTTCTTTCAGTTGTCTGCTGCATGTATTGACAAGTGAGTTTTCATGTTTTCTTTATAACTGTATGACAGCTGTGAACATTATACACAAGTGTTTTTTCCTTCTTTACAAAACATTGCTGTTGTTCGTCATCGGTAAACGGATAGTTCCTATGTATTAAAAATGTAAAAAATCTATACATTACCATACATCAAGTTTTTAATGGTTCAGTTGCAAACATTCATTTCTAAATGTGCAATCAATTACTAAACATTTTTACTAATCCACGTAGCACAAAATTGGAATCAATATGAGTAATACTCTTTGAGCTTTTAAGTTGAATAAAGCATAAATACACAGAGTTTAGTCAGCATATCTATTTTATTGGTTGCTGTTAGTCGCTAAATACTATTCTGAACAATCAAAATACCAGATTGAGATTTCTAAAAAGCTGAGGAAAAATGAAGTAGTGTGGCCTGACAGACCTCATCTAACAAAAATTTAAATACCTCGCAACTTAAGATTTAAAAACATTTCTTTCCAGTAACACAACGCATCAGGATAGCTAATTCCAAAGAACAATACAATTAGACCTCTTGGGACAGAAAAAAACAACTTGAATTAAAGGGGGTTATGCTATGTTCCTTGACTCTGGTAAGTTTCTGGACAGTTACTCATTTCATAAAAGAATTCAGGTCCACTAATTCCAAACAGCCGGCTCAAGTGTAGCTCCACGTAACTTTACGAATTATTTTGCTAGAATTCTGTATCCCAAATGGCCAGGACTGTCCAGTAAAACAATTAATTTGACATTCGTAGAGAACCTCATCGCATTAAGCAGGCGGCTGCGACAGACCAATTAAACAGCAGATTTAACATTTAAAGCAAATAACACAGAATTAAGCAAGTGGCCATTATTAGATATCAGCTAACACACAAATCATAAAATTAATACACCAACACGAAAATTGATGTACCGATTTTTGATATTAATTATACAAGAAGACAGATGAAACTTACACAATTCTTGAGATACTTTGCCATAGATGCGCAGAAACAAAAAAATCACGTATGCACGTAACCATTAAGAGAGGATAAAAGGAAGTAGATGTTTTCGTATTCATAGCTTTGATTTTATCGTTTCTATCATACATTAAAATCGCAAAGTTCTATTTAAACATGGCTGCTTGGTTCAGTAACCGTTTCTAAACTAAAATTGAAACAAATGAGCCCTCGGTTATCGTTATTTTAAGTCTTATTGACCAGGTATCAACACTTCTAAGAGTGCCTTCATCAGAATTAAACAATTAAAATGGCCTATAACATAGTTACAAATGTATAGGTAAAGATATTTTTATATGAAAAGTGTAAGTACTGACTAACAATAAAAGACAGAGGCAGTACTTACATGTCACATATAAAATAATTAAAAAGCCAGAAGGGCTTTAGTTCAAATGGTTCAAATGCTCTGAGCACTATGGGACTTATAATTCGGAGGTCATCAGTCCCCTAGAACTTAGAACTACTTAAACTTAACTAACCTAAGGACAACAGAGACATCCATGCTTGAGGCAGGATTCGAACCTGCTGTCGCGCGGTTCCAAACTGTAGCTCCTAGAACCGCTCGTCCACTCCGGCCGGCGAGGGCTTTAGACACAAAATATATAAAAAGGAAGCGTGAAAGCGAGCCACTATGGGCTGCTCGTACCTGTATAGCCACAGGTTGCAACCTGGTCAATAAGACTTGAAATAACTGTAACCGAGGGCTCATTCATTTCAATTTTAATACTTTAAAATTTCCGATAGGTGAAGATTTCAAATTGAAGTTCTGCCAACTTGTCTAACGTACCATTCAGGTGCTATGGTATAGATGAAACATGAAAGAAAAACTTTTCATGAAATCGCATTCTAGAGACGTTTATTTTTACGTAGTTCATTTGCAATAACACACGCAATTCAAGCAGCTATAATGCGGCAACTGGTACGTCGATAATATCAGCAATGGATGTCAAATTCCATATTAACGAAGCTGTAAATAACATTGTAGACTAGTGGCGTTATTTCGCTTACTTTTGTGTAAGTGTTACTTTGTGGTCATCTGCCACTGTTAATTTGAGGCACGTTCCTTATTTTTAATTTCTTCATTTTGAATAAGTACGACTTCCGACTTCCCTTGTTATGCGGAAACTATATTTGTTTTAGGCTATGCCTAGAAGGAGAACGCTAACGAGTCGACTAAAAGACGCAGAGCTAGACAGAGAAAGTGACAGGAATGAGGACATTCATAATGATAATGGAAATGTTTTACTGAACGATATATTTAAATATACACTGAAGGTCATTCCATACAAGTTTGATAGTGATAATTTCGGTTTGATGAATTTACTGTGGAGATTTTGTAATGCAAAACACGTCGCATCAGACGTTACTGTATGTGATACAACGGCACCCACATTGTTTTGTCTTAAACGAAAAGGTAATTTGCAGCGTTAACGCAAAATTCCCCCCCATGAACCATGGACCTTGCCGTTGGTGGGGAGGCTTGCGTGCCTCAGCGATACAGATAGCCGTACCGTAGGTGCAACCACAACGGAGGGGTATCTGTTGAGAGGCCAGACAAACGTGTGGTTCCTGAAGAGGGGCAGCAGCCTTTTCAGTAGTTGCAAGGGCAACAGTCTGGATGATTGACTGATCTGGCCTTGTAACAATAAACAAAACGGCCTTGCTGTGCTGGTACTGCGAACGGCTGAAAGCAAGGGGAAACTACAGCCGTAATTTTTCCCGAGGCCATGCAGCTTTACTGTATGATTACATGATGATGGCGTCCTCTTGGGTAAAATATTCCGGAGGTAAAATAGTCCCCCATTCGGATCTCCGGGCGGGGACTACTCAAGAGGATGTCGTTATCAGGAGAAAGAAAACTGGAGTTCTACGGATCGGAGCGTGGAATGTCAGATCCCTTAATCGGGCAAGTAGGTTAGAAAATTTAAAAAGGGAAATGGATAGGTTGAAGTTATATATAGTGGGAATTAGTGAAGTTCGGTGGCAGGAGGAACAAGACTTCTGGTCAGGTGACTACAGGGTTATAAACACAAAATCAAATAGGGGTAATGCAGGAGTAGGTTTAATAATGAATAGGAAAATAGGAATGCGGGTAAGCTACTACAAACAGCATAGTGAACGCATTATTGTGGCCAAGATAGATACGAAGCCCACACCTACTACAGTAGTACAAGTTTATATGCCAACTAGCTCTGCAGATGACGAAGAAATTGAAGAAATGTATGATGAAATAAAAGAAATTATTCAGATTGGGAAGGGAGACGAAAATTTAATAGTCATGGGTGACTGGAATTCGAGTGTAGGAAAAGGGAGAGAAGGAAACATAGTAGGTGAATATGGATTGGGGGACAGAAATGAAAGAGGAAGCCGCCTGGTAGAATTTTGCACAGAGCACAACATAATCATAACTAACACTTGGTTTAAGAATCATAAAAGAAGGTTGTATACATGGAAGAACCCTGGAGATACTAAAAGGTATCAGATAGATTATATAATGGTAAGACAGAGATTTAGGAACCAGGTTTTAAATTGTAAGACATTTCCAGGGGCAGATATGGACTCTGACCACAATCTATTGGTTATGACCTGTAGATTAAAACTGAAGAAACTGCAAAAAGGTGGGAATTTAAGGAGATGGGACCTGGATAAACTAAAAGAACCAGAGGTTGTACAGAGATTCAGGGAGAGCATAAGGGAGCAATTGACAGGAATGGGGGAAATAAATACAGTAGAAGAAGAATGGGTAGCTTTGAGGGATGAAGTAGTGAAGGCAGCAGAGGATCAAGTAGGTAAAAAGACGAGGGCTAGTAGAAATCCTTGGGTAACAGAAGAAATATTGAATTTAATTGATGAAAGGAGAAAATATAAAAATGCAGTAAGTGAAACAGGCAAAAAGGAATACAAACATCTCAAAAATGAGATCGACAGGAAGTGCAAAATGGCTAAGCAGGGTAAGATAGATACCGCCTACAGGAAAATTAAAGAGACCTTTGGAGATAAGAGAACGACTTGTATGAATATTAAGAGCTCAGATGGAAACCCAGTTCTAAGCAAAGAAGGGAAAGCAGAAAGGTGGAAGGAGTATATAGAGGGTCTATACAAGGGCGATGTACTTGAGGACAATATTATGGAAATGGAAGAGGATGTAGATGAAAATGAAATGGGAGATACGATACTGCGTGAAGAGTTTGACAGAGCACTGAAAGACCTGAGTCGAAACAAGGCCCCCGGAGTAGACAATATTCCATTGGAACTACTGACGGCCGTGGGAGAGCCAGTCCTGACAAAACTCTACCATCTGGTGAGCAAGATGTATGAAACAGGCGAAATACCCTCAGACTTCAAGAAGAATATAATAATTCCAATCCCAAAGAAAGCAGGTGTTGACAGATGTGAAAATTACCGAACTATCAGCTTAATAAGTCACAGCTGCAAAATACTAACACGAATTCTTTACAGACGAATGGAAAAACTAGTAGAAGCCAACCTCGGGGAAGATCAGTTTGGATTCCGTAGAAACACTGGAACACGTGAGGCAATACTGACCTTACGACTTATTTTAGAAGAAAGATTAAGGAAAGGCAAACCTTCGTTTCTAGCATTTGTAGACTTAGAGAAAGCTTTTGACAATGTTGACTGGAATACTCTCTTTCAAATTCTGAAGGTGGCAGGGGTAAAATACAGGGAGCGAAAGGCTATTTACTATTTGTACAGAAACCAGATGGCAGTTATAAGAGTCGAGGGACATGAAAGGGAAGCAGTGGTTGGGAAGGGAGTAAGACAGGGTTGTAGCCTCTCCCCGATGTTGTTCAATCTGTATATTGAGCAAGCAGTAAAGGAAACAAAAGAAAAATTCGGGGTAGGTATTAAAATTCATGGAGAAGAAATAAAAACTTTGAGGTTCGCCGATGACATTGTAATTCTGTCAGAGACAGCAAAGGACTTGGAAGAGCAGTTGAATGGAATGGACAGTGTCTTGAAAGGAGGATATAAGATGAACATCAACAAAAGCAAAACAAGGATAATGGAATGTAGTCTAATTAAGTTGGGTGATGCTGAGGGAATTAGATTAGGAAATGAGGCACTTAAAGTAGTAAAGGAGGTTTGCTATTTGGGGAGCAAAATAACTGATGATGGTCGAATTAGAGAGGATATAAAATGTAGGCTGGCAATGGCAAGGAAAGCGTTTCTGAAGAAGAGAAATTTGTTAACATCCAGTATTGATTTAAGTGTCAGGAAGTCATTTCTGAAAGTATTCGTATGGAGTGTAGCCATGTATGGAAGTCAAAGATGGACGATAAATAGTTTGGACAAGAAGAGAATAGAAGCTGTCGAAATGTGGTGCTACAGAAGAATGCTGGAGAGCTGCATCAAACCAGTCTCAGGACTGAAGACCACAACAACAACAACAACGCAAGATTAATTTTTCTATGCACTATATGAAGGACGCACTTCAAATTAAGCAAGAATTCAAGCGAAATAAAAGATGGTTCAAATGGCTCTGAGCACTATGGGACTTAACATCTGTGGTCATCAGTCCCCTAGAACTCAGAACTACTTAAACCTAACTAACCTAAGGACATCACACACATCCATGCCCGAGGCAGGATTCGAACCTGCGACCGTAGCAGTCGCGCGGTTCCGGACTGAGCGCCTTAACCGCGAGACCACCGCGGCCGGCGAAATAAAAGAATTATTTGAATAAGATAGAAATATTTCAATAATATGGAAATGACACATGAAAGTAACATTTCGTGAAATTACATTCTAGGTACGATCATGTTTAAGTGTTGCATATCGTTCATTTGCAATAACTTACGCCTACCGGGCGGTAGCAATCCCACGGCTGTTAGGTCGCTGATGATGTCAGCCGCGGAAAACGAAACATCATAGTAATGAAGCAATCGAGGACAAGGATGACTGTACATAAAGTTTTTTGCTGGCTCCATTTTGTAACTCAATTTTGTCTCAGAGTAAAAAGAACTAACTTCTTATTCATTTGCCACCGTTACCATTAAACCGGAAGTAAGCTCGTAACTTTCAGTTTCTTCATTTTGAATAGCTGCGACTTCCCTTATTATATTGTATCTATGCCTCTGAAAAGAACACAAACGGGTCGGACTGAAACACGGAAAGCAAGAGAGATACAATTTTTGCGTCCACAGAATAATACACTGAAGAGCCAAAGAAACTGGTACACCTGCCTAATATCGTGTAGGGCCCCCGCGAGCACGCAGAAGTGCCGCAACACGACGTGGCATGACCTCGACTAATGTCTGAAGTTGTGCTGGAGGGAATTGACACCATGTATTCTGTACGTCTGTCCACAAATCGTATGAGTACGAGGGGTGGTGGTCTCCTCTGAACAGCACGTTGCAAGCCATTCTAGATATGCTCAATAATCTTCATGTCTGGGGAGTCTGGTGGCCAGCTGAAATGTTTAAACCCAGCAGAGTGTTCCTGGAAACACTCTGTAACACTTCTGGACGTGTTTGGTGTCGCATTGTCCTGCTGGAATTGCTCAAGTCCGTCGGAAAGTCTAATGGACGTGAATGGATACAGATGATCAGACAGGATGCTTACGTATTTCATCTGTCAGAGTCGTATCTAGATGTGTCAGGGGTCCCATATCACTCCAGCTGCACACGGCCCACATCATTACGGAGCCTCCACCAGCTTGAACAGTCTCCTGGTGACATGCAGGGTCCACGGATTCTTAACCGGGCGATGGAATTTGAAACGATACTCATCTGACCAGGCAACATGTTTCCAGTCGTCAACAGTCCACTTCAGGTATTTATGGGCCCAGGCGAGGCACAAAGCTTTGTGTCGTGCAGTAATCAAGGGTACACGACTGAACTTCGGTTTCGAAAACCAATATCGATGATGTTTCGTTGAGTGGTTCGCACTATGACACTTGTTGATGGTTCAGCACTGAAATCTGCAGCAGTTTGCAGAAGGATTGCACGTCTGTCACGTTGAACGATTGTCTTCAGTCGTCGTTGGTCCCGTTCTTACAGGTCTTTTTCCGGCCGCAGCGATGGCGGAGATTTGATGTTTTACTGGGTTCCTGATATTCACGACACACTCCCGAAATGTTCGTACGGGAAAATCTCCACGTCATTGCTACCTCGCAGATGCTGTGTCCCATAGCTGGCGCGCCTGCACTAGCTTCACGTTCAAACTTACGTAAATCTTGATAACCTGCCATTGTAGCAGCATTAACGGATCTAACAAGTGCGCCAGACACTTGTTGTCTTATTTAGGCGTTACCTTCCGCAGCGCCGTATTCTGCCTGTTTACATACCTCTGTAATTGAATACGCATGCATATACCAGTTTCTTTGGCGGTTCATTGTAGGAATAATATGGACATTGATAATGATAATTCTATTGTTGTTTTGAAAGGTGGCGTTCAGGTAAGAAATAAGAATCTGTATACGAATAAATACCAATAAAAGACATTAGATATTCCTTAATATAACACAGTTAGTTGAATTTCGACTACAGACGATACTAGTATTCTTTAACTGACGGCGACCGTTATTGACCAATAAAAGAAACAATTAGATAAAATATTTAAAAACAAAGTAACACAGCATTAGACAAGTAACCATTACTGCCCACCACTCAGCTTACGCACCAAATACCAGGCACGTACTCAAAGAACGCTCAAGAACAACTAGTACATGAGCCTATGAATACGCAAATATTTCTTAGACACAGACAGCCGTACCTTACCAGTACAACAAGCAATTATATCCAATATTTAGAAGAAACATAACATAGCATTAACCAAGCGATACCAATACGTGGCACACCAAACTTATAGTCCAATAAAACAATACCAGTCGCCGTTATTTAGGTTTTATTTTTAGGCTACCATTTTGACGATACACTACGTCATCTTCAGGCCTACTTCAATCGAGTAACCTTCGTGTTACAAAATGCAGCAGCATTTTTAATTTGTCTCGTAACGATTATTACGGGCATGCGTGCTTCTTGGACAACTGTCAATCAACTAACACACATTGAAAGGCGCCGTTTTACGTAATCTTCTCTAATTGCCATTGCCATTGCCTCGCCATACTGTATAATGTAATTTCAGGAGCTGGGTAATTCACAGAGAGCACTAGTTCCACAGGCAAATCGTTCTCCAAGCCAGATTGCAGCCTTCATCACTGCTCGGAGCCGTACCGGTGCTGCAGCCCTCACCCCTGTGCCAACAAGACAACCTCGGTGTGCCGCATAAACTTCCATTGACAGCGGTCGCCCGTTTCTCCTCGCGCTGTCATCCACTACGTGCGTGTACGCAACACCGGAGCCCAAAGCTGGCCGTTCACAGCCGGTCTTCCGATCACTATAGCCTTTGATGGCTGGCGAGATGCTCTTTTCCCACAACCAGTGAACCAATGAGAGCATGACTTTGTTGGCTTCACTGCGTTTCCTGTGTATATAACAGGTCTCCCTTCAAATGTTATACTCACATCTTCT
The DNA here is from genome assembly GCF_021461395.2 of Schistocerca americana. Lineage (NCBI taxonomy): Eukaryota > Metazoa > Arthropoda > Insecta > Orthoptera > Acrididae > Schistocerca > Schistocerca americana. The sequence goes on along the minus strand of NC_060124.1, from coordinate 468,075,473 downwards.
GGCCTGGAGCCACGCGTCAGTGTCTTTGCCTGTCTCAATAGACACCGTACAAAATCGATGGGCACGCATCAGTTACTATTGCGAAACCTCAACCATTGCCTAGAAAGGACGATAATGCTTTAATAGCGATTTCGAAGGAAAAACTGTTCCTCAACATGACATCTGCATCAGCCTCCGTGAACGGAAGAAAAACAGACTCAGAAGTGGGGCACAACTGGAGTGTAACTGAAATGACCAGCGGTTGTAGTGGAATGAGTTACGCTAAAAATAAGATACATCGAAGATAACCTTGCGACATCGAAGAAAACCTTGGGATAAAAATCCAGAGCGACCCATTCAAATACCAGTCGAGAAATACTACCTCCTACATCGCTCGTACATCTTGCGAATACAGTATTACAACAACTCTACTTTCATAGACTATTAGTTACAATATTTTTTACTTACACGCTGGGTGCGATTGTAAGGCAAAAAATTCTGTAGTCCATTTTGAAGTACGTGGCCTTTTATGGCTGGTGAGCTGCACTTTACCCACAACCAGTGAACCAATGAGAGCCTAAAACTGTCAGCTTCACTGCGTTTCCACTTGCGCTGTGCGGAGCATTGAGCCCCCAGTTATTGTGTAGGAAAATTTTCCAGACCGTAAGACCTGTCCGTTTAAGGAAGAAACTGAACTCCGACTCCAATACAAAAGTAAAAAGAGATTTTGACATTCTTAGAGGTCGTATGAGATCTAACACATACATTAATTTAAGAATATTTTCCTGTTTTGTACGAGATGTAGAATTCAAACTTCATATTTGCTTAGAGTAAGCTACAGGCAAAGACGGTTAATGTACAATATGTACAATAACCGAGATGCATATTCGAAACTTCACTTTGGTAAATAAGATGAAGGTGGCTCGCTGTTTATTGGTTCCTGCCATTTGTAAGTAGGCTGCTTATGTTTTCTCTATGTAAGTAGGCTGTTTATGTTTTCTTATTGGCAACGTTGCGTAGCGCTCAATATGAAAATCACTGGCTGTGCTGTGTGCAGTCTGTGTCTAGTTTGCATTGTTGTCTGCCATTGTAGTGTTAGGCAGCTGGATGTGAACAGCGCGTAGCGTTGCGCAGTTGGAGGTGAGCCGCCAGCAGTGGTGGATGTGGGGAGAGAGATGGCGGAGTTTTGAAATTTGTCATGAACTGCTATATTTATATATGATGATATCAAGGTAAATACATTGTTTGTTCTCTATTAATATCTTTCATTTGCTAACTATCCCTATCAGTAGTTAGTGCCTTCCATAGTTTGAATCTTTTATTTAGCTGGCAGTAGTGGCGCTCGCTGTATTGCAGTAGCTTGAGCAGCGAAGATTTTTGTGAGGTAAGTGATTTGTGAAAGGTATAGTTTAATGTTAGTCAGGGCCATTCTTTTGTAGGGAATTTTGAAAGTCAGATTGCGTTGCGCTAACAAAATATTGTGTGTCAGGTTAAGCACAGTCCGGTATAAATTTTTCTAAGGGGACATTTCACATGGTGACCCTGCCAGGATACCTCACTGGAATCTTCTGATTTTTTCCTGTAGTTTGTGTAATTAGTATAGCTTTTGTTTATTGCTAGCGCGTAATTGTAGAGAAAATCTCCTTTGTAGTTGCAGTCTTTCATTGTTGTACAGTAAAACAGTTGTGGCATGCATGTAGATTTGCACCAAGTATTTCGCAGCTGCAATTAACTAGATATTTTTTCAGTGCTACGTTAATGTGTTCTCTTATTTTTGCTCTTCAAATTGTGCTTTTCTGTGTTATCGTGTGAAATATTGTGGCAATAATGGCGTGTGAAAAACGTAATACTAGGCTCCAAAGTAAACTGAGAAATAATAGTGACGATGAGCGTAGCTTATCAGCGCCGCCGAGTAATGAATTTACTAATGTTCAAAGTAGTAATTTGGTAACTGTGCATAGGGAAATGGAGCGGGCGTCAAATAATGGTGTAGACAGTGAAACAGGTAGTGAACAGGGAAGCATTATCGATCGATCGGTCGGCAACAGCTCGCCTCGGGAATCGGGAATGACAGAACACAATATTGCAAATACTGTAGACTCAGGTTTTGGGTTCTCACCGTTTTCTCAAATGAGTCAAGACACATTTTCCGCTTGTCAAAATGTGAATGTTGCCGGTGCAAATTCACTGCCGAAAAGCACTGAGGAACATGTTTCAGACACCAATGCATTGTTATTACAATTAATACAACAACTGGGACAAACACAGCAAAAGCTTCAGAAGTTAGACACAATGGAACAAAATCAGAGACAAACACAGCAAAAGCTTCAAAAGTTAACACAATGGAACAACACCAGAGACAAACACAGCAACAGTTAGACGCAATGGAACAAAATCTTCACACCACGCTTGAACAAACACGTGAAGATTTAACTACTGAGTTACATAACATCGAATCGAAATGTCAAAAAGTCTGTAATGACGTAAAAACACAAATTTGTGAGCATTTCCAACCTATTTTTTCGCGTCATGAAAATGCATTACAGAATCATGAAGCAGCCATAAAAGAACTGCAAACTATTGTTCATGAAAATCACAACACCTTGCAAGCTAATATTGACTCAGTTGCATCTACCGATTCGGTTACGCAACTTGCAAAAACTCAGGAAAACTTGAAGGACACAGTAGATTCGATTTCAACACAAATGGACACTCTGAAACTTGGATCAGAAAAACACACCGAGGAAATGTGTTCACTATCAGAGAAAGTAGCCGAACTTTCGGATAAGGTCACTAACACAAGACCTGTAGCCTTCACTGACACAGAAGAGTATGAACAAATTAGAAAATTCAAACAGAATCAAAATCAAATCAATACACAGTACAAAAGAGAAATCTGGGAAGTACAAGATCAGCTGACACAGGTAATACAAGAATTACGTATTTCAGAGGATACTCGCGCCCCAATACGGGAAGAGGGACACAGAAATACGGAACAGCCACAAAATAATAACACAGGGCATTTCGGAAGTTATGAAAGAAATTGGCAATGTGCACCGAATTTTGAGATGGAACGGCCGATACGACCTAACAATGACCGATATGCGACTCGCCGACATGATGATTTTGACTATAAGCTGTTCATTACTACAAGTAAATTAAAAACATTTAAGAATTCTGGCAACGAAGTTCATCCACAAGCATGGCTCCATCAATTCTCGCATTGTTTTCCTCCCAACTGGTCGTTAGAACACAGATTAGAATTTATGTGTGGCTACTTGGAGAATGAACCAGCTGTAAGAATGCGATCGGTAATTCACGATTGCCACAGTGAAGGAGAGTTTTACCATGCCTTCCTCTCAGCATATTGGTCTCAAGCCACACAAGACCGAGTAAAACATAGCATCATAATGATGAAACGTTTCGAACAATCTGAATTTTCCAGTCTTATGAAATATTTTGAAGACATGTTGCATAAGAATCAGTATCTTTCAAACCCATACAGACCCTCAGAACTCATCCGCATTTGCTTAATCAAACTGCCTGAACATTTACGACATATTATTTTGGCAGGACGTTGCAAAGACGACACTGAAGCATTTCAGGGACTCTTACAAGAATTAGAAATTTACACTGACAATCGCGGAACGCGAAACCAGGAACACAACAATTACAGGTCACATCCGTCGCAATTCCGCGATGAAAGAAGTAATAACTTGACACGACAAGGCTATTGTCACAAACAGACACCACCCGTATGACAACCGTTGGCAGAGTAGTAATAACTACAGGGAAAGATCACCTCTCCGTGGTAATGACTATCACAGAGACAATAAGAGAAACAGACAATATGGGAACCAAAATAAATACTATCAAGGGAGACAGAATAACTTTAGACGCAACGAACCAGAGCGCAGTTACGATTCAGGGAGAAATTCTCCACCATGTGACCGACAAGAAAGAAACTACAGGAACTACCGACATGACGACAGACGATATAATCATTACAACATACCAGATTTTAACCAGAACTGGCGGGATTCAAACAGAGCAGGGCCCTCTCGACAAGGTGAATTTGTAGAAGTTAGACCTCCAAATCCCAATAACGACGCGCGCCAACAAAGAAACAGACAATGACTCGCACCGCAGGCAGCCACGTTCGCTGGCTGGATCAGAGAAAAATAACATAGCTAACCTTGAGAAAATTTCCAGTATTCTTTACCGACGTATACCGCATGATAATTACGTTCAAGTTGAAACTCTGAGTACTGTGAAGAGTACAGGATTGCACCACATTTCACATGTAAAACCGTTTATTGCAAGATAATCTGCTTTTTAACTTAGTCTTTGCCATAAAGTTTTTCACTTCACATTTCTAGTATGCTTTGTCAGACTTAAGAAACTGGTAACATGCAACAATGTTTGAAGTTAAATATCCAGTCTAGAACCTAGGGAACATTTTGAAACAGAAATTACGAATGCATTGTTATAGTGAACAGACGACACAGTGTTGTATTTGTACATTCTTGCTTGTTAGTTGCACGATTACGTAACGACTATAAGGCTCACATACTTAGAACATTTACCAGTAATGCTAATGAGATTTTAATGCAACATTTTGGTTTACTTGAAAATACATTCTGGATTTAAAGTACTTTCTGTGGAATTAATGATGACTTAGCATTTGGTTTCTTTGACAGATACACGATTATATCACGACGCTACTAATGAGTGACAATTTACAATGTTGCTTTTGCGGTGTATCTGTTTTATATCCGCACAGTTTTTCTGAATTCTTCTGGAAAGCAAAACATGTTTTAGTAGTAAGCTACAATGTGAGGGCCTTTTTCGTAGCACAACAATACTTTACAGTATAGTATTTTCTTGATCACAGTAATGTACATAATAATTACGATATCTATACACAAAGCATTTCACTTTCGTTTATGATGGGGTAAGTACATTGACTTCTGCAGAACTTAGCTTTCGGAGGACGATAATTACGACACTTCCACAGAATTATCTTACAGCAAGACGCACATTTAGCACTACAGGACACGCATTTGAGTGATTAATTTTGTACTTAAAACATTTATTTTTTAAGATATTTGAAGTACAATGATACGAAGTTTTTCCATGATACATTTCATTCCGTTGCTGTAATCTGTAACACCTGAGGGTATAATTACATTAATCCTCAGGGGGGTACACGCTTACTTTGTGTATCATGTGTGTGGCAACCACAAGGAACCCTAGCTAATATGGTATTTGCTTATACAACTTTACACATCGGTACCATATTTCTCCAACACATAATTACACAGCTATCTGATCATTTAACTGAGACAGACAAACGTTTTTACTACATCAGTGACAGATATTTACGTAATTACACAGTTGGATAACTTCACACTTACGAAATTGTATTTTGTCTGTACTTTGAGAAATGCTCACATTTTTCAGAACCATTGTGATACTATGAGAGCTTTGAATGATGTATTTGGTATGAGATCATGATTTTTAAAGTACGTTTGAGGCAGATGACACTATTGAAATGAGCAGAGAATATTTTTTATGGTTTGAAATTATTGCAGAAAGCTACAATCTTTTTGAGATTTGACTGAGGTGTTATGATGTTATTTTTACGACGACGATGTGTATTATGCTGTTGAGGTATGTTTATGTCAATAAGATGATGCTACCATATATGAGGAATGTGATTACGTGTTTATGTGTATATGAATAATGAATAGAAGTTAGGGACTCTTGACTTGTGAAACAGGATGTTGGAAACCAAGAATCGTACTTTAAGTGTTATGAAATGTGTGTAAATGCGTGAATGTATCACAATGCCGGAGAAAATTTTTTTTGGACACTGTCATATTCATAGGATTTTGTTTCTACACATTTGCAACGTAAATTCTCGACCTGTGAAATTTTTATATGTGACTGTCACTGTAGCAGAAACTGCTGTCGTAAATATTTCCGTAAGAAAGTTAAGTGACCACCCACACGTGCGTCGTCGGCACACCGCTGTGCCAGACACCTGAAGAACAAGCCATTAGGGTGTGCCTTTCCGGAAGCACAGGTAGAAAAAAAAAGGGGAGGCCATTATCCTCGCTATTGACATTTTCTTGTTGAAAGCATACTGTGGAGCTCGTAATTTATGATATTTACTGAAATGCCTAATGAAATGACGAGAAATATTTTTACATCTGCACACCTGATTACGACAAGCGTCTTTCTACGAGAGTTGAGAGAATTTCTACTAACTTATGAAATGTCACATGACTATTGAATGATATTTTTATGCTTTGGTTTGCGTAATTGCTTATTTCATTTGATACCTGTTTTCCAGCTGTGTTGCAGCATTGGTTTCATAAAATAAAATTAAATGCATTTGCTAATGTGAACACTTTCTGTCAACAGATCTATTAAATAATAATTTTGTGATCCACATTCTTCAAAAAAGGAGCACTTGGAAAGGAAAGAACAATAAGAAGGGACTAGTAACAGTAACTGCATACATAATATTCTTTTCAAGTACATGGTAATATTTCTTTTACAATAAGTTGTTGTGGTGCACCACTTTAATTACTTAGACATTAAGATGTGATTATACATTTCCCTTATCTGCATTGTTATCTTTAGTGCACTATTTTTTCTGCTTGGGCTATGTCATGTTTAGGTATAAGTTGCTGCTGTTTGCCAGGTATAGTGTTATTGAATTTGACTTTACATTATTCTGTTAAGCCAGTTTTACTAATGATTTATTTTTATTGTTTGCTGCACATTGCCTTAGATTAGTTGTAATATTACAATTGCTTTGCCAATTTCTTAATGCTGCTTGCTTCGCAAATCTGCGTTTTTTTCCATTGCTGTTTATATTAATTGTTTTATGTGCTGCTGCATTGCCTCGTCCCTTAGTTTAGCATCTGAGCTCAGTAGATTTAAGTTAGCTTAAGAGGGGGTAGACTATATAAGAAACTGACTATGGAGAATAGGTAAAGAATGCATTGCGAAGTTATATGAAAAAGATTTGGGCCCAAATGAGTATTGTACAATCATAAATAATTATTTTGAAAGAAATATGAACAGAATACAGAAAGCAGGCTTAGATAGGACTTTTTGGGAATAATGATGAACAAAGGGAGATCTCCATGCAAAATATTGCAGTAAAACAAACCCTGTCCTTTCCCTTTTGTGTTATCCCACTATGTGTTTGTGTACCCTTGTGTATTTGTTTTCTTCCTGTCTCTGTGTACTGTTTCATAGAACTTTTTTCTCTTCTAATACTAAGTTACATTCACTATGATGAGGAATACTGTTATCCTCAAATACAATTGGCATTAATAATGTGTTATTTACTTTGTAAAGATGTTTAGACATTATTTATTCTGTTTTGTGTTAATGCTCATGTGTGAAGTTGATGTTTCGAAAGTTATTCTGATCTTTTATGTATTTACTTATGTCATAATTCCTGTAACACTGATGTATATGTTAGTTCGATTCTTTTGTAAAGCCTGTACCACGAATGTTATCTGTATTGTTATGTTCTTTAATTATGTATTTTGTACCTTTGTAATTGTATTCTCATGTTATAATATTGTAATTGACACCAGTTCATCCAATTAAGTAACTTGTAAGTTACATTTCACTGCACACTTTTCTGTTGGTCATAGTATATGGACAATATGTGAGAAGTAGGGACTGATAGTGTTTGCACGTGTGTTAATGATTCAGAAAGGGACTGGATAACAGCATTGCTGGTTCCAAGGACAATTAGAAAAAAAACTTTCTGAGTGCACTAGTGGTGGTTTATGGACTTGCTATATTCTCTGCAAGACTCTTCTATGGTGATTGTGCTTCTGCACAGTCGCAACAGATGGCTGCTGGCCGTCTCTACAAGGCCTACAGTGGGTCTACACCTTTGATGACTCACCAATACCATTATTTCTACAAGGACTGCAGTGGGTCTGCACCCCTATACTGTAATCTCTACCAGGACTACAGTGGGTCTACTCTGTGATGACCTACCTACCAATACTCTTCAAAATTTCGACTGACTCTGCTGTGGGTTTGCTCTGTTGTGGCCCATTACCTGTATGCATGTCAAGAGTCAGCACTGTCTTTCTGTTGGAAGGACAACACTACTTCTTCAAGACTGCATGGAAATCCACTACTTCTGTGTGCATTTTCTTTTACTGCTCAGACTGAGAGAAACACTGCAATTTTACTGTGACGAATGATGAGGACTGTCTTTATGGACTGTGAGAAAATTTTAGCTTTTGACCAACACTGTATCAATAAGTGTGTGCATTTGATTTCTTTGTTATTGCAATTATCAAAATTTTATCAAACCATTATTGGCCACTGCCCAAAAAATATTTGTAAAATTTTTTGTGGGGAGCATGGGGGCTATGTAAGTAGGCTGTTTATGTTTTCTCTATGTAAGTAGGCTGTTTATGTTTTCTTATTGGCAACGTTACGTAGCGCTCAATATGAAAATCACTGGCTGTGCTGTGTGCAGTCTGTGGCTAGTTTGCAATGTTGTCTGCCATTGTAGTGTTAGGCAGCTGGATGTGAACAGCGCGTAGCGTTGCGCAGTTGGAGGTGAGCCGCCAGCAGTGGTGGATGTGGGGAGAGAGATGGCGGAGTTTTGAAATTTGTCATGAACTGCTATATTTATATATGATGATATCAAGGTAAATACATTGTTTGTTCTCTATTAATATCTTTCATTTGCTAACTATCCCTATCAGTAGTTAGTGCCTTCCATAGTTTGAATCTTTTATTTAGCTGGCAGTAGCGGCGCTCGCTGTATTGCAGTAGCTTGAGCAGCGAAGATTTTTGTGAGGTAAGTGATTTGTGAAAGGTATAGTTTAATGTTAGTCAGGGCCATTCTTTTGTAGGGAATTTTGAAAGTCAGATTGCGTTGCGCTAACAAAATATTGTGTGTCAGGTTAAGCACAGTCCGGTATACATTTTTCTAAGGGGACGTTTCACATTCTAGTGGCCGATTTTATCCATAAGGTTGGACAGATTCTAGATTGGAGGAGAGGGAAATTTTCTTTTGCATTTAATAAGAGTGCTTATGACGAGTGAGGGTAGCAAGCAAGATCATGAGTTTCATCACTCATCTCTTGAACAAGCTGGCCAGCTGTGCCAAGTATGTAGTCAGCTTCCTTATATCTTGTCCAATCACTTGCGTGAAGTGAAAGGTGAAGAATATAAGACAGAACTCACTGACAATATGCCAGTAAGACATCTCCCATATCGGTTCTCCCCACCTCACATAAAGCATATGAATATTGCCAATCAAACTGCTTAGGCAGGGAGTATTCGGCAATCCACAAGGCACAAGGCGGTATACATCCTGCGACAGACTACTGTGCATTGAATAGAACGATAGTTCTTCAGTCGATACTACTAGCCAACCTGCGCATTTGATTTGAATGGTTTCAGAAAGAAATATTTGTACTACTCTCGACCTGAATCAGGCGTATTATCATATTACTCTATCTGAAGAATAGAAATCTGTGCCGGCTTTTACCACTGAGTGGAACCTCTACGAATACAACAGAGTTACATCTGGGTTGCCGACGGGGCCTGCGGTGCTGTCCAGGAGTTTAGACATTTCCCTGATGTTAAGTTCCGTAGCGTTTATCGCTACTTTGACGACCTGGTAATTTTGAGCGGAAGTTTCGATGAACATTTGGAACATATTAATAAAGTACTAGAGCGTATTCGCAAGGCTTGGTTCGGTGTCAAGCCATAGCAGTGAAGTTCGCGCTATCCGAAATTTCATTCTTGGAGCACTTAGTTTGCGCTACTGGTATCAGATTAGATCAGAGCCATACTAAAGGTATTCAGTCACTTCCACCTCCTAAGGATTACGAAATCAGTTGCATTATTTGTTGTGCGTGATCGCGTTTTTCAGAAAAACTTGTAATTTTCCCAGCTGGTGTCACCACTGTATGATCTCAGGAAAAAAGCGGAGGAAATTCGAAGTCTGAATAATGCATTGGGCATTGGGCCAGTACTAGCAACGTCCAATTTCATAAAGAGTTCATCGTTCAATCAGACGCATTGACGGTAGGGATTACAGGCGTGTTACCACAGGAGGAAAGTGGTGTAGCGTGTCCTGTTCCTTATGCATCGTGAGCCCTCTGACCTGTTGCAGCAAAGTACTCCATATGTGAATTAGAGGTCTTGGCTGTGTTATTAATCACTGAAAACGTCAAGATCTGCTTGTAACATCGCCCTTTCTTGGTGTCTTTAAGACCAGAGGGTCAGGGAATACTATACATTGAAGGGAATAGGTAAACAAATTACGGAATAAGTTCTTACCTGCAAGAAGTGTGCTATAAGAAAACTAGTGATTGATACCCGGCAGTGTTTTATGTCACCTGAAGTAGTCAGCCTTTGGAAAGATTGTATATTGGTGACGTGGGTCCTTGTCCACATTCATGAGAGGGGAACAGGTACATGCTTTTGTGTGTGGACGCATTTAAGCGTTTTGTTGGTTGACTCTGCTGCGAGTCACTACCTTCAGTGTTATCATGAAATTTCTCCAGTCAGTATTTGTTACATTTGGCCTGTAGGGTCTTGGTTGTGGGTAATGCCCTGAACATTACATCGGCGTCCTTCTGGAACCTGTATTTCGCTGTCGGCATTAGCAATACCACGACTATGGTGGTTTATCCTAATCTATCTTTTGCTGAAAGAGTTAACAACAAGCGTAGTTGGCGCTCATTGCCTCCCATAGTGAGGATAAAACGCATCGGGCCAGTTCCCTGCCCTGGTTGGGATATGCTTTTGACACCGCCACGCATGAGATCCACAGGCAAACTCTGGCCACGTTAATGTTTGCCTTTATAACTAATTCTCTGCTGTAAAATTTATGGACGTTGAATTATTTGTTTTCCAAGAAAGTTGATGCCATTCACAGTCGGGATAGCTAGAACTGCGTACGGAGCAATCTTAAACTCGCTCATGAGAAATCGAGCGCCGCAACAATGCTGGGAGGAAGCCGATATTGTTGAAGTCAGGTGACAGTGCTTACAGCACTAAGCCAGGGGCAGGATAAGGTAAAGGGAAAACTCTTGCTGAGATTTGTGTGCCTGTTTCATGTCTTGCGTTTTCTGACGCTGGTCATCCTGCTCATAGGAATCGGAAGACCAAGAGACTATTTCGGGTACAAATTTCATAAAGTATGCCACTCAGGAGCATGATACTACCAGTGAAAATAAATTGTTTAAATCTTTTGAGTAAGTGGTTACTTACGAAGTGGTTTGTGTATAGATTAGAGAGCTAGTCTCCTAAGTGCTTTGAATGTTGTCACTAGCCATATAATGAGAATCTGATGCTGTTCTAAGCACAGGAGTGAGTAAAAGGATTGCATTTAGAGGTGGATTGTGATAACCTTCATAGGATGATACAGTGCTGTACCCAAAGGCTAATATACCTTGTGAGTGATTCACTGTTCCTTCCCTCCCTCCCGTAAGGTTTTATCTAAGGGAAGGGAGGATGTGACGGTTCATTTTCGTCCCCAGTACCCACTGATTTGAATTCCCGCTCGCTGTCTAGGACTGACTGTGTGCAAGATACCACTGTTGTGTGTCACGTGGATATATAATCAACAGGGTACAATGACCAAGGCTCAGTTTAATATCATCCATTACACTCGTGACGTAATGATCGCCAAGTTTTTACGGTAGTAATTGGGAGCATTCAGCCGCCTCTCTGTCCTACGCACAGCTCAGCAACTCATTTAAAGAAACAGTCCTCTCATCATCAGGCATTAAAACAGCTCATGAAGCTAATACACTCAGAAAAGGCTACAAAAATAATAATTTCAGCATTCATAAGATAAAATAGAATAAAATCACATTGAACTGGGTCCTAGTCCTATATTTAAGTCGTCAACACTTGTCAATGGCCGTAACATAACACACCGCATACTACACCCAAGAAGGGCAGTATGGCACGGCCTGGTTCAGTGTGCTTTGAGAGGTTGGATGGCATAATGCAGATGTTGACGATTTAAATCGAGGATTCACAGTCCAATGTGTTTTATTCCATTGTAAGGTGGCAACAGCCTTGCACCTTACATCAGTCCATTTAACGAGACACTTTAGGTTTTGTTGTAGTAATATTCTAAGTTACAGTGTAGGAAATCTATGTGGAAACGCATCGGCACGCGAGAATTTCGCGATTTTGTAATCATAAGATTTTGCCGAAAGGCAGTACGATAGACAGAGCTCGGCTACGTCCCCGCCTAGCCGCTGAAGGCCACAGCCTGATGGTATGAATGGTGAACTGGGGGATTTCTGTGATCCGTTTAGAGGGGCCACGGCGGCCGCCAACCTCTGATGGACGAGCGGATGCAGGTGTTCAGGTGTTTACCAAAACAGAGCAGTGGATAGCTGGATAGGCTTTCCTGTGCGTGCTCTCGCCTATGTCCCACTAATTTTACGCCTTCGAGTAACTCAAGTGGGGCAGGCCAGGAGTTCCGAATAACAAACTTTCAATGCAAGATGCAAGAATCTGTGTTCGCTACGATGGGGAATCTCGAGTGGTCTCTTGGGAGAAAACTTCCAGTAAACGTGTTATTGCCTACAGCTGTGGTTCTTCCCAGCAGGCGAGGGCGGAGTTTACTTGTGAAATTTTGTAGAAATAAAAGAATTGTGGAAAAGAGTTCTATTCCCAGGCCGTACATTGGTCGGCACTGGCAAACTGGGTATTTTGAGAGCTTCTAGTGATGTGATTCGCTCGTTAAAGGTTGAGGTGAGAAAACAAAGGTGAAGAGCGATCTTCCTATACTCTCGGTAAAGGTCTTCCGTTGTGGGATCTCGTACTGAGAGGACGTTACCCAAGCCGTCTCCCTTCTTGGTATTTCGCTCTGAGAGGACGTTAGCCGCGCCAGCTGATTGCTGACGGAATCATTGTCGCAATTAGAGAAGTTTACGGACAGCAGTCTGGTGTTTGAATAATGTTGGATTGTACTTTCCGAGACGTCACACGCCGACCGCACGGCCGAGCCGTCGCCGTCGGAGACCGCCGCTACAACAGGAATATTACGGTGAGTTCGCTCCCGTTTCGGCCTGTGTTAGGAGTAACGTTAAATAGTTGGATCACGCGCAATTGCTGTTTCCACAGAGGATTCACGGTACTTTGGAGTGTACTGGTTCTTCGTATATATGTTATAAGAGATCGCGTTTTGGACCAATTTTAACGCAGTTACTGCCAATGCCAGTTAGGACGATAATTTGTAAATAGTTCATTGTGTTTTATTCAGCATTGATCTGAAGGTTATAATAAAATTATTGTGATTCAGTAGAGCCTTTACCTTCAGTAGTTGATTCTGAATTCACCCTTTTGCTTTATTTTATTTTTGTGTATGTGTTTGACGTTATTGAACACCCTAAGTGTTCGTGATCGTTCGTGTTTGGAAGTAAAAACAGATGTGATTTATCGTCAACACTACCACCGCAGATTAATTAGGGGTGACAGGGCCACATTTAAATCTAGCTTTATCCATTTTTGCGTACAGTTCCACTCCCAATTCTCTGTAAGTTGTTTGTGAGGGGCGAACACACGCAAAAATCGGACAATCAATGGATGGGGTGTTACATAAAAGGCTACCAAAAATAATAATTTCGGCATTCATAAGATAAAATAGAATGAAATCACATTGAACTGGGGGTCCTAGTCCTATATTTAAGTCAACACCTGTCAGTGGCCGTAGCATCACTACACCCAAGCAGGGCAGTATGGCACGGCCTGGTTGAGTGTGCTTTCAGATATTGAATGGCCTAATACAGATGTCGACGATTTAAATGAAACTCGAGGATCCACAGTCCAATGTGTTTTATTCCATTTTATGTTATGAATGCCGCATACACTATTGTTGGTAGGTTTCTTTAGTGTTACGTGAGCTATCTTTTCCAACATGAAGACGAAAGCATTGTTTCTGGAAATGCTGAGTTGAGAAGACAGTACGACATAAACATGGTTGAGTGCTACAAATGATTACTGAGGTCCAGCTGTTGCCTCACCGTATTGGCTCGAACCACAGAATGTTGGTCAATGTCCCAGGCTGTTGCCTCGCGGCAGCTTGGCAATACGGTGACGCCACATTCCTGCTGTATGAGCAAGCCAGCGACGCCAGAGGACGTAAACACTTGCGTTTCTTCTGTAGTACAGGTTTGTCCACAGGCCTCGTATATAACTTGCAGTTGCTGGAGGCATTCTCCTTTCACCCTGCAGAGGGCACTATTCCAACACTCGAGATTCAAAAGAACGAAATAAGACTACTAACTGTTGTTAATTGGTACCGTTAGATTAAAGGAGAACTAAAGCAAACATCTGAATCTATATCTAAGTCAACATTCTGCAAACCACTGTGAAGTGCATGACTGAGAATAAGTCCTATTGTACAAGGTATTACGGTTTCTTCCCGTTCCATTCACTTATTGGGCGCATGATTGTTTAAATGCCTCTGTGTCTTCTGTAATTAATCTAACCTCTCCCTGACGATTCTTATGCGAATGATAAGTTGGCGGTTGTAGTACATTCCTAGAATCGTCATTTAAAGATGCTTCTTGAAACTTTATACGAAGGCCTTCTTGAGATAGTTTCCGTCTATTATTTAAGTTGTCGATTGTGAATTTTTATGAGTCTCATTATTTAGAATTAAAATTGTGAAAAATATTGTTAATAAATAAATGAAATTGCGTTTGGCACATGTATTGAGTGCTTAAACTCCAGCGTTACAACATTAAGGCTAGATTCTCATTTAAATGAGCAAAAAATAGCCAAAGCCTGGAAATTTTCTTTGAGACAATGACAAGACATACAAAAGATCTATTTGGGGACTGTAACGGATCATACTTTGAACCTTATTTCAGATTAAAAAGAAATAACACAATGGTGCCCATAATTTCATCAACGGTCTACGAGTTTTCAGCGACCGCCGACTTGCTCGGATACATCAGACGAGTGTGCCTCTGGTGTTCACGGCATCGATCCTCGACGGTACGCATCGCCTGACCAATATACGACTTGCCACATTGACACGGAATCTGGTACACGCCGGCCTTCCTCAAACCGAGGTCATCTTTGGCGCTCCCCACCAGTGCACGAGTTTTATTTGGAGGACAAAACACAGTTCCGACCCGGTATTTCTTCAGAATGCGAGCGATTTTCCCCGAGAGTGCGCCTGTGTATGGAACAAATGCAGTGCCTACCTCCTCCCTCGTGACTTCATCCATCTCAAGAGGTTGTGCTGCAGTGGTTGGGCGGAGAGCACGTTGAATCTGCCACTCTGAGTACCCATTTTTTCGAAATACAGTTCTCAGATGTTCCAATTCCTGGGGTAGACTCTCTGCGTCAGAGATAGTGCGCGCCCTATGTACTAGAGTTTTAAGTACCCCATTCCTCTGTGAAGGGTGGTGGCAGCTGTGCGTGCAAATACAGATCAGTGTGCGTAGTCTTGAGATGGATGAAGTCCCGAGGGAGGAGGTAGGCACTGCATTTATTCCATACACAGGCGCACTCTCGGGGAAAATCGCTCGCACTCTGAAGAAACACCGGGTCGGAACTGTGTTTTGTCCTCCAAATAAAACTCGTGCGCTGGTGGGGAGCGCCAAAGATGACCTCGGTTTGAGGAAGGCCGGCGTGTACCAGATTCCGTGTCAATGTGGCAAGTCGTATATTGGTCAGACGATGCGTACCGTCGGGGATCGATGCCGTGAACACCAGAGGCACATTCGTCTGATGTATCCGAGCAAGTCGGCGGTCGCTGAACATTGTTTGTCGGAAAATCACGCCATGGAATATGACCGCACGAGGATTCTGGTACAGACGTCGAGATACTGGGACAGCGTTGTTAGAGAGGCCATCGAAATTCGCACCAGTGGCGACCTCATAAACCGTGACTGTGGCTACAATCTTAGCAAGGCTTGGGAACCAGCGATCGGGTTAATCAAGAGTAAATCAAGCAAACGTATAGTTGTCACGATCACGGCGGACAGAGCCATCACTCCGACGTCATCTCAGACGCCGTCGCAATCTGATCCACCGCGCGACCGTGGCGCGGGGCGCGGACGGCGGAGGGAGCGCGCCGCGGGCGGAGGGTATTTAAATCGGCCGCCGCCGCGACCGAACCCAGTTCCCTCTGAGCAGCCATAGCGTACGGATCTCCGTGCCGGCACGTTCACAGGAGCTCAGTCCGTCAGTTCACCTGATGATGGCGACATGTATGATCGCCGAAATATTGTGCCCGTTGGACACTATAGACCGGCAGCACACCCGTGGATATTTTGATTACTGTATGAGTTACATTGCTTACACTTCAAAGAATCTAACAATAGTCGTCGTCATCAAGAAATACTATCATGTTATGTAAGCCAATGCTTCGAAGATAAGTGTGAGAACATATCTGCGACACAGGAAATTGCTGGAAATTGGCATATCTAGCAAATAGAGTAAATCTGTGGTGTAGCTTGGACGTCCAAAACAAGTTTTCAGGATTCATTACACTGTATCTAAACATCACCTGACGTGAGCGTAAATTAAACGATCGCAAAGGTCATCATAGAGATACGACAATCTGCATTATCTAATCTAAGTAAGGTTAAGAAACGAGGTAGTTGATCTGTTTATTTAACTTGCTGTTCACATCAGTTCTGCAATAAATTTGCATGACAGTATTTAGAGTGAATATCATGGAGATCCACTTTCAAACCTCACATGTAAACACGGTAAAATGCACTAACATAGTATAAAAGCAACGCATCATGGATTATTTATTTCCTTACAAGTAATCATCAGAAATAAAATCGCTGACACTGGCGAACATGTTGGTTAAAATCATGAAGAATCATGGAGGTTCGACTTCGTGAAATAATTAATTTACCAGTCATTTGTGCATTTGGGAGGCACGGGGTACTTATAAAAGGAATGAATTTTTTTAACTGAACGATTAAATTTCATGAGGCCGTCCCGGAAGGGCGCTGCATAATTTTGTAAACAAATTAATACAGAGAAGTAATTGTTATCGGGTAAGCAGATACGTTTCCAATCAAATTATGCCGAATATTTTGTAGCGCAGTAGATGGTTACTACACCATCACCGCTCAAAAATTTCCGTGGTGCATCCCTAAGAATTACCAGAATCTTTGTGCGATGTTTTTACAGCACTAAACATATTTCAGAGTGCTGAAATATTCGTATAAAAATTAGATTATTAACGTCGTAGGGCAATATTTTTACCTTTACTGAGATCCTTTCTTAGACGCTCGTCCTTAAATCAGTTGAGCTTTACATATCATTCCGTATACTAACAAGTAGTGACATTCAGTGTTTGTAAGGAACGTGGCTAGAACAATTAAAAATCTTGATAAAGAAATAATAAATAAACAGAACTACCATTACAAGTACCTCAAGAGAGAGGCTTTAAACAGAAAAATAAATAAAAACTATGAGTAGCTAGATCAGTTTAAGAACTTTGGTGAATTTTATAGCTTGTAGATCACTGGATTATAAAAAAATAAATAAAAGAAAGACAGTGAAGCATAACTGAAGAAACTGAAGCTACCACACCAAGTGACAAAAGATGCATGCCATTAAAAGTGCCTTACAGTCAACATCGGACACTACGACACGGTTTTCAAACAAATAAGATTTTATGCCACGAAGTGTACATTATCTAGTCGAAGGTATTCAAACACCTACCAGTGTCCATCCTTCGGTTTGTGACGGCTTGAGCTCTGTGTGTGGAGGTATGGAAGCATATTCTTCCGAAAAAGCCGAAACCTGAAGAAGCGACGAATTCTACACTGGCGTCTAGAAAGAAGTCAGTGTTCTGTCTAACACCAAAGGTGCTCCACTGTACAATGAGCATGCCTTTTCACTTCAGGAATGTCATTGTCCTTAAACCGTTTCTTCATTGATGCTACTTTATGGCAGTGTGCACTTGTATCGTCCCCTTTGTAAAATTATGAATTACTGTTCTAGTAAACCTCTCACGTTATTTGATTTACAAACAGCTGAGCAAAACTCAACGTACTCAGACAGTTTTCTCTTTACTTATTCCGTTCGTGACTAAACTGACACAATAATTTTTTTAGCGCAACGCAATCTGACTTTCAATAATCCCTACAAAAGAGTGGCCCTGACTAACAACAACGTTTACCTTTCATGAATCACTTGCCTCACAAAAATCTTCGTTACTCCAACTACTGCAATACAGCGAGCGCCAATACCGCCAGCTAAATAAAAGATTCTACTGAAGACACTAACTACTGATAGGCATAGTTAGCAAATGAAAGATTTTGATAGAGAGCAAACAATGTATTTACTTTAATAGTGTTCAGATGTCATCATATATATATATATATATATATATATATATATATATATCAGTTGATGACATCCAGTCTTACAAATTTCCTTTTTCTGGCGGACACACGTCCAGATCGACGGCTCTCAAAACTCTGGCATCTCTCTCCCCACATCCACCACTGCTCGCGGCTCACCTCCAACTGCCCAACGCTACACACTGTTCACATCCAACTGCTCAACACTACAACAGCGAATACTCCAACAATGTCAACCAGACACAGACTGCACACAGCACAGTCAGTGATTTTCATACAGAGCGCTACGGGGCGTTACCAAAAGAAAAACCTAAACAGCCTACTTACAAACTATCAAAGTGAAACTGTATGCAGTACACAACGCTATATAATGTGTTCTTGTCCTTCAAGATTTTGCGTTTTCTTCAGCCCAATTCGGTAACCATACCCTAGGTACGAGAAACACCCCCATATCGTAACACTACCTCTTTCGTACTTCTCTGTTAGCACCAAACATGATGGCAGGTAGCCTTCTCCAAGAATTCACCAAACTCAGAAACTTCCATTGTATTGTCATCGGCTAGAGCGTCATTCGTCACTCCCAACCACTCGCATCCAGTCAGCCCCTATCCAGAGGCGTGGCGCTACACCATCTCAAATGTTCGAGTAGCTTAGCGCTGTCTACAGAAATGTGTGGATTACGAGCAGCTGCTCGATCATTGTACCCCACAGTTGTCAACTCCCCGCGCACTGTCACTGTAGTAGCTGGACTGTTGTAAACATTTTCGAACTCACAAATTATTCCTTCTGATGATTTCATACGACTTTTGACAACCACCATCCGCAGTGCTCGACGCTCCCTGCTCGTCAGTATATGACGTCTGCCTGGGGATTATTTTGCCGTGGTCGTTGCTTTGTGTTTCCACTTCACAACAGTCGATGTGAGCGTTGAACCTATTAGAAGAAGTCAACTAATAGAAGGTGTCCACTATCTGGTTGCAGAACTGAAGCTGATGCTCTATTCGAAAGTGGGATACCTTGTAAGTTAGCAGATTTTGCACCTTACATGATGCTAAATCAGTACTAATACACCGAATAATAATTGATAATTGGCCCACCGATAGGAGAGAATGGACACAGAAAAGGAAGTTGTGTGTGTCATGTCAAACTAACGAGATGGCCGCAGAGGCTGGAACACGGCCGTAACCCCTAAGGAAGGTGTTTACGTCATGTCAATCCAACAGATGGCCGTGGCCGGACCCCTTTGTCGGCTGGCACTTCAGACCACCGAAGACGTTGGGAGAGTCTGGGCCATCACAACAAGAAGTGAGAACGAGCTATATGCGATAGAGAGAGACGCGATTTCGTTCCACAGTGGAAAATTTGCGGAAGACTGTGACGGGATTGGCGCAGACCGAGTAGAGATACATACTAAAAGTTTGGCGGCAACAGTAACCGCGGGAGAATTCTGTGTCGTGGTTGGGTACAAACGCGCACGGATACATGGTAGTCTCTGTCGTGATTGGCTAGCAACGCGCACGGATCCATGCGGCGAAGTATGGCCAGGTTTGCAAAAACTCTGAAGGAGGACTCGAGGGTCTGCAGTGGACTAGAGCAGTCGCGGTGTCTGGCTGCCGTGCTTGGAGAGTGTGGAGAGAAGTAGGTTGGAGAAATTACCGGCAGTGAGTCTAGTGGTTACTCTCCCAGATTGAATAGTGTAGAGCATACGACTCCACACACGTAGTATTATCTGTTCCTCTGAGGAGAGAAACAGATTTGTACTAACTTGTGGTGTTCATATGTAATCTGAAGTGTACCTTTGCTGCCGCGCACTTGAGTCGACCATCTACTCTTGGCATATGTGCAAGTTGCTTGAGTATTGACTCGTGACGGACTCCGCAATAGAACACTTACGTACAGGAGTTTACGGACGCAAACCCCGTCCACGTTGGAGATTAAAGCCAAGCTCACTCACGGGAAAGACGGCATCACGACGTTGGTTGCTCCGACCGTCGTAATCAACACGGAGCAATCATCAGCCAAAGTAGAGCACTGTAATTCTAAATAAGTTTGTATTCCGCTAGCTCTTTGACTGGCGCTCTCTGTGTCCGTTCAGGCAGAACTTCAATAGAGTCACTTGCGGGTTCAGTGTTGACTTAAATAGTTAGGAAAAGAGGGTGCATTGTGCCAATGATAGGCTAGTTAGGTTAGCGAGTGTATTGGATTGTCATATTAGGCTAGAAATATTGCTCATCCTGTTTTCGGAATAAATCTTAATTTGGTATCATATGCTAATCACCGCATTATTGATTTCGTAGCTAGCAATCACCATATTTTTATTGAATAATTAGAGAGTAATTTCGGTGCAAACGATACTAGGGGAATAGCCGCGCGTTTAAACAGAGCCAACGGAAGTCAGATAGCAACTAATAGTCGAGTATGACTACCAATAGATATTTTTCAATATATCGGTAATTTTACAATAAACTCCTTGTTCGTTGCAACCTGACAAGAAGTACATAGACACCCAGGCATTTCACAAAGAATTCCAGATACAACGACTCTATCAAGATATAGTGTTGGTGATGAAAGACCAACGAAGGAACATATAACCTCGTCAGCAGTCTCGACCATCTGTATGCATAAATCAGATGAATGAGGCAAATGTGGAAGAGCTGTACATAATTTCTTCGATGTTGCGTGTGAGAGAAGAAATTTACTGTAATGCATAGATCATAGAGACGATGATGAAGCAGATGTGGAAATATTGCGTGCACACACGTGGGGCGAAATATAATGAGAAGACAAAATAGTGTTTACAGAGGAAGAATGTTTAGCAGTATGTGTATGTGTGTGTGGGGGGGGGGGGCGGAAAGGGGGGGGGGTTGGAGAACGTGTGTGTGTTGGCGACGATTTATTCTGTCCAGACGCTAATATCTTTGATCATAACACCATTTTACGCAATTCATAACACCATTTTACGCAATTCAGAACGGAATATCTCTGAATACGACACCAGTTCAATGAAGTTTACGTAATTTTTCAGGAAATACTGTGTACCTTTGGATTAGGTTCAGTTTCTATGCAATTCGTGTGAGTGGCTGTCTCTATTTTGAGACTGGATGGAAAGAGAAGAGGTAGAAGGAACGTGGAAAGGGGGACGTGAAAGGGGTAGGGTTAGACAGCACAAGTGAGTTTGTCCCGCCATCTCGGATTTTTAAATTTCCCTCTAACGCCATCTTTCATTTCTTTAGGTTCCTACCACCCTCACCTTCCAATATTAAATTTAAGATTTTGCCCCACCACTGTTTTTCATTTTTTAATTTCTCACCTCTGCCATCTGGGCTATTTCAGCAACTGGGGCATCAACTAAGGATGGAAACTTGAAACGTGAATCAGGTTTATCATACATACGCTATTTCAACAGTGACGTATTACAATGTGAAATGAAGCTGGAAGCTAAGGATATCTGCTTCAAAATGGCCAACTGTGGGAACTGGCCAGTTGCATGGGTGATAAAAGAATGCAGTCTACTTGGAGTATGTTTTCATTCTTAAAACACGTTGAGGCTGTGGACCCCCACAAAAATACAGTTTTAAAACATTTCAACAGCAACTGAAACTCGCCCATTATCCTACCCATACTAATTTCTGCAATATGATGTGGCAGCTGCATTGCCTCTGCTTGAGTACTGAATAAATTCTGTATTAGGTAAATGATTAAAAGTTTCTAAAGTAAGAAAAGTAATTACTGTAGGTTTCAGTCAGACCTTGCAGTCCTCATGTTAATCAATCTTAACAGCGTTCAGTAAACTTAAGTGCCAATATCTATCTTCAAGTAACATTTCTTTTTTTACTTCAATTTCTTGTCTTTTTTATACTTATTTTTCTCACAAAGACACCGTAGTAAAGTTCACTGAAGCGAGACTGTAAATGCAACGGCGTCAATCGTTTAAAATTGTATCTATGTCTCTCCAGGTACGAATGCTGAATGTTTTGGCTGTACAACTTGCCTGGTAAGTCTGTTCCACTGAATGCTGATCCCTTATATGTTTGTTACCACAGAAATCGGTAGTCTTTGGGTGGGAATACTCAAGTCGGCAACTTGAGTATCAATAATGACAACAACAGAAATTACAGTTTGCATGTAAGTGTTGTTAGAGGAACTGTATGGCAAGTACAGCCTTTTATCCTAAATAATCAGGGACTCTTACTGGATATGTGCCACATGGTTATTTTTAGTCATCAGTAATCGATGTTGAAGTTATTTCCTGATATAAGTCATATATGCCGGTTATCAGTAATTGTCAGTTACGTTTACAAATCCTTACAAAATAATTAGGTATACGGTAAGATATGTCTATATCAAGTATCTTTTTGTGCTATATACGTCACACTAATAGTTACTGAATGTATTAGTGAATAGCAGGGATGTCTGTTGACCTGTATGATGAGCCTAGTTGAATAGTATTACAGGAATTTTCGAATATTCATGTCTCAAATCCTATAGATGTTTGAAGTATGTGTGTTACTACATAATCCAAAATTTTCTTCTGAAAACTGTAAGGAGAAATGCCACTGAACTGTTAAAAGTACAATTTTAAGTAACAGTTTTGGCCACTATGCAGTGACAATGGTGCCTTAACAACGGTGAAATAAAGATTGTAACCAGATTATTATGGTTTTCATGAAATCAACAGCAGGTGTTCTTTAAGAACAGGGTATCGGAAACATGTCATGAAGCACTTGCTAACGATTGTGAAATAAATCCATGTTAGCCTGATCTTCAGTTTCTTCCTGTTTTCACGAATAGCTTGTAGAACAGTAATAAGAAATGATAAATCTTCTAGACTCGTTGTATCTGTAGAGCCGTAAATGGTATCTAGCAGATGTATTGATCCAGCAGCAGCTGGTAGGTCGAGTCTATTTATGCACCATTGCACCTGTGATTCTGCGTGCAAAGAACAGGATTCGTTACCGGGTTATTTGGTAACCGTGATAGCGTTACGGAGATGTTTAATAAACTCAAGTGGCAGACTCTGCAAGAGAGGCGCTCTGCATCGCGGTGTAACTTGCTCGCCAGGTTTCGAGAGGGTGCGTTTCTGGATGAGGTATCGAATATATTGCTTCCCCCTACTTATACCTCCCGAGGAGATCACGAATGTAAAATTAGAGAGATTAGAGCGCGCACGGAGGCTTTCAGACAGTCGTTCTTCCCGCGAACCATACGCGACTGGAACAGGAAAGGGAGGTAATGACAGTGGCACGTAAAGTGCCCTCCGCCACACACCGTTGGGTGGCTTGCGGAGTATCAATGTAGATGTAGATGTAGATGTAGATACTTTTTACTATTAACGTGGGAAAAAGCCGAGAAATCCGAATTGTATAATCATCTGCAGTTATTTGCTCATCACCACTGAGTTGCATACAATAGTTCCTAGGCAAATACAACCATGTATTCTCCAACAGAAAAATCATTTTACAATACTGATTAACAGTGATTGCATTAATGACCAGAAGCTTTACAGATGTCAGAGTGCGTGTAACACTCGCAGTAGTTCATATTATTAGTAACATGTAAGCATCATGTGGGTCTGATGAGGAATTCATTAACTGAGTAGATGGAGATGGACTCCAATAAATTCCTTAGGGTTTTATTCTATTGAATTTTATTAGTGGTTAACCTTCGTATGTCTCACAAGTTATTGGAAATGAGTGTTGCTTTCTAAATCAAAGTAATTAACCTGAGAATTCCATACGTTCAGTAAGAGCTATGGAATACTTGAGCAACGTTGTACACATCTCTTACTAAGGTATCAATTACTCTTAATGTTATATGCTCCTCATCACATCTGGTTCTGCCAGGCTTCTCCTTCATTGTACGCAAGACTGTCTTCATTTAGTTATCTGGTGAGATTATATTTTGCTCATAATGCTTTTTCTTTGATGTTCTTATTACTACCTTTAATACTTTGTAGAATGTCTTATAATGAGTTATAGCAACAAATAACTGTGCTGTTTCTAACTGGCAGAAGGGGTTGCCTTTCTGTCTTACGTTATACATTTATTTCTTGAGTAATCCAAGGCTTCTTTGTAGACTCTGATTTAGTCTAGGTTAGTTTTGGGGAAAATAGTTTCCAAATAATTTAAGACCATTATTAATCAAAGTATTCTTTTCGTGCCATGGAAACTGTATTATTGAGGAGTTTGATAAAATACAATCAATTTTTGGCTTACTGGCTCTCCTATTGAACTCAGATTTAGTAGACTTTGCATCCTGTTTAATACTCATATTAAAATTTAACAAAAACAACTGCGAGGGCAGAGACTATTGGTTATGTAATATAATTTAGTCCATTAGACTTTTGAGTATAGATATATATCAATGGCTGTTTTTGAGCAATTTTCTAACCCACCTGAGAAGTTTTCATTTGGATTTAATTTAAATGATAGTATTAGTGATTGTAATAACTTCTTATTTGAGGAGTTTTTAGAAAATCTACATTAAAAACGTCATTAAACTCTACTCATCTATTTGTCGCTGTTTATTCGGCCAATAGAGCACAAAGGTGATGTATGAACACATTAAATTTGCATGCAGTTATTTGGTACACACGTACTATTGTGAACAAAATATTGTGAAATTATATTTCTGTTGCACAAGCTTTCAAATACAGTCCAATACAAAATTTATGATGGTTTCTGGTGAATGTGACAACTCCTCCTTTCTCCATTTCTGCTGAAGTGATATACTAACATAATTTCTGTAACACGTAATCTACACATTATACAGAGGGGTCCAAAAATGTATCCACTGTTTAAAAGTCCGTAACTTGCAAACTAATTGACGGAGTCGTCTGATTTTTGGTGAAAGTGTAGCCTAAAGTCCAACTTAAAGATATCACTATAGGTTTTCGAAATGGTCACCATTAACATCTACACACAAACGATGTCGCCGAATGCAGCACGAACTACTGACTGCAACGTGTTCAGTTGGATATTTGCACATGAATGTACGATGGATTCTCGAAGTTCATCCAGTGTGCGTGGCTTTCGTCGATAATTGACGTCCTTTAGTGTTCCCTACAGGTAAAAGTCCCGAGGAGTTAGGTCTGGGGAACGTGGTGGATACTCCACAGCACCTCCACGGCCTATCCATCTTCCTGATAGATTTTCGTCGAGATACGCCCTAACACGATTTTGGTAGAGGGCTGCGGCACCATCTTGTTGAAAGTAAACTCTTCCGTCTCCATACATGTCTCGGATGGCAGGTAAAATGGATGTCGGAAACTTCTGAAGGTACACCTCACCGGTAACTGTGCCGTCAAAGAAGAATGGCCCAATCAAGCCCCGGTAAGACAACCCACAACCTACATTTACTCCTGGTAAATTCACGGCTTTGTGTACATGGACGTTCGGATTTTCGGCGGCCAGTAGATGCAACTGTGGCGATTTACTGTACCATTGAGTTTCAACGGTGCCTCATCAGACCACACAATCATCTCTGCAAACTCTTCATCTTTGCGCACCATGTTAGTAAACCACTCGCAGTACTCAATTCTACTATCTGGGTCGTCCTCGTTCATTGCGTGTAGCAATCGTGGGATGTAGCACTTCCACTCTGCTGTCTTCAAAATTCGCCGAACACTTGAGCGACTCACTCCTATTTCACGGGCACACTGTCTCACAGACTTCTGTGGTGAGCGAGTGAATTGTTTGACACGACGGGAGTCAGCTGGACTTGTTACTGTTACAGGTCGTCCAGATCGTTGTTTGTGTGCATCTTTAACACAGCCTTCGGCTTCAAATTTGTATCGAATGCGACGAATCGTTAAACGTGTCGGTGGCTCTGTTTGGTACTCATTTCGCCATTGCCGTTGAACCTCAATAATGTTTTCGTACTTAAAATACCACTTCAAAACTGACTTCCTTGCGCCAGCCACGTTTACTCGAGTAACTAGGTGCAAGTAAGAACAAAACTCTGCCTACCTGGCGACTGTCATCTGACAAAACAAGACAACGAAATACAACGCTTGTGTGGCGATTGCCGGAACTACAAACTATTGCACTACCAAAGATAAGACAACTCCGTCACGTAGTTTGCCAGTTATGGAGTTTTAAACAGTGGATACATTTTTTTGGACTCCTCTGTATATCAGTATTCAATAAATTACTGAAAGATATAAGAATGTGTAACAATAAATATAGTTTAACAGTGTATATTGCCTTTGCAACAAATAGTCACCAAAATGAGCCATTTACCTTAATAGGCAAATGTGTAACGTAAGTTGACAAATTCAGTAACTACACAATCCACTAGCAAAAAATGCAATGACCTAAATCGTATGAGTTGATTCTGGAACTCAGTGGATAATGGTTCGGATTGCGTGATCAAGACATGATGTCGTAACTAGCTTGAAGTTCACGACAAACACAAATATCACGCATGTAACCAAAATATCATCTGTGCAAATCACCACAAGTTCACAACGCGGAATTAACGAATAATAGCCGTCGCGATTCAGACACCATGTGCATAAACTGACTGCAACACTTTGCGTATTAGCAACCACTCCGAATATATTGAACAGCCTTAACCAAAATTACCAATTGCAGCTGCTGCCACAGAGCTGTATCTGCCTCACATGTCCTAAATATTTGCCGTATGTATTCCACTCTCTGTCTTCCTCTACAGTGTTTTCCTTCTACAGCTCCCTCTTTCCGTGGACGTTATACCCTGATGGCTTAACAGATATTCTGCCATTCTCCATATATTCCTTTTTTCTCCGGCTCAGCGCAGAACCTCGTCATTCCTTTCCTATCAGTCCACTTAATTTTCAACGGTCGTCTGTACTACAACACCTAGAACACTTCATATCTATTCTGTTCTAGTTCTCCCACAGCCATGTTTCAGTACCATACAGAATGATGTCCTCCAAACGTACATTCTCAGAAATTTCTTCCTCAAAATGAGGCCTATGTTTGATACTTGTAGACTTCTCTTGGCCAGGAATGCAGTGCTAGTCTGCTTTTGATGTCCTCCTTGCTCCGTCTGTGATGGGTTATTTTACCGCCTAGGTAGGGGAATTATTAACTTCAAATACTTCGTGACAATTAATCCTAGTGTTAAGTTTCTCGATTTTCTCATTTCTGCTACTTCTTATTCCTTTCGTCTTTCTCCGATTTACTCTCAATCCATATTCTGCATTGAGTAAACTGTCCAATCCATGTAGTAGATTTCGTAATTCTTCTTCACTTTCACTGAGGATAGCAATGTCACCAGCAAATTTTATCATTGATATCTTTTCACCTTGAGTTTTAATTCCACTCTTGAAATTTTGTTTTATTTCCATCAAAAATTGTTCAAATGGCTCTGAGCACTATGGGACTTAACTTCTGTGGTCATCAATGCCCTAGAACGTAGAACTAAGTAAACCTAACTAACCTGAGGACATCACACACAACCATGCCCGAGGCAGGATTCGAACCTGCGACCGTAGCGGTCGTGCGGGTCCAGACTGTAGCGCCTAGAACCGCTCTGCCACCTCGGCCGGCTTTATTTCCATCATTATTTCTTCGGTGTACAGATTGAACACTAGGGCGAACGGCTTCATGCCTGTCTTACACTCTTTTTAATCTGAGCATATCGTTCTTGATTTTCCACTCATTATTTCCTCTTGTATTATGTGTCTCTCCGTATAGGTTACCCCTATTTTCCTCAGAACTTAGAGCATCTTGTACTATTTTACATGGACGAATACTCTTTCCAGGTCGACAAACCCTATGAAAGTGTTTGATTTTTCTTTAGTCTTGCTCCTATTATCAACTGCTACGTCAGAAATGCCTCTCTGGTGCCTTTACCTTGCTATGGGGGCCATTCAAATGGGCTACGACGGGGCCTGTGGTTGTAACCAAGGCATCACGATCGGACCACCTGCAATCCCATACCTCGATGGCGTCTTGCAGTAGGATAACTTTGTCTCACAAGGCAGAACCTTGCTAAACACGCTTTAGGCCCATGATGGTAAGCACAAGTTGTTATCTTCATCACCAAATTCAGCTATTCTGGATCGGAGAAAACAGAAGAGCGCGTGGAGCTGGTGCATAGTGGTCCGCAGTATACCTGAGTTACGTGAGGTGTGCGAAGCCGGCTGGTGTTACATAACCTCCGCGGACCTGCCAACCATTTGTCGTATCAGTTCGACGCAGGATCACTGCTGTATTGTGTTGTGAACGTGGGCCAGTGAACTGTTAAACAGGTAGCCGTAATGTGTGGCCTGTCAATGTATACAGGGTGGTCCATTGATAGTGACCGGGCCAAATATATAACGAAATAAGCATCAAACGAAAAAAAATACGAAGAACGAAACTCGTCTAGCTTGAAGGGTGAAACCAGATGGCGCTGTGGTTGGCCCGCCAGATGGCGTAGCCATAGTTCAAACGGATATCAACTGCGTTTTTTTAAATAGGAACCCCCATTTTTATTACATATTCGTGTAGTACGTAAAGAAATATAAATGTTTTAGTTGCACCACTTTTTTCGCTTTGTGATAGATGGCGCTGTAATAGTCACAAACGTATAAGTACGTGGTATCACGCAACACTCCGCCAGAGCGGACGGTATTTGCTTCGTGATACATTATCTGTGTTAAAAAGGACCATTTACCAATTGCGGAAAAGGTCGATATCGTGGTTATGTATGGCTATTGTGATCAAAATGCCCAACGGGCGTGTGCTATGTATGCTGCTCGGTATCCTGGACGACATCATCCAAGTGTCCGGACCGTTCGCCGGATAGTTACGTTATTTAAGGAAACAGGAAGTGTTCAGCCACATGTGAAACGTCAATTACGACCTGCAACAAATGATGATGCCCGAGTAGGTGTTTTAGCTGCTGTAGCGGCTAATCCGCACATCAGTAGCAGACAAATTGCGCGAGAATTGGGAATCTAGAAAACGTCGGTGTTGAGAATGCTACATCAACATCGACTGCAACCGTACCATGTTTCTATGCACCAGGAATTGCATGGCGACGACTTTGAACGTCGTGTACAGCTCTGCCACTGGGCACAAGAGAAATTACGGGACGATGACAGATTTTTTCCACGCGTTCTATTTAGCAACGAAGCGTCATTCACCAACAGCGATAAGGCAAACCGGCATAATATGCACTACTGGGCAACGGAAAATCCACGATGGCTACGACAAGTGGAACATCAGCGACCTTGGCGGGTTATTGTATGGTGCGGCATTATGGGAGGAAGGATAATTGGTCCCCATTTAATCGATGGGAATCTAAATGGTGCAATGTATGCTGATTTCCTACGTTATGTTCTACCGATGTTACTACAAGATGTTTCACTGCATGACAGAATGGCGATGTACTTCCAACATGATGGATGTCCGGCACATATCTCGCGTGTGGTTGAAGCGGTATTGAATATCGTATTTCATGACAGGGGGATTGATCGTCGAAGCACCATACCATGGCCCGCATGTTCACCGGATCTGACGTCCCCGGATTTCTTTCTGTGGGGGAAGTTGAGGGATATTTGCTATTGCGATCCACCGACAACGCTTGACAACATGCGTCAGCGCATTGTCAACGCATGTGCGAACTTTACTGAAGGCGAACTACTCGCTGTTGAGAGGAATGTCGTCACGCATATTGCCAAATGTATTGAGGTTGACGGACATCATTTTGAGCATTTATTGCATTAATGTGGTATTTACAGGTAATCACGCTGTAAGAGCATGCGTTCTCAGAAATGATAAGTTCACAAAGGTACAGGTATCACATTGGAACAACTGAAAAAAAAAGTTCAAACATACCTACGTTCTGCATTTTACTTTAAAAAACCTACCTGTTAGCAACTGTTCGTCTAATATTGTGAGCCATATGTTTGTGACTAGTGCAGCGCCATCTATCACAAAGCGAAAAATGCGGTCCAACTAAAACATTCATATTTCTTTACGTACTACACGAATGTGCAATAAAAAATGGTGGTTCCTACTAAAAGAAATACGCAGTTGATATCCGTTTGACCTATGACAGCGCCATCTAGTGGGTCAACCATAGCGCCATCTGGTTTTCCCCTTCAAGGTAGACAATTTTCGTTCTTCGTAGATTTTTCGTTTGACGCTTATTTCGTGAGATATTTGGCCGGTCACGATCAATGGACCACCCTGTATGTGGCACACCATTCACCCACAGATTTAAAACTGTGAACCTGTATTCATGTTTGAGCAGACAAGAATGTACTGGCAGCAGTGGGTCTGTGAGGGGGGCGTGGGTCTTGCTTGGGCAGCTAAGTCAAAGCTTCCAGGTTCATGTCTGGGTCTGAGGGACGGTCTTAATCAGCCGGGAAGTTTCAGATCATCGCACGCCCAACTGCAGAATAAGAGTTAATTGTAGAGAAAACAACTCGTTTGTATAATTCGCTAGAGGCTGTATCGATAGTAATGACTTCGACTGACGCCTCAGTTGCCTGCTTTGGTCAATCATTCACTTTTTTTCTGGGGGCCCAGTCCACGTGACCTAACACTTTTTTTTAACCACAGTAGACCCACGTTCTCATTAAGAGAGAGTGTTTTATAGGACCATACGACTAGCAGATTTGTAGCCACTTCATCACAGAGTTATGTTAGATCTGTACCCAATCAATGCAGTATTTATGGCAGGTCGCTGAATATCTGTTTTCCTTTCTGTCTTCATGGTATAATTGTTCCTGAATAATATTGGTGGTTAATCGTAATTCTGTGTGATTATGTGATTTACTTTGAATTAGTGATGACTGGAAGTTGCACATGAGTTGAACGAATTTTATAATTTCGTAGAATTTATCGTGTTCCTTTTTTTAATACTTTTGCGCTTCCCATTTGTGTTCTGGTGTGATTACGAAGATGTGATTACATGTGATTTTATGATTCACGTCTGGAGTATTTCACACAAACTGAATGTTCGTGTACTGCGAACTAGAGTATATATAATAGGTTACTGACCATGTTATTAGCGGAAACCTTAGCTCCTTGTTGTATGAAACACATAACGCCAGTTTCTGATTCTAAAATACGTTATGTACTTTTGGACAGAGGGGCTCTTAATGGTAATGTTCTTACGACATAAAAAATCGTTAAATCAGCAAAGTGCACATTTTCTGATTCAGAGCGAGGGCTGTCACCCTCAGATACCTTATCTAAAGACATATTCTAGATTTCGGCCCTATTTAACGAGGCGTGTTTTTAAGTAAGTACCGTTTTGAAATTAAAAAGAGATGTGCTAAGATATCTCAATAATTTTATTTTTACATAAAAGCTAGTACCTTAATCTACTTTTCTATATAATTTCCGTCAATATTGAGGCACTTGTCATTACGTTGTACCAGTTTTTGATTACCCTCCTCATAGAAGTTTTCTGCCTGATTTGTTAACCACTGCATCACCACTGTTTTGACTTTGGCATCGTCTTGAAGACGCTGACCGCCCAGGTGTTTCTTCAAGTGCAGGAACTGGGCGCAAGATCGGGTCTGTACGGAGGATGATCTAGAGTTTCCCATCGAAAAGATGTGATAAGATCTTTGTCTGATTCGCCACATGTGGACGGGCATTGTCTTGCAGCTAAACGATGCCCTTGCTCAACTTCCATGGACTGTTGCTTTGATTCTGGTGTGACACAGGCCACCCACGTTTCATCGTCCGTAACAATTTGGCTTAAGAAATCATCGCCGTCGTTGTGGTACCGTTCAAGTAAGGCCAATTCAACGTTTGGTTTTATGCACATCCGTCAATATTTTCGGTACCCAACGCGCGCAATTTTCGGTAATTAAAGTGCCCGGTCACAATGTCATACAAACACTACGAGAAACATTAGGAAAGTCATCCCGCAAGGAGGAAATCATAAAGCGTTTTCTCTCACCTTATTGTCCACTTCATGCACCAAACCTTCATTAACGACCGAAGGACGCTCACTCCGTTGTTCATCATGCACATTTGTGTGGCTATCTTTATATACTGTCACCCAATTCCTTACCATTCCATCACTCATAATCTTTTCTCCGTAAACTGCACAGACCTCACGATGAATATCGATCGCTTTTAGGCCTTCAGCACTAAGACATAACAGCCCGTACTTCTCAGTCGGCGGGACGCATGATTATAGGAGGCATCTTAAACGCTCAGTACACAGCGTAAAAAAAGAAGAATCAGACTGTAACGGCGTCAGTGCGTAGATTAACGTACAGACTTTCATGTAAAAATAAAATTATTGAGATATCTTAGTACGTCGTTTTTTAATTTCAAAACGGTTCTTACTTGAAAAAACACACCTCGTATACGACATTTTTGACATAGTGTTTGCACTCCCAGTAATATACGCCAAAGTCTAGGACCCTCCATGTCGATATAAGAAGAGTAAAGAAGGGTAACACAGTTTGACGGGGAAGTCTTCGGACTTTTCTGTTGCACAGTCGCAATTAGACTCTCTCCAAACTTGACTATTTACCTTCAGTTTAAATAAAGATCTCCAGTATAGATTCATCTTATGAGCTATAGTTGCAGTTAGACTGCACTCTTAACTGCGGCGTTTTATCGACTGTTAACAGCATAGGAGGACTTGACATGTACATGTTAACTTCTGGTTTACTCGAGAAGAGCACTCCTTCATTATTGTAGCCCTTAGTCATAGGAAAGCACGATATTATGACATGCTACAATGGCGTTTTAAGAGAGAAAATGACAAAGAAACTCAGTATGTTATACTACAAAAAGGAGCTTTAATGAGGCCACAGCAACGAAGAAACACAATACAAGCTGGTTAGAGAGGAAGGCGCATCAGCCGTGGATGAGCTTTCCGTGAACACCGCCGAGGTAGCCATATCCGTAGCCGATGGCGGGTCCGGCGACAACTGCGGGGGCAGCGACGGCGGCGACTGCGGGGGCGGCGACCACAGCGGGGGCGGCGACGGCGGGGGCGGCCAGCAGTCCGGCCCCCAGGCCGAGGTATCCACGCTTCTCGCGGTGCAGCTCCTGCTGGCAGGACACTACCGCCACACACGCCACCAGCACGACCACCTGCGAAAGGTGACACGACACGGCTGTCACTCGATGACACCACAACATCGCAGCTTCTCTAGTGGCCTCTGCAAAGATCCGCAATGACGGATGATGTATGTGCCGAATAATGTAACACATTAATTGGGTTAACAAACCATCTGGGTCCTCCCAGTGGTCTCTGTGAAATGGAACTACCTTCCCATTTCTATTCTTCCCATTACTATGTGCAAATCTTAGTGTCTACTTTCGGTTTTACGAAAATTATGTGCAGATCTTAATTACACATTTTACTATATGCAGATCTTAGTGTCTACTTTCGGTTTTATGCCAATTGATAATCAAATTTTAATTATGCTTTTTCTAGTGTGACAGAATTATTGATACCAATTTTAGTGGAATTACTTATGTTAATTTTAGTGGTTAAGTCATTAATCTTCTACACTCCTGGAAATGGAAAAAAGAACACATTGACACCGGTGTGTCAGACCCACCATACTTGCTCCGGACACTGCGAGAGGGCTGTACAAGCAATGATCACACGCACGGCACAGCGGACACACCAGGAACCGCGGTGTTGGCCGTCGAATGGCGCTAGCTGCGCAGCATTTGTGCACCGCCGCCGTCAGTGTCAGCCAGTTTGCCGTGGCATACGGAGCTCCATCGCAGTCTTTAACACTGGTAGCATGCCGCGACAGCGTGGACGTGAACCGTATGTGCAGTTGACGGACTTTGAGCGAGGGCGTATAGTGGGCATGCGGGAGGCCGGGTGGACGTACTGCCGAATTGCTCAACACGTGGGGCGTGAGGTCTCCACAGTACATCGATGTTGTCGCCAGTGGTCGGCGGAAGGTGCACGTGTCCGTCGACCTGGGACCGGACCGCAGCGACGCACGGATGCACGCCAAGACCGTAGGATCCTACGCAGTGCCGTAGGGGACCGCACCGCCACTTCCCAGCAAATTAGGGACACTGTTGCTCCTGGGGTATCGGCGAGGACCATCCGCAACCGTCTCCATGAAGCTGGGCTACGGTCCCGCACACCGTTAGGCCGTCTTCCGCTCACGCCCCAACATCGTGCAGCCCGCCTCCAGTGGTGTCGCGACAGGCGTGAATGGAGGGACGAATGGAGACGTGTCGTCTTCAGCGATGAGAGTCGCTTCTGCCTTGGTGCCAATGATGGTCGTATGCGTGTTTGGCGCCGTGCAGGTGAGCGCCACAATCAGCACTGCATACGACCGAGGCACACAGGGCCAACACCCGGCATCATGGTGTGGGGAGCGATCTCCTACACTGGCCGTACACCACTGGTGATGGTCGAGGGGACACTGAATAGTGCACGGTACATCCAAACCGTCATCGAACCCATCGTTCTACCATTCCTAGACCGGCAAGGGAACTTGCTGTTCCAACAGGACAATGCACGTCCGCATGTACCCCGTGCCACCCAACGTGCTCTAGAAGGTGTAAGTCAACTACCCTGGCCAGCAAGATCTCCGGATCTGTCCCCCATTGAGCATGTTTGGGACTGGATGAAGCGTCGTCTCACGCGGTCTGCACGTCCAGCACGAACGCTGGTCCAACAGAGGCGCCAGGTGGAAATGGCATGGCAAGCCGTTCCACAGGACTACATCCAGCATCTCTACGATCGTCTCCATGGGAGAATAGCAGCCTGCATTGCTGCGAAAGGTGGATATACGCTGTACTAGTGCCGACATTGTGCATGCTCTGTTGCCTGTGTCTATGTGCCTGTGGTTCTGTCAGTGTGATCATGTGATGTATCTGACCCCAGGAATGTGTCAATAAAGTTTCCCCTTCCTGGGACAATGAATTCACGGTGTTCTTATTTCAATTTCCAGGAGTGTATTTCCAAAGATGTTAGTGTTTTGTAAATTGTTTGTTCTTTGGGGGAGATGTGTTTTGGAGGGAAGTTGGAACGGCAGTTGAATGCACGTGGCAGGTGTGGCTGGAACGATTGGACAATGAAAAAGTTTTGTATTTTTCGTGAATAATCATCGATGACTCAATAATTCTGCAGTTTATTATTGCAACATACACATATAGGAAAATCAGCTGCAGTAAGACCAAGGATTCTCTTTCCTAGCGAAGAAATCTATATCCGAAGCAAATTAAGTATTCCCTAACCAGCAACAGAGAACCATATGCTTAATTCGGTAAGTGCCGATATTGCTATTCGATGCTATCTTTAACATCGATAGTAATTGGAATGCTTCCCAAGGTAGCGGGAACATTTCATCTGGAGCCCATGTGTCATGCCAGGAGAATAGAGGCATAACAAAATCTGGAACTGGTCTAGGGTACCAGAACAATAGAGGAAGGGTTTGTTTCGTTTTTAACATCTTATCGAGTGAAATGTTGTTCCACATTACAAGCAGCAATATGGAGAAACTGAAATGCTAAAATTGACCACTAGAATTGAAACCAAACCAGTAAAAAAAAAAAAAAAAAAAAAAAAAAAAAAAAAAAAAAAAAAAGTGTCTTCATATTTCACTGACGAAATGTGTGATAACTACAGAAACCTAATTCGTTTTTTTTAATTTATTTAATGGCCACCTACATATCCACAAATGTGGCTAAGAATTATTGAAAATTGTAGCACACTACAGCAAAACAGCACGGCAGCAGTATAACCATTTTCATTCAGCAAGCTCACTCACTGCCCTTGCTTCATCTCAGCCCATACATGAAATATTGGCTTCAGTTAGATACTGGCGCAAAACCAACAATTCCTGGCACAAATCTCGGTCTTTTCTGTGTGGAGGTAGAAGGGGTATTAAACGATAACGCCGATGTATAGTCCCAGCTTTGTGCTCATTCGATTATCTTGTAAGCTAAGTTAAGCACATTATGTATCCTCTTGGGTTTATCAGATGCTGGACCAATGATTCCCCAGGCATCCTTTGGTATTGTTAATCCAGGAGTCTCTTTATGCCCTCTACATGAGTGAACGCTCAGTGACCTTCATTTGGACCCCAGGCCATGTTGGGATACCGGGCAATGAACATCTTGGCCACCAGTAAACCATCTCTGGACATTGGCCTCCCGGAGACCGATTTGCGATCAGTCTTCCTCCGCCAAGTTTTCGCGCTTTGTGACACTGAATGGGGCAACCTGACCACACTAAACAAACCCCGTGCTCTCAAGGAGACGACGAATGTGTGGCGGATGATCCATGCGAGCCACTCGCAGGGAATCAGTTTTCCTTTGTCGGTTCCGCATTGGCCACACCTGGATGACGCAGAGCTATTTACTGCGCCGTGAGGACCCGCCTCTACGTCGCTGCGGGTCGTCTTTGACAATGGTCCACATTTTGTTGGCCTGTTCCCTTTTAACTATGCTCAGGCAGACGTTTGCGCTGCCTGATTCGCTCCCTGCCCTTTTAACAGATGACACTGCCATGGCAGGCTTAGTTTTGCGTTTTATTCGGGCAGGGGCCTTTTATCACTTGATCTAAGTGTTTGTCGTGTTTTTTGTGCTGAGTCTGGCCTTTGGCCTATGATTTTAGACTGTTTTTTTTAGTGTGTTTCTAGGTGGCTGGCTTTTCCTTTTCTGTCTCTGTCGTCGGCCAACCACTGTCACACTCTGTGTGATTTTAATTCCTTTTGTCTGGTTTATGCCTGAGTCTTTCTTGTCCTGTGTCGTCTCTTGTCATCTCCATTGTTCGTTTTTATTCTTTGTGGGTGTTTGAAGTTTTTGGAAAAAGGGACAGATGGCCCTAGCAGTCTGGTCCCTTCAATCCCACAAACCAACCACCCAACCATCAGATGCTGGAAGACACACAAAACGTATAGAGATAGGGTTTTATCTCAATGTGCTTAGAATTACCTCAGGCTTCACGGGATGTGTAAAAGAGACTAGGCACCGGAAAATACCTAAATAAAATTTCGTCACTGCGACGATATTTCAGTCACTAGGAACTTAACCTCTTTTTCAAAGAAGACGATTGAAACGGCCCGGCTCTCGATCGCTATGTTCGTCAGACTTATTGTTCCAATGTGAACACCGCCACATCTGATTAGAACTAAAACCTAAATAGTAACAGCTTTTATTTTAATTGCAACAGAATTCTAAATATTTCAACAGATAGCAGGCCATACGGTCCATCACTCCACTGCAATTTTTTCTGTGTCTTTGGTCCAGAATGCATTTGAATTAGACATTCTCTACTCTCATGAACTCAGTTTAGAATGTGAGATGAGTGCTGCACTGAAATTTTTTAAGGCGTTTCTATAAATATATTTCAAAGCAAAATGAGCGCTCTAATAGTGTAATTTATACGAAAACTAATGTTTCCTGTCTGATTTATTTGGGTGATATTAATTTTTCCCCGCATTAGAGAAAAAACACATTTTTAACACCGTGTCATTCTTCACTGTACAACTGTTACTATATTGATAACAGTGAACTCAATAGATTCTTACTATCTGCTTGCTAATCTTCTCGTGCATCTAGAATTTTCTACCGAATTAAGCTATTTCTTATTTATATCACGCATATTACGAGTATGTTGACATCCTTGCTGTTAACTGATCGCCAGTCTTTAACATAATCATGTTTTTGATAGTAGTATGAGCAAATACGTTTCCAGTGCAGTCTTATTGAGGGTATTGTTCAGCGTTTCAGCAAGCAAATACTTTGCATCCATGTATTGTGAAAGGAGACGTGAAACAGATGAAATAATTTTCTCTTAATTTGAAAAAACACTTTTAATGCCTGAACCACACGTTTTTCCTTTCCTTATACAATCAAACACGATAACTAGTTTCGGTTGATTTCTACAACCATCTTCAAATCGCCCAAACTGCAAAAATGTGGTGAATGTGCAGTAAAAACTATCATCGTTAGCCGTAATCGTGCAGTTACATACATTCGTATTGTGGACCAACAAAACTACGAGAAATTGTAGTTACAAACTTATAGTGAGAGAGTCAGTTTGCAAACCATAATCTTGCAAGGTGACGGCAATGACGAATGTGAAAAGCCAGTTGCGTTATTAAAAATTGCATCAGGAATCCATTATTTGCAATTTTACAGCAGCTGTTATAGTGTGGTATAAAATAGTCATCTTCATAAAATTTTCACAAGTTTGAGAATAAAAGTCAAATGCCAGAAGCGCACCCATGGCCAGACGTCGAGTTGGGTCACTCCTTCGTAAGCCAGGCTTTGGAATATCCGACAATTGTAACCGTTGCATATACTATTCTCACTACAATACCTGCTGTACAATTGCAAATAGTGGGAATTTGATGGAATTTTTACTGATGCAGCTGGTCATTTCTCTGTTACTGTCACCTTACGAGATTATGGTTTACGACCTGGCTCGCTCTCGATGAAGTTTTTAACTACATAACGTCATAGCAAATGGCAAAATGGCTAAGCAGGGATGGCTAGAGGACAAATGTAAGGATATAGAGGCCTATCTCACTAGGGGTAAGATAGATACCGCCTACAGGAAAATTAAAGAGACCTTTGGAGATAAGAGAACGACTTGTATGAATATCAAGAGCTCAGATGGAAACCCAGTTCTAAGCAAAGAAGGGAAAGCAGAAAGGTGGAAGGAGTATATAGAGGGTCTATACAAGGGCGATGTACTTGAGGACAATATTATGGAAATGGAAGAGGATGTAGATGAAGATGAAATGGGAGATACGATACTGCGTGAAGAGTTTGACAGAGCACTGAAAGACCTGAGTCGAAACAAGGCCCCCGGAGTAGACAATATTCCATTGGAACTACTGACGGCCGTGGGAGAGCCAGTCCTGACAAAACTCTACCATCTGGTGAGCAAGATGTATGAAACAGGCGAAATACCCTCAGACTTCAAGAAGAATATAATAATTCCAATCCCAAAGAAAGCAGGTGTTGACAGATGTGAAAATTACCGAACTATCAGCTTAATAAGTCACAGCTGCAAAATACTAACACGAATTCTTTACAGACGAATGGAAATGCTAGTAGAAGCCAACCTCGGGGAAGATCAGTTTGGATTCCGTAGAAACACTGGAACACGTGAGGCAATACTGACCTTACGACTTGTTTTAGAAGAAAGATTAAGGAAAGGCAAACCTACGTTTCTAGCATTTGTAGACTTAGAGAAAGCTTTTGACAATGTTGACTGGAATACTCTCTTTCAAATTCTAAAGGTGGCAGGGGTAAAATACAGGGAGCGAAAGGCTATTTACAATTTATACAGAAACCAGATGGCAGTTATAAGAGTCGAGGGACATGAAAGGGAAGCAGTGGTTGGGAAGGTAGTAAGACAGGGTTGTAGCCTCTCCCCGATGTTGTTCAATCTGTATATTGAGCAAGCAGTAAAGGAAACAAAAGAAAAATTCGGAGTAGGTATTAAAATTCATGGAGAAGAAATAAAAACTTTGAGGTTCGCCGATGACATTGTAATTCTGTCAGAGACAGCAAAGGACTTGGAAGAGCAGTTGAATGGAATGGACAGTGTCTTGAAAGGAGGATATAAGATGAACATCAACAAAAGCAAAACAAGGATAATGGAATGTAGTCTAATTAAGTCGGGTGATGCTGAGGGAATTAGATTAGGAAATGAGGCACTTAAAGTAGTAAAGGAGTTTTGCTATTTGGGGAGCAAAATAACTGATGATGGTCGAAGTAGAGAGGATATAAAATGTAGGCTGGCAATGGCAAGGAAAGCGTTTCTGAAGAAGAGAAATTTGTTAACATCCAGTATTGATTTAAGTGTCAGGAAGTCATTTCTGAAAGTATTCGTATGGAGTGTAGCCATGTATGGAAGTGAAACATGGACGATAAATAGTTTGGACAAGAAGAGAATAGAAGCTTTTGAAATGTGGTGCTACAGATGAATGCTGAAGATTAGATGGGTAGATCACATAACCAATAAGGAAGTATTGAATAGGATTGGGGAGAAGAGAAGTTTGTGGCACAACTTGACCAGAAGAAGGGATCGGTTGGCAGGACATGTTCTGAGGCATCAAGGGATCACCAATTTAGTATTGGAGGGCAGCGTGGAGGGTAAAAATCGTAGAGGGAGACCAAGAGATGAATACACTAAGCAGATTCAGAAGGATGTAGGTTGCAGTAGGTACTGGGAGATGAAAAAGCTTGCACAGGATAGAGTAGCATGGAGAGCTGCATCAAACCAGTCTCAGGACTGAAGACCACAACAACAACAACAACGTCATAGCGTTGTTGGCGCACGATACGAATACATGTAACTCCGTGACTACAGCCAATGACGATACTTATACTACATATTCACCGCTTTTTATGATTTGGACCATGTGAAGATGGTTGTAGGAAGCAACCGGAACTAGTTATCGTGCTTTATTTGTATAACGACAGAAAAGTGCTGTCCAAGCGTTAACATTTCTTTTTTTAAATTAAAGAGTTTTGATTTAATAAATTACTTTAAGATCGCCGGCTCTCCTTGATTTCACTAAAAATTTCGCTAAAAATGTA
The DNA here is from genome assembly GCF_021461395.2 of Schistocerca americana. Taxonomy (NCBI): domain Eukaryota; kingdom Metazoa; phylum Arthropoda; class Insecta; order Orthoptera; family Acrididae; genus Schistocerca; species Schistocerca americana. The sequence goes on along the minus strand of NC_060124.1, from coordinate 468,034,615 downwards.
TTTTATTGGTGTTTACATAAACACCCTATGGACACTTTCATCTAAAGATCATGCACTGAATAGCCCAGATGAAGTGATTTAATCCGAAACCGATTACACTCCCCAGCTAACCAGAGGCTCAGACATTCATGTGCACTGATGAGTATTTCACATTGATTCTACGAGCACAACAACAGTCGTTCCCTCCTCTTTCAGAATGCAGCAATCCCATTACTCTTGGAAGGATGCTGACGCCAATGTAGTTATATTTTAAGTAACTGCTTAATTAGGTCACCAGCTACTAAATGGAAGACATGTTTAGTACATCGAGACATGTTTAGTGCATCATTAAATATAACACATGAAATGTAGCTTCGCGGTAAGGTACTTTTAATTAAAATACTCATATAGCCTGATCTGTAGAGTGACGGTGACTGTCAGCATTACATCCACTGAAAGCATCTGTAGTGAAACTCATTCTATTTTTAAGTTATGGGCTAATGCTGTTACAAACTTTTTAAACGTCAAAATTCTCTTGTTACGAAGACTGAGTTAATGCACTTACATAAATGTGGTCATAGTCGTTTTTTTACTTTATTATCTTCTGTATGTTTGCTACCCTACACTAGGAGCTACAATAATACCAGAACAGCAGTCGATATGTTATTTCGTTTATCCCTGTAATTAGCTACTATGAGGCAATTTCTCCGTACCATGCGGTTATTGTACAGTTAAAGATCAAAGACGGTGAATATGTCATTTATCAGTAACAGAGGCTAGACTGTATCTGCATTATCACATAGGAGTTTCGTTTAAGAATCTTTTCCGAGACAGTCAGTTTCTCCGTAGATCATAATACTAAAAACTAGACTCCCGTATAAACTCTGAAATACCAATCGTAAGACTGACGGTAATCAAGAATAAAGCTTGTGACAGCAGTTAATCAAATCAAGCCAGGAAACACAGACAACTAGAAAAGCACAGCATTCGGCCTCCATATATGTACTATAACCCGTTTTCAGTGTGCTTGCTCGATGCTATGCTGCCTCCCCGGATCGGATCCCACTTTCTTACACAACTAATCACGACGTACTTACTGTAAACATCACACTAAACAGTACCGCGTAATTATCTAGGAAGGCGAGCTCAATAATTTCGTGAACTTTCAACCTGGAAATCACACCACTTTCATCGAATAAAGTACCACAGATGTTAAGACAATGGGCTTGAACTTTCATACTTTGCCCCCGTCAGATTCTCTTGACATATCTTCACGTACATGATGAGAAAGTTTCTGTGCATCCTACAGCAATTTAATTTCTAATCCACGCTTACCCAATTCAGGTTAATGATTCATCTCCACAGATCCTAAAAATAAATAAATAAGACTATGAAGTTTTGTCTTCCCTACTATGAATTGGTTATCTCAAGTGAAAAGTAATCCGAATATCAAAGTCGTTAGCTCCTGATTTTCATTCTGTGTGTGGTGCATATTAACGAAATGTGGGATGTATTGTTAGGCATAGTAACTATAGAATGAATCGAGGACATGTCTGTAATTCTCGGTCAGCTATTTTATTTTGGATTCTTCAATTACCTTTATTGTGAAACCTCATCTGTTTTCTAAATAAAGATAACAATGTTTCCACAAGAGACTTAAAAGGAATAATTGCTCGTCATGGTGAGAAATGTCACAGTCTCGATGAACGGAAAAAATTCTGAAAAATGAGCAGTGTCGGAATGTAACTTAAATTATCAAGATGTGCTATGGAATGAGTTAGAAGAAATGATGGATGTATCGAAGAACTTCAGAGTACCAACTCAAACTCCAATTAGGAAACATGTTAATTCCTCCAACATACATCTTGGAAGAATAGTAATTAAAAGTTTGGCTTACAAAAAGGGGATACTGACCATGTTTCTTGACACGGGCCATCCTCGATTTTAATGTAAATAATTATGTAGTCCAATCTGATATACCAAACATTTCACATCTATCTCTGTACTGTTCCCACTAGCAGTACACAAATGAGAATCTGGCATTGTCGGCTGAGCGAAGCATTGTATCTGCCAATTCTTAAGTAGTAAACTTTCCCAGGCGATAAACCCAGCCTACTTTTAGAAACAACTTGAGTGCAATCCTAATTGAAGTTAAGAAGGTATTTTGACGTTCTTAGACACAATACTGTCCCTATCATGAATTTAGAGAACCCCCAGGAATGAGCGTGCAAAATGAGGGGGAGCAGATGCAAGAAGCCTATATCGGCGTCCTAGGAAAGCTCCTAGCGGAAGTGGTTTGCGATTTCATTTCTCCGACCTGTAATAAAGTATCACGTGGTTATCTGGGTCCTATGTGTGACTGCGCTGACAACTTGTACAGTGTCTTGTGACAGCCAGAGCGAGAGCACCAGCAGCAGCGAATACTGTTTGTATAAAGCGTTTATTTTGCATTTTGCTTACGACCATCCACTAAGGAAGGGATTCTATTTGTGTTTATCTGCTCTGCATAGTAACTAACAGTTCTTGATAAAACTTTACGTAGTTTTCGTGTTAGATTTCTTAGTGTTTTCTTGATCGTTTAGAACAGAAAGCGCCCTAAAACCGTCTTTTGTTTGTTTCGCGGCCGTTAGCCACTAGTCACTTGAATCAGCAGTTGTCTTGTGACAGCCAGAGCGAGAGCACCAGCAGCAGCGAGTACTGTTTGTATAAAGCGTTTTTGTACTTATTTGCTGCGCTTAGCTTTTAAATAGTTTTTCTGGGAAAACCTAGCGTAGTTTTCGCGTCTCGTATTTCAGTGAGTGTTTCTTGATTATCAGAGTAGCTCATCAGAAGATTATCTTGGGAATTTGTCACCGTATAGAGTAGGGTAAACATAGTCATGTGTAGGAACTGTGGTTGTTGTGAGCGGACGCAAGGAGAATTGGCCACTCTTCGGGGGCAGGTGGAGGCTTTGTCTGTTAGGCTCATCGAGCTCGAGGCGCAGGCGTCGGCTCGTAGTGGCGTTGGGGAAACTGTGGTGAGACCTATGCCTACTTCGGTGGCCTTGGAATCACATGGAACCCCTGATGTCGCTGCGTCTTCCGGCAGTAAGCATCTTACCGGTCAGCCATCACTCCAGGGTGAATGGCGGACAGTGGTGGGCTCGCGCGTGCCTGGCCGAAAGGCAAAGGTGGGATCTGGCCGCGTGGCAGCTGCCTTACCCCTTTCCAACAGGTACGGGGTGCTTCCTAGTGGTGATGACATCGTTTCCGAGCCACCACAGGATGCCTCGCCTGTTGGGCCAGTGGCCGATTCTCCGGCAAGGTCCCGACAGTCACAGAGGGCGGGCCTATTAGTTATAGGGAGCTCCAACGTTAGGCGGGTTATGGAGCGCCTCAGGAAAATAGCGGGTAGGTCGGGGAAGAATGCCAGTGTGCACTCGGTGTGCTTGCCGGGGGGTCTCGTCCGTAATGTGGAGGAGGCCCTTCCGGCAGCTATTGAACGCACTGGGTGTGACCGGCTGCAGATAGTAGCACATGTCGGAACGAATGACGCCTGCCGCTTGGGTTCTGAGGCCATCCTTGGTTCCTTCCGGCGGCTGGCTGATTTGGTGAAGACAACCAGCATCGCACGCGGAGTGCAAGCTGAGCTTAATATCTGCAGCATAGTGCCCAGAGTCGATCGCGGTCCTCTGGTTTGGAGCCGTGTGGAGGGTCTAAACCAGAGGCTCAGACGACTCTGCGACTATAATGGTTGCAAATTCATCGACCTCTGTTATTGGGTGGAGAACTGTAGTGCCCCCCTAGACAGGTCAGGCGTGCACTACACACCGGAAGCAGCTACTAGGGTAGCAGAGTACGTGTGGCGTGCACACGGGGGTTTTTTAGGTTAGAGGGACCCCCCCCCCCCCTTGGGCGAAACGATAAAATACCTGACGGCTTACCAGAGAGGACATTATCATCGTTGATAAAGAACGTCCGTCCTCAGAGACCAAAAACAGGAAAAGTTAACGTAATATTGGTAAACTGCAGGAGTATCCAGGGCAAGGTTCCTGAATTAGTATCTCTTATTGAAGGAAATAGTGCGCATATAGTATTAGACACGGAAAGTTGGTTAAAACAGGAAGTGAACAGTAACGAAATCCTAGACACAGAATGGAATATATACCGCAAGGATAGGATAAACGCCAATGGTGGAGGAGTATTTATAGCAGTAAAGAATTCAATAATATCCAGTGAAGTTATTAGCGAATGCGAATGTGAAATAATCTGGGTTAAGTTAAGTATCAAAGGTAGGTCAGATATGATAGTCGGATGCTTCTATAGACCACCTGCATCAGCAACCGTAGTAGTTGAGCGCCTCAGAGAGAACCTGCAGAACGTCGTGAAGAAGTTTCGTGATCATACTATTGTAATAGGGGGAGACTTCAATCTACCAGGTATAGAATGGGATAGTCACACAATCAGAACTGGAGCCAGGGACAGAGACTCTTGTGACATTATCCTGACTGCCTTGTCCGAGAATTACTTCGAGCAGATAGTTAGAGAACCAACTCGTGAAGCTAACGTTTTAGACCTCATAGCAACAAATAGACCGGAACTTTTCGACTCCGTGAATGTAGAAGAGGGTATCAGTGATCATAAGTCAGTGGTTGCATTAATGACTACAAGTGTAATAAGAAATGCCAAGAAAGGAAGGAAAATATATTTGCTTAACAAGAGTGATAGGGCACAAATCGCAGAATATCTGAGTGACCACCATCAAACGTTCATTTCTGAGGAAGAGGATGTGGTACAAAAATGGAAAAAATTCAGAAACATCGTCCAGTACGCCTTAGATAAGTTCGTACCGACTAAGGTCCAAAGCGAGGGGAAAGATCCACCGTGGTATAACAATCATGTACGAAAGGTACTACGGAAACAAAGAAAGCTTCATCATAGGTTTAAGAGTAGTCGAATCATAGCTGATAAGGAAAAGCTGAACGAAGAGAAAAAGAGCGTAAAGAGAGCAATGAGAGAAGCATTCAACGAATTCGAACATAAAACATTGGCAAACAATCTAAACACGAACCCTAAAAAGTTTTGGTCATATGTAAAATCGGTAAGCGGATCTAAATCCCCTATTCAGTCACTCGTTGACCACGATGGCACCGAAACAGAGGACGACCGAAGAAAGGCAGAAATACTGGATTCAGTGTTCCGAAACTGTTTCACTGCGGAAAATCGTAACACGGTCCCTGACTTCAGCCGTCGCACGGACGCCAAAATGGAAAATATTGAAATAAACGATATCGGAATTGAAAAACAACTGCTATCACTTAGTAGCGGAAAAGCATCCGGACCAGACGAGATACCCTTAAGATTCTACAGTGATTATGCTAAAGAACTTGCCCCCTTTCTATCAGCAATTTATCGTAGATCGCTGGAAGAACGTAAAGTACCTAGCGACTGGAAGAAAGCGCAGGTCGTTCCCATTTTCAAGAAGGGTCATAAATCAGATGCGAATAATTATAGGCCTATTTCGCTTACGTCAATCTGTTGTAGAATAATGGAACATGTTTTGTGTTCTCGTATTATGACGTTCTTAGATAATACAAATCTCCTTCATCATAACCAACATGGATTCCGCAAACAGAGATCATGTGAAACTCAGCTCGCCCTATTTGCCCAAGAAATTCACAGTGCCGTAGACACTGGCGAGCAGATTGATGCCGTATTCCTGGACTTCAGGAAGGCATTTGATACGGTTCCGCACTTACGTTTAGTGAAAAAAATACGAGCTTACGGAATATCGGACCAGGTTTGTGATTGGATTCAGGATTTCCTAGAAGAAAGAACACAACATGTCATTCTTAACGGTTCAAAATCTGCAGATGTAGAGGTAATTTCGGGAGTACCGCAGGGAAGCGTGATAGGACCTTTATTGTTTACAATATACATAAATGACTTAGTTGACAACATCGGTAGCTCCGTGAGGCTATTTGCAGATGACACGGTTGTCTACAAGAAAGTAGCAACATCAGAAGACTCGTACGTACTCCAGGAGGACCTGCAGAGGATTAATGCATGGTGCGACAGCTGGCAGCTTTCCCTAAACGTAGATAAATGTAATATAATGCGCATACATAGGGGCAGAAATCCATTCCAGTACGATTATGCCATAGGTGGTAAATCATTGGAAGCGGTAACGACCGTAAAATACTTAGGAGTTACTATCCGGAGCGATCTGAAGTGGAATGATCACATAAAACAAATAGTGGGAAAAGCAGGCGCCAGGTTGAGATTCATAGGAAGAATTCTAAGAAAATGTGACTCATCGACGAAAGAAGTAGCTTACAAAACGCTTGTTCGTCCGATTCTTGAGTATTGCTCATCAGTATGGGACCCTTACCAGGTTGGATTAATAGAAGAGATAGACATGATCCAGCGACAAGCAGCGCGATTCGTCATGGGGACATTTAGTCAGCGCGAGAGCGTTACGGAGATGCTGAACAAGCTCCAGTGGCGGACACTTCAAGAAAGGCGTTACGCAATACGGAGAAGTTTATTATCGAAATTACGAGAGAGCACATTCCGGGAAGAGATGGGCAACATATTACTACCGCCCACATATATCTCGCGTAATGATCACAACGAAAAGATCCGAGAAATTAGAGCAAATACGGAGACTTACAAGCAGTCGTTCTTCCCACGCACAATTCGTGAATGGAACAGGGAAGGGGGGATCAGATAGTGGTACAATAAGTACCCTCCGCCACACACCGTAAGGTGGCTCGCGGAGTATAGATGTAGATGTAGATGTAGATGTAGTGTTTGGTTTGTGCTTTTATTTACGATGGGAATGGTGCCGGCAAATACCCTACTCAAAAATTGTTCAAATTGCTCTAAGCACTATGGGACTTAGCATCGGAGGTCATCAGTCCCCTAGACTTAGAACTACCTATGCCTAACTAACCTAATGGCATCACACACATCCATGCTCGAGACAGGGTTCGAACCTGCGATCGTATCAGCAGCGCGGTTCCGGACTGAAGCGCCTAGAACCGCTCGGCCACATCGGCCGGCTACCCTCCTCATCTCGAGTGTTCCAAGGGGGCTGCCTATCTTAACGCACCATTAGAGTGACGGATCACCATCGACGATGTCTGATGCACTCACTTCATGAGAAACTGCCGTAAGGGTGTAATTTAATCCAGGACATTGACGCAAATACGCCATCACCTCCCTTCCGCCTGGTGGCCAAATACTAACAGTGAAAATGTTTCACTACTAGGATTCGAGCACCACTGCATAAGCGTCCATTAATGACCTCGGCTACAGGGGCGTGCATACAGCTCTACACCACATGTGAATTTCACACTTTCATGTGACTTTTTAGTAGATAGAGAATTTAAACTTCGTATTTGCTACTTGTTGCATAACTACAAATTTGCGAAAAGGAAACGGCAGTGCGATACCCAACTTTTGAAACATCCGTTGCAGTACGAGATTTTTTGGTAATGTGTTAATACATTTATGGTTTGATAAGCATAATGCTTTTGCCGTACAGAATAAATTCATTCGCTCCAAAACCATCAGCAAAACGCTAGGTGTATTTAAAATTATGAACAAATTATGACAACCTTAGGGACAATGTATAAATACATATCACAGTTGAATTTCGGATATTTTTGGTAGGAAAAAGAGAATGAACACAAATTTTATGTTGACACGAAAAACGTGTGGCTGTGGCGGTTGCCTCCACTCATGACAGACTCTCAAGTTCGGATCTGAAACGTCAGATGCCAACTAATTCAAATCAGACTACCGTGAATTATGTGTTTCATACTCGGTTACGGAGTACAGATGTAGATGGAGGAGGTTTGGAATGTAATATCGCCCTTACCTAAACAAGACATTCATCCCATAAAAGAAATCTTTCATCATCATGGTTTTCGCACCCCTCGTTATAGGGTATCTCAAGTCCAAATGGCTCTGAGCACTATGGGACTTAACATCGGAGGTCATCAGTCCCCTAGACTTAGAACTACTTAAACCTAACTAACCTAAGGACATCACACACATCCATGCCCGAGGCAGGATTCGAACCTGTGACCGTAGCAGCAGCGTGGTTCCGGAATGAAGCGCCTAGAACCGCTCGGCCACAACGGCCGGCAACTCAAGTCCTTGAGTGATTTAAATCTATTGGTAATAGTTTGAGTCTCCTACTGAGGACGGCAGCTACTTACCAAGAACTTCATGTTGCTGTGGAGAAAATTGCTACTGTCGCAACTGACTGTAGCCGCAGTCTGAAGGGAGCCGTCTTTTATATCCGCTGTTTCTCTGGGCGGTGGTCACCGCCACAGCGGGCGACCTTCCGCCGCGACTCTATTCGCTCCTAGAACTGGTCTCTCTCTAGGTCGCGTATATCACCTACGGTCACTGGAGCCGTTCTCCTTTCACCCTACAGATAGTCTTCCAGCATACGAAATCGAAAAATAAAAATACTATTGGCTCTTTCTCATTCGTTACGCTACATTACAGGAACACTGAAACAGGCATTAGTTTCCTCACTGTGACTTTATTACACTTCTTTCGCTGTCAGTCAACGTAATTATCGCTTATCTGATTTTAAGTCAGACTAGTACATTTAACCACAACTATCTGACGTATTGTCGCAGGTACACTATGTGATCAAAAGGATCCGGAAACCCCAAGAAACATATGTTTTTCACATTAGGTGCATTGTGCTGCCGCCTACTGCCAGATACTCTATATCAGCAACCTCAGTAGTCATTAGATATCATGAGAGAGCAGAATGTGGCACTCTGCGGAACTCTCGGAATTCGAACGTGCTCTCGTGATTGGGTGTTACTTTCCTCTGTACGCGAGATTTCCACACTCCTAAACATCCGTATGTCCACCGATTCCGATATGATAGTGAAGTGGAAACGTGAAGGGTCACGTAAAACACAAAAGCGTACAGGCCGACGTCGTCTGTTGACTGACAGAAACCGCCGACATTTGAAGATGGTCGTAACGTGTAATAGGTAGACATCTATCCAGAACGTCACAAAGGAATTCCATACCGCATCAGGATCCACTGCAAGTACTATGGCAGTTGGGCGGGAGGTGAGAAAATTTGGATTTCGTGGTCGAGCGGCTGCTCATAAGCCACACATGATGCCGGTAAATGCAAAACGACGCCTCGCTTGGTGTAACGAGCGTAAACATTGGACGACTGAACAGTGAAAAAATGTTGTGAGGAGTGACGTATCTCGGTACACAATGTGGCGATCCGATGGCAGGGTGTCGGAAGGGCGAATGCCTGGTGAACGTCATCTGCCAGTGTGTGTAGTGCCAACAATAAAATTCGGAGGCGGTGGTGTTGTGTGTGGTCGTGTTTTTCATGAAGGGGGCTTGCACCACTTGTTGTTTTGCGTGCCACTATGGCAGCACAGGCCTACACTGATATTTTAAGCTTCCCACTGTTGAAGAGCAATTAGGGGATGGCGATTGCATCTTTCAACACGATCGAGCACCTGTTCATAATGCACGGCCTGTGGCGGAGTGGTTACACGACAATTACATCCCTGAGATGGAATGCCCTTCACAGAGCCCTGACCTGAGTCCTATAAAAACCTGTGGGATGTTTTGGAACGCCGACTTCGTGCCAGGCCTCACCGACCGACATCGATATCTCTCCTCAGTGTAGCACTCCGTGAAGAATGGGCTACCATTCCCCAGACCGACATCGATATCTCTCCTCAGTGTAGCACTCCGTGAAGAATGGGCTGCCATTCCCCGAGAAACCGCCCTGCATATGACTGGACGTATGCCTGCGAGAGTTGAAGCTGTCATTAAGGCTAATAGTGGGCCAACACTGTACTGAATTCTAGCATTACCAATGGTGGGAACCACGAACTAGTAAGTCATTTTCAGCTAGGTGTCCGGATACTTTTCATCACATAGTGTATGTGCTGTGGTCTGGTCGAGACGATTCAGGAAGATGAAAGAAGGCAATTCGCTCGCCTTCCTCTACTTGTGAGGTGAGCTACATACAGTGGTGAACAAAAACATTACGGCCACTACTTACGCCACCGCTGAATGCCTCCTAGTGACGTTCCGGCAACATGATGCGGCAAGGAAAGTTATATAAGCGGAACAGAGACGAATGGTGTATTGTTCCATCGATGATTCAGTCTGCAAGTGAGGAAATCCTCTGACATACGTGACATTGTTGAAGGGCAGATTGTTATGGACTGGAGCGTAGGAAACAACATCTCGAAAACAGTGAAGCTAATTGGCTGTTCGCGTGCTATTGTCGTGAACATTTAACGAAATTAGTTCAAGGAAGCTACACCAGGAGTAGACGATGAGGTGTCGAACGTCGGTGCCTCATCACAGAACGTGGAAGTCAGAGTCTTACACCCAATGTGAATCAAAATAGGTGGCTATGTGTGGCAGATCTAGGACAGTGCTAATGTGAGGCGCATCGCTGAGCGTACATTGTTTAATATCTTGACCCAACGATAACGTCATTAGTGGTGACAGTGGACAAGAAATCATGGAGATTAGACCGTGGACGAATGTAAATGGGTCGCCTAATCGGAAGAATCACGATTCTTGTTAGACCAGGACAATGTTCGTGTCCAGATACGCCGTCAAGAAGACGAACGAGTACTGGAGACATCTATCGTGCCGTGGACACATGTAGGTGGAGGCAGTATTATGCTATGGCAGACATTCACTTAGGCTTCTGTGTTATCTGTGATAATAGTAATGGAAGGTACTTGACAACTGTTGATTCCTTGAACGTTAAAGGACATTTTGAAGTTTTCCACTTCGGCTATTTCGAACATCAAAAGACACTTTGAAGTTTTCCACCTCGGTTGTTTTTCACAAGTTATGCCTTACACGATTGACCAATTTCGAACTTACAGGCCATTTTCAAGTGCTGTTGGTGTTGATGTGTTGTACAATTATACAGTTATAAAACTGCGATATAGCCCATCTGAAAGCGAACACACAACGGTGCAAGCGTCAGAATTAAACCAGAAAGCTTACTGCATGTAGTAATAGTCGTCTTTATAACTAATGCCACTTCGTAGGACACTACATGTGCTCGCTTTCGCTGTTGAAAACCAGTTTGAACAATACTGCGAACAACTGCATCCCTTCGTCTTTGCTGTCTTCCCTGAAAGTGGTAGCATCATAAAACATGGTAACTGTCCATTCCACAAGGGCACAGTCATGCTACAGTGGCTTCAGGGGCATTACAGTGAACTCAGGGTGATGTCTCGTCTGCCAGAATCAACTGATAGAACTCTCTGGAACCCATCTGGGACGCTATCGGATGCCAGCTACACGTCAAAAAACCGGAAGCCCGGAGTTTACAGGTATGGGAATTGCGTTATCTCTGTGTACATATCTGGTGCCATATACCTGCAGACCTCCAAAGTTTTGTTTAAAACTTGCCACACAGGTTAGGCGTTGCACTGCGTTCCAAAGGAGGACTCAACTCACAGTTAAACAGGTGTTAGTCCAGCGGTGTATGTTGATGTCCATTGATCAGAATTTCGAAAAATCGGACCAATACACTCTTCGGTGATACCGTAGGACAAGAAAATCATTGAGAGAGTGGAAGAAAAACGTTTGATTCGTCTTTAGAGGTAATGTTCCTTCAGCGAAAATGCTATACCCTGTACCAACTGTACTCACAGGAAATGGAAATATTTTTCCTCATGGCGATGGGATAAACATGTCATTGATTTGGCGGTGAGTAGCAGAGGTGGAGTCTGTCTAACAGCAATGTTTCTCGCTGCGCATCATTGAATGAGCCGAAAACAGCAAAAGATAACTCGGGCGAAAGGTCATGTCTCTAGAGTCTTCCGGTGTAGACAGAAGCTCCACCGTATATTTTAAGAATACTTATCGAACTGAATTCGTCAGAACATGGAACACGTCGAAACAGGTCAGATCATCTATCCAGCAAGTTGTTGATAGCTTGCTAAATGTGCAACGCAGAAAATTGTTAGTTTGAAATGACTTGGATTATCAGCATAGTTACATAGTTCGAAATAAATATTTTCAGCTCTTATTTGTTTCAGCAATGTGTCAATGAGCAATTGACAAACGACTCATTTTAAGTGCAAGGCACTAGTATGAAGCTACACATTAAATTTCTGTGTTTTGGCTTTATTGCCATTACTTAAGTAATTAATGTACTATTACTTGGGCATTCTTTTATAAGCACCTAATAATTTATATATAATAAGGTTGTTACACTACGTGCACGTTATTTATATAACTGATAGAGTGAATTTATGTCATATGAGTTAGGTTATAGTTTCTGAAAAATAATATAAATCAATGAATTAAAAAGAGATTGGCTTGTATATAATGAATGCTTATCCTCCTGCAAAACAGTTTTAAGTAGTACAGTGAATGATGTGACGATTTTCACTACAAGGTGTAGATTGCACAGTTGTACATTTTTAATTCTGTTGTTAAAATACACTCCTGGAAATGGAAAAAAGAACACATTGACACCGGTGTGTCAGACCCACCATACTTGCTCCGGACTCTGCGAGAGGGCTGTACAAGCAATGATCACACTTACGGCAAAGCGGACGCACCAGGAACCGTGGTGTTGGCCGTCGAATGGCGCTAGCTGCGCAGCATTTGTGCACCGCCGCCGTCAGTGTCAGCCAGTTTGCCGTGGCATACGGAGCTCCATCGCAGTCTTTAACTCTGGTAGCATGCCTCGACAGCGTGGACGTGAACCGTATGTGCAGTTGACGGACTTTGAGCGAGGGCGTATAGTGGGCATGCGGGAGGACGGGTGGACGTACCGCCGAATTGCTCAACACGTGGGGCGTGAGGTCTCCACAGTACATCGATGTTGTCGACAGTGGTCGGCGGAAGGTGCACGTGCCCGTCGACCTGGGACCGGACCGCAGCGACGCACGGATGCACGCCAAGACCGTAGGATCCTACGCAGTGCCGTAGGGGACCGCACCGCCACTTCCCAGCAAATTAGGGACACTGTTGCTCCTGGGGTATCGGCGAGGACCATTCGCAACCGTCTCCATGAAGCTGGGCTACGGTCCCGCACACCGTTAGGCCGTCTTCCGCTCACGCCCCAACATCGTGCAGCCCGCCTCCAGTGGTGTCGCGACAGGCGTGAATGGAGGGACGAATGGAGACGTGTCGTCTTCAGCGATGAGAGTCGCTTCTGCCTTGGTGCCAATGATGGTCGTATGCGTGTTTGGCGCCGTGCAGGTGAGCGCCACAATCAGGACTGCATACGACCGAGGCACACAGGGCCAACACCCGGCATCATGGTGTGGGGAGCGATCTCCTACGCTGGAGGTACACCACTGGTGATCGTCGAGGGGACACTGAATAGTGCACGGTACATCCAAACCGTCATCGAACCCATCGTTCTACCATTCCTAGACCGGCAAGGGAACTTGCTGTTCCAACAGGACAATGCACATCCGCGTGTATCCCGTGCCACCCAACGTGCTCTAGAAGGTGTAAGTCAACTACCCTGGCCAGCAAGATCTCCGGATCTGTCCCCCATTGAGCATGTTTGGGACTGGATGAAGCGTCGTCTCACGCGGTCTGCACATCCAGCACGAACGCTGGTCCAACTGAGGCGCCAGGTGGAAATGGCATGGCAAGCCGTTCCACAGGACTACATGCAGCATCTCTACGATCGTCTCCATGGGAGAATAGCAGCCTGCATTGCTGCGAAAGGTGGATATACACTGTACTAGTGCCGACATTGTGCATGCTCTGTTGCCTGTGTCTTTATGCCTGTGGTTCTGTCAGTGTGATCATGTGATGTATCTGACCCCAGGAATGTGTCAATAAAGTTTCCCCTTCCTGGGACAATGAATTCACGGTGTTCTTATTTCAATTTCCAGGAGTGTATATTGTTATTAGCATAACTAAGCTGCTCCTGGAACAGCACTGAGAGCATAAATATCGACCATAGACGTATTCATACAGTAGCCACGACATCCAAGTGACAACCACATGTATGATATCTTCACGCCTCTCCCTTCTCTTAAGTTACGCCTCCTTTCTTGGAAATAGATAAGTCAGAACTCTTTAAAGCCGACACACACTGTACAACATATTCGAGATTGATCACCGTTTTTCAGCATCATCTTAAGTGATACTCTTTGGTCGACAGATCCATCTTAAGCCTAGCCGCTCCGTTAGTGAAAGTGTACTAAGTTAACGAACACACACACACACACACACACACACACACACACAGATATATATATATATATATATATATATATATATATATATATATATATATATATATATATATAAAAACCCAGGTTCCCGTTGACAATACCTCATGAGGGCCGCTTGCCAGGGATAGCGATGAAGACTTCAACGGCAGTGAATATGGAGATGAAGATCATTAGTACAGCGGAACTGGCAGAAGAAACGGCCAAAATCCACTAGCGTCTGTTCTGGAATCCAGTTGTTAGTGGTCAGCGTCTATTCACCTAGTTGGTTCGATTAATATGTGCCCCTGTTGATCTCAGCAAGACAGAAGAACACCACAGAACAAGTTTCAGTTTGAATAGGTATGATGGAACAAAAGGAAATAACTCCACTACCCCAGGCATGAGTCTCTAGCCTGAATTTTCCTGGTCATCCGATGCTGGGGTACCAGAAACGTCATGCGCAGAAAAGTCGAAGCTTCTCAAATTCTCTAAAACCAAAACAGAACAACTTCATAGGCCCCCTCAACACAAACACTCTCTCCAGAGTAGGTAAACTAAAACTGCTCACGAACACGACGGAAAAATTCCACATAAAATCCTTGCGATTCAAAAAGCACGGCTTACAGGTGAAAATCGTTTTGATTTAGGAAAATTCCGCTTTTGTTATGCAGAAATGAAGTATAGATTTAGGAATAAACTTCCACCAAACATCAGAAAGAATCTCTACAATCTCAATAAAATCTGGATAGTAGGCATATACACTGCTAAATGCAAATGCTGTCACAAATGACTACAATAGACGACTTCTGGGAACTACTGGAGGAAACCTTAAACAAAATCCCTACTCGTCATGTGAAAATTCTATTAGGAGATATCAGTCGACAACTCGGTAAAGAGAAAAAAATAAGGGAAATAATTAGGATTCATGCGGATCACAAGAGAACAAATAAAAATGGTGGAAGACTAATCAAATTCTGCGAAAACTTTGATCTTAAAATCAGGTCCACACAATTCCTTAAACCTGCAAACAAACTTACAAAATGAGAATAGGCAAACTCGACTTTTGGCGAATCTCAGATAAGCCATGTCGCTATATCCAACAAGAATACCAAAGAAACACTCAACGTACGAACAAGAAAAAGACTTTTTGAGTCAGACCACCATTTGCTCTAAATAAAGATTAGATTTAAACCTAACGCAAGAAAACAAATGAATAAAACATTCAGATTTGATCCAGATTACCTGAAACTCAACAAGAAGGTAAATTCCTTAGAAAATTAGGCAATCGAACGCAATGAATGGCAAGGGACTTCAAGACGTACTGAAAAACAGTATGAGAAAACACTGGTGGTGGAACAGTGCATGTGATCAAGCAACAAAAGAGAGAATACAGGCATGCAAAGCTTTCAGTAGCAACAAAGCTCCAGAAAATGGCAGAAATTTTTGAGAATGCAGAAAAGTTCATCTAAAACAATACGAAGAGAAAAATTCAGATGTGATATAAAGAATCTGAACAACAGTTTACAAAGAACAACACCAGAAATTCTTACAAAATTTTCAGGTAAAACATGATAGGATATGAACCACATAATCTGTGCTTTTGCCGACTTGACAGACTACTGAAAACCAACAAAAGATGTAACGGTCAGATTTTAGCTAAGTATTTTCACTCACTTCTCAACTGTGAACCTCCGATAGAACAACTAGGTATTGAAAATCCCCCATCTAAGCCTGATTCTAAACCACAATCTCTTAAAGAAGTAAAGGAAATAATCAACTCTTTGAAGAAGAACAACAAGTATCCCAGGGAAGACGGAATCATAGCAGAAATATGGAAATTACATGAGAGTAATCTTGCACAAGCAACTCACCAAGTTATGTCAACATTTGGGAAACTGAACAAATACCTGCAGAGTGAAAATGTGTATTAATTCATCTTTTCCAAAGAAAGGAACGAAAACCGATCCAAATAACTACGGAGAATTTCACTGGTCCTTATAGGATACAAAATTGTTTCAAAAGCCCTGTTAAGTCGACTAGAAGAAAAGGCGGACCAAATACAGGGTTATTACAAATGATTGAAGCGATTTCACAGCTCTACAATAACTTTATTATTTGAGATATTTTCACAATGCTTTGCACACACATACAAAAACTCAAAAAGTTTTTTTAGGCATTCACAAATGTTCGATATGTGCCCCTTTAGTGATTCGGCAGACAGCAAGCCGATAATCAAGTTCCTCCCACACTCGGCGCAGCATGTCCCCATCAATGAGTTCGAAAGCATCGTTGATGCGAGCTCGCAGTTCTGGCACGTTTCTTGGTAGAGGAGTTTTAAACACTGAATCTTTCACATAACCCCACAGAACGAAATCGCATGGGGTTAAGTCGGGAGAGCGTGGAGGCCATGACATGAGTTGCTGATCATGATCTCCACCACGACCGATTCATCGGTTTTCCAATCTCCTGTTTAAGAAATGCCGAACATCATGATGGAAGTGCGGTGGAGCACCATCCTGTTGAAAGATGAAGTCGGCGCTGTCGATCGCCAGTTGTAGCATGAGCCAATTTTCCAGCATGTCCGCGGGCTACGCGTGAAACTAGCACGCACGCGTTCAACCGTTTCTTCGCTCACTGCAGGCCGACCCGTTGATTTCCCCTTACAGAGGCATCCAGAAGCTTTAAACTGCGCATACCATCGCCGAATGCAGTTAGCAGTTGGTGGATCTTTGTTGAACTTCGTCCTGAAGTGTCGTTGCACTGTTATGACTGACTGATGTGAGTGCATTTCAAGCACGACATATGCTTTCTCGGCTCCTGTCGCCATTTTGTCTCACTGCGCTCTCGAGCGGTCTGACGGCAGAAACCTGAAGTGCGGCTTCAGCCGAACAAAACTTTGTGAGTTTTTCTACGTATCTGTAGTGTGTCGTGACCATATGTCAATGAATGGAGCTATTGTGAATTTATGAAATCGCTTCAATCATTTGTAATAGCCCTGTAAAAGGAGAGCATCAGGCAAGGTTTTGCAAAGGTCGATCTTGCATTGAACAGATATGGAACCGAAAGACAATAATGTGGTAACTTTCGTCGACTGTGAAAATGCTTATCATTCAATAGGTAGGCAAACATTATTCCACATTTTACAGGAATTTAATACTGACAGCAAAACAAGATCAGTTATAAAACAGACATTAATAAGCACAACCTCCAGAGTTAAATTCATGGGACAAACGTCAGAAGCACTTCATATTGATATTGGTGTTCGCCAAGGAGAAGATCTCTCCCTCCTGTTATTTAACATGGTTCTGGAGAAAAACGTGAGTATGAGGGGAAAGGAAATAAAGGGAACTAAACCAAGGAGTGAAAAGGAGCAGAGAATCAATGTGAAGTATCTGGCTTTCGCTGGCGATCTTGCCCTTCTAACCAACAATAGAGAAGAAGCAAATCTTACACTGGAGTAGCTTCACGAAATCTCAGAGAAAACTGGCCTACAAATTTGCTACAAGAGAACACAATACATGGAAAGCATGCCTGAAGATAATCTCCCCATTACAACTCAGTACCTGTAAGTGGTACGAATTGCACACTTCAAATATCTGGAAGAGATAATCCATCCATCAGGATTGAACTCCACAGCCAATCAAGAAAGAATCCCCAAATTACAGAAAACATTTAAGGTCATTTGGAATAACTACAATAAAAATCTATTTCTGTCAATGCAAAACTAAGTATTGTATCACAGTGGTTCTACCAGAAGCACTCTACGCTGCAGAAAATAAAGTGATTCATGATCAAATCAAAATTACAGAAATTGATAAGCAAGAAAGAAAAATTAAGAAAAAAAATTTTTTACCAGTGTTTCGTGAATGAATTTGGATATGAGGCCAACAAGAGAGATCTACAAAGACATAGAAACAATAACAGACACATTCAGAAAGAGAAGGATGAAATTTTATGGACATATCAGCAGGAAGAACAACAACAGGCTCACAAACAAAATCTTTGACATAGCAAACACTAGGAAGAGCAAGTCACAGCGGATCACTGAAACAGAAGAAGACATTACCGCGCTGGGAATCACACAAGACAATATAAACAAAAGAGAACAGTTCAGGAACATCATAAAGAACCATAAACTTAAACAAAAACACAACGAGAAAAGAGCAGAAAATAAATAAATAGTGAAAGAATGCAAGACAGAGCACTGCACTTGGGCTTCACAGCCCGATTCCTCAGAAGCCTGCGATAAATAAATGTCTATCACAAAATTTCGTCTCACGAGTACATCCGGCAGAAAAAGGACATCAAAGAGTGGCAGTCTGGCAACACTGAAACTGTATGTATGGGAACTACCTCTATCAGCATGTTGTTAGTCGTGCTGTACAGTTGGTGGATTGGACAGAGTTTTCAGTTAGCATCCTGGAGGTAGAAGGTTCGATCGTTGTTTCAGGCATATGTTTCTTATTTGGTAAATATAGTCCAGGTGGTACGGTATCTGGAATCTTAAACGTTAACAGCGATTGCAGGGGGTCCTCTAGAAAACATTTGAACTTACATATGAAGGACTTATTTCAGTAGTGGTACAAGTCCATTTTTGTTCATCGGGAGATACAGAGTCCTTAAATTAAATGAGCGCTGAAAAATCTGCAGCTGAGATACCAGAAATATTCAAGCATATGGCTTCTTGCAAGAGATGAACCTTTCTATCTGTTTGTTTGGATAATTAATTTCAGAAGCATTATAGGTAGAAAAGTGGAGGTAATGGACTTGTACACTATTGAAATAAGCCCTTCATATTACAGTCGTAGAAATGGAAAGAAATTGAGAGAAGCCCTTTCCACGTTGCCCCACTTCATCTACTAGATGCGAAACATGTTTTCTTTGTACGCTCCTCCACTGGTCCCACAGATTAGTGTCAACTGTTATTCTTGCCGCGTTCAGGTCCATTACATTTCGTTAGGGCCTTACGTTACCAGTAGTACTAGCAACATTTTTTGCCAATAATGTCTAAACTCGGTTAGTATTTGTATGTGTTACCACCATGGTCCCACTAATTATGTCTTTCAACATTGAGTCTGGTAACCGCATGCTGTTTAGTATCTATCTCAATGCATTATTATTACACTCCTGGAAATTGAAATAAGAACACCGTGAATTCATTGTCCCAGGAAGGGGAAACTTTATTGACACATTCCTGGGGTCAGATACATCACATGATCACACTGACAGAACCACAGGCATATAGACACAGGCAACAGAGCATGCACAATGTCGGCACTAGTACAGTGTGTATCCACCTTTCGCAGCAATGCAGGCTGCTATTCTCCCATGGAGACGATCGTAGAGATGCTGGATGTAGTCCTGTGGAACGGCTTGCCATGCCATTTCCACCTGGCGCCTCAGTTGGACCAGCGTTCGTGCTGGACGTGCAGACCGCGTGAGACGACGCTTCATCCAGTCCCAAACATGCTCAATGGGGGACAGATCCGGAGATCTTGCTGGCCAGGGTAGTTGACTTACACCTTCTAGAGCACGTTGGGTGGCACGGGATACATGCGGACGTGCATTGTCCTGTTGGAACAGCAAGTTCCCTTGCCGGTCTAGGAATGGTAGAACGATGGGTTCGATGACGGTTTGGATGTACCGTGCACTATTCAGTGTCCCCTCGACGATCACCAGTGGTGTACGGCCAGTGTAGGAGATCGCTCCCCACACCATGATGCCGGGTGTTGGCCCTGTGTGCCTCGGTCGTATGCAGTCCTGATTGTGGCGCTCACCTGCACGGCGCCAAACACGCATACGACCATCATTGGCACCAAGGCAGAAGCGACTCTTATCGCTGAAGACGACACGTCTCCATTCGTCCCTCCATTCACGCCTGTCGCGACACTACTGGAGGCGGGCTGCACGATGTTGGGGCGTGAGCGGAAGACGGCCTAACGGTGTGCGGGACCGTAGCCCAGCTTCATGGAGACGGTTGCGAATGGTCCTCGCGCGATACCCCAGGAGCAACAGTGTCCCTAATTTGCTGGGAATTGGCGGTGCGGTCCCCTACGGCACTGCGTAGGATCCTACGGTCTTGGGGTGCATCCGTGCGTCGCTGCGGTCCGGTCCCAGGTCGACGGGCACGTGCACCTTCCGCCGACCACTGGCGACAACATCGATGTACTGTGGAGACCTCACGCCCCACGTGTTGAGCAATTCGGCGGTACGTCCACCCGGCCTCCCGCATGCCCACTATACGCCCTCTCTCAAAGTCCGTCAACTGCACATACGGTTCACGTCCACGCTGTCGCGGTATGCTACCAGTGTTAAAGACTGCGATGGAGCTCCGTATGCCACGGCAAACTGGCTGACACTGACGGCGGCGGTGCACAAATGCTGCGCAGCTAGCGCCATTCGACGGCCAACACCGCGGTTCCTGGTGTGTCCGCTGTGCCGTGCGTGTGATCATTGCTTGTACAGCCCTCTCGCAGTGTCCAGAGCAAGTATGGTGGGTCTGACACACCGGTGTCAATGTGTTCTTTTTTCCATTTCCAGGAGTGTATTATTATTACTCTATCGAAGGTATTGTGGAAACATCACGTTTATTACCGTTAAGGAACCAGTGTAACTTAAAACCGAACATTTCACAATTAACGGTGTCATGATGAATCAGGCGGAACAATATCTGTCAGAGGGGTAATGCGCGTTAGGTGGAACAACGCACAGGCCTCACGGCGTGTTTATACTGTATTCGGTGTCCACCAGACAGGGACTAGTTTCGAGCGTAATAACGCGACCGTGACAGACCCCAATATACTTGCTTACACGTATCGAATTTTCTCATTGTAAGCCTCTAAACCAGTGTAGCAGACGTAAGGCATACATAAACGATGAATATGTCGATACGCTTCTGGTCCTTGGTGCATCTGATAACCGGGCTGGTGTTGCCCCTCGTGAATGTGCTGATAGATATCCTCGTCGACGCCATCCAGATAAAAATGTGTTTCTACGTTTGGAGCTGAACGTTTGGGAGTCAGACTCTCTCCTTCCACCATCACGCGACAGAGGTCGTCCACAGACTCTTGGTACTCCAGCTACTGTGGAAGCTACTCTGGAGGTCATAAACCACGAACCTTAGCCAAGTACACGTAGCGTAGCAAGGCAGTTGCGTGACTCACAATGCACGATCGTTGACGTGCTGCATGAGCATGGACTTCACCCCTACTATTATTCTTTCATTCAACACCTGCATCCTGCAGATCGCCATCAGCGGATTCAGTTCTGTGAATGGTTCCAACAACAACGGGAAGCCAACGATGACTTCGTGAACACCCTAATATGGTCGGATGAAGCAGCATTCACCCGTGACGGTGTCTTCAATATGCACAATGCCCACCATTGGTGAGAGGTTAACCCGCGTATCACCGCGACCATGAAGTTCGCATTGGTATCAACTTCTGGGCCGGAATATTGGGCGACAGCTGTTTGGGCCCCTACATATTGCCTGATCGGCTGACTGCACGAAGGTATCATGCATTCCTCTCAAACTATCTGCCTGATCCGCTGGAAGATGTTCCACTACATGTTTGGCAGACGATATGGTCCCAGCAGGATGATGCACCTCCACACTTTCGAATTAATGTGAGACAGTATTTGTACACAACATTTCCAGGGAACTGGCTCTGACGTGGATGTCCAGTCGTATGGCCTCCGCGTTCACCTGACCTAAATCCCCAGGACTTCTTCCTGTGGGGACACCTGAAAGAGCGCATGTACTCTGCTTCGCCGACGAATGTGGAAGAATTCGTAGCGCTTCTTCATGCTGCTCTTGTTACTGTGCACGCAGCTTTGCTGCGAAGGGTCCAGAGCTGTATGTTCCGGCAGGTTGCGCAATTTTTGGACGTGCAGGGAGGTCGCTTTGTGCGTCTGTTGTTCAGAGGACAATGTATTCTGCTGTGAAGCTCATGTGGTCATTAATACGGACCTTATTATTGTCACTGCCTGCTAACGTGCTACGTCTGAGCGCTCGTATTACACGTAGTATAAGTGACAAGTAGATGTTGTGTTGTTGTACTGTGCTATCATCTTCAGCATCTGGAAACTGATATTGTTTCTGTAGTTATTCTATTCGATGGCAGGTCATTTGTTACAACTATTTCTTATTTATCTAACCACGTATTTCTTGTATTTAGCATTACAAAATGATGTAAATTTAGGATACATATGACCTAAGAAACGGTGTATATTACAGTATGAAATGTCAGAATAAAATTAACAAAAAAAAATCAAAAAATAAAATTCACCCCCAACCCAGGATCGAGCCCTCCACCATCTGCATGCTAACCTAAAACTCTAGCGACTACACCAGCTGTCCCAATAACGTACCAGTATTTTAACACTCACTGAAATAAAAAGCCAATAACATATCAGAAATCTACTTCGCTTTAAAATGCAACCACCAATCGCCATTATTTTCTGTTATCTCCCATATGGCAGTAATCAAAGTTCGATCATTGCGCTGCACTTAAGAAAAACCGAAAGTGGACTGTATTGTTATTTGCCAAAGTCCTAAAACATTTGCTCTTTACACAAAACACAAATGGAACTACACATCCAAATTACAAGCGAAGCTGCACTTGGCAATGAATAATCTTCGATTACCGTGCCACAGTCTAAATAAAGAAAATAACTGTCTGTAGTATTTTTTCAAAATCGTAAATACATTACCGATGGTCATGTAGCTTGCAGTATTTATACATGCAAAATGTCTGAGCTATTTATCAAACACGCATAAACTTCGTCAAATACCGTGTGAGTATCAAACATCAAGATGCTATTTCCAACCCGCAAATGTAACAAAAATATGTATAGAAGCTGATAATACATGTGTAACTTACAGTAATTCCATGTCTAGTACATCTGTCAAAATACATGTGACACTGCTGATTTAGCATAGAGATGAAGCTGTACTGGACAGTGTGTGTCTTTCGATCGTGGTACCACAGCTTGTCCAAAACTCAATGAAAACCCAAAATAAATGTTTTCCCATCTTAATTGTTTGTATTTTTGTTCTGCAAAGTACACATTAGGTATAATAATATGTCTGCTACAGGGAGAATGCAATTAATGTGTAATTTAACAGGTTTATGGATTTTTAAATTAATTGCACAACAGTACTGTCACGTCAAAATTTTGATTATTCCTTGTTGTGTACATAGTTCCGCGTAGTCAGCACGTACACAACTTTCCCAATAGAGCGCGCCCCGCTAAGCACAACAGCGCAGGCGCAGCGCTCGTCCGTCTCCGCACTGTGAGATGGCGCTGTCTTAGAGACGGACCAAATTCTGCTTCCGCCGATCGGCGTATTAATATGTAACGCAGCCAATGAGATTGCTGCTAATGTAGAACCTTTTCTCCTCGTGGATCACACTCGCGCAGTGATACATGAATGCACGAGGTATTATAACGAGTGTACAGACCTCCGATTAGTCAGTCTGCATTAGTCTGCATTTGCCTGTACCAGTCTATAGTCAAGTTTCAGTCTGCGCCTAATAAGATTATCACATTCCTGTACATAGCCATGAAGATAAATGTATAGACACTTTGTCAAGTATCAGAGATATGTGAGAATAAGATTAACGTACCAAGACTTCAGATTGTCAATTGTAAACAGCATCCAAAATCAAGTTTGGTAATATGCTTTTTATTATTTTAATAAATATGTGTGAAAATTAATCAAGTTCTGTTTAAAGTTGGTCTTCGTCAATCTGCTACTGTAAGTGTGCAAGTGGCATTTCTATCTCTGACCTAACGGCAGAAGATAAACACGCCACGATAAGACCACGAGACATATTGCTGACACTCGCATAGAGCGACAAGTCAAATAATCTGATGGTGTGTGCATCGAAGGTCTTACAGTACACTCACCACATTCCTGTTCTGTAAAAGGAAAAGCCACATGCAGCTAAAATCATTGTATACAGGCAATGCAGTAAGAGTTTAATTAAATAAAGCTATGTTGCTGGTGAAACAGAAACGAGTAGACCAGTCACCATTTAGGGAGGAAGAAGATAACAGATTAAGAAAAATATAATGAACGTTATTGACAAGCTAATATGGTTCTTATTAGTTCTCATCTTGTACCCAGCTGTCGTTACGTTCCACATGTGTATAAAAACTAACTTTCAATGAAAGGTGCGATATTTACGGCTCAGAAACATGGTACAAGGCTATCTAAAATGTCGCTTCAGGTGTATCTCCATAGTCAACTAATACCTAACACCACCATATTTATCCATCTATGTTATATTTTTCGACATTTCAGCGCAATAAACCGTATTCAAAATAGGGCATTTTGTGAGATCTTAAATGTGTTGTATTACTCAAACTCAGAATTGTCATAATATGCAAGTAGAACTTCAAAATGCCCCAAATACGTTCTTGTAAACACTGTTCACTCAGAGACAGTCATGGACAACGTTTCACACAGAAGAAACTTGATCTCTCGACAATTCAACCTTTATACCAAAATAAAAATATAAGAACCTTCAACATCGCAGCGCGTCAGCAATCCCTGGTTAATATATTAAAAAACTAGAAACCCCCTTCGATTGCGAAAAAAGCACCTAGTGTTAACCTAGGTTTCGGCGTAGATAACTACACCTTCTTCAAAACAATAAAACCCACAAGTGCCTAAAAAGATCTTTGTCAATGATTAAAAGAACACCATAGCTATACATTTATAAACGAAAAAAGGAAAACACAAACAGTACATATGTACAAAGTCTAAACCGTTACTAAACCGTTACTTAACATAATCGCTACGGTCGCAGGTTCGAATCCTGCCTCGGGCATGGATGTGTGTGATGTCCTTAGCTTAGTTAGGTTTACGTAGTTCTAAGTTCTAGGGGACTGATGAACTTAGAAGTTAAGTCCCATGGTGCTCAGAGCCATTTGAGCCATTTTTGAACTTAACTTAATGGTGTAACCTCCACCTCAACCGGCCTATGTTCGATAAACTGCAGTTTATGGCGGGTCATGGCCCATCGAACATAGGCCGGTGTGAGGTGGAGGTTACACCATTAAGTTAAGTAACGGTTTAGACTTTGTACATATGTACTGTTTGTGTTTTCCTTTTTTTCGTTTATAAATGTATAGCTATGACGTTCTTTTAATAATTGACAAAGGTCTTCTTAAGAACTTGTGGGTTTATTGTTCTGAAGAAGGTGTAGTTATCTCCGCCGAAACCTAGGTTAACACTAGATGCTTTTTTCGCAATCGAGGCGGGTTTCTAGTTTTTTAATACAAAATAAAAATATTTCTATACTTTATCAAAAAGATGTAAAGATTTGTTCTGTAGTAGTACAAATACATATAACATTACTGTTGTGAATTAATTTTTCTATAACACTAAAAAGTACACACGATTTTCATTCTGGCACTAATACCCTCTCTTACAGATTAAGTTGCATTTGGAAATTATTACAGTTTGATCACTGTATCACATCTTAAGGAAACTAAAAATTGTCTACATTATTTTAAAAATCGTAAAGATATTGATAATACCGGTGTCACAGTATCATCTAATTTCAAATATCTCTATTATTTATCAAAAATACAAAAGCTTCATCACACAAAATGCTAATATCAAGTATCGCAATGTTACTTCCATATCTGAAATGTGATAAAAATATTTAAAGATGTTGAGAGTACTTGCGTAAGTTAGAGTACTTCCACAACTAAATTGTATGTATTGTTTATGAAAGATACACAAACGCATCTGCTTATGTCATATGTCACAATCTTATTTCCATGTCTAAAATATCACTCGAAGACGTGTAAAAATATTTAAAATTCTGATGTGACTTACAGTAATTCCATGTGTAAGAGATCTGTATTATTTATCAAAAAACATAAGGCTGATCAGAAACACGCACACAAAGACACATACAAAATGATTTTTGCAGTTCTAAAAGTCTCTCAAAATAGGTAAAGACAACGAAAGTACTTGTGTCCTGTGACATTTCTGACAGGGAATTACGAATCCAGTCGCACAAGTGAGGGAACAATCAATAGGCATGCAAATTGTTTAGACGTCACGTGTGAGGACCAGTGTCAAAAGCTCTCTGGTAGTCAAGAAATATGGACTCAATTTCAGATTCCCTTTGGTTAACATTCATTACTTCGTGTGCTTGAAGAACTAGTAGCGTTTCACAAGAACGACGTTTTCTGAAACCAAGTATCAAATAAATTGGAGCTGTTTCTTCAGACCATCTGGAATTGTTGCTGGGTTACCACTTACCCCAGTGCTTCCAGAAATCCCGATCCATATCAGTACTCTGCAACTCACACTAAGTGCCTGACAGAGGGTTCATCGAACGAATTTCGCACGGTTTCTCTACCGCGCACCCTCGAACAGCGCGTGGCTATTCGATTTCCGTAGCTCTGTTAAATTCTGACTCTGATCCTATATCCCCTATCTCTTCCAAAGCTACACAAATTTCTTCTTTTATCTCATCACCATACGATTTCGCTTCCTCATGTAGGCCTCTGATGTACTCTTTCCATTTTTCAGCTCTTTCCTCTGCGTTGAAGAGTGGAATTTCCATTGTATTCTTAATGTTGCCACATTTGCTTTTCATTTCACTGACTGTTATTTTGACTTTACTGTATGCTGAATCAGTCTCTCCGACGAACACTTCTTTTTCAATTTCTTCACACTTTTCCTGCAGCCATGTCGCCTGGGCTTCCCTGCGCTTCCTATTTAGTTTACTCCTAAGTGATTTATTTCTGTGTTTCTGTCATTTCCTGAATGTTTTTGTACTCTCTTATTTCGTCAATCAGATGAAGTAATCTGCTGTTAATCGGTGTTTCCTCTCACGTACTTTCTTTGCACGTACATCTACCTATGAAACATGTGACTCCTCTCTTAAGAGTGTCTACATCCATTAAACTGAAATGACTACTGCGTTTTTCCCCATCGCAGTATTCTCGTCCTTAGCGAATTTCAAATGCATCTCATCATTCCTCAGTATTTCAGTATCCGAGTTTTTACCGCACTTTCTTCCGAACGATGCTCTTGACCTTCAATTTCCCTTCCATCATTACCAAATTGTGACATAAGTCAGCTTACAATCCAGTCTCTATTTTCCGAATTTCTGTCTGGCCAAGACGTAATTCAGCTGGAATTTTCCAGTGTGTCTGTGCCTTTTCTCAGAAAAACTTCTCCTACAGTGATTTATGAACGCAGTATGCGCCATTAATAGCTGAAATTTATTGCAGAACTCTATAAACCTTTCTTCCTTCTCATTTCAGCTGCCAGATCATATTTCCCTATGAACCTTTCTTCTACTCATTCCCCTACAACCACATTCCAGTCCCTATCACTATTAAATTATCATCTCCCTTTACATACTGTATTACCCGTCCAGTATTCGCATATTCTTCAACATACACTTGTGATGTCGGCATGTATTCCTGATCTACGGTTGCCGGCGTTGGTTTCCTGTCGAATCTGAACAATTCTGCCACCGAACTGTTCACAGAAACTCACTCCCTGGCCTTCCTTTCTATTCGTAATGTTATAGCATTTTCCGCTGCTGTTGATATCACTCCATATTCTTCTCATCAGATATCCTTATCTTCTCCCCATTTCTCTTCAGTGGCCCCAGCTATATGTGGATTGAGCCTTTCTGTTTCTTTTGTATTTCCTTTCGCAGATTTTCTATCTTTCGTACCACGTTCAAACTTCTGACGTTATATGCTTCGACTCGTAAAATGTTGCCCTTTCGTTGGAAATTCCATCTTTCACTCACGGTCACTTCCCCTTTGTAGCCCTCGCGGTTATCCAATGGTGGGGTAATGCGAAATCTTTTAACAATGGAGAGATCATGATGCTGTTTCAATTACAGGCCGTATGTCCTATAGAAACATATTACGTGATTTCAAGGCAGTGGTTTCCGTTGACTTCCGAATCCTCATGTCGTTGATGATTGCTGATTCTTCAGCCTGTTACAGCAGTTTCCCGTCCCATTTGCAAGACAGTTCTCTAAACCTCTGTCTCCTTCTCCGTCCTGTTTGACAATGCCGTTGGCAGAACAAGGCGAGTTCTTGTGCTGGAAGTCTTCGTTTACCACTGTCGACGATTTTTATTCCTAAGTTAAGCAGCCTCTGTGTTCAAACTCGTGATCCAGGACGTTAGTTACTGGTCAAAGACACTGCCCCTTAACCACGCCTCCTATACAAAGGTGAACTGTCGCCATATCCTTCCACCAACTAGAGATGGATTGTTGCAGGTTTTTATCGCCCCAGATGGATAAAACGACTCACCACACGAACCTCCAGTTCAATAGCACAGTGCGGAAATTGGTTTTGCCTCCTCTAACGGCGTAAAACGATAATTTGGAGCGGTAAGTGCAATGTGGCCAGGCGTCTAACCCGTATCTGCAGCTAAACATTAGTTTAATCTTTAAGTTTATGTTTTCGACATGAAAAGTAAAACTTTATGGGTACCTTTGTGGGTGAGTGACGGAACGAAGTGGGATGGGAAGTAAGACTTGAGCTAACGGCACTGTTGTCAGGGAATAACCACTAAAGCTTACTGGTGAATGAATGCAGAAGAAAATGGGCCTCATTCTTTTCGCGGGCGACGTATGAGAGCAAAGATACAGCATGTTCAGGGAAGCCGCAGAAAGGCTACATCTGAATTGCTGGAAGGGATTCAATTTATTTATTTATTTTGTTTTTAGATTCCTTCAGGCCCATCTCTCTGTTTACACAATAGGGCCTGTTCCCAACATTTTTTTGAAGTTGTTACACGGTTTAATTGATTATGAAGATTGTCTCAGTACAGTAACAGTAATATAATAAATTAAATCCACCTTCCCCACTTACCGTTCGAACACATAATTCTGTAGAATAATGAAATTTTTAAATTTATTGTCTGGAAGAGTGGACAGGCAGGAGCTACCAAGAATAAAATAATATTTAACAGAAGTATGATATAACAGAAAATATGACACATAAAGGAGTATTCTATTAATGGTTCAAATGGCTCTGAGCACTATGTGACTTAACGTCTGAGGTCATCAGTCCCCTAGAACTTAGAACTACTTAAACCTAACTAACCTAAGGACATCACACACATCCATGCCCACGGCAGGATTCGAAACTGCGACCGTAGCAGTCGCGCGATTCCGGACTGAAGCGCCTAGAAACGCTCGGTCACCGTGGCCGGCTATTCTATTAATGAGACACATAATTTTTTTTTCGTGTACATAAAAAGAAAATAATGAATTTTGTACGAAGAAAAGCATATACAAGCATGGAGAAGAAAACTGTGTTAATCGAAAGAGAAAATGGAACTGAAAGAAAGAGAATGTATTCTGAAATCGGAAGTGGAAGGTATCGAACTTCTGGCGAACGAGACAAACCGTTTCATTCAGTCGACGGGCGTATGCGGAAGTACGATAAGCATGCCCAATATCACCAACTGTTTTTAATATCCATATTAAACTATTACCCTAAAATGGAGACAACACGTAGGAGAAAGAATTAAAATATCACAAGACACAAGGTTAAATGCTTTACTTTATGCAGACGACGTGTGGATTTTGCAAGAAAAATATGACGATATACAATGTGCCCCGTACCATCCGAATCATCTTTTTTAACATACGTTGTTGAGATTTCTAAAGCAAAGACGAAAGTGATGGCTTTCTGTGACAAAGATCAGATCCGATTTAATATCATTAAGGGTAATCTTATTTTAGAAAAGTGTCGTCCTTCACTTATCTGGGGTATCAAAATGGCGTAAATATAAATGAAAAACTGGCTAGATTTGAAAATATATATGCCGCCGTCCATAAGACCGATAGAAAAATTTTATAAATCTGTTGCTGTTCCAATACTCCTTGATGGGAGTAAATGCTGGGTACATACGAAAAAATACCAATACAACGTGCAGTAACGAAATTTCTACGAAGAACAAAAGGTTACTCAAGAACAGATCACATTAAAAACGAAACAGTGCGACAAGAACTACAAGTAGATCCACATTGAAAGCATAATATCCAAATAACGCGAAACCTGATGCGAAGATGAGCAAAAGATAAACGGTAAAAGACTTCTCAAACTAGCCTTAGCTTATAAACTGCTTGGAAGAAGTGATATTGTTAGACCAAAGAAGAGTTGGGAGACAATTTATGAAAACGGAGCACGCTTAATGCTTAATTTATGAAGTGTAGAACAAGAAGACATCAACAACGATGGATATCGAAAATGTTTCACAATTGCAAAAGTGCATAACCCTTCGAAATCAGGACATCGAATCCATAGACGTCACGCGAATGAATGTTTCGAATCCATATATATATTTATTTATTTATTTATTGTTTATCGCTGCCTGAAAGTCTAGAGATGGAATTAAACCGGAAGTAAGGCTGCTTGTGAAGTCATGACCGACCGGGAAGGCTGACCGCATAGACTTTCACTGGGCTCATGAATAATTCACCGTCGTGGACGCCAGATTTCCGTTGGCGGCGATCCACGAGATCAGTTATACACTTGGCTGAGTGTATGAGATCTGTAGGCAGGACAGAGAGAGGAAAGAATCAAGAAAAGTGGAAACCGTTCGAGCAACTTCACACATTACAGGACTTTAAAAGTAAGTTCACTGAAACGCTGACTCAGTAGTTCGCACAAGAAATGGAATCCACAGATAAGGAACACTGGCTTTTTCTATGGCCAAAACGTAAAATTTACAGAAGAAAGTAACTGTCCAACACTTACCTTATTTTGTATTTACCTGCCAGTGACAGAATTCGTATTTTCCCATCGTATTATGAAGAAAAAAACACAATATCTGATTCACCTCGATTCATCGTTATCGAGCGCGGTGATCACAACACTGTACTAGCGTTCTGGTGGACAGAGGTTCAGTTCTCCGTCCAGTCGTCCCTGTTTGGGTACATCGTTTCAGGTAAATGTCGAGATTACCTTCGACAGGAACATGGTTGATTTCCTTCCTATCCCTTGCCTATCCAGAGTTGTACTCCGTTCTTGTAACCTCATCGTCAAAGGAACGCGAAAACTTAATCTCACGTCTTTCTATTCACAGTCTAAGGATATCAAGTCTTCCGTCACTGTTGGCCTCCGTATAGTTCACGAACGCAATTCTGTTGGCTATATTAATCGTCAAAGACATAATCACTAGTTAGGATAGATTAATGTACCGGTTAACCAGCAGTTACCACGGATTATCACTTTTTGTGGATACCAGTGTTCATCAGGCGGTGTATGCGGAAAGCAATTTATCCGCTCAACTTTTAGGACGCAGCTGTGTCCATTGTGTATGCGAAACTGTTGGTATCGTGCTGTTCAGTATACACAGTCGTCGCAACTCCCGTGCTATTCACAGTGTTTCTCTCTGCAATACGGACCACAGGATATTAAACAAATGACATGTTGGAAGAACATGCAATATGTGTAACAAAACGCTCTTCGTTTCCCACCAGTTTATATATAAATGTTCTAAGAGCGAACCATATATGGCTATTCACCGAAGAAAACTGAGGTGCTGTCCATCGGAAGCGATTCAGTGTTGTAAGGCCGCTGTGTGTTCTCTAGTTATCCCCACATTTACACCATTTGAGATTTAAAATGCTGTGAGACCAAATGGCATAATATCATCTCCAGTGCGCACCTTTGACCTCGTCGACATATTCTGCAGATTATAAAATAATGGCCAGGGGATCAAAAGTGTTAAACGTGTTAATAACAAGTTTACGACGTCAACATTTCTAACACATACAAGATCAGAATATCGTCTCTTTATTTTGTTCCTTCAACCGAGACGTGAAACAGTCACTGTGCTGTCAAAACTGGGAAATTAACCACAATATAAGTTGGAGAATATTAGTTGCATTCTAGGATAACACTTCGTTAAACACTGATCCTCTTCCATCTCACTGGATATCTAAATAGCAATTTTTTTTTCAAAAACCCGCTGTGTAAAATTTCTCTTAAACCACCAAATCCGACTGCGGGCAAGCCACCTCTTTAAGAACTAAACTCCATATCTTTGTACCCAAAATTAAATGGATAACGCAAATATTACGGCCCTAAGCATAGCTCTCACAGTACTGAATTTGCACAGAACTTAACTATGACTAACGGTAGCCGGCCGCGGTGGCCGTGCGGTTCTAGGCGCTGCAGTCCGGAACCGCGGGACTGCTACGGCCGCAGGTTCGAATCCTGCCTCGGGCATGGATGTGTGTGATGTCCTTAGGTTAGTTAGGTTTAAGTAGTTGCAAGTTCTAGGGGACTGATGACCTCAGATGTTAAGTCCCATAGTGCTCAGAGCCATTTGAACCAACTAACGGTATCTAACTGGAGCAGTGTCATGGTTATAATTTTTTGCTGATTTCTAACATCTTCTAGAACTCAGATTAAAAGCCTGCAACTTACAGCAAGTGAAGTCGAACAAAAGCAAAGATTAAACTCAATACTCACATTTATTCATTAATACATTTACGGCACAAACATATAAACTGCATATGAAAAAATCTGTGACAGTTATATGTGTCCAAGTCTGCATGAAGACAAAAAGAAAAACAATGTCACACCCCTATCACGTAAATTGCTTCTTGCCATCTTAAGAATTTGCTTTCTCCCGAAGTTAAACGATAACTGACTAGTATTTACTCGTGTAATTCTCTATCGGAACAGTGACTGGAAGTTGGTCACTGAAACCCATATGTCCACAAATTCCTTACCAGTGCAAAAGGAGATGAGACCGGCGACAGCCCTGGATTCCACAAGGCGAAATCAAACAGAACTTCTCTGCCGGTGCTGCAGTTTACGCTCACCGCATGTAGGACTGCACCACGCCGAACTGTTCACTGCAGATATGCTAGTCCCATCACGAAGACTGAGTCGTCAATGTGTTTGCGGGACTCCAAGATGTGGCAGCCTCTACCGCCCTCCTACGCCAAGTCGATCAGTACATTTCGGCGAGCATAACCCGAAATCGATACCGACATTCTCGCACCCTACCCCGATCTGCTTCATTCGTACAGCTCATTTTGTTTTTCTTCAAGTCATCAGTCTCTGGTTTGCTGCCGCCGGCCATGAAATCCTCTCCTCTGCCAACCTCATCACCTCAGAAACTTTCTGTTTACATCCTAAATTATTTCACTGACACAACCCAATCTTTGTCTTTCTCTGAATTTACCAACTACAGCTCCATCTAATACCACTCAAGCTATACCCTGATGTCTTAAAAGATGCTCTGTCAGCCCGTCTCTTCTTATAGTTTCTGTTTTCCATAGACTATTGCCAGTGTCGTAGTAACTGCCGTCTGCTTCACATCTCCTGTGCAGCAAGCTACGTAAATTTAAGTATTAACTGCGGTTTTCTCACTTCTCACTTCTTGTTCCGTGAGGTTTTTCTTTTAGGAAGCTTTAATTTTCAAGTACTAGTAACAGTGTTCCGTAGATTTCGTGTTTGTTTTGAATACAGTCCAGAGACAGTAGTTATTTTCATTGTTTCCAATAAGAAGTGTCTAGTAACCACAGTTTAGTCAGCTATCAGCCACCATTAGTGAATTAGCAGTTTAGTTAAAAGTTGATCACTTAACTCTCTGCAGTAAATTGTTGATTTCATAGTATGGATAGGATGTGTGACTGCTGTGTACGGAAGCAGGAGGAGCTGGCCACTCTTCGCGAACAGCTGAAAGTGCTGATGGCCACGGTCAGCCGTCTTCAGGCTGCTGCCTCGGAGTGTAGCGGCAGTGGGGAGTCTGGTGCGTCGCATAGTACACCCCACGTGTTACATGCTTCACCCAATGTCCCTGCTGTCGAGACATCTTCGCGGGTACCGGGCGCGGTTGGGCCACCCTCTCCCCAAGGGGAGTGGCGGTTTGAACAGCGTTCGCGTCGCACGAGGCAGAGGGTCAATGTTGAGGCTGGCCGTGTGGCGTCGCCCGCTCTGCCTGTGAGTGGACATGTGGCCGGTCCTTCAGCAAGGTCCGAGCAGGCACACGGGGGGAGGGGTTTATTAGTGATTGGAAACTCCTATGTTAGGCGGGCGACGGAGCTCCTTAGGGAAATAGCGGAAAGGTCGGGGAAGAAGTCCACTCTGTCTGCTTGCCGGGGGGTCTCATTCGAGATGCGGAGGATGACCTGCCGGCGGCGATAGAGAGCACTGGGTGCACCCGACTGCAAAATGTTGCTTATGTTGGCATCAATGACTCCTGTCGTCTGGGTTCAGAGGTCATCCTCAGTTCATACAGGCGGTTGGCGGAGATGGTGAAGGCGGAAAGCCTCGCACGCGGGGTGGAAAGTGAGCTAACTATTTGTAGTGTCGTTGCCAGAACCGATAGCGGTCCTCTGGTTTGGAGCCGAGTGGAAGGCTTAAACCAGAGGCTCAGACGTTTCTGCGGAGATCTGGGGTGCAAATTTCTCGACCTCCGTTATCGGGTGGATAAATTTAGGGTCCCCCTGAATAGCTCAGGCGTGGACTACACGCAGGAAGCGGCTACAAGGGTAGCGGGCTACGTGTGGAGTGCACATGTGGGTTTTTTTAGGTTACAGAATTCCCTCCCTAGGCCCCACAATGCGCCTCCTGAGACGTGACAAGATAGCAGTAGGCAAAACGCAACAGGGAATGAAAATATTAATTTGGTAACAGTAAACTGCAGGAGCGTCTATAGAAAGATCCCCGAACTGCTCTCATTAATAAACGGTCACAATGCCCACATAGTACTAGG
The DNA here is from genome assembly GCF_021461395.2 of Schistocerca americana. NCBI lineage: Eukaryota > Metazoa > Arthropoda > Insecta > Orthoptera > Acrididae > Schistocerca > Schistocerca americana. The sequence goes on along the minus strand of NC_060124.1, from coordinate 467,999,669 downwards.
GACGGAAAGTTGGCTGGAACCAGAGGTAAACAGTAATGAAATTCTAAACTCAGACTGGAATGTATACCGCAGAGACAGGCTGGATAGTGAAGGGAGAGGCGTGTTTATAGCGATAAAAAGTGCAATAGTATCGAAGGAAATTGATGGAAATCCGAAATGTGAAATAATTTAGGTGAATGTCACGGTTAAAGCAGGCTCATACATGGTAATTGGATGTCTCTATAGGCCCCCTGACTCAGCACCTGTTGTAGCTGAGCACCTGAAGGAAAATATGGAAAATATTTCGAGTAGATTTCCCGACCATGTTATAGTTTTGGGTGGATATTTTAAGGCTATTTTAATTTACCAGATACAGACTGGGAGACTCAAACGTTTATAACGGGTGGCAGGGACAAAGAATCCTGTGAAAATTTTTAAAGTGCATTATCCGAAAACTACCTTGAGCAGCTAAACAGAGAACCGACTCGTGGCGATAACATATCAGACTTTCTGGTAACAAACAGACCCGAACTATTTGAAACAGTTAACGCAGAACAGGGAATCAGCGATCATAAAGCGGCTACAGTATCAGTGATTTCAGCCGTACATAGAAATGTTAAAAAAGGTATGAAGATTTTTCTGTTTAGCAAAAGAGACAAAAAGCAGATTTCAGATTACTTGACGGCTCAACACGAAAGTCTTATCTCAAGTACAGATAGTGTTGAGGATCAGTGGACAAAGTTCAAAATCATCGTACAATATGCAATAGATGAGTATGTGCCAAGCAAGATCCGTAAGAGATGGAAAAGAGCCACAGTGGTACAACAACCGAGTTAGAAAACTGCTACGGAAGCAAAGGGAATTTCACAGCAAACATAAAAATAGCCAAAGCCTTGCAGACAAACAAAAATTACACGAAGCGAAATGTAGTGTGAGGAGGGCTATGCGAGAGGCGTTCAATGATTTCGAAAGTAAAGTTCTATGTACTGACTTGGCAGAAAATCCTAAGAAATTTTGGTCTCATGTCAAAGCGGTAGGTGGATCAAAACAAAATGTCCAGACACTCAGCGACCAAAATGGTACTGAAACAGAGGATGGCAGACTAAAGGTCGAAATACTAAATGTCTTTTTCCAAAGCTGTTTCACAGAGGGTGACTGCACTGTAGTTCCTTCTCTAGATTGTCACACAGATGACAAAATGGTAGATATCGAAATAGATGACAGAGGGATAGAAAAACAATTAAAATCGCTCAGAAGAAGAAAGGCCTCTGGACCTGATGGGATACCAGTTCGATTTTACACAGAGTACGCTAAGGAATTTGCCCACCTTCTTGCAGCGGTGTAGCGTAGGTCTCTAGAAGAGAAGAGAAGGGCACAGGTCATCCCCGTTTTCAAGAAGGGTCGTCGAACAGATGTGCAGAACTGTAGACCTATATCTCTAACGTCGATCAGTTGCAGAATTTTTGAACACGTATCATGTTCGAGTATAATGACTTTTCTGGAGACTAGAAAACTACTCTGTAGGAATCAGCAGGGGTTTCGAAAAAGACGATCTTGTGAAACCCAGCTCGCGCTGTTCGTCCACGAGACTCAGAGAGCCATAGACACGGGTACCCAGGGAGATGCCGTGTTTCCTGACTTCCACAAGGTGTTCGATACAGTTCCTCACAGTCGTTTAATGAACTAAGTACAGCATGTCATTCTCAATGGAGAGAAGTCTTCCGAAGTGGGAGTGATTTCAAGTTTGCCGCAGGGGAGTGTCGTAGGACCGTTGCTATTCAAAATATACATAAATGAACTTGTGGATAACATCGGAAGTTCAGTGAGGCTTTTTGCTGATGATGCTGTAGTATATCGAGAGGGTGTAACAATGGAAAATTGTACTGAAATGAAGGAGGATCTGCAACGAATTGACGCATGGTGCAATGAATGGCAATTGAATCTCAATTTAGACAAGTGTAGTGTGCTGCAAATACATAGAAAGACTGATCCTTTATCACTTAGCTAGACTATAGCAGGTCAGCAACTGGAAGCAGTTAATTCCATAAATTATCTGGGAGTAGCCATTAGGAGTTATTTAAAATGGAATGACAATATAAAATTAATCGACGGTAAAGCAAATGCCAGACTGAGATTCATTGGAAGAATCCTAAGGAAATGCAGTCAGAAAACAAAGGAAGTAGGTTACAGTACACTTGTTCGCTCACTGCTTGCATACTGCTCACCGGTGTGGGATCCGTATCAGATAGGGTTAATAGAGGAGATAGAGAAGATCCAACGGAGAGCAGCGCGCAACGTTACATGATCATTTAGTAATCGCGAAAGCGCTATGAAGATGATAGATAAACTCCAGTGGAAGAGTCTGCAAGAGAGACGCTCAGTAGCTCGGTACGGGCTTTTGTTAAAGTTTCGAAATCATACCTTCACCGAGGAGTCAAGCGGTATATTGCTTCCTGCTACATATATCTCGCGAAGAGGCCATGAGGATAAAATCAGAGAGATTAGAGCCCACACAGTGGCATACCGACAATCTTACTTTCCACGAACAATACGAGACTGGAATAGAAGGGAGAACCGATAGAGGTACTCAAAGTACTGTCCGCCACACACCGTCAGGTGGTTTGTGGTGTATGGATGTAGATGTAGATTCCTTTCTTCGTGTATACTGCACAGAACCTCCGCATTGATGACCTTATCGATCCACCTGATTTTCAACATTCTTTCGTACCACCGCATCTGATATACTTCGATTCCCTTCTGTTCTGGTTTCCCGACAGTCCATGTTTCACTACCATACAATGCTGTACTCCAAATGTACATTCTCACAAATTTATTCCCCAAATTATGGCTTATGTTTGATACTAGCAGTCTTCTTTTGGCCAAAAATGCCCTGCTTGCCAGTATGATTTTGATGTCCTCCTTACTCCATCCGTCACGGATTATTTTGCTGTCTAGGTAGCAGAATTCCTTAATTTCATCTACTTCGTAATCATCTGTCCTGATTTTAAGTTCCCGGTTTGTGTCACTTCTGCTACTTCTCACTACTTTCGTCTTTCTTCAATTTGCTCTCAAACCATATTCTTCATTCATTAGAATGTTCATTCCATTTATCACTTCCTATAATACTTCTTCACTTCTCTGAGAACGGTAATGTCATCAGGGAATCGTATAATTGATATACTTCCACCTTTCAGTTTGATTCCACTCTGTAACCCTTCCTTTATTTCCCTCATCGCTTCTTCAATGTATAGATTGTAAAGTAGGACCGAAAAACTACATCACTGTACTACATACTTTCTAATCTGAGCGCACCGATCTTGGTCTCCCATTCTTATTGTGACCACTTGTTTCTTGTACGTATTGTATATTACTCGTCATTCCCTATAGCTTACCTCCTTTTATCTCGGAAATTCGAACCTGTGCACTATTTTACATTATCCAACGCTTTTCCCAAGTCGACATATCACATGAACGTGTCTTGATTTTCCTTCAGTCTTGCTTCCATCATGAACGGAAACGCCAGACAGCGTCTCTGATTACTTTACCATTCCTAAAGCCAAAGTGATTGTCACCTAACAGAAACTCAGTTTTCTTTTCTATTCTTGTGTACATTATTGTTGTCATCAACTTGGATGAATGACACTCGAAGCTGATTGTGCGATGATTCTCGCACTTGCCAGCTCTTGCAATCTTGGGAGTTTGTGGCTGATATTTAAACGAATCTCAGATGTTATATCGCAGACTCATACATTCTACACAAACTTTAATATTATATTCTTGCCACTTCCCATATTGATTTTAGAAATTCCTATGTAATGTTAACCAACCCCTCTGCTTTATTTCATCCTAGGAATTCCAAAGCTCTTTCAATTTATGATTTTAATACTGAATACTCAATATCGTTTCCTGTTTCTTCTTCTGCCACAGCATCGGAAAAGTCATTCCCGTCACAGAGGATTTCAATGAACCCTATCCGCCTACCCGCTCTCTCCTCTGTTTTTAACAGTGGAATACCCACTGCATTCTTGATGTTTCAGCGCCTGCCTTAAATTTCACCGAAGGTGGTTTTGACGTTTTTATTTGCTGAGTCAGACCTTCCTAAAATCATTTCTTTTTCGATGTCTTCACATTTTTCATGTAGCCATTTCGCCTTAGCTTCCCTGCAATTCCTATTTATTTCATTCCTCAGGGACTTGTATTTATGCATGCCTAAATTTCCCTGAAAATTTTGAACTTCCTTTTTTTTCAGCGATCAATAGAAGTATTCATTTTGCTACCCATGGTTTCTTCGCCGTTAGTTGCTTTGTACCTACGTTTTTTTTTTCTTTCAAATTTCTGCGATTGCCCTTTTTGGAGACGTCCAGTCCTCTGCCACTGAATCGCCTACTGAGTTATTCATTGCCACTTTATTTATAGCCTCAGCGTACCTCTTCATTCCTTAGTCCTTCTGTACACCACTTCTTTGCACATTGATTCTTCCTGACTAGTCTCTTACACGTCACCTTACTCTTCACAGCTACTAAATTTTGATCTGAATCTATATCTGCTCCAGAGAAAGCCATACAATCCAGTATCTGATTTCGGAATCCCTGCCTATGATGTAGCCTAACAGAAATCTTCCAGTATCTCCCGATCTTTTCCAAGCACACCTCCTCGTTTTGTACTTCTTGGACAGAATATTCGGTACTGTTAGCTGAAATTTATTGCAGAACTCAATTAGTCTCACTCCTCTCTCATTCTTAGTACCAAGCCCATATTCCTCCACAACCCACCATTTGCTCCTTCCCCTACAACCTCATCCCAGTCCTCCATGACTATTAGATTTATTTCTCCGTTTACGTACTGAATTACCTGGTTACTGTCTTCATACACTTTCTCGATCTCTTCACCATCCGACGTTAACATAATACCTGCACTACCGTTGTCGGTGTTCGATTGCTCTCGATTCTGATGAGAACAGCCGTATCACTGAACTGTCCACAGTAACTGACCCACCTTCCTATTCATAATAAATTCTACTTCCGTTATACCTTTTCTACTACTGTTGATATTATCCTATTCTCATCTGACCAGAAATACTTGTCTTCTTTCCATTTCGTCTCATTGACTCCTACTATATCTGGAGTGAGCCTTAACATTCGCGTTTGAGATTTTCTAGTTTCCCTATCACTTTCAAACTTCTGACATCCTATGGCCTGCCTCGTAAAATGATACCCCTTCGTTGGTTATTTAGTCTTATTCTCATGATCGCCTCCCCCTCGGTAGTCCCCTCCAGGAGATCTGAATGGGGGACTAATCCGGAATCTTTTGCCAATGAAAAATTCATAACGACATTTTTTCAATTACAGGCCAAATGTCCAGTGGACAGACATTATGTGTCTTTAATGCAGTGATTTCCACTGCCTTCTGCCTCCTAATGCCGTAGATCATTGCTGATTCTTCCGCCTTTAGGGGCATCTTCACACCCCAAGGGCAAGAGTGCCCTGACCCTCTGTACCTTACTCCGCACCTGACATGCCCGTTGGCTTAATGAAAGTGACTTCTCAAGGCGTAAGTGTTGATGATTATTCAAAATTTGAGTGTTGACGGGATTCGAACCCGGGACCTAGGACGTTTTGATTACTAATAAAAGACGATTTCCCTACACCACGGGTTAACTGCGTCAAGCACTTTCACGCTACGTATTCCTTATCGCTAAAAGGTGCCAGTGGCCAATCGCAAAATCAAAACCCACTGTGGTACAGTCACGAGTAACTCTCCCAACGGATAATCCTGGCAAAAATAGCGCGTCTTTTTCAGCCTCCAGTGACAATATGAACTCTGCTCTACTATTAAAAAGTATTCAATTCAGCCCAACGTTCTGACGTTATACATCTTGACGTCACGCGCACGTTCTCCCATCAACGTCCATACCCTCGCAACGGGGTTCAGTAAAATCAGAGAAGATCGCTTTGAGACAAGAATTTGTTTCCTGTGACACTCCCTTCCTTCAGGCATAAGATGCTTATCTTCAAAAAGAATCAGATAAATTTGCATTGGAAAATGGTTGCGGCCCTCCATGGCTCCCGGGGAGACCTCAATTCTCAGAATCTTACGCCACCCAGGTCGTTGTCCCGTCCACCGGTCACGGACCTGCTTGGAAACATTCATAATCGATTTAAAACCGTCACCGAGTTAATAAAGAGAGGTCCTACTGCCAGGCACCGTGGTTGATGATATCAATAATTTTCATACCAATTTTTCTGTTGTCAGACTCAGAATGATAAATATATTCCAGTTTTTGATGGAGATGGCATGCAAAACAGTTGCCACATTTCAGTGTAACTTACTGATGAGAGCGGCTGCGCTGTGTTTGTTTACCGGTTAAAGTTGAGCAAAGTGGTCGAGAGTAGGCAAATGTTCCGAACATCCCTGTGAACTGACTACGGCCTTCTGCACCGAATCGAGATCGCTACTTCCATCAACACCCAGCGAGAGCCTGAATGATTCTTTCCCCATCGCTCTCTGCTGGAGATACCACAGAATCTTTTCCCTACAATCCTTATTAACCGCAGTTAACGTTATACAGTAAAACCAACTGAAAACGGAATCGCAAGGGACTAAAATAATTTTCCACACTGGACGAGTTCCCGGCTTATTCGAAATACACTAGGCTACATACAGTTTGTCAAGTACCATGTCCGAAAGTATTAATTTGTAATTATGCACGTATTTACGTAACTTTACTCCTATACAGTAGAGGTTCATGTTGTGTCTAGACAAGACAGCCTAGACACAATGAGAGGAAGCCGAAAGGCACGCGCTTAAAGTCACGCAGGCTGGCGTGAGGTCTGAAACAGGATACGTAATGAATGCTATAAAGAAAAGTACGTAGCTTCTGGAATACTTAACTTTAATCCATAATTGTAGAACATCGCTCTTGATGATACATGCTTCATAATATTAATTAGCAATTGAATACGGCGCCTTGCTAGGTCGTAGCAAATGTAGCTGATGGCTAGGCTAACTATCGTCTCGGCAATTGAGAGCGTAATTGTCAGTGATCCCCTTCTGGCAAAGTCGTCTGTACAACTGGGGCGAGTGCTAGTACGTCTCTCTAGACCTGCCGTGTGGTGGCGCTCGGTCTGCGATCACTGACAGTGGCGACACGCGGGTCCGACGTATACTACCGGACCGCGGCCGATTTAAAAGCTACCACATAGCAAGTGTGGTGTCTGGCGGTGACACCACAGTTCATTAACTGGAAATTGTACAATATTTGCCTATTACACCAACAGACACATAATAGGCATGTCTGCAGTTTTACTGCAACTTTAAATTCGCGTGCCGTTGTACATACATATTATTCCGGAGTTTATTTGCTGTATATGTCACTTTTTTCACAGCATATCAAGGAAGGAAACTAGTTTGATTTCCCTCTTCAACATTGTTCATTCTGCGTAATTTTTTGCTCTGTACAGTTGTTCGAACAGCTTGGAAGAATTTCTGTGTGCTGGAAATTACATAACAACGTTATTGCATGCAATGCTTCTTCGGCGAAATTAATTTTTCTTTCGACATCATTTTGCTCCTCTTCTTCTTCCTTTGTTTCCTCACCATCTAATCGACGTTGCGGATTTCTGTTGATCTGTTGCCGAAGTAAAAGTTGAGTGAGTTGACGGGAAGTTATCACTTCGAATGTAGTCATCTAGACTACATGAAATGATTTGCATTTGAATTAATTCGACAGCTGCTGCTGCATATTCTTGAATTTCGATGAATACGGAAGCGTCTTCTTCATCACTCTCCAACCTTGCTTTGTTGAAGCACTTTGTGACAGATTCTGGCCTTATTTCCCTTACTGCCAAACAATTTCAACTTACTGCATGCAGTACAGAAACTGGCAGTGCAAGAGAAAATGTTCTTTGGGTTCTTCATCACTAACAGATAGAGTATGCTTCAATAATCACTTATAACGGAACTATGCGCTATGTGAGGTTGGTTGAACCTGGCGGGAACCAACCTAATTTCACTTTTGATAACTCGATTTTCGTGAGGTAGGCTGGATTAACTAGAGAACATGGCTATTTCCTTTTCTCCTCTTGGCATTAAAAGAGCTCAGACACTTTTCCTTACGACCCCTCACCACCCATAACTTTTATTGCTTCGCCAAGGGACTGGAAGGATAGTGACGTCTCTGGTTTTGAAACAAAGTGTTTTTCCGCCTGTGCAATCACCAGTGGCTTCTCCGTTTCACTTAAAACGTTTCTACACAGCAGTATAATGGGTCTTTACTTGGCCTTTTTGCCGCAGGTGCACTTTTCATCTTAAATTGCTAGAGATTTTGAAGGGAGTGCATGATAAAACAGTTCCGTTTCGTTGGCGTTGAACACGTCTTCCGGGTAATAATTCGCAATCAGGTTGTCCGTCCTTACATTCTGTTACCACACTTTCCTGTACATCTTTAGCTTCCCCACATACTTCATTCCAAACGACGTTTCCACCTGTGGAACCATCCAGCCATCGCGTGTATGCCTTATTCTTAAGCCTTATGCCTTATTCTTTAGCGACTTTCAGATTCTCACATTGCAAACATGGATCCAGACAAAGTTTCATAAATTTGTGTTTCACCTCATTAGAAATGCCACATTGTTTCGAGCACGGAGAATTCGCCTTTATCACTCGTCACGATTATCTTAAAATGTTCATTAAGTGCTAGCAACACCTACTTTTTGTCCGACATCATGCAGCCACGTAATATGTTACAAATCAACTGAAACTGGCAGAAAATATTGCAGGTAGTTCATTTCTTTTGAGTGCTTGACCCTGCTGGACAGGCGGCTGTTGTGCCCGAGCGGTTCTAGGTGCTTCAGTCCGGAACCGCGCGACTGCTCCGGTCGCAAGTTCGAATCCTGCCTCGGGCATGGATGTGTGTGATGTCCTTAGGTTAGTTAGGTTTAAGTAGTTCTACGTTCTAGGGGACTGATGACCTCAGATGTTAAGTTCCATAGTGCTCAGCGCCATTTGAACCATTTTTGAACCTTGCTGGACAAAACTATTCTTTAACGTAACAACAAACACCTTTTCCACATAACAGAATTGTCAGGACTGTACAAACTTTGTGTTAAAAGTAGCGTCCTCGTACAGATGTGTATTACTAAGGTATACTCTAATGTAATAGTAATTTATAAGCTTTTTTGCGCATTATAACGTCCCGAACGCCGACTTCGAAGCACGTATACAATCTGCTTCTTAGGAAGATCGCCCGGAACAAGGTGGAATGGAAGCAACTCGCCGTTCATTGAAGAGTCGTGTGACGCAATTTCACTACCCCCCACCTACCCGTACAGTCAGGTCGACGTGGTACATTGTCACGACCGGAAATACCTTTGAATGAAAAGAAGTTTGCTATTCATTTGGTGAATTTGCCAACGCGTCAACAGTGCGGCATGCTTGATACGGACGATCATCGGTTGATCTGTGGCGCGGTGTTGGAGGTCAGGTCTCGGGTAAGGAATATCATAGCGCTCATGGGGCGCACTACACTTACAAAAACATGATTTTCGTAGCAATGTACTTCCCGCGTTATAAGATGAACATGGTGGCGTTGGTCACGGGTATGACGGCCCATTTCATATATTGCTGTAAAGATACAGTACGAACGTACTGGATTATTGTTAATACTTGCAGGACGGACATACAAAACTGTTATGGCTACGCAAGTACAAGGATTGGCTCGCAGATTTCTTAGGAACGGTTTTTGCGGATCCGATAGATAACTGGGCCGTATCGGGTGCGCAAAGCTGAACACCGGCCGTATCGTTTGTGGATCAGATAAGGAAAACAGCAAGAGTAACGACCCGGGAACACAGAACAGATGCGCGGCTAGCAGTAGAACGTCTTTTTAATGTTTTTAGTCACGTTTTTGAATTGTCGAAAGGTGCTGGAGGCGACCCCACCATGCTGTTATTTTCCTGCTGAGTGGTCGGACAGCAGCAGGAGTCCTTCCAGGACAGTTACAAGGTTATTAGGAGATTCTAGGGTTTGTGAATGATGAAGCTTCCTGTCCCTGCTACTTTCCTCTACACAAGGGACTCGATAGTGATGAGGGGGACACTGCGGCCACGCCTCGAGTTCGAACCCCGTCCGTTCTGCCTCGCGAATCCCCACTGGCACTTCCTCAAAAATAAAGGCGGTAGAGCACTTGCCCACCGCAAACGAAGGTCCCTAGTTCGAATCTCGATCCGGCGTACAGTTTTAATCTGCCAAGATGTTTCCTATCAAGGCACGCTCTGGTGTAGAGCGAAAAAATCTTTTATGTGTAACACATTTGCCGGATAATTTTGTGGAAATTTTGAAGTCCAGTATTAATGAGATTATATCTCAGAGTTTTGGAATGCCATTAAAAGTATAGTGCTGTATTTTTTAAAGGAACTCTTACTGAAAGTGTCTTATAGTCAGGAGATCCTCAGATTATCTGACTGCCAGTACGTGCTAGTTCATTTAGCGTTATCCAGGGTGCACGTGTAGTGCTATACTACGGACGCGGACTAGCTTTACACCCCACAAGAAGCAACATTATTCAAAAGCTCTGTGGTACTACCTGGGGAGCAACGGCCTCCACTCTCCGCACCTCTGCTTTAGCAATTGTATTCTCGGCTGCCGAATACTGTGCTCCGATTTGTCTAAACAGCCCACATGTAAAAAAGGTGGATGTCCAGTTGCATAACGCTCTAAGGATGATTTCTGGAGTAATTAAACCCACTCCAACGCAGTGGCTCCAAATATTAAGCCACAGCCCGCCGTCACACCTGCGACGTACTGACGCCCTTGTACGCGAATACAAAAGCATCATGAGAAATCGGAGCCCGCCAGTCCACCAAGACACTGAGGCTGCAAACACTAATAGGCCTCGATCTAGGAACCCGCCAACAAGAACAGCAAGGAACTGTGTACAAGAACGTTTCAGTATCACAAACGCATGGTCTGAAAAATGGAACGCATGGCAAAATCATAACATGCCCTGCATCACACAAAAGCCGCCTGGTTTTGACCTACCACGCAAAACGCGGTCCACTCTAAATAGGATTCGATCTCGTCGTGGCAGATGTGCTTACTCCCTGTATAAATGGGGTAAAATACCATCCCCTCAGTGTGACTGCAGAGAAAGTCAGACCATCAGCCACATTGTTGAAGAGTGTTCCAGGAGAGCCTATAACGGGTGCCCCGACGACTTCCTGCTCGCAACTCTAGAGTCGATAGATTATATTAATAGACTTGATGTTTGTTTGTGACCCTTAAACTTTGTTATATTAGTAATGTTTGTTTGCAATTATTAACGTTTGTTATATTAGTGATTTGTGTATTTCTTTCTTATGCCGGCCGAAGTGGCCGTGCGGTTAAAGGCGCTGCAGTCTGGAACCGCAAGACCGCTACGGTCGTAGGTTCGAATCCTGCCTCGGGCATGGTTGTTTGCGGTGTCCTTAGGTTAGTTAGGTTTAACTAGTTCTAAGTTCTAGGGGACTAATGACCTCAGCAGTTGAGTCCCATAGTGCTCAGAGCCATTTGAACCATTTGAACCTTTCTTATGTGTCTGTATTGCCGTACGATAGATAATAATAAATAATAAATAAATAATTTAAAGGAAAATAACCTGCTGAAATATTTCTATTGAAACAAGTGCTAGTAACGTTACCCACACAGAAAAATTATGGTCCTCCTGGCTACTATCTTTGGCCGAATCAAATCTTTCGATATTCTTAACATTTCACGAACTAAGAGGTGTCGAAATTTTAGGTTATCCCCTGTGCATACAAAAATTTTGGAAATACTGCTGCTAAAGAAATCGCTGCCTATTTGGCACTTTCCGATTTTCGTAGTCCTCCATCAGTCGTTGCAGATGTCTGGTAATATGAACTATTTCTGCTGGGAAATATTTTCAGCATACAAGTGACGTTGCATTAGCTTTACTGTCTGGAAGCTGCATATTGGTAATGTTATGTGTGATAAGTACTAGTGCATGTCGTAATAATGGTAAAAGCATATTTGCTCTGGTGGAAAACATATTTACCCGACTGTGACGAGAACTAGCAGATACGGGAAGAAGTTTATATGCCATTAGGCGCAGTCCGAGAATCTACTACGCTGATTGATAATATATATTATAAACTAACTAAGGCAACAGATACCATCGAAAAACACTTTGAAGCTACTGTTTTCAAATTTCACCGCTCCAAAGAGCTCTAACTATCTGTTTTCGGGAAGAGAGTGTTCTCTTGAACAATGACCAGTTTACCGTCCCGCACTAGCTGCTATCGGATATTGTTGATACACCTTGCACATAATATAAAGCTTCTACCAGCAACATGTATCTAGCCTGGAGTTTTAATTTCCTTAAACGCATATGAATACACATTATTTACCCACTCTATAGAGTTAGATGAGTTTATCCATACAATAAAGTAAAATTATGTCGAATCACGCGGTACCAATGGAGATTCTCGGAAATGTCACTTGTTCGTTAGGCAACACGTGGAACTGGAAATTGCTGCTCAAACTTTCCCAATCGAGTTTCCGTTTCTCAATTACCAGATCGCTGCAGTTCGAATAAAAGAGGTGAGAGTTCAATAACCCTGCGCCCCCCCACCCCTCCCCCATATCGGATAACTAATCAAATGAGAAAAAAGAGGAAAAATACTGTTAACAAGAGGCAGAACTTTACTGCTGCGTGTGTGCACGTTTACGTCAAACGGTTATTGTGACACATAAACCGAGCGTATAACAACAAAGGCTATCAGTTTGAGCCAATAAAACCTCTGTTCGCGGTAACTGAGTCTCTCTGTTACGTAAGCGAGCGGCATTTGACAGTACTAGCCACAGGAAATGTCGCAGTGAAACCGCATATGGATAACAGATGTCGGCAGAAGAAAAAAGTTATCTATAACGTTTGGAGGCACTCCATTCACAGGCTGAATTGCAGGACACATGTTGTTGATGAACAGTTTTGAAAAAATAACAGAACTTTAGTAGATGCAACAGAAAACTGGACAAAATTTTCGCCCTCTTGACTGCTAACTCAACTTGTGCGTAGTCCGGTGCAATTTGAACTACGAGGCATATGACTGTTGTCTTAAATTCAAAGTAGGTTAGAAATTAACAGGTAATTAAACCAAATTTTGCACGTGCTGTCATTATGTTGTTGGATGTAATCTGACTTCCTTTTTGAATTTTTTTTTCAAATAATTTGATCAGCGTGCTTCTGAGTAATTTTAGAACACATATTATCACATGAGCAACATTCAAATCTTAGTTCATTTGTCACTTTCAAAATATGGTAGGTTGTTCTCAGTAATTAGATAAACAAATACGTGTACCAGTTTTTTAATATCACTCTTAGAACTCTAGCAATAATTGTGTAAATTTATGTTTACGATACGAAGCTGTTTTTATTTCAAAAAATTTAAATACATTTGACAGTAACGTACTTTGAAAAACGTTGTAAAACAGGAAATTGTTTTGTTGTATCTACAAAGTCCACAGCAGACTTCACCTTCTTATCTGCAATGGTTCAGCAGAAAATATTCTTATATACTAACAAATGAAAGTTGCGGGAAATACAGAAACAAGATTTTATAACCATCTATGCCAAAATCACGAATCTTTCTACTGGGCATGGGCATGCATATCTTCTCTCTGCTTCTCACGTAGCCCTTTTCTTCCAGTCTGATCCTTCTCACATGCCCTTTTGGCAATAACCTTCACTGACATTTCAGAACTAACAATACGCATATTATCAGTCTTCTTGAAAAAGTTTTCAGCGAAGCAACTTGCATCAAATCCTAGCTTCATAAGGGTTCCGATTCTTCCATTGTTACCGTAATTCAACACGAGAGAAGCATCGCATGAGAAAATTTTGACAACAGTAGACGAGCAAAATGTTGACTTTGGGAGTCTCTTCTAAATGAGATTATTAAAGTTTTCATTTGAGTTTTGTGTTCCACCATGTGTGCATTTCTTTAGTAAATCGTAAGTAATCGCATCGTAAACGGGATCACAGCTTTCCATATTCTGCAAATATCTGTAGCCCAAATAAACTCTGAAAATTGGAGACAATGTTTGTAACATGCTATAGAAGGAATGGTTGGAAAAAAACTGCAGATGGTTGGAAAATAAGAAGTAATGAGGAGATCTGCAAAAATATAGAGAAAATATCTGAAGTAATGGCCAATCGAAGATTAACTATTTTTGGACATCTCTACCGAATGGATGGATATAGACTAACAAAACAAATACTCCTATATGTCTGGAAGAAGAAATCGACAATAGCATGGATTACAGAAGTAAGAAACGATCTTGAAAGAAACAACACCAAAGAACCAGAAATAGCAGAAAGAAACCGTTTTAAAAACAAAACACAAAATTTGGAAGGTTTTCAAAGCAGAAGAAATAAAAAATCGGGAACGACATGGACAGAAGAAAGGAAGGGACTTCATGGGGAGAAAATGAGGGAATACTGGAAAAATAGGAAACAACAACAAAGGAAGAAGAGGAACTGTAGTTGTTAACGTGATCCTAGTTAGTCAATACGATTGTATAAAAAATAATAAATAAATAAATAAAAAAAAGTGTAATGTGGTGAATCAAATGCTGGTGAAAGAATGCCGGAAATCGCCAACTGGAGTATGAATACTAATGAACATATCTCCAGAACCAGACACATGGGCTAACAGCTCTGGAAATCGCCACTGAAGAAGCTTCACAAGTAAAAGAAGAGAAACGCGTATGGAAATAAACACTGTCTTCAATTAGCTGCACAGACGGAACATACCTCCACGAATTTTGAAGCGACTAAGGAACGACGAGAAACAAAAAAAAAAAATGACGGAAATAACTCTGTGCTTTGTTCTACCTTCCATGAACGAGTACAAAGATAAATTACAGAGATATGTATTTAACCTGTAGGGAGTAGTAACAACTCATGTAATAGAACCGGTGCGAGAAGGAAATAAAGAAAACGTGATAGAATACATGTGTTAAGGCGAGAAGGGAAGGTGGCTTGACTAACTGAGAAATCAAAACAGGAAGAGGTGAAGCTGGAAGCAGATGGAGGTGTTTTCTTTCCTGTTTAACAGAGCGAGCTAGCCAAATACGTTGATATTTGTCTCAGCTTTTTCTTAAATGCAACAGGGTGTTCAATTGTTCGCAAACTACATTGTTCCAGAGCCTGACATCAGCTAGTTATAACAATCTTGCACAAGTTTTTCTTTCAAGGTTTGGCACAGGTTTGAAGAGGCCTAGAAGAAGAATAGCGTTGGTGGTCATGTGACTTGTCTGATCGCAATCACTCTAACAGGGTATATCAGATACTAGTATGGTCAAATAGACGAAGATTTTGCTAACTAGCCCCTCTAGATTGCTTAATGAACTTCTTTGCTACACCACTGCGGACACTGACATCAACAGATATCAACAATTCAGAAGTTGCAGGTCTCAGTAATAAAGAAAATGCACTGGACCATGTTTGGCAAGTTCTTAGTGTTTTTAGTATGCGACGTTTGCTCATCGTAAATGGTTCTTGGGTTGTCCCACTAGAAATTCAGCTAGTCATTGTTTGCTGGTAGGCGGACGAAGATCTGTCCGAAACGGAGTTAAGATTCGAGAGTGTTTGAGTCAAACGCTACAGTCGTATAGGAGAACTGCGAGAGAGCGTTATTGGCTAGTTTTAAAGATATTTACTCCAATCTGTGATAATTTTCATCTCATTCTGTGGGGAGAAATGCGTCTAGTGACTAATTTGTGTGGGAAATTAGAATTTTGTCTGAGGTAGCAGTAGGAGCTACGTTATATTTTAGCTTAGGCTTGGTTTCTCGTGGTTGGTGATTCTATGTCAAAACAGTAACTGAAAAAAGTGCAACTTGAGAGCCACTCGCTTTTAGGCGATCCGTATCTCGATTAGACTGGAGATTTTCATTTTGTTGTGGGAGATAGGTGACATTACTAAGTGAAATCTTTATTTGAATTTGAAGGTGGAGAAAGCACGCACTAAGGAAATGGAGCCTCTGCGTTGGTCTATTAGTGGATTTGATGGTGAAAACAAACACTTAAAAAATAGTGACTTCAAGATATTGGATTCGGAATTACTTTGCGACTTCAGCGTCAGCGGCGACGTATTTTAGTTGATGTATCGAAATCTTTGTATAGATACACGAACTGTTTTGTGTGGTATATCGAGAACCAGTCTAAGTTAGTAGGAGATTTGCATGTGCGGTCTCGAATTTAGTAGCTTTTCTTATAAAACCCTGAACGACAAAGCAAGAATCATTGTTATTAAGGACACGCTAATTGTCACTCTGATCGTGCGAGTGCTGTGTTTTAAATAATTTCAATAGTAGTGGGTTAGCGGAAAGTTAACACCTGAAGTGGGTTTAGTTTTGTGACTGCCTTAAAGTTCAAAGAGTTAAAAGTGGCGGTGACAGCCAGGTTTTTTGTTTAATGTTTTTTTTTACTTTTTCGCTTAGAGGGGTTGGTTTGGTTCGTCAGCACTCTTAGAATCAAAGCTAATTTGCACCTTTACGTGAAATAAATACAAAACAGTTTTTATTTTTAAAAAAAATTGTGTCCCCAGTTTCAATTCCCATACTTAATACGTAGATTGGAACTTAAATGTGGCAACACTGCTGTGGAGACACTATGCAACGGAATCTACTATTGCCGCTGACAGCACACTGTAACATTTCTGGCTTATTCAGCCACCATAATAGGCTCCAGGAAGCTATTCCCAGGGCAGTGGAGATGCAAGAAGCATAGAGATGACGCAATGTGGGATGAGGTACCGGTGACAGATGTTAGATTCGGTACCATTTCCGTGAGAAAGACCGCTTGCATGATGCTGCCGCTCTGTGATTGGCTGCTGTGTTCGGCGTTAGGGCGCCAAAACGTTAAACTTTAGTTGCTATTATTAATTAAACCTGTCATCCAAATTACTTCATTTTTTAAAATAAACGCCTCTCAACAGCTAGCTATCAATCAGTCATTTCAAAATTATTAAAATCAAAGTATTACTAAAACAAAAGACTGACGATATTACTGCCGATGCACTTCGGTGGCCTTCGGGTCACGCCTTGCTTGCTTGGCGCGCGAAGTGTCTCGGGCAGTCCGGCTCTCCAGTTCTGACCGTTCCAGTAGACAGACATGTTGTCTGTTATAGCAGTATTTGTTTTATGCAATTTTATTTACTACAGTTCCGACCGTCGCTAAGTACAGACTTCTTGTCTGTTATAGCAGTATTCGTTTCATGCAATTTTGTTCTCCAGTTCTGACGGTTCCAGTAGACAGACATGTTGTCTGTGGCAGGATGTATTTCATATTATTTTAACCAGATATAATGACTGTGGAAAGATATGTTCAATACATTGTGATCGAGAATAGTTTCTCGTGTCTATATCAATAAAAACGCGAGTGGTATCCAAAATGAGTTATAGTTTATTCGTAGCAGCAGTTCCTTGCGAAGTTAATTTCAGCCTCAAGAAAGAGAATCCACGATCTGCGCGCTATTTTCTGCGCTGGGGACATCATCATCATCATCATCATGAAGACAGCAGGTTAGTGAAGTGTACAAGAACTTATGTATTCCACACAGTGCAGTGGAAACAACTAGGCATCTCACGTGTACTGTATGCACAGTACAAATGTGCTCAGTGACACGTCATCTGCAGTAATGCAGAGGGGGTAAAGAAGGATGAAAGTATTAACACTATCTCACTTTTATTCCTTTTTCTTGCCGTAACACGTTGTCGACACACCTACCTTACCTCCGAGCCAATGGACTCGCTCGTCCCGCCGTCACCGGCGTCCGCACAATCGAGGGAAACGCAGTCACTTGTGAGTGAGCGGTCTACCGTAACGGTGTCACTATGATTTCGAAACAGGAACAACGGAGTTGGATCAAGATTGAACGTGCCAGAGGTCGTACAGCACGACAGTGTCATCAGGGTCTTCAAGAAGCGTACGGGAAATCGGCACTGCCACACAGCACAGTGGCACGTTGGGTAAAAGCCTTCCACAAAGGTCGGGAAACTGTGGCACACATGCATCGGACAGGTCGTCCTAGCGTCTCTGAAGAAGAAGTGCATGCTGTTGCAGGGTTAGTGGACAGTGATCGACGCCATACGATTCGTGAGGTCGCCCACGAAACCGGATTAGCACATACGACTGTGCTTCGCATCCTGAAGGAGTGCCTGAGCATGCGAAAAATTGCATCACGATGGGTTTCACAAGACTTGACGGAAATGCAGAAATGGATGCGTTACGACGCTGTTCAGACGCACTTGGAGCGCTATGAGCGAGAAGGAGAGGCTTTCTTACGCCGTATCGTAGCACTGGATGACACATGGGCCACATCTTACGAGCCAAAAATGAAATGCCAATCCAACGAATGGTGTCATTACGGGTCGACGCGAAAGTCGAAAGTGCGTCAGACCCCCTGTATGGTGAAAGCTATGGTGATTCTCGTGTACGACTGTGATAGTGTTATCCTAACGCATTACGTTCCTCCACGGCAGACCGCCATTTCACAGTATTACTGTTCGGTTTTGGAGCATCACCTGCGACCAGCTTTGCGAAAGAAGCGGCGACACTTTCTGCGCAACCCACCCATCATTAGCACGACAACGCGCGGGCGTAAACAGCGCAAGCTGTGGCTGCTCTGTTCGGTCGATGGGACTGGGGAGTACTGTACCATCCATCATACTCCTCAGACTTAAGTCCTTGTGACTGATTTGATTCCGAAGGTGAAGGAACCACTTCGTGGCTTTCGCTTCAGAACTGTTCCAGAGATGCGACAGGCAGTAGACCGCTCCATTCGCACCATCAACAGAACCGGCTCTGCTAACGATATACCACGCCTTCCACATCGCTGGCAGCGGGTTCTACTCGACGCTGGTAATTGCTTTGAAGAACAGTAACAGGTGCAAACATGTAACTCTTTTGTATCGGTTGTGAATAAACAGTTGACACTACTTAAGCCCCAACCCTGGTATTGAAGGATACTTTGAAAGTAAAATTCAAATTTACTACAAATGAATAATCTACAAATATCATACAGTGGTAAAAGAAAGTCAAAGATTAGATAAAGAAAAGACTGCTACATTATACAAAGCAAAGATATCAATTCCAAAAAAATAGCAATATTAGTTCAGTTGCGTTAATTTCCAAAGAGAGAAATTGTTTCATATTTCTGAAGTTAGAAGGGAGACTTTTCTCCGGGATTATGTTTAAATGGAAAGATGAATAATTCATGAAAGAAAGATAATTTATTTATTGATGAGAGAGTGAGAAATTTAAAACGATTTAATACGTTGGTATTCAAGCTATACAACGATATTGTTGTAGCTTGGTTGCTACGTACGGAAGTTGTCTGTGGTTAATACTGTCAGTTAAACAAGAGAGTTAATTATACCTCTGAACTTCCGAAGCAAATAAATATTCTTGTAGACAAGCACGCACCAGTAGGTACGTTCTCCGCAGTTTGGTTGTGGTTTTGAATTGAACAGCTGTTTATACGGTATTAACGAGCAAGAGAGCTCGCATTATTTTTATAAAGGAGTTGAACATTTCTGTTACGCCATTGCTTAGCGAGGTGCGTTGTCTTGTCGCAGACTTACGCACAGGACGACTTAATTTATGGCTGTGAGTGGTGAGATCGAGTATCTGATGTTCTGTCCAATTTATACTATGATGCGTAGCATTTTTCATTGAAGCTGAGGTTGTCTTTGGTGGTAATTATTCGAAGGAACCTTGTAGATCTTTTGATAGATGCGTTATTAATATTATTATTCTTATGTTTCGGTAGCTACCATTATACCGTCAGTTATGTACGCACAACATCGTCTCAGTGGTATGTAGTGTGGGCTGTATAGAGGGAATTTCAACATCCAAGTAAAAGTCTCTATATTGTCATCTCGACAGACAATTTTTCCAGTAGAGAAGTTTATGCCCACTAGTTACCTTAGGCGTAGTCTTACCAGTGGAGGCCGCGCAGGTTTAGCCGAGCGGTCTAGGCGCTACAGTCATGGACTGTGCGGCTGGTCCCGGCGGAGGTTCGAGTCCTTCCTCCGGCATGGGTGTGTGTGTTTGTCCTTAGGATAATGTAGGTTAAGCAGTGTGTAAGCTTAGGTACTGATGATCTTAGCAGTTAAGTTCCATAGGATTCGGGATTGTGTGGACGATGTTTACTTCCGAAAGTCAGATTGTATATCGCCAGTCTCATACATTCTACACAACATGAATAGTCCTTCTATTGCCACTTTCCCCCATGGTTTCTGAAATTATGATAAAACTTTATCTCTCCCTTCTGTCTGATTTGATCGTAAGTCTTCCGAAGCTCTTTTATATTCAGATTTTAGTAGTTGACGCCCTGTCTCTTCCCTATCGACTCCTTGTATTTATGTGTTCCTGAATTTCCCTGAACATTTTTGTACTTGATTCAATCGCCGATCAACTGAAGTATTTCTTCTGTTACCAACTGTTTCTTCGCATTTGCCTTCCTTGAGCTCATGTTTTTCTTGCAGCTTCAGTGATTAGCCTGTTTCGACATGTTCATTCCTCTTCAACTGATGATCTACCTACCGAAATACCTACTGAACTGTTAATTATCACAGTATTTACAGTCTCAGAGATGTTCAATTAGTAATTCCGTGTCGTACTTGTTTTAATACTGTTTATTTCTGACTAGCCCTCACTATCCAGTTGTGATCTAAGTCTATATCTGCTCTTGGGTATCCCTTACAATCCAATATACGATTTCGAAATTTCTGCCTGATCATGACGTAATCTAACTGAAATCTTCACGTATCTCCCGATCTTTTCCAAATACACCTCCTCCTCTTGATATTCTTCTCACAATATTCGCTATTACTAGCTGTTATATTGTTTCAGAACTGATTTCGTCTTCCTCCTCTCTCATTCGTACTACCAAGCCCATATTCTCCTGTAAGCCTTTCTTCTACTCCTTCCCTTACAACGACAGTCCCGTCTCCTGTGACTTTTAGGTAATTATGTCTCTTTACGTACTGAATTACCCATCCAATGTTCTCGCATGCTTTCTCCATGTCTTCATTTTCTACTTATAGCGTTGGCATGTGTAATTTACTACTGACGTTGTTGTTAATTTGCTCTACCACATTGATGAGAGGAACTCCATAAATGAACTGTTCACAAAGTCGTGTTGTGTCTTACACTCCCATTCATAACGAATGCACTCCGGTTATAGCTTTTGTGCTGCTGTTGATACTCCTCTGGCCATAAAGGCTTGTATTCTTTCCAGTTCACTTCACTCACCCCCATTATACCTTGATCGACCCTTATCATTCCCCTTTTCAAATTCTTTAGCTCCCCTATCACCTTGAGACATCTGAGTAGCCCGAAATATTTTACCAATGGAGAGAACATCATGGCATTGAAACATGTAGTTATTTTGTGTATAGTGCTGGTGGGTAAAGCTATTTTGTGATCGCACACAAGTGGATAACGTATCTTGCTGTCTTGTCAAGCTCAGGTCGGTAAACAAACATTTTGCATAGCTCTTAATTTTGGCCCTGTAATACTGCTAATGTTAGGTGCAGATCGTCTCTAATTAGAAATTCTGCAGTGACGTAACAACAATGCACAAACTGATATAAATGACAGTTTGGGATTTATTCTAAAATGGCAACACAACCTCTCCCTTTTTCATTCTACATTTAATTTATAACTGCTTTCAGGGTTCAAGTAATACATAACAAGCAAGTTCAATTATTTTTAACTCTCAACAAAATAATTAACATTTAGACATTGAATATGTGATTATTAAATCTTTATCTCTATATATGAGAATGTTATAACTAACAAAACAATTAAACCTTGATAAGTAAAATTTGAAGATTTAATTGTTTTGCTAGTTATAACATTATCATATATAGCGATAAAGATTTAATAATCACATATTGAATATCTATATGTTAATTATTTTGTTGAGAGTTGAAGGTAATAGAATCTTCATCATTATAAGTAAAAAATTTTAAAAAATCCCCCCATTAACCATGGACCTTGCCGTTGGTGGGGAGGCTTGCGTGCCTCAGCAATACAGATAGCCGTACCATAGGTGCAACCACAACAGAGGGGTATCTGTTGAGAGGCCAGACAAACGTGTGGTTCCTGCCCATTCAGTAGTTTCAGGGGCAACAGTCTGGATGATTGACATATCTGGCCTTGTAACACTAACCAAAACGGCCTTGCAGTGCTGGTACTGCGAATGTCTGAAAGCAAGGGGAAACTACGGCCGTAATTTTTCCCGAGGGCACGCAGCTTTCCTGTGTGGATAAATGATGACGGCGTCCTCTTGGGTAAAATATTCCGGAGGAAAATAGTCCCCCATTCAGATCTCCAGACAGGTTGAAAATGGTTCAAATGGCTCTGAGCACTATGGGACTTAACAACTGAGGTCATCAGTCCCCTAGAACTTAGAACTACTTAAACCTAACTAACCTAGGACATCACACACATCCATTCCCGAGGCAGGATTCGAACCTGTGACCGTAGCGGTCGCGCGGTTCCAGACTGAAGCGCCTAGAACGGCTCGGTCACGACGGTCGGCTCTCCAGGCAGGGACTACTCAGGAGGACGTTGTTACCAGGAGAAAGAAAACTGGCGTTTTACGGATCGGAGCGTGGAATGTTAGATCCCTTAATTGGGCAGGTAGGTTAGAAAATTTAAAAAGGGAAATGGGTAGGTTAAAGTTAGATATAGTGAGAATTAGTGAAGTTCGGTAGCAGGAGGGACAAGACTTCTGGTCAGGTGAATACAGGGCTATAAATACAAAACCAAATAGGGGTAATGCAGGAGTAGGTTTAATAATGAATAGGAAAATAGGAATGCAGGTAAGCTACTACAAATAGCATAGTGAACGCATTATTCTCGCCAAGATAGATATGAAGTCCACACCCACCAGAGTAGTACTAGTTTATATGCCAACTAGCTTCACAGATGACGAAGAGATTGATGAAATGTATGATTAGATAAAAGAAATTATTCACATAGTGAAGGGAGACGAAAATGTAATAATAGTCATTGACTGGAACTCGACAGTAGGAAAAGGGAGAGAAGGAAACATAGTAGGTGAATAAGGATTGGGGCTAAGAAATGAAAGAGGAAGCCGTCTGGTAGAATTTGGCACAGAGCATAACTTAATCATAGCTAACACTTGGTTCAAGAATCATGAAATAAGGTTGTATACATGGAAGAACCCTGGCGATACTAGAAGCTAACAGATAGTTTATATAATGGTAAGACAGAGATACAGAAACGAGATTTTAAATTGTAACACATTTCCAGGGGCAGATGTGGACTCTGACCACAATCTATTGGTTATGGACTGTAGATTAAAACTGAAGAAACTGCAAAAATGTGTGAAATTGAGGAGATGGGACCTGGATAAACTGCAAGAATCAGAGATTGTAGAGAGCTTCAGGGTGAGCATGAGAGAACAATTGACACGAATGGTGGAAAGAAATACAGTAGAAGAAGAATGGGTAGCTCTGAGAGACGAAATAGTGAAGGTAGCAGAGGATCAAGTAGGTAAAAAGACAAGGGGTAATAGAAATACTTGGGTAACAGAAGAGATATTGATTTTAATTGACGAAAGGAGAAAATACAAAAATTCAGTAAATGAAGCAGGCAAAAAGGAATACATAGGTCCCAAAAATGAGATCGACAGGAAGTGCAAAATGGCAAAGCAGGGATGGCTAAAAGACAAATGTAAGGATGTAGAGGCGAATATCACTAGGGGTAAAATAGATACTGCCTACAGAAAAATTAAAGAGACATTTGGAGAAAAGAGAACGACTTGCATGAATATCGAGAGCTCAGATGGAAACGCAGTTCTAAGCAAAGAAGGAAAAGCAGAAAGGTGGAAGGAGTATATCGAGGGTCTATACAGGGGCGATGTTTTTGAAGACAATATTATAGAAATGGAAGAGAATGTAGATGTAGATGAAATAGGAGATATGATACTGCATGAAGAGTTTGACAGAACACTGAAAGACCTAAGTCGAAACAAGGCCCCGGGAGTAGACAACATCCCATTAGAACTAATGACAGCCGTGGGAGAGCCAGGCCTAACAAAACTCTACCATCTGGTGAGCAAGAAGTATGAGACAGGCGAAATACCCACAGACTTGAAGAAGAATATAATACTTACAATGCCAAAGAAAGCAGGCGTTGACAGATGTGAAAATTACCTAACTATCAGTTTAATAAGCCACGACTGCAAAATACTACCACGAATTCTTTACAGACGAATGGAAAAACTGGTAGAAGCCGACCTCGGGGAAGATCAGCTTGGATTCCGTAGAAATATTGGAACACATGAGGCGATACTGACCCTATGACTTACCTTAGAAAATAGATTACGGAAATGTGAACCTATGTTTCTAGAATTTGTAGACTTAGATAAAGGTTTTGACAATGTTGAGTGGAATACTCTCTTTCAAATTCTGAAGGTGGCAGGGGTAAAATACAGGAAACGAAAGGCTATTTACAATTTGTACAGAAACCAGATGGCAGTTATAAGACGCGAGAGACATGAAAGGGAAGCAGTGGTTGGGAAGGGAGTGAGACAGCGCTGTACTCCATCCCTGATGTTATTCAATGTGTATATTGAGCAGGCAGTAAAGGAAACAAAAGAAAAATTCGGGGTACGTATTAAAATCCATGGAGAAGAAATAAAAACTTCGAGGTTCGCCGATGACATTGTAATTCTGTCAGAGACAGCAAAGGACTTGGAAGAGCAGTTGAACGGAATGGACAGTGTCTTGAAAGAAGGATATAAGATGAACATCAACAAAAGCAGAACGAGGGTAATGGAATTTAGTCGAATTATATCGGGTGATGCTGCTGGAATTAGATTAGGAAATGAGACACTTAAAGTAGTAATGAAGATTTGCTATTTGGGGAGTAAAATAACTGTTGACTCTCGAAGTAGAGAGGATATAAAATGTAGACTGGGAATGACAAGGAAAACTTTTCTGAAGAAGCGAAATTTGTTAACATCGAGTATAGATGAAAGTGTCCGGAAGTCGTTTCTGAAAGTATTTGTGTGGAGTGTAGCCATGTATGGAAGTGAAACGTGGACGATAAATAGTTTAGACAAGAAGAGAATAGAAGCCAGAATGAGATTTTCACTCTGCAGCGGAGTGTGAGCTGATATGAAACTTCCTGGCAGATTAAAACTGTGTGAACGACCGAGACGCGAACTCGGGACCTTTACCTTTCGCGGGCAAGTGCTCTACCATCTTTTATTTTATTTTATTTTTTTTTTAAAATCTCCGACCCAGCCGGGAATCGAACCTGGGCCCTTAGGATTGACAGGCGCTCCTTCTCACTCCTTCCCACTCTCGAATGCGCTAGACCGCACGGCTTTTTTTTTTGTTTTTTTTTTAAGACCGCTTTTTTTTACATTCGGTGGAACAATAACAAACATAAACTGCTTCTAGCACTTTTTCTTTAAATATATAAGACGATGACTTTATAAAATAAAATTTTTCTGGGAAACGTGAATAAGTGGACTTGTTTTTACATAATAGTGAAAAAAAAATAAAATAAAATATCCTGCTTCTGATAGTACAAAACAATAACGTTCTACGTTCCTCTTTTAGGCGCGTACCTCGCTAATCCCGTCATACCTTGCGTTGGTGTCGGGTACGTCTTCACGTGTGTTTTTGGATCCTCTCCACTGTCCTGGTCCTTTCTTGTTCTGATACTTATAGACAATAATTACATTCTCCTACCCGGGACACCCCAACTGGGTGGGGGATCAAGCAAGGCACTCCCTAAAAAATTAGCGTAATATGTTCGATATCTCGGATGTCTCATAAGCTGTGAGTGATGTTCCTGTAGTAAGGCCCATAAGTCAAGCACATTCTTACTGCCGTCTCGGAAAAGATAACGCACAGTCAGACCTCGAATCCAAATCTGAGCTACCGAATCTCGACTCATGGCCGGTCCTCACAGCTTTACTTCTGCCAGTATCTCGTCTCCTCGTTGAGATACTGGCAGAAGTAAAGCTGTGAGGACCGGGCGTGAGTTGTGCTTCGGTAGCTCAGGTGGTAGAGCACTTGCCCGCGAAAGGCAAAGGTCCTGAGTTCGAGTCTCGGTCGGGCACACAGTTTTAAACTGTCAGGAAGTTTCAGAGGATAGAAGCTTTCGAAATATGGTGCTACGGAAGAATGCTAAAGATTAGATGGGTGGATCACATAACTAATGAGGAGGTATTGAAAAGAATTGGAGAGAAGAGAAATTTGTGGCACAACTTGACTAGAAGAAGGGATCGGTTAGTAGGGCATATTCTGAGGCATCAAGGGATCACCAATTTATTATTGGAGGGCAGCGTGGAGGGTAAAAATCGGAGAGGGAGACCAAGAGATGAATAAACTAAATAGATTCAGAAGGATGTAGGTCGCAGTAGGTACTGGGAGATGAAGAAGTTTGCACATGATAGTGTAGCATGGAAAGCTGCATCAAACCAGCCTCTGGACTGAAGGCCACAACAACAACAACAAGTAAAATTTACAACTACATTGTCATAGCTGTTCAAGGGACTAAGTTCGTGGATAATGAAATTTTATCTTTTAAACTAATCAAACTTTCATGTACTCAATGGAGGGTGTGTTAGTATTCAATTCTTGAAATTCTATATTCAAAGCATACGCAGGTTGGAGTGAGCAAACTCTCGAATCAATATTTAATGTCGCCTAATGCGTATTGGTGCATTAGCAATCGGTAACTGATCGACGTTGTCTCCGTGCTGGATCTGAAAAGCTAATTCCCTACTCTGGCCTTGAATGAATCACTCAATCTCAACTGCGTTCCGGAGAACGTTAAATGTTCCCTAGTCTAAATAATGGCTACTTGCACACTCGCTAAGGGATGGAGCGACGTGCACAATTGTCTGCCCGAAAAAATTCTCGCGGGAATATGAACTACCACTTTACATCTGTCGCCACGATATGTGAGCGTACCGCCCTCACTTTGCAGACCTTAAGGTCTTAACGTCTTCGCTATTTTTCCACACACAGATGTGGCCTGCTGCGAGACGAGAGAGCTCTGTTAATTTAGTTCTCAAAAATGCTTTTAGATGACGCAACTCTCCCCACCGTGTCTGTTTTACGTCACACAGTATGGCTTCAGCCAACTGCTTCCCGTTATAGGTGAATATTTTACTTGCCGGATCGCTGTTAGCCTTGTTAATGCTGTGTAACTACTTACCCACGGTCTCAGCTGTGTTTATTTAAAAGGTATTATATCGTTCTCGTCTTATTTCTTTCTGTGCTGCAGCTGGGCCTTCATTTGTTAATGTTAATTTGGGTTTCCCAATGCCATTAGCCACGTGCACAATCGGCCTCCAAACTGCGTTCACTTTATCTCATTGAGGCTACGGCCACACGAGCGTTTTTTTCACGCGCGTTTATGCCGGCGTTCACGCAGACTTTAGGAGTTATTTTCTGGGGATTTTATTCTGTGTCGTAATTTTGAAGCCCATGTAAGGTCCAAAAAATGCTAATGCCTTACAACCCTTTTTCTATTACCGGGCCACATATCCTGTGTTTACACATTATGTTTTTAATGCAGTGGTTTGCATTGCCTTCCTCTTCTTCACGCCGTTCATCATTGCTGATTCTTCCGCCTTTTAGGGGCAGTTCCCCACCCTAAAGGTAAGAGAGTGCCCTGAGCCTTTATCCTCCGGCCTTTTTGACAAAGACGTTGGAAGAATGGGGGTGACTTATTATGCCAGAAACCTTCAGCCGCCATTGCTGATGTTTTTCATAAAAAAAATTAAGCTGTTGTGGAGATCTAACCAGGGACCGATATCATTTTGATTACTTGTAAATGACAAATGATATTCAGTGTTTAACATTAGAACTTGGAAAGAAATTTAACAATGTCTTCCATTCGAGAGTCATTTCCAGTGTCACCTCCAACTGGTGGCAATTCAGCATCCATATTTTCTTCTTGTGCAACCTGCAGTTCCTCTTCATGAACACCCAGACCCTACATTATCACCAAGCGAGGTGGCGCAGTGGTTAGCACACTGGAGTCGCTTTCGAGAAGATGACGGTTCAATCACGCGTCCGGCCATCCTGATTTAGGTTTTCCGTGATTTGCCTAAATCGCTTCAGGGAAGTGCCTGCAATTCGATTCCTTCGAAAGGGCACCACCGACTTCCTTCCCCATCCTCCCCTATCCCATGAGACCGATGATGACCTCTCAATTTGGTCTCTTCCCCCAAAGTAAGCCAACCCAATATAATCACTCAGTAAATCCTTGCTGGATGTCTCTTGGTCTCCTCCTTTGTTTTTCACCTTTCTTCTGGTGTTTACAAAATGTTAGTCGGTACATTGACTGCGGAGGTTCTTGTTATTTTAGAAGTTTTCTCCATTGTCCATTACTTTTCAACTTTCCTTCATTCTTCTAAAATCGCCTTTGCTCTATTGTTTCTGGATTTCGATACCTTTTTGCTAGAGGTAGCTTCTTTCAAGATAAAATTCCCTAATATGTTGTAGTTTAAAGATTCTGGCCTCATTAAGTCGTATACTTTTGCTGTAATGCATCCTGGGTTGCTACGCACTGTGCTCGATATTTGTTTGACATGCAATGCCATCGCTTTAGACTTCATGTTAGTGACTATCATTCCACCATTGCTTGGATTCAGTGTTGCTGTCCTCACAGGCACTCGTAACAATTCCCCAAAGTAACCCAAGCCAATATAATCACTCAGTAAATCCTTGCTGGATGTCTCTAGGTCTCCTCCAGAATAAATTATGGGGACAGAAGAGCAGTCCCGAACAGCAAAAACGCAGAATCCTTCACTGCCTTGCCATTCTTGTCGGTTTCAGCCTTCTAACATCATCCGTAGCGAGTTCAAGACCTTCTTCTGTATCAGGCAGGTACCATATGTTTGCCGCCACATTCTTTTATCTACTGCGCTAGTTACCTCCTTTTAATGTGTTACTTGTGGGAAGGTAGGGGTCGGGAACGCGCAAGATAAGTAGTGGGGCCTCTCTGCGGCACTCTAGTGCTTCGTGGCCCAACCCATCCCCTTTCCATGAGGAAGCCACGTGTCCCTGGCCTTTACCCATTCTGTTGAAGACAATTCGGAGCCATTACTATATTTGTTATTGTGGCCCAGATACTCCAGCTTTTCTTTTTTATTTCTTTTTAAATTCAGCTTCCTTATAGATTTGGTATTTAAGATGTTCTTCACTTCCAATTTTGTTAAAAGTGTCGCTTTTGTATTTGCCCTTTAATCAGATAACTCCTTTGTTTTTCGCCTTTCTTCTGGTGTTTACAAAATGTTAGTCGGTACATTGACTGCGGAGGTTCTTGTTATTTTAGAAGTTTTCTCCATTGTCCATTACTTTAACAAGTTTCCTTCATTCTTCTAATATCGCCTTTGCTCTATTGTTTCTGGATTTCGACACCTTTTTGCTAGAGGTAGC
This sequence comes from Schistocerca americana, assembly GCF_021461395.2. NCBI lineage: Eukaryota > Metazoa > Arthropoda > Insecta > Orthoptera > Acrididae > Schistocerca > Schistocerca americana. The sequence continues at coordinate 467,970,183 of NC_060124.1, read as the reverse complement.
TTCTTTCAAGATGAAATTCCCTAATATGTTGTAGTTTAAAGATTCTGGCCTCATTAGGTCGTATACTTTTGCTGTAATGCATCCTGGGTTGCTACGCATTGTGCTCGATATTTGTTTGACATGCAATGCCATCGCTTTAGACTTCATGTTAGTGACTATCATTCCACCATTGCTTGGATTCAGTGTTGCTGTCCTCACAGGCACTCGTAACAATTCCCCTTTCCATAAGAAATTTACCAAAGTGGACGTGATCGTTTCCGCCACCAATGGTGGGAAGGGGAGATCAGTGCTATGTGGTAGACCTTGGATAAAACATACGTGTTAATAAACTGTATTCTCTAGAACTGGTCTGTCCTATGCTGATAATTTTCAGCCAATGCACCACTGATTTTCCTTGCTATCTTCCGTCAAATTATTACTAGCATTTTTAAAAGCGTAGTTGTAAATGCAATTTCAAGAGCCTTGTGTTCACTAACATAGTTCTCCTATTCAATGCGCTGGTTAGGAAGCCCCTTTATAAGGAGATATTTATCTTTGTTTGCATTTACCCTTGCACCTGATGCGGAACAATATTTTGTAATTACCACCTCTAGTTGTAACACATCTGGGTGATCTCTGATGATTATGCCTACAGGGTGGTCCATTGATTGTGAGCAGGCCAAATATCTCACGAAATAATCGTCAAACGAAAAAACTACAAAGAACGAAACTTGTGTAGCTTGAAGGGGGAAACTAGATGGCGCTGTGGTTGGTCCATTGGATCGCGTTGCCATAGCTCAAACGGATATCAGCTGTGTTCCTTAAATTGGAATCCCCATTTTTATTACATATTCTTGTATTACCTAAAGAAATATGAATGTTTTAGTTGGACCACTTTTTTCACTTTTTGATAGATGGTGCGGTAATAGCCACAAATATATAGGTCACAATTTTAGACGAACAGTTGGTAACAGGAAGGTTTTTCAAAATTAAAATACAGAACGTAGGTACGTGTGAACATTTTATTTCAGTTGTTCCAATGTGATACATGTAGCTTTGTGAACTTATCATTTCTGAGAACGCATTCTGTTACAGCGTGATTACCTGTAAATACCACATTAATGCAATAAATGCTCTAAATGATGTCCGTCAACCTCAATGCATTTTGAAATACTTGTAAAGACATTCCTCTCAAGAGCGAGTAGTTCGCCTTCCGTAATGTTCGCACATGCATTGACAAAGCGCTGACGCATGTTGTCATGCGTTGTCGGTGGATCACGATAGCAAATATCCTTCAGCTTTCCCCACAGAAAGAAATCAGGGGAATTCAGATTCGGTGAACGTGCGGGCCATGGTATGGTGCTTCGACAACCAATCCACCTATCATGAAATACGCTATTCAACACCGCTTCAACCGCACGCGAGGTATGTGCCGGACATCCATCATGTTGGAAGTACATCGCCATTCTCTCATGTAGTGAAACATCTTGTAGTAACATCGGTAGAACAATACGGAGGAAATCAGCATACACTGCACCATTTGGATTGCCATCGATAAAATGGGAACCAATTATTTTTCCTCCGATAATGTCGCAACATACACTAACCCGCCAAGGTCGCTGATGTTCCACTTGTCGCAGACATCGTGGATTTGCCGCTGCCCAATTGTGCATATTATGCCGGCTTACGTTACCGCTGTTGGTGAATGACGCTTCATCGCTAAATAGAACGCGTACAAAAAGTCTGTCATCGTCACTTGTTGCAGGGCGTCGTTGACGTTTTACATATGGCTGAACACTTCCTGTTTCCTTAAATAACGGTCCGGACCCTTGGATGATGACATCCAGGATACCGAGGAGCATACATAGCACACGCCCGTTGGGCATTTTGATCACAATAGCCATACATCAACACGATATCGACCTTTTCTGAAATTGGTAAACGGTCAATTTTAACACCAGTAATGTATCATGCATCAAATACCGTTCGCACTGGCGGAATGTTACGTGATACCACGTACTTATACGTTTGTAACTATTGCAGCGGCATCTATTGCAAAGCGAAATAAGGGGTTCAACTAAAACATTCATATTTCTTTACGTGCTACACGAATTTGTAATAAAAATGGGGGTTCCTATTTAAAAGAAACGCAGTTGACATCCATTTGGCCTATGGCAGCGCCATCTAGCGAGCCAACCATAGCGCCATCTGGTTTGCCCCTTCACGCTAGACGAGTTTCGTTCTTTGTAGTTTTATCGTCTGATGCTTATTTCGTGAGATATTTGGCCCGGTCACTATCAGTGGACCACCCTGTATATCGTTCACTTAGACATCTGCCACTGTCTTTGATCCTTGGGCGGTAAAGCCTATCAGTCTATGCTGCAGCTCTCTCATCAGGGATATAATGAAAAGCGGCGTTGATAAGGAGATTCCTTGGATGACGTCCCTTTTCATTTCAATTTGCACTTTATTTTAGTTGACAATTAACGAATATTTGTGCAGTAACACACACTGCCACGTTCTTGATGACGTCGAAGGTTTTTTGGCAGGAAGACCATTCGGCGCATTGTTACTGTCAGGTATTGGTGATTAATTTGATCAAAGGCCTTATGGAAGTCTACGAGAAGCAGTTCATAATTTATGCCACTTTTCTGTATTAGCGCAGTAACATCAAAGGACAAAGACACAGTTTGTAAAATCGATCTCCTACAAAGCACAGGTCAGCTGTTGGCCTATGATTTCAGCTGTGCATGGCGTATGGCACTTCTATTAATTACTCGAGGTACAGTTTTATAATATGAATTTAAAAGCGAGACAGGCCGTAGCTTTCTTTTCTTTGCGTTCTCTGTTCTTCGGGATCAACACAATTTTGCATTGTTTAAACTCGGCAGACACTGGTTTTATCGAAAGACTTCATTAACAACTACTATGAACTTATCTCAGTTAGGGTCCAAAATCGTTTATAGAACTCAATGGGCAATTCGTCAGGTCCTGGATATTTCCTAGCGGGAGAGCTGCGGATGATTTTCAATACATCTTCCTTGGTGATGTCTGAAGAAATGTTTCAGTGTCATCTCGCAACATTCGTGGAAGATGTGTACCAAAGAGATCATCATATTCTTGTTCATTTATTTCCTTCGATACATACATGCGTTCATAGTATGTTCTGATTTATTTAATTATTCCCTTTTGGGTGGTGATTATAGTATCATCATCGAGCAGACGTTCATGCACGAAAATTCTTGAACTGCCCTTGGCATGTCTGACTGGATGGTAGAATGCAGCAGCCTTATTTTAAATGACTGACTTCGCTTTACACTCTGCCTTAAGTCCTTCCAGATATCTTTTAATCTTGTAGGCACTGCATTTATCTGATCATATAGATCCCTTAGCACATTGTAGTAAATTTCTACAGTCTGTCTCCTTTCTCTGATCTTATCTATACTAAACGATACTGAAACCTCCCATAACTTTGGTTTCGCGTGTCTGGTCTAACATTCAAGCACAATTGGAAAGTTATTCAGTGAACGGAGACACATTTCCCAAGCTCTGGTTAGCTCATCTTCTATATCTTTTTCTGATAATAAAGATATGTTGAGAGTCCGCCGGCTTGTTATTTTCGGGTAGGTTGTGGCGTTAGATTTACGCAGGTTAACAAAGCACTGTGAACGGAAAAGCTATACAGGAACAGTTACTGCTTTTAACACTTTGTCTGCTAAGTTTTCCGATGTGTAAATTCTTTCAGTCCTACTACAGAAATTCGCAACAATATGGGTGAAGTTCTCCAATGTTGGGTATTTTATATCCAACGCATCTTTTAGTTTCAGCTCAGCAAGGTATTTTACGTAAGTTGGGTAGTTAAAGTTGGGAATTTGATCCTTAGGACTCAATACACAATGAAAATCTCCCCCAAGTATGAGCTGCAGGGGGTTTTCCTCAGTGAATACGTAACACTTTTTTTAAAGAACGTGGATCTTGCAGTTCTGTAAGTACTGCCAGACGGCACACGTAGATTGACAACTATTGCTACGTTTGTTCCAGTATCTCGCCCAGACTCTACTTTATCAACGTTATATACGAGAATGCCGTCTACAGCTAAAATTGCAGTGCCAACACTCGTTTCAATGGATATATTGTAAAAAATCAACATAACCGGAAATGCTTAGTTTTGGGGTCACCACTACTTCCTGTAGGAGAGAAATGTCGTCCCTGGCTCATATAGGGACTGTTTCAGAGCATCTACCAGGTGTACCGATATGAAATGAGCGTTAAGATAGAAATGTGTCAATAGGGAACATTAGTTGTAAAGGAGCATTAATTTTGTTTGTTTGCTTGGTATGACATCTGGCATTGAAATTTAGTATACATAAAGTCATGGAACAAACAACATCATATGTTATCATCGTGTTAACAATGTCTAATATTGTACCAGAAAGTGATGATTTGCGAAAAGCATTAATTTTTTGTTTTCATTTGTAAAAAAGTGCTGCAGAGTCGCATCGAATGCTTGTCGAGGCATATGGTGATCATGCTCTATGAGAACCAACATGCCAAAGATGGTTTAATAATTTTGATGTAAGAAATGAAGAACGTGGAAGACCACCAAAAAAGTTCGAAGACGCCGAATTGCAAGCAATATTGGATGAAGATGATACTTTGAGTCAGAAGCAAATGGCATCAATGGTAAATGTTGCACAACAAACAATTTCTGACCGTTTGAAAGCTATGGGAACGATCCAAAAGTGTGGAAAATGGGTGCCACATGAATTGAATGAAAGACAGATGGAGAACCGAAAAACAATTTGTCAAATTTTGCTTCAAAGACATGAAAGAAAATCAATTTTCCATCGAATTGTTACTGGCGATGAAAAATGGATTTATTTTAAGAATCCTAAACGGGAAAAATCATGGGTTACTCCGGGACAACCATCAACATCGACTGCAAAACCAGACCGATTTGGCAAGAAGACAATGCTCTGTGTTTGGTGGGATCAGAGAGGTGTGGTGTATCATGAGCTTCTAAATCCCGGTGAAACTGTGAATACTAATTGCTGCAGACAACAAATGATCAATTTGAACTATGCATTCATCGAAAAAAGACCAGAATGGGCCAGAAGACATGGCCAAGTAATTTTTTACACGCCAATGTACCTGCACACAAAGCAAAACTGGTTCAGGATACGATCAAAACTTTTAGCTGGGAGCTGCTACCCCACCCGCCGTATTCACCAGAATTGGTCCCTTCCGACTTCCATTTGTTTTCATCAATGGGATACGCAATGGCTGAGGAACACTTCGATTCCTACGAAGAAGTCGAAAATTGGGTGTCTGATTGGTTTTCTTCAAAATACGAACATTTCTATTGGCGTGGTGTCCACAAATTGACAGAAAGGTGGTCAAAATGTATAGAAAGCAATGGTCAGTACTTTGAATAAAATGTTTTACTTTTCAATTCAAAATTAGAGTTTCATTTTCACAAAAAACGCTCATTTCATACCGGCACACCTGGTATTTCTACATCCAACTGTATCTTCTTAATGTTTATTGTGGTAATGGTATATTACTGCAACGTTCAAGAGTGGCGTTACATTTTTAGTCCATAATTTCATGCCATTCCATGCCGGATCCTTCCTGAAATTCAGATGGGAGGTTTCTGTTCCGGTTTGCATGTGAAACTTCCTTTTTATTCACCTTACGTGTTGCGTTTACACCGACCTTCACAGAATGTATGCTCCGCCCTCTCCTTGACAAAATTTCCGCGGATGGTGGCGTCTGTGAACCTGAGAGGCTGTCGTGTTCCTGCATCTCGTCTGCCGAGCGCGGTGCATACGCAGTTTGCAAACATTCTCCCGATGTCCGGTCACTGTCGTTTGCTGTTTGTTTGTTACTGCTGTAGAACTCTGCTTGTTCGTTGTGAGACTGAACCACTGGCGCCACCAGTTGCTGCCATTCACTCGCTATCTCGTTATGTTTCCTTTCAGTTGCCAGCCACTGGTGAGTCTGTTTGCATTGATTGAAAATATGGAAATTTGTGGTAAGAACTTATGGGATCAAACTACACTACTGGTCATTAAAATTGCTACAGCAAGAAGAAATGCAGATGATAAACGGGTGTTCATTTTACAAATATATTATACTAGAACTGACACGTGATTACATTTTCACGCAATTTGGGTGCATAGGTACTGAGAAATCAGTACCCAGGCATTGAGTAAAAACAGAGTTTGGATATCTTGTACAGGTACAGCTGCCCATGCAGCTTCAACACGATACCACAGTTCATCAAGAGTAGTGACTGGCGTATTGTGACGAGCCAGTTGCTCGGCCACCACTGACCAGACGTTTTCAATTGGTGAGAGATCTGGAGAATGTGCAGGCCGGGGCAGCAGTCGAACAATTTTCTGTATCCAGAAAGGCCCGTACAGGACCTGCAACAAGCGGTCGTGCATTATTTTGCTGAAATGTAGGGTTTCGCTGGGATCGAATGAAGGGTAGAGCCACGATTCGCAACGCAACTGAAATGTAACGTCCACTATTGAAAGTGCCGCCAATGCGAACAAGAGGTGACGAGACGTGTAACCAATGGCACCCCATACCATCACGTCGGGTAATATGCCAGTATGGCGATGACGAATGCACGATCCCAATGTGCGTTCACCGCAATGTCACCAAACACGGATGCTACCATCATGATGCTGTAAACAGAACCTGGATTCATCCGAAAAAATGACGTTTTGCCATTCGTGCACCCAGGTTCGTCGTTGAGTACACCATGCCAGGCGCTCCTGTCTGTGATGCAGCGTCAAGGGTAACCGCAGCCATGGTCTCAGAGCTGATAGTCCGTGCCGCTGCAAACGTCGTCGAACTGTTCGTACAGATGGTTGTTGTCTTGCAAACGTATCCATCTGTTGACTCAGGGATCGAGACATGGCTGCACGATCCGTTACAGCCATGAGGATAAGATGCCTGTCATCTCGACTACTAGTGATACGAGGTCGTTGGGATCCAGCACGGCTTTCCGTATTACCCTCCTGAACCCACCGATTCAATGTTCTGCTAACAGTCATTGAATCTAGATCGACTAGAACAGCAAGTCGCGATACGACAAACCGCAATCGCGATAGGCTAGAATCCGACCTTTATCAAAGTCGGAAACGTGATGGTACGCATTTCTCCTCCTCACAAGAGGCGTCACAACAACGTTTCTCCAGGCAACGCCGGTCAACTGCTGTTTGTGTATGAGAAATCGGTTGGAAACTTTCCTCATGTCAGCACGTTGTAGGTGTCGCCACCGGCGCGAACCTTGTGTCAATGCTCTGAAAATCATTTGCATATCACAGCATCTTCTTCCTGCCGGTTAAATTTCGCGTCTGTAGCACGTCTTCGTGGTGTAGCAATTTTAATTGCCAGTAGTGTAGTAAGGTCATCGGTCCCTAAGCCTACACACTACTTAAGCTAACTTAAACTAACTTACGCTATAAACAACACACACACCCATGCCCTAGGGAGGACTCGAACCTCCGACGGGGCAGCCTTACGGACCGTGACAAGGCGCGGCTACCTCGCGCGGCTTGCATTGATTGAGATGCCAGTACTGCATACCTTGCGGTTTGTGGGGTCAAATGGGTCCACGTGTTGCCAACTACTGTCTGGCCCTAGCGCTGGACTACAGAATGGGACAGTGACGTCATCTCGACGTGCTCGGTTCGCGGTGGCGCACATAATTTATCTAGAGTACTGATATATTTCACTCTGAGTTTGAATCTGTGCTTTCAACATTGGCTGAAAGTATAGTTTCCCATACTGTTTTCTAAATGTCGTCTACAACATTCAGTGACAGGTTAGTTTCCTGTTGATCTGTACTACTAGCATCACGAGTTCGACATCACTTGTTATTGATTAGACAACTTTTAACAACCGAATTACCTACAATATCTTCCCTAAGTAAAGACGAAAATACTTTAAGAGTTCTTGTGGCCTCTCCTCCACATTCCCGTTAATGCTGGAACCTTCACCGCCCGTCATCTGCTTCTCGATCACAAGATCAGCCATTGTTAGTCTTCTACGCTTTTATAAATTGTTCTTCAATACAAAGACTTTTTTGGTTAGATTTGCTGGAGATGTCCACCTTCGTTACATATGTGACAAGTCAAAATTTGCCCATTGTAAATTACGTGCAGCTTGTAAGCACAGACCAAAACATAGGTTGGGATGTGTTATTTGCCGGCCGGAGTGGCCGAGCGGTTCTAGGCGCTTCAGTCTTGAACCGCGCGACTGCTACGGTCGCAGGTTCGAATCCTGCCTCGGGCATTGATCTGTGTGATGTCCTTAGGTTAGTTAGGTTTAAGTAGTTCTAAGTTCTCGGGTACTTATGACCTCAGAAGTTAAGTCCCATAGTGCTCAGAGCCATTTGTACCATTTTGATATCTTATTTAACATGCATATCGATAGACGGAACACCAGAAAAGAGTTGCAATACATGTTGACTTGACCATCGTTCGTCACAAATCTGCTTGATATCGCCATACTTAGATAATATGTCTTTTAAGTAGCAATTTTATACTTCAGGAGATAAATTATGTAATCTGACCTCTTTATAATCATCAGCATTTGAAATGGTAACTGTGTTCCCTGAAAGTCGCGATGGTTGAATAAAATTTTCTCTTTAAATTTCTGTAAAGTTCTTTCCAGCACCAACGAGGAAAACAGCTACACAAAAAAGTAGTACTGCTCCAAGACGTAACAAGCAGTGCGCGTCTTATCCAAAGTAATGCCAACAACATCAACGGTCTAGTCATGAATTTCCAGTGAACTTGGCTGGAAATTACCGGGCTGCTTTTTCAAATTTAAATCTTAAAAGAGTAAGCGTCTTGGGAAACATGGTAGCCATTGCAGCAATTAACAGCGGTCGAAACCGCTAACAACAAGGGAACTTAAGACTTTATCACCACGATCACGATTACACACAGCACTTTAAATCCACAGAACGAATGGAAACGGTTAGTATTCGCGACTTTCGAACAGACGAGCACGGCGTCTCAAGCGCCACAGCGCATTTTGGAGCACGGTCACCAAAACCGGTACCTTGGTGGCAAGCAAACGAAGCGCTTGAGTATGTGTAAATACACTCCTGGAAATGGAAAAAAGAACACATTGACACCGGTGTGTCAGACCCACCATACTTGCTCCGGACACTGCGAGAGGGCTGTACAAGCAATGATCACACGCACGGCACAGCGGACACACCAGGAACCGCGGTGTTGGCCGTCGAATGGCGCTAGCTGCGCAGCATTTGTGCACCGCCGCCGTCAGTGTCAGCCAGTTTGCCGTGGCATACGGAGCTCCATCGCAGTCTTTAACACTGGTAGCATGCCGCGACAGCGTGGACGTGAACCGTATGTGCAGTTGACGGACTTTGAGCGAGGGCGTATAGTGGGCATGCGGGAGGCCGGGTGGACGTACCGCCGAATTGCTCAACACGTGGGGCGTGAGGTCTCCACAGTACATCGATGTTGTCGCCAGTGGTCGGCGGAAGGTGCACGTGCCCGTCGGCCTGGGACCGGACCGCAGCGACGCACGGATGCACGCCAAGACCGTAGGATCCTACGCAGTGCCGTAGGGGACCGCACCGCCACTTCCCAGCAAATTAGGGACACTGTTGCTCCTGGGGTATCGGCGAGGACCATTCGCAACCGTCTCCATGAAGCTGGGCTACGGTCCCGCACACCGTTAGGCCGTCTTCCGCTCACGCCCCAACATCGTGCAGCCCGCCTCCAGTGGTGTCGCGACAGGCGTGAATGGAGGGACGAATGGAGACGTGTCGTCTGCAGCTATGAGAGTCGCTTCTGCCTTGGTGCCAATGATGGTCGTATGCGTGTTTGGCGCCGTGCAGGTGAGCGCCACAATCAGGACTGCATACGACATAGGCACACAGGGCCAACACCCGGCATCATGGTGTGGGGAGCGATCTCCTACACTGGCCGTACACCACTGGTGATCGTCGAGGGGACACTGAAAAGTGCACGGTACATCCAAACCGTCATCGAACCCATCGTTCTACCATTCCTAGACCGGCAAGGGAACTTGCTGTTCCAACAGGACAATGCACGTCCGCATGTATCCCGTGCCACCCAACGTGCTCTAGAAGGTGTAAGTCAACTACCCTGGCCAGCAAGATCTCCGGATCTGTCCCCCATTGAGCATGTTTGGGACTGGATGAAGCGTCGTCTCACGCGGTCTGCACGTCCAGCACGAACGCTGGTCCAACTGAGGCGCCAGGTGGAAATGGCATGGCAAGCCGTTCCGCAGGACTACATCTAGCATCTCTACGATCGTCTCCATGGGAGAATAGCAGCCTGCATTGCTGCGAAAGGTGGATATACACTGTACTATTGCCGACATTGTGCATGCTCTGTTTCCTGTGTCTATGTGCCTGTGGTTCTGTCAGTGTGATCATGTGATGTATCTGACCCCAGGAATGTGTCAATAAAGCTTCCCCTTCCTGGGACAATGAATTCACGGTGTTCTTATTTCAATTTCCAGGAGTGTACGTATGTCTTGTAATATATCAGCGACAACATATCATTCAGACATGTCTGATATTTAATGAATGTTTTCACCATTGCCCTTGAAGACGGCTGTATATCCAAAGGCGCGGTGGTGAAATAAATGAATAACAAAAACGTGCAGTCAAATGGTGACAGTGATATCATTGAGAAAATGAAATAACAGTAATTCTTCAAATAGTTAGAAAGTCATCATTCACTTATTCAGAAGAAAAATAAACATTCAAAATAGTAAGGATAAAGGAATAATATTTTACAACTCTCTGTAAAGTCCAAGTTCCAAAATTATTATTTCAGCATGCCCCAATTGCAAGTCTTCTTATTGAATACGGAGAGGGTATGGAGAGGAAAAATAAACGACTATAGGCAGTGCCGGCAAGATATTTATTGTGAGAGAAGAACTGTCTACGCGCTGAAGTGATATGGCGTAAGCAAATGATAATAGTGTAGGAAAAGTTCTGAACATGCTGCAGTGTGCTTAGACTTGTGCTCCTCAAGGACCTTAGCTATTGCAACTATAGCATTGGACGCAGCGCCCAGCAACAAGAAGTTGACTCCACATTTCGGATCTTGCGGCATCTTGCACTATGCTAACAAGTAGCATAATACCACCTTAGACTTAGAGCTAGCAAAAGAATGGTCAGACTTACAATGTCAGACCTCTTTTAAATGCTGGTAGGTTTTTGGAATCATATTTTTCCAACCCTAGACTGAGAGTAAAAATAGTAATATAATGCTGCATCACCTGACCTATATGTTACCTGCAAATTTCACTTTGTGTTCTGAGGAATTATGAGCTTGAAGTGGAAACACTGGGACGAAGAACAATAACTGATAACTGAGGTGCTAGACTGATCTGAATATTTCTGACAGGTCAAGTATTTGGTAACATTTTATGATTTTGTGAGGATTTAATTTTCTGTTTGAATGAGAGTAGTGCTCAGAGTTGAGTAGAGAAGTGGGGCAAACAACTTCCATTCACTTAATTTTGATTTGAATAGTAATTATGTTATTTAATGGTGACTCTATTATTTCTTCAAAATGCAATGATTCGTAAATCTACGCTACTGCACGTCTTGAGCTTTTACTAGAGGTAATGTACATATTTTAGGTGATATTTTGCATGTGGGAAAAAACAAAAGTCTTCAAAGTTTAACCAGTTTCTGACAGTTATGACTTAAGAGTAATGTCATATAGTGTAATGTGAACTTGATTTTAAATTTTTACTAGTCCACACCTTTTTTACTATAGTCAGGTTTAGCGCTAATTATTGTAGTGTTATAAGAGCTATGAATTTATGACTATCGTTTTTTGTGTTAAATAATTTTTCTTATACTTAAGTTAGAGATAAAAGTAAGTGTGCTAAAGTAGGATGTTTTGTCTCATTTTTTCACAAACTGTGTCAGAGGAGATCTACCTCAAAGGGAACTGATCGCCATGCACTTCCTAACTAACTGCCACTTGGAGCTGTTGAAGGTGTGGACCGATTGGTCAGAAAGTGTGTTAAAGATCATTAAAAGTGTGAACGTGGTTGCGAAACATTTTGCAACCCATGACAATTTATTTAATTTAGCAAGACAGGACTTGACAAAGAAATATATATTTTTAAATGTAATTTTCGCTTACCCAAAAAGGACATCATTTATTATGAGATTGCCTAAATTTCTGTTAAAACTATAACTTGTGGACTTTTTGTGGCAATCTACAAAACACTGTATGTAAATATTTTGTATGAGAATTCTCGTATGGCCAGTTCACATAATTATAAATTTGAAATAACATATGTAATGTATTTTTTGATAGGATTTTTTTATGTAATATTTTGTTTGTGTTTAGATTTTAAACCCAATTTCTCTCGTCACTTCTAGTCATTCAGTTGCCCAGTTAGCGATTTGCAATATCTCTATGGTCAATCCAATGAGGGGGTGATGTGACGAAGCAAGCTGAGATACTTTCAGTTCCTCTATTTTTGCCATCTGCCTCCGTAAAATTTGTTTTTGTTTTTCAATTTTAACTGATTATCATTAGTATACATGAATATAATCTGCATTTTCATATAAGAGAAAGGTTGGCCTTCAGTTTAAAAAAATATAACACCAGATCTAATTTTGAGCTTAGATTTACGTACATACGTAATTGATTTTCTGATTTATTTTGACTATGTCTGGTTAGTATCTTTCATTATAGAGCAAAATCAGTGATTATTTCATAACTTAAATTCTATTGTTGACGTATAAAGAAATATAAATTTTGCACTAATTTTAAACATTTGGAGGACGAAATACTAATAACCTTAATGAACCTATTTCGCTCCATCCGAAAACATGTTAACAAAACCAGCCCTGAATTAATTCCAAATAATTAACAGATTTGTCAAAGGTATTGTTTGCTTAATGATATATGTTAATTTCATAATTTATACAAAGAATTAGGCCTATCTCTTGTAGCAGAAGAAACTGTTAAAAGGACGGAATTTTTTGATGTATTCAGTTAATTTAATGAGTTAAGTTTTAATTGTAATTTCTGTAAATTTGTCTTAGAAATATATGTAGTTTCAACACTTATTATTGTGATGATATATAAGGGCCCAGTTTTTGGCCACGAGACAGTTAGTCCACGGCAGAGTTTCAGACGAGGAACCTGTGTTGTGTAGAATGACAGCGGTGTATCAACTTAACAGTGAAATAAGTGTTACACCAACAGGCCGTGTGTTAAGGAAATGACAGTGACTGTTCAATTTATCTGAAGGAATGTGAACTATGTGATTATGTTTGCACTGCTCATAGATGTTCAACAGGAAACTATTGTAGCAGTATGTGGAGGCTCAGTTGCAAACTATTAATGAGGCTTATGAAATGTTTAAACAATAGTGCACTAGCCATACACATATAAATGTGTATATGGGGGACTGTGAAATGTGAAAGTAAAAGACAGTGAAACGCAACTGTGAATCTATCGGCTACATTATTTACAGCAGTCAGTGTCCAAATTACAAACCACATTTTTCAGCCAGTGTAGCAATGCAATACGTCGACACCGAGCACAAAATAACGAAGAATTAAAAAAGCAGGTGGAACCGCTACGTTGTGGTTACGGCCAATCAGAAGGCTTGATGGGTTTTTCTACACCCACGTGTTGCCGGCTTAAGGAACAGAACTCAAGGACAAATACAGCTAGAGCATTTATTTCCTCGAAGAGACCAAATACCCTTACTGTGTCCCTAGGCTGCAAACAATAAGAGTTTGCTGTCAGATGAATGTGTATTACGATCGCCGTTGGAATGTGTTTCCGTATCCGCAATGAATTTCTGTGGCCAGGGTGATGGATGTCTCAGCCTGAAAGAGGCATGTGAAAACTGTCATTGGTGTTCTGATTGAATTTATTAGTGTGTTTTGTTCCCTATCTTGAATTGTAGAGCGAGCTGTTCGAGATGAGACTGATTGTAGTACACAATTTTTTTCGGCTAGTCAAGCTCACTGTGGGACACAGCCAGTCCAAATTGGTAATATCTGGGAGGAAATTTCTAGCTCTGACATTTCTCTTAGTACCACGGAAATCTTCTGCAAACGTTGGTCGGAACTGGGGGATCGGAGCTCATTTTAATTGTGAAACAGTGTGATTCTGACAAAATCTTAATTTGTGTTTGCTTATCTAAGTAATGTCGACAACTTGTGCAGAATGTGCTATGAACATGTCCCATTTCAATCTGCCCAGCAATAATGGCAACTTATGTGCTGAGTGCTGCAGTGGTATCAAAATTTTTACCGCTTGCGTTTTCGCGATGCGTAGCTCACAACCACCAGGTGAGGTTGTGTGCATAACGTTTGGATTAGACACTAATATAGACTGCTATGTATTGTGAAATGTGGGGCACATCGACGGGAGGAAACGACCAATGGTCTAAGCAAAAGTGTAGGTAGTTGCTTAGCAGCAAACAAGTGCAGTATGTTAAAGAAAGGATTAATTAAGGCAGGACAGGACACTATCACATGTGTTACAGATCCAGATGTACAACAACAATGAATAGCCCAGGAAATACTCGTACTTACGATGAACAATAACACATTATAACCGTAAGGATGAGGTAGGAAGGCAGTGGTATAGACTGCTTAGAAATGAAATCGCAAACAAGGTATTGAGAAAGACATGACTGCAGGAAAAATCGATGTGGAATACAGAGAATTAAACATATTTTTAGAGAGGTAAGATGTAAAGGTTTACCAACTCATGTCTAGAGGTCTTCCCCGTATCATATCTTTGACGTAATTATGCAGCAGCAAGTATTCAAAAAGGTTTCTAGCTTGCAGCTCGTCGTCGTGAACTTCGTTGCACGATATTTCGATTGGACAACTGCCAGCCATCTTCAGGTGATCAGAACGAGGACTGACGAATACATTCTCCGCTACGTCTTATATGGTGCGCTGAGAGTTTTGCTGCTTATGCGTTTCAGTCGCGGAGACAGAAGGACCACACCGCCTAGCGACGGCGCCTTCGCTGGTGGAACTGCTTAACTCAGCTTCCGTTGGTATACTTCAAATTTTACAGCAGCAAATATTTTTGAACATGCTGCTAGAGGGTGGCAGAAAATCCATAGAGATTGTTGTCGTATGTGAATTACAGCTATCACAAGACACAATCAATACTTCCACTGCGCAATAACAATGGGAATGTTAATCTACATAAACGACTTAGAAGATTATCTGAGAAGCCCTCTTGGATTGTTTGCAGACGATGCTGTCATTCACCGTCTAGTAAAGTCATTAGAAGATCAAAAACAATTGCAAAATAAATTAGACAACTGTATGGTGAGAAACGTGGAAACTGACCCTAAAAAATGAAAAGCGTGAGGGCGTCCACAAGAGTTCTAAAAGGCATCAATTATATTTAGGTTATGCGATAAATCAGACAAATCGAAAGGTTGTCTGTTCTACTAAACATCTAGGAATGACACTCATGAATATGTTAAACTGGAACGAGCCACCAGTTTATCATCACAGTGCCAAAGATCGCACGTGGAATGAATATGAAGCTGTTAGGAAATTATGTAAAAAGTTAGTAAGGATACCTGAAGAGGCACTGAATGAAGATCACTTGGGTTTCAGGAAGGAAACAGTTGTGCTGATCTAAATTAAATCTGAGAAATACTAGCGTAAGATTGTAACATTTCTGGACATAAAACACACGGAGATAATAAAAGTACAATGTCAAGAGAATTAAGTTTGTATTAAGAAATCAGAGCTGCAGCATATCAGCAATGTTCTACAATTCATACGCCGAAAAAGCAACGAAGGAAAAAAATAAATAAAATTCCTGACTAGGAATGTAAGTATAAGGGACACAGATTCCAGTGCTGACGATAAACTTCTGGCTGGAATTAAGCAAGACAAACGACTGAAAGGAACGGGCAATATACGTACGTAGTGCTTAAAATAAACACAAATAAATCATAAATGATGGTGGTAGAGTTCAGTAGAATAGACTAAACGTCTTACTTAACATTTCAACTGGGAAAGCCACAGTAAAAAAAGAAATGAATAAAATGTCCTCTCTTAGAAGCAAGATTACGCAGGATGGCGGCAGCGGCAAAGATATCAGAAGTAGATGTGTGCAAACGAAGGAAGTTTTTTCAGTACACGTAGTCTCCTTGTATCAGATACTGAAATCAAAATGAGATCAATGTTCTTGGAAGTCTAAGTCCAGAGCATAGCAATATGTGGATTTGAAACGGAGACCAACGGAAAACCATTGAACAAGAAGCTGGTAGCATTTGAGAAGCATGTGGTGAAGTTAAAACGTTAAGTTTAGTGAAGAGTGACACGATGGATTAGCAGCAGCAATAAGCTGCCGAGTGAAAGTGGTATGCAGATGCGGGGGCGCATATACATTTTAGTATGACTCAGCTGTGTTATCAACCACCATTTCTATTGGATCACAGTTACCAAATATCAACTACAGCAATCTCAAAAATTATATGAAAATTTTCACAACAATCGCAGCAACTTTAACTGGTTACCTTTCAATTAAATTCTCAGATAAATATTGCAAAAATATTCTGTGACTAAACAGTCAACTTCTATAATTCAATTAAAACTAGAGCTAAATCTCACTGCAAACATACTTACAAAATATCCACGGAACAACTGAGTTCTAGCTCCAATTTCTAGAAATCGCCAAAAGGAAAGAAAATAAATAAATAAATAAAACCATACTGCTCTGTAACATGAACCGGAAATTCTTACGTAACGTTATCGGGTGCAAATTCGGGCAACTAAGGGTCCAAAGAACAAAACAGTATTGAAGAAGAACGTGGGTAAATTATTACAAAAGACTGAGGTATGCTGATACAGCACAAAAAACTGAAACTTAACCAGTAGAAGAGAAGGGATTAAATGAAATACAGTCTGACGAAATTTCATCTCCCTTACAGTCATGAAGGAATAGAAAAACTGGACTGCTAAAGTATGGAGGGAAGATGTATCCACGATTGCTACGTCTCTTTTTAATAACTTACCAGACGCTGAGGATGTAGTGACCCTAGCGGATAAAGAAGAGAGCTTTCAGAAAGGTGCAATTTGATACGGAGATCTCAACAGAAACAGCTAGACGATGCTCTTCAAGGGGAAAGAACAGACTGTAACCAAAATAGTGGTAGATCAGAAGATTTTAGAGCAAATACACCACTTCAGTTACCTAAGATGTGAAATGACATATGGCTACAGCCAAGACCCAGAAATTAAAATTAGTAAATTCAGCTGGGTATGTGGAACAGTTAACAGAAACGCTGTGAACAAAACGAGATAGTAAAATTGGGTTCTGCAGAACTCTCACAGTCGCAAGAGTGCAGTATGAAATTAAGATCTGGGTGGTCATCAACATGCAAGAAAGCCGTATTCAGGCACAAGAAGCGATGTCCCTGAGGCCAGATGCGTGTTGAACAGTAGATGACAGACTAAGGGTGTAATGTATGAGAGAGGAACTAAAATTTTTTAATGTAAATGATAGGTTTATAGCTTATAGAAGAAAATCTAAGGAACACCTAGAAAGACTGGAGTGGGGCAGAGTCTCATTAAGGACTGCAAATTATAAGTGCCAAGGAAGACGAGACAGAGGAAGGCCCCAGCAAATATGGGTACCGTAACTGGCAACTTCGCTTAATACCTGAGGAGAATAAGAATAAGAGGAAGAAGAAGAGCAACAGCAACAACAACAACAGTATCAGCAAAGCAGAGGGTGGTGAAACATGTAAGTTTCACTTAGCGTGTCCGGAGTGTGGAGCACACAACACAATGTGTAGTCGCTGCCCGCACGCTTCGAGTACAAACTTCTTTCTCAAGCCTAAGGTCAACACCGACCGGTCAGAGTTCCGAGCAATGGCCGCCGCTACCTACATGTTGCCTGCCGCTCAGCCGCCGGCTACAAGTCGTTTTGTTTGGCTGTTGCTCCACATGTCCGCGTGCTTAGCTCCTTGTAGCCAGACAGCACAAGGTCGCTCCGGTCACTTACTTGATACTGGTCGTGGCACTGGCAGCGGGCTCCTTACAAGGGAGACCACCCGCCAATCGGATTTCTACAGTGTGGTCCATTGACAGTGACCGGGACAAATATCTCACGAAATAATCGTCAAATGAAAAAACTATAAACAACGAAACTCGTCTAGCTTGAAGGGGGTAAACCAGATGGCGCTATGGTTGGCCCGCTAGATGGCGCTGCCATAGGTCAAACGAATATCAACTGCGTTTTTTTTAAAAATAGGATCCCCCATTTTTTATTACATATTCGTGCAGTACGTAAATAAACATGAATGTTTTAATTGGACCACTTTTTTCGCTTTGTGATAGATGGCGCTGTAATAGTCACAAAAGTATAAGTACGTGGTATCACGTAACATTCCGTCAGTGCGGACGGTATTTGCTTCGTGATACATTACCCGTGTTAAAAATGGACCGTTTATCAATTGCGTAAAAGGTCGATATCGTGTTGATGTATGGCTATTCCTGGTGCAAAAATCCCCAAGGGGCGTGTGCTGTGTAAGTAACTCGGTAACCCGGACGACATCAACCAAGTGTCCGGACCGTTCGCCGGATAGTTACGTTATTTAAGGTAACAGAAAGCGTTCAGCCACGTGTGAAACGTCAACGACGACCTGCGACAAATGATGATGCCCAAGTAGGTGTTTTAGCTGCTGTCGCGGCTAATCCGCACATCAGTAGCAGATAAACTGCACGACAATCGGGACTCTCAAAAACGTCGGTGTTGAGAATGCTACATAAACATCGATTGCAACCGTACCGTATTTCTATGCACCAGGAATTGCATGGCGACGTCTTTGAACGTCGTGTACAGTTCTTCCACTGGGCACCAGAGAAATTACGGGACGATGACAGATTTTTTGCACGCGTTCTATTTAGCGACGTAGCGTTACAGCGGTTACCTAAACCGGCTTAATATGCACTATTGGCCAACGGAAAACCCACAATGGCTGCGACAAGTGGAACATCAGCGACCTTGACGGGTTAATGTATGGTGCGGCATTATGAGATGAAAAATAATTGGCCCCCATTTTTCGATGGCAATCCAAATGGTGCAACGTACGCTGATTTCCTACGTAATATTTTACCGATGTTACTATGCTTCACTGCATGACAGAATGGCGATGTACTTCCAACATGATGGATGTGCGGTACATAGCTCGCGTGCGGATGAAGCGGTATTGAATTGCATTTTTCATGACAGGTGGATTTTCGTCGAAGCACCATACCATGGTCCACACGTTCACCGGATCTGACGTCCCCGGATTTCTTTCTGTGGGGAAAGCCGAAGGATATTTGCTATCATGATCCACCGAAAACGCCTGACAACATGCGTCAGCCCACTGTCAATGCATGCGCGAACATTACGGGAGGCGAACTACTCGCTGTTGAGAGGAATGTCGTTACATGTACTGCCAAATGCATTGAGGTTGTGTCTATCACAAAGCGAAAAATGTGGTCCAACTAAAACATTCATATTTCTTTACGTACTACACGAATATGTAATAAAAATGGGGGTTCCTATTTTAAAAAACGCAACTGATATCCGTTTGACCTATGGCAGCACGATCTATCAGGTGAACCATAGCGCCATCTGGTTTCCCCCTTTAAGCTAGACAAGTTTCGTTCTTTGTAGTTTTTTTGTTTGACGCTTATGTCGTGACATATTTTTCCCGGTCACGATCAATGGACCACACTGTGTAATCAGTACAAACAATAGAAATTGATGTTTGTATGTATGTATGAATGTATGTGTGTTCCACATCTCCAGTGGTCTATATTTACTGTCCAAGCGTTTAAAGCAAATAGGACGTTGTGCGTCGTTGCTAACCAACTTCCTAAAATACTTTCAGGCTAGGGATGGTGCCATTCTGCAACACAGCCGGTGCTCAGCGACGACAGCGAAAAAGCTACACTATTGTCTCAACGATGGATTCCAATTCTTATGTTACGTGTTAGTTACTCGTCTCTAACTGTCGCTTCTCCCATTTTCTATAATAACCTGATACTGCAAAGCAACAGAAATTTTACGAATAAAAGATACTCGTTTATAAAAACGAATTTTATTTAAAAATCCAAAATTTCAGCACTTTTTATGGCAAATTGATATACCTGTTATCTATCCAGGTATTAGTAAGATCGAAAAATATCCTTAAAATACAGGTTTTTCGGAACTAAAGTACCGTAACTTGTTTTAAACGATCGTTCTCCCCTCCTTAATACGAATGCTAGAGGTAAGATCAAATATCACATGTAGATCTTACAAAGTGGCATAATGAACACTTCCTTGCTTTGAAAAATACAGTAGACAGAGGGTGATGAAGAAATGAGGAATGAGAGGGAAGAGGAGATTGACAGAGAGAGGAGACAGGGGACAACAGACACAGAAAAGGTAGAAACGAGATGAACAGGAAGAGAGTGGTGGAGGATATGGACAGAGAGGGGAAGGAGAACGACAAAGGGAGAAAGAGAAGCAGACTGACGAGGAGAAAGGGAGAAGGAGGTGCAGTTTTACGGTGAGGAGGAGATAGACTGAGGGGAATGCCCATATGGAGGGAGGAGGAATAAGCAGATGGGCAGATGGGGGAGGAGCCGATTGACACAGGGAGGGTGAAGAGGAACGGACAGAGAGACAGGCAGGAGGAAATGGGCTGAGAGAGGTGGATGTCGAGTCTGAAAAAGAGAAGGGGTGGAGGAGATGCAGTTAGAGGTGGGAGGAGCAGCAGGAAGAAGGAGCAGATGGATGTAGGCGCACGGAGACATAAATTGACAGATAGAGGAGGCAGGAGGAGATGGTCAGAGAAAAGGGCAGGGGGAGATCTGCAGGAGGTGGGGTTGGTAGATGTGGACAGAGAGTGGGACAGAGGCTGCAGATGGACAGATGGAAGACTAGAATAAACACCTGACACAGCAACGCCAGCTACTCAGCCAGCTTTTCCTATTTATGGTACACGAAGTTCAAAAAATGGCTCTGAGCACTATGGAACTTAATTTCTGAGGTCATCAGTCCCCCAGAACTTAGAACTACTTAAACCTAACTAACCTAAGGACATCACACACATCCATGCCCGAGGCAGGATTAAACCTGCGACCGTAGCGGTCGCGCGGTTCCAGACTGTAGCGCCTAGAACCACTCGACCACACCGGCCGGCGGTACACGAAGTTCAGAACTCAAATAGAAATCACCCAAAGCATTTTCAGGTAACTCTCAAAAAATCTCAAGACTTTGAAGACTTGAAGGAAATTTAATTCACTAAGGAAGACTATTTCTGAGTGCGAATTTTTGAGAGTTGCATCGACCTCATGTGGCTGAATGATGTGTGAATTCTGATCGTCAGTAGCACAATATTAAAAATTTCATAAATCTGGTTGCCAGATGATCCTGTTATATTCTCTTTCTCTCTCGTCGCAGTGAGAAATTTTATGCACCTTTCACACCCCATGCTAAGCGGAGCGCAACCTATACCATTGCGCGAAATCATGACACAGGAGAATAGATGTGATTTGAAGAAGTACTTAACAGAACAGGTGAGGTAAGGAGTCTACAGACGCTCGCGCTATTCGTCCACGAGACTCACAGGGCCATAGAAACGGGTTCCCAGGTAGATGCTGAGTTTCTTGACTTCCGCAAGGCGTTTGATACTGTTCCCCACAGTCCTTTAATGAACAAAGTAAGAGCATATAGACTATCAGGCCAATTGTGTGACAGGATTGAAAAATTCCTAGATAACAGAACGCAGCATGTCATTCTCAATGGAGGGGAGTCTTCCGAAGTAAGAGTGATTTCAGGGGAGTGTCGTAGGACCGTTGCTATTCACAATATATATAAATGACCTTGTGGATAACATCGGAAGTTCACTGAGGCTTTTTGCGGATGATGCTGTAGTATATCGAGAGGTTGTAACAATGGAAAAATGTACTGAAATGCAGGAGGATCTGCAACGAATTGGCGCATGGTGCAGGGAATGGCAATTGAATCTCAATGTAGACAAGTGTAAGGTGCTGCGAATACATAGAAAGAAAGATCCTTGATCATTTAGCTACAATATAGCAGGCCAGCAACTCGAAGCTGTTAATTCCATAAATTACCTGGGAGTGGGCATTAGGAGTGATTTAAAATGGAATGACCATATAAAATTAATCGTCGGTAAAGCAGATGTCAGACTGAGATTCATTGGAAGAATCCTAAGGAAATGCAGTCGGAAAACAAAGGAATTGGGTTACAGTACGCTTGTTCGCCCACTGCTTGAATACTGCTCACTGGTGTGGGAACCAATCCGATAGGGTTGATAGAAGAGACAGAGAAGATCCAACGGAGAGCAGCTCGCTTCGTTATAGGATCATTTAGTAATCGCGAAAGCGTTACGGAGATGATCGATAAACTCCACTGAAGGACTCTGCAAGAGAGACGCTCAGTGGCTTGGTATGGGCTTTTGTTGAAGTTTCAAGACCATACTTTCTCCGAGGAATCAAGCAGTATATTGCTCTCTCCTACGTATATCTCGCGAAGAGACCATGAGGATAAAATAAGAGAGATTAGAGCTCACACAGAGGCATACCGACAATATTTCTTTCCACGAACAATACGAGACTGGAAAAAAGGGAGAACCGATAGAGATACTCAAGGTACCCTCCACCACACACCGTCAGGTGGCTTGCGCAGTATGGATGTAGATGTAGATGTACAAGGAGTGGTAGACAGGAGCGCTATTTGTGTGACATCTATGAACAGTTAACTTCGCGATGGAAGAAGCAATAGAGGAAAATAGTAACACAGATGTTGTGTCGGTAGCTGGGCCGACACCGTGAAGTTGAGATGGCTGAAAAGGCAAGCTAGACTAACGCTGTAGCCGATAGGGCACGCAAGGCTAACGCAGACGGGCGTGAAGTCTGGAACATGAGAACTTATAAATGAATAAGAAGAAAAGTATGTAGATGCTTATTACTTATCTTTTTATTAGTCCTTGGAATACATCTCTCTTGAATACTCGTAAGCTATAGGCACTGATACAAATGGCGCCTTGCTAGTTCGTAGCCATTAACTTAGCTGATGGCTATTCTGTCTCTCGGCTAATGAGAGAGAAAGGCTTCGTACATCTGGTCGGTAGCTAGGTTCTCGTACAACTGGGGCGAGTGCTCTCTCGTATCACGAGACCTGCCTTGGTGGTGGCGCTAGGTCTGCGATTACACAGTGGCGACACGCGGGTCCGACATGTACTAAATGGACCGCGGCCGATTTAAGCTACCACCTAGCAAGTGTGGTGTCTGGCGGTGACACCACATTCCTCCCCCGCAAATCGGCGAACGGTCGTGTGATAAGGCTTCCGCCCGCCGTGGGGAGGACCACATGTTGACGTATGCGATGAGGTGGGGAGCCTAACAACAGGCGAGGCTGTGCCACCCGCACCCGGCCATTCGGTCCGAGGAGAGCTAGGAAACGCCTGAAAAACTAGTCCAGGGTGCACGTCAACATGCGGTGTATGCGCCCGTAAAGAGACAGGAGGGACCGAAGGATCAACCTCCATTGCGTCGGGGTAGCCGACGCGCGATGACGTCATGTGGTCCGGAGCGGGCGGGAGTTCCATGGCGGAGGACAGCTGGTCACGGGAAGCGATCGGCGGCGCGTGACCCTGGGAGGCGTTTGGCGGCTGCAACGAAGCGTCGAATGCGGGCGGCGCCGGCGGGAGAACAAGCGGCGGCGGCGGCGGCTGCTGCTGCTGCTGCTGCGGCGGCGGCGGCGCGTCGCCATGGGGCAAAATGGAAGGCATCGTCGGTAACACCTGGGGATGAGGCGAGCCAGTAGATGGGTCCCCAGGACGCTGACCGGACGGCACCGTCGCTGAAAGCAGACGGGGAGCGGCAGAACCCGAGCGACGACAGAGGCGCAGCTGATTGAGATGCCGACGCACCTCACCAGAGGCCCCCAAAACCAAATACATCGCGCGGCCGAGGCAGCGAAGAATGCGCCCTGCGAGCCAACGCCGTGAACCTCGATAGTTGCGATAAAATACAACGTCGCCTGGAGCAAAAGCAGGAGTCTGCCGCTGCACAGGAACCTGATGCGGCGGATGCAGCAAAGACATCAAGGTGCGATGAGGACGACCATGGAGCAACTCAGCCGGCGAGCGACCATCTCGGGGCTGAGAGCGATACGAAGACAAAAAGAGCAACAATGCGTCCTCCCGAGAATGCGACTCTTTCAATTTCAACATCTGTGACTTGAAAGTCCGGACCAATCGTTCAGCGGCACCGTTGGACTGAGGCGAAAACGGCGCGGATGTCAGATGTTGAATACCATTGGCCTGGCAGAATGACTGAAATTCTGCGGACATGAATTGTGGGCCATTGTCGGAAACAATAGTCTGCGGAAGACCTTCAATGCAAAAGATAGCAGACAACGCTTGGATGGTGGCGGAGGACGTCGTGGAAGACATCCGGACAACAAAAGGAAAATTACTGAAGGCGTCGACCAGAACCAACCATCGAGCATTCCAGAATGGACCAGCAAAATCAATGTGCAAGCGTTGCCAAGGGGAAGTGGCTTTTGGCCACGCAAAGACTTTCCGCGGCGGTGCGGACTGTTGTTCGGCACACGCCGGGCACGAAGAACACATATTCGTAATCGCAGCATCGATTCCGAACCAAGTACAGTGCTGACGAGCAAGTTGTTTCGTTCGCACTATACCCCAATGTCCTTGGTGAAGAAGCCGTAAAACAGAGGACTGTAACGAACGTGGGACCACGACTCTGGACTGATCATTATCAGAACGCAACAACAAAACACCACGTCGAACAAAAAGTCTCTCCTTGTGAGCAAAAAATCGGCGAACCAACGGATCCTCGATCCGAGACTTTGACAAAGGCCATTGCGTAGCAACAAAACGTAAAACAGTAGCAAGGACAGGGTCAGCAGCTGTGGCTGTAGCGACACGACGAAAATCAATCGGAAACGATTCGACCACTTCATCGGTTTCCGAATCAATGAACATGCAAGCAAGTTCGGAAGAATCGAATGCTTTATCCTCAGCAACAGGCAAACGGGACAACGCATCGGCGTTTCTGTGCTTAGCAGTGGACCGATACAAGATATCGTAGCGGTACTGCGAGAGGAAAATAGACCAGCGAATGAATTTCTGCGCTGTACGTGGAGGTACAGGCTTGGTCGGATGAAAAAGCGATGTCAAAGGTTTGTGGTCTGTGATGATGGTAAAGTGACGACCATACAAGAAATCATGGAACTTAGTAACACCAAACACGAGAGCCAAAGCTTCTTTCTCT
Source organism: Schistocerca americana (assembly GCF_021461395.2). Taxonomy (NCBI): domain Eukaryota; kingdom Metazoa; phylum Arthropoda; class Insecta; order Orthoptera; family Acrididae; genus Schistocerca; species Schistocerca americana. Next base: position 467,944,832 of record NC_060124.1, on the reverse strand, counting down.
ATCTGTGAATAATTTCTTTGCGCAGACCAGAGCAATTTGGACGCAAAGGCAATAGGGCGATCATGGGAGCCAACTTTGTGCGCAAGCACAGCACCGATCCCGAAATCCGATGCATCTACCATCAACAAAAGGGGTTTCTGGGGATCGAATGGCGTAAGGCAAGTATTAGAAAGCAACGCCGATTTCAACTGGCGAAAGGCGCGTTCACATTCCGTCGTCCAGACGAACGGAACACCTTTACGGCGTAAGCGATGAAGCGGAGCTGAAATGGAAGAGGCATTGCGCACATATTTATTGTAATAATTAATTTTACCCAACACACTCTGTAGCTGTTTCACATTTTGAGGGGAAGGCAATTCTTGTATGGCACGGAGGTGCTCTGGACTCGGATGTATGCCTTGGGCATTAATGACATGTCCCAGGTATGGTAAGTCACGAGCAAAAAACACACATTTGTCCTTCCTCAAGCGAAGACCATTTTGCCGCAAGACCTGAAATAATGTCCGTAAGTTCGCAAGATGATCTTCTTCTGTCTGTCCGGAGATCACTATATCGTCCAGATAGTTTGCTGCAGTAGGGACCGACGCACAAATAGTGTGTAAATATTGCTGAAACAAGGCAGGGGCGGATGCACACCCGAATGGCAGTCTTTTGAAGCGGTACAATCCAAGATGCGTGTTAACCACCAATACGCGCTGGGATTCGTCGTCCACCGGTATTTGCAAGTACGCATCGGCTAGGTCCAACTTTGAAAAATATTTTCCCGGGCACAGTTTAGCAAAAAGATCTTCCGGGCGGGGCAAAGGAAAAGTAGCAGTCACTAGCTGTGGATTCACTGTGGCCTTGAAGTCCACGCAAAGTCTCAATTTTCCGGAAGGTTTTGGCAAAATTACTAAGGGTGAGGCCCAGAGAGAGCTTGCACACGTTCAATTACACCCTGTGATTCGAGATCGTGTAACGTTCTTGCGACCTCATCACGCAATGCGTGGGGAACATTGCGCGCCCTGAAAAATTTCGGTTGCGCGTTTACCTTCAGTTCTAAATGTGCTTCATAGTTTTTAGCGCAACCTAAGCCCGGTGCAAAAATGTCTGCAAATTCGTCACACAGCCGAGAAACACTGTCTGTAGGCACAGTCTGATTCACTGATAGGACCTGATTTACAATAGACATGTTAAACAACTGAAATAAATCTAGACCAAACAAGTTCACTGCAGAAGAAGAACGAAGAACGTAACATGACACAAGTTTTGTTTGTCCCTTGTATGTTGCAAGAAGGCTGCACTGTCCTAACACAGGAATTTTCTGTCCGGAATATGTAGTTAGCTTAACATTTGCGGAACGCAACGGAGGTTTGCCCAGTTGTTTGTACGTGTCGTGATTGACCAATGAAACTGCAGCTCCGGTATCGAGCTGGAATGGTATCACTTTGCCTTCAAAGTCTAAGTCCACAAAAAGTTTATTGTTCTGCTGACGACAAGAGCGACTGTTTTGTGCAATTGGAACAGACACTGGTACAGAATCACTTGCTAATTGACGTGATTTCCGGCGACGTCGACGCACAGTTTTTGTGGGACGATCACAGTCACTGTTAGAGAAAGTGTCACTGGACGAAGTGGAATTAACGACATGAATGTCCATAGGCGAAGGTCCACGAGCCTGAGTGTCCTTGGTTCGATTCCGGCGCGAAGCAAAGGGCCTGGAATGATTGTGATTGTCTGATCTGAGCTTTGTCTGGCAAACACTTTGAACATGTCCTTTCTTATTGCAGAAAAAGCAAATAGCTTGGCGTGACGGGCAATGTTCACGCGAATGTCTAGTAGCACACCGCGGGCATGATTTCACTACATTTGTGGGCTGGCGCGGCACACGTGGCTTAGCGCGCGGCGGCAGCTGCGTTTGTTTGTGCGATGGCAGTTGTGCTGACGTGCGCGAGGCCCGGTGACCGGGCCGCGCAGCGCGTCCAGCGGGCCGGTTAATGTGACACACGGCTGGCGAAGTTTCAAAAGATTCCTGAGCACAGTCAAGTGTGTCCTGTCTATCCAATATGTCTATCACTTGTTGAAGGGAGGGATTAACTAGTTTCAAAATTTGCTCCCGTATGCGAACATCAGAAACGTTCTGTGCAATTGCATCACGCACCATTGTAACTGAATAAGAAAGACCACAGTCACATTCAAAGGCACAGTCCCTAGTAAGTCCTTGCAATGTTGCTACCCACTCCCTATTAGTTTGACCGGCCGTACGTTTTGTACGAAAGAACGTATACCGTTTTGCAACCACATTAACTGTTTCTTTAAAATAGGCATCTAATGCAGACAAAATTTCCTCGTAGGACAGAGTTGCTACGTCGCGTCGGGGAAACAATTTCACTATCACACGGTATGTGGACACACCGACACAAGAAAGCAAAAACGGCTGCCGCTCTTTACCTTGAATTCTGTAGGCTGCTAGATGAAAGTTGAACTGGCGAGACCACTCGTGCCAGGTCTCATCGGCTGCCACGTATGGTCGAAAGGGAGGTGCAACGGCAGGTTGTGGCTGCGGTAGCGGTGAAGCGGCGGCGGCCGCATCGGTGTGCAGCGCACGTTGACCCTGGACGAGCTGTCCAAGGGCATCCAATAACGCCTGCGTCTGCTGATTCTGCAAGCGATAAAATTCGGACAGTACATCTGGAGAATGTGGCGAAGCCATGACACAATTAAATGTAAGCAATCAGAAAGAACTCGTTTATCTCGTCGCCAATGTTGTGTCGGTAGCTGGGCCGACACCGTGAAGTTGAGATGGCTGAAAAGGCAAGCTAGACTAACGCTGTAGCCGATAGGGCACGCAAGGCTAACGCAGACGGGCGTGAAGTCTGGAACATGAGAACTTATAAATGAATAAGAAGAAAAGTATGTAGATGCTTATTACTTATCTTTTTATTAGTCCTTGGAATACATCTCTCTTGAATACTCGTAAGCTATAGGCACTGATACAAATGGCGCCTTGCTAGTTCGTAGCCATTAACTTAGCTGATGGCTATTCTGTCTCTCGGCTAATGAGAGAGAAAGGCTTCGTACATCTGGTCGGTAGCTAGGTTCTCGTACAACTGGGGCGAGTGCTCTCTCGTATCACGAGACCTGCCTTGGTGGTGGCGCTAGGTCTGCGATTACACAGTGGCGACACGCGGGTCCGACATGTACTAAATGGACCGCGGCCGATTTAAGCTACCACCTAGCAAGTGTGGTGTCTGGCGGTGACACCACAACAGAAGAACTAAAACTTGTGAATTGGGATGGTAAGTTGGGTGTAGTAGTTGCATTGATATGTGACGTCTGGCACTAGGTAGCAGCAGATAGAGGGCACGGTAGTTGCCTTGACATGAGGTGACTGGCACAAGATAGCAGCATATGGTGGGCAGTATCAAACCAGTCGTAAGACTGAATCCTGAATAAAATCATATTTCTTGCAACCTCAACAGAAGACGCTACATTAGGAATATTTGAGAGCTAGAGTCCCAGTGCTACAATTCTGTCGGCCAATGGCAAGATGCATTTGGTCATTTATGTGAAAGGCTTCTTGAAACCACTACAGCATTTACAGCCTCCTTTCCTTGCACGTTCACCTGACAGGTCATCCTAGCTCGCATGTGACGGTTCCCAGGCATTTTTATATTTTATGGACTATCGAACAAACCATGTTGAGGTCAGTCTCTCAGCCACATTTCACGTCTCTCTTTAATTTCACGTCGTGGCACAATGAGACTGACTACAACACAACATATCATACTGAAACTTCAAGATCAGTTGTGGAGTTCATTATTGCTATTCTTTTTGCTTCGAATGAGTTATTCCGTTTCATGTCATCCCTCATGGCACAACGATCAACTTTGAGGTGTACTGTGCTATCCTCAGGAAATTAAAGAAACCATGTCATCATGTTCGTCGCCACAATAAAGCCAACTAACTTCTCCTTCTCCTTGCCAATGCAAGGCCTCACACAAGTCTGTGCATCAGAGAGGAGTTCACAAAACTTCACTGGACTGTTCTTCCTCATTCACCCTACATTCCGGATCTCGCACCTACCGACTTTCATCTGTTTGGCCCAATGAAGGATGCACTCATCCGTGCATCATGGGGTGGTTCTCGATGGTGTGAGACGTTGGCTCCCACGTCGACCAGTAGAGTAGTACCATATGGGCATACAGATCCTTCCAGTAACGGAAGCTGATGGATTTCAATCTATCTTCTGTGTGTTACAATTTTCATAAACATATCTTAACCCTTTTGTTGTGGTCCACAGTCCTTAGACTGATGCCCTTATCCGTACTAGTCTGCCCTGTACAACGCTCCTTATCTCTCCATGGCTACTGAGTACACCTGTTTGAGGCTTCTCGTTGGAGTCAAGCATTAGACTCCGTCTACAGTCATTATCCCCAAATTTCCTCGTATCACAAAACAAAGTTCTTTCAGAATTCTTAACTGTCTGCCCGGGTCACAATGTAAGTTTTCCACGATATTTCGGCAAAGAGACCCGTTGCCAGCTGGAGGTCATTCCTAGTGACTGTTTCTCTGATCGCGTCAGCATCCTTCAAACCTGATAGTCAAGGAAAGCAGGATTCGGTTACGATTGTGGTCGGGGCCGTAGTCAGTTACTGTTGGTTCCCTTTTGCAATTACACACATTTATTTAAAATGATAATTTTAGACTCAACAACAAATAAAGCTATCACACTTTATTAATGAAAGAATAAACAACTTTGTAATTAATAATGGCTTTCAGTGCACTACAATTTACCAAATGAGGATAAAATACAGACACAGCAAATAATGTTTTAAAAACAAGGAAAGGTGATCCCAATTAGAATTGTAAGCAAGTAACCACAGTCACGGCTGAAGGCCTTTAACGCCAAGAACGGCAATTACAAAAAAAATCTGACAAACATACTGTAAAACAACAATGCAATAGCAAGGTTAATTTAAAAAGACAGGCAACGGATCACCAAACAGGTGAGACAAAACTATGGTAAACTTGGTGGCACAACCATTTAAACCTGCTGTAACGCCAAGAATGGCAATTATATAAGAAAATTAAAAAAAATATACAGTAAAACAGTAAATACGACAGCAAAGTTTAATTTAAAAGGACAAGCAACTGATCACCAAACAGGTGAGATAAAGTGATGGTAAACTTGGTAGCACAATTATTTAAACTTGCCGTAGCGCCTAGAATGGCAGTTATACAAAGGAATTTAGAAACGTACAATAAAACAGAAAATACAATAATAAAACACAAGGGCCAGTCACAGACGGTGCACCAGGAATCGACCTTTGAGGAGGCCCAGCAAAAAACGCTTTCTCGAGCGTTGAGATAGGCAGCCAAGAGTTGTATTCACTTCACAAGATAGTAACTCAGACTAGTGGCAGTCTAACGAATGCCTAACGGTAATCTTGCTAAAGCTACCTGACGTCCGAAAAACCAAATGCAACGATCGAAAAATACGCCAAAGCCGGAACCGGCGGACTGCACTACGTCCCCAGAATTCTGTGCTTAGAGCGCCCGGAACAAGAAAAGTATCTGTACCATCAGAGTAGAAGAATCAAGAACGACCTACAGTCAAGAAAGCTGTCAAAACTACATGCCTTACCGGACAGCAGCGGCACGTCGAGGAAGCGTACACTGCCGTTACATACACAAACCCCCAGGGCAGGTAACTGGGGCGTCAGCGGCCACCAGGCAGGAAAAATACCGCTGATTGAACTTAACAAATTGTAGCAAGCTGAATGCAGTAAATTGTAATAAGAAGTAAAGGAAAGCTATTCAGATCCCCCTTCCTCAAGCACTCCACTCGCTGCTCTAGGCCTTGGCGACACTACGAGCAGCAACACTATTCCAAGTCACTGGAGAATCGCGAGATGTCACAATGATGGAGGTTTCTCTACTTGAATTGAAATACACTAATCTTAGAGCTTGCAGGATCCGGTCTACGAAGAGGTCGTGCACCCTCGTGACCACAGCCCTTCCATCCGGCAGTCCATGCGCGTCGCCCGTGGTCCTTACGTGTACTCGCACTGTGCCGACCTGGCACCTCCTACACCCCCAACCGAACTGCCACACTCACACTCACACGACCTGGGAAAACAAGAACGTCGCCCCAAAGATAGGGCAACAGTTACTACTTATCGATAACCGCCGCTGCCGCCACTAGCACGCAACACTTGCGAAACCGACTGGCGCCAGTCAACACGAGAAGAAGGCAAACAACCGCAACCGTGCCAAGCAAACGATACGGTGTGGCCTCCAACAGAGGGCAGAAACCTACCAACAGCACCAACATGGGCCGCAGCACGGCTCAATCCTATGTACGAGGGCAGTTCAATAAGTAATGCAACACATTTTTTTTCTGAAACAGGGGCTGTTTTATTCAGCATTGAAATACACCAGGTTATTCCCCAATCTTTTAGCTACACAACACTATTTTTCAACGTAATCTCCATTCAATGCTACAGCCTTACGCCACCTTGAAATGAGGGCCTGTATGCCTGCACGGTACCCTTCCACTGGTCGATGACGGAGCCAACGTCGTACTGCATCAATAACTTCTTCATCATCCGCGTGGTGCCTCCCACGGATTGCATCCTTCATTGGGCCAAACATATGGAAATCCGACGGTGCGAGATCGGGGCTGTAGGGTGCATGAGGAAGAACAGTCCACTGAAGTTTTGTGAGCTCCTCTCGGGTGCGAAGACTTGTGTGAGGTCTTGCATTGTCATGAAGAAGGAGAAGTTCGTTCAGATTTTTGTGCCTACGAACACGCTGAAGTCGTTTCTTCAATTTCTGAAGAGTAGCACAATACACTTCAGAGTTGATCGTTTGACCATGGGGAAGGACATCGAACAGAATAACCCCTTCAGCGTCCCAGAAGACTGTAACCATGACTTTACCGGCTGAGGGTATGGCTTTAAACTTTTTCTTGGTAGGGGAATGAGTGTGGCGCCACTCCATTGATTGCCGTTTTGTTTCAGGTTCGAAGTGATGAACCCATGTTTCATCGCCTGTAACAATCTTTGACAAGAAATTGTCACCCTCAGCCACATGACGAGCAAGCAATTCCGCACGGATGGTTCTCCTTTGCTCTTTATGGTGTTCAGTTAGACAACGAGGGACCCAGCGGGAACAAACCTTTGAATATCCAAACTGGTGAACAATTGTGACAGCACTACCAACAGAGATGTCAAGTTGAGCACTGAGTTGTTTGATGGTGATCCGTCGATAATCTCGAACGAGTGTGTTCGCACGCTCCGCCATTGCAGGAGTCACAGCTGTGCACGGCCGGCCCGCACGCGGGAGATCAGTCAGTCTTGCTTGACCTTGCGGCGATGACACACGCTTTGCCCAACGACTCATCGTGCTTTTGTCCACTGCCAGATCACCGTAGACATTCTGCAAGCGCCTATGAATATCTGAGATGCCCTGGTTTTCCGCCAGAAGAAACTCGATCACTGCCCGTTGTTTGCAACGCACATCCGTTACAGACGCCATTTTAACAGCTCCGTACAGCGCTGCCACCTGTCGGAAGTCAATGAAACTATACGAGACGAAGCGGGAATGTTTGAAACTATTCCACAAGAAATTTCCGGTTTTTTCAACCAAAATTGGCCGAGAAAAAAAAATGTGTTGCATTACTTATTGAACTGCCCTCGTACGTTAGCCATTACTCCCTCCGTCCTTCTGCACCTGTCGCTATCTGTGCGTCCGCTGCGGTGGGTGGTGGCGGTTTTGAGATGGCGTGCCCGTCTGCAGACTGTGGTATCCAGTGGACACGCTATCGCTATCGGGTTTGGACCTCACTGCACGGGCACGCTTTGCTTTTTCTGGGCTCAGTGCAGGGTTCCATGCCTTATTCTACTGTAAGTAGCTGTATCTGTCAATTAGATAATCTCAGACCCACAATTCGATGGCCTCTTCAATTCTGCCTTCCCAGAAGCTTGCCAAAGTATCTTTCTTTTTGTAATTGACAGCTGCCTTTTGTGGTCTGGCTCAGTTCAGTGTGGCGTCTGCGTTCACATCACCTCTCTTCTGGCAAACTAACAGTTTCCCCGATGTTTGCCTTGCCGCGATTAGCAGCGGATTTGGTAGACTCCTCGTCTGTGAGGGCCTAGATCACCCTTAGGGACACCAACGGTCATCTGAAAATTGTGCAAGTCAGAATTACTCAGCGAAAACATCAGGTCCCAAAGAAACTTCTCTTTAATGCCTCTGTAGTCTTTCAAATTATTCCTTGAATGTTGGGAAGTCGATCACAGATATTGATCACAAGGGGAAGGCTTTGGCTGTATTGTTAATATGCACTATGTGCAGTAGGACAGGATACCTTAGATACAAGGATCTCTGGGTGACAAACACTGGTACCGCGGCCTAGGGGGAGCGTCCTTGATTAGAAATCAGAACATTATTGATCCAGGGTTTGAAATCCCCATCTCTTAAATTCTGAATAAAAGTAATCAGAAATGGCGGCCAACGACTTCCAGCATGAAAAGTCAGCCTTATTCAGCCAACAGCCTTGTTAAAGTGGGAGCCGACCGAGGTTCAGGGAACACCTTTGCCCTTGAGGTGGAAAATTGGCCTTAAAGGCGAAAGAACCAGCGATGTTGAATGGTATGTGGATGCAGAAGGCAATGGAAACCACTGTGTTCAAGACACATAACGTGTATTCATAGGTTTCGTGGCCTGTAATTGAAAAAGGTGTCATGATGATCTCTCCACTGGCAAGAGATTTCGGACTGATCTCTCATTTGGATCTCCGGGATGGCAGATGGCATGAGAAAAAGACTGAGTACCCAAGGAGAGGATGACATTCTACGAGCCGGGGCGTGGAATGTCAGAATTTTGAACATGATAGAGAAATTAGAAAGTCTGAAAAGGGAAATGAAGAGGCTCAATCTGGCTGTACTGTGTATGAAATGGTGAAAACACAAGGATTTCCGGTCAGACGACTATAGCGTAATAACAGCAGCAGTGGAAAAAGTTATAACAGGAGTAGGACTCATTATCAATAGGAAGTTAGAGCAGACAGTGAGTTACTGTTCAGTTGTTATCATCGACAATGATACTTCAGACATACATGGAAGTGCGAAATGGCTGCAAGAAAAATGTGAAGAAATCGAAAACGAAATGATTGTCCGAGGGACTGACTCAGCATACAGAAAAGTTAAAATAATCTTCTGCGAAAAGAAAAGCAAATATGGTAATATTAAGAATGCAATGGGAATTCCAGTGTTAAATGCAGAGGATATCACGGATAGGTAGATACAGTCTATTGAAGACCTCAAGGAGTGGGAACACATGTGTGATAGAAGAAGAAACAGGAATGAATATAGAAGAGACAGGGGATCCAGGATTAGAATCAGGTTTTGAAAGAGCCTTAGAAGACTTAAGATCGGATAAGGCAGAAGGGATAGGTAAAATTTAATCAGAATTCCGAAAATCATTGGGGAAAGTGGCAAGACTATTCACGTCGGTGTGTAGAATGTATGAGACTGGCGATATACTATCTCACTTTATCGCACAGTTAACAGGTCACTCACCCAAGCCGCTGTGAAGATAAATATATGGAAAACTGTCCATCTCGATAGCTGAGTAGTCAGAGCGAAGGACTGCCATCCTACGGGCCCGGGTCCGATTCCCGGCTGGGTCGGAGATTTTCTACACTCAGGGACTGTGTGTTGTGTTGTCTTCATCATCACTGCATCCCCATCCGGCGCGCAGGTCGCCCAATGTGGCGTCGAATGTAATAAGACCTGCACCAAGGCGGCCGGACCTGCCGCGGAGGGGGCCTCCGGGCCAATGACGCCAAATGCTCATTTCCATTTTGTATGGAAAACTGGGAAAGAAAATATACGATGTGTTAGATGAAGAATCGATTTGGCTTTAAGAAAGGTAAATGCACCATGGAGGCAGTTCTGACGTTGAGGTTGAGAATGGGAGCAAGAGTAAAGAAAAATTAGGACAAAATGGTTCAAATGGCTCTGAGCACTATGGGACTTAACTTCTCAGGTCATCAGTCCCCTAGAACTTAGAACTACTCAAACCTAACTAACCTAAGGACATCACACACATCCATGCCCGAGGCAGGATTCGAACCTGCGACCGTAGCGGTAGCGCGGTTCCAGACTGTAGCGCCTAGAACCGCTCGGCCACTCCGGTCGGCAAAATTAGGACAAGTTCATAGGATTCTTCGACCTGCATAAAGCGTTAGACAGTGTCAAATGGAACAAGATGTTCGAAATTCTGTGAAAAATAGAGGTAACCTGTTGGGAAACGTGGGAAACAGTGCGTAGAAGAACCAAGAAGGAACAGTAAGAGTGGATGATCAAGAACGAAATGTTCATATTAAAAACGGTGCAAGACAGACCTCCGTCCCTACTGTTGAATCTATACGTAAAAGAAGCTACAACGGAAAGAAATGAAAGGTTCAAGAGTAGAATTAAAATTCAAGGTGAAAGGATACTAATGATAAGATTCGGTGATGACATTGGTATCCTCAGTGAAAATGTAGGAGAATTACAAGATCTGCTGAATGGAGTGAACAGTCTAATTAATACAGAATATGGACTGAGAATAAATCGAAGAAAGACGAAACTTATGAGAAATAGCAAAAATGAGAACAGCGAGAAAAATAAAATCATGTTTGGTGATCATGAAGTAGATGAAGTTAAGGCATTCTGCAACCTAGGCAGATAAATAACCCTTGACAGAGCAAGGAGGACATCAAAAGCAGACTGGCACTGACAAAAGGCTAGCGTGCAGCCCAGTACAGCAAAGCATTACGTCAGGGTGACATACACTTTTTACCAACATATTTATGACAATAGATTCAGCTATAATGACATTTTCATACAATTAAAAAAATTTCACAAGTTAAAAAATTAGAGGAGTAGTGTTTGGAAATGAAATCTCATCGATAACAGTGTCCAAAAATTTCCGTCCGCATTCTGGTACTCATATTCACATACATACTCACTTATCATCTTGATCATGACCATATCTCGATATCATAATGCACATCATTGTCATAATAATATCATGATAAAACGTCAATCAAATCTCAAAAAACGTCATAGCTTCCTACAATAATCTCAAAACATCTAAAAATAATTCTCTCTGCTCTCTAACGCACTTCAAAAACCATGATCCAATACAAATACATCACTCAAGGCGGTCGCGGTATCACAATGGTTCCAAAAGTGTATGTGCACAGTTAACAAAATGTAGACAATGCACAAGTTCATAAATGCAAAGTAATTCAACTGTGTAATCACCTAGACATGTGTAAGACACGTACTAAAAATGTTCAAATGGTTCAAATGGCTCTGAGCACTGTGGGACGTAACTGCTGAGGTCATCAGTCCCCTAGAACTTAGAACTACTTAAACCTAACTAACCTAAGGACATCACACACATCCATGCCCGAGGCAGGATTCGAACCTGCGACCGTAGCGGTCGCGCGGTGAAAATGTTCATTTCACTCTGTTAAATGACCAGATAGCTGTGTAATTCTGTGTTAGGGAAATATGGTACCGATGTATAAAACCGTGTAAGCAAATACTATATTACCTAGGGCTTCTTGCGCTTGCCACATGCATGGTACACTAAGTAGTCATAATGTAATTATTGATTAGATGTTACAGATTAATACTGAGGAATGAAATGTATCACCGAAAACCTTCTCTGTATCACTGTAGTACAAAAACATTTCTGAAAATGTCCCAAGTACAAAAAGGTAATCACTCAAATACATGTCATGTAGCGCTAAACTATGCTTCTTGCTGTAAGAAAATTTCTGTCATTGCTTAATGGTAAAAATGTGCCTAGTATCGTAGTTATCGTCGTTCGTAAGCAACATTCTCGAAAAATCGATATTCGTACCTTGACATGTACAAAAGTAAAGTGCTATGCGTATAAATGTTGTAGTTATTACGTTCATTGCCGTGATCTTGAAACTACTGTACTGTAACGTACTGATGTGAGACTTTGCACACGTAAAGCAGATATAGCTCAAAAGGAATAATGAAAATTGTGTCACTCGTTAGTAGCGTCGTAATATAATCGTGTAGCCGACACACAAGCCAAATACTGTGTCGTCCGTGACCTCTCAGAGAGTACATTAAATAAAAAATTGATTCTTTTCAAGTAAACCAAATTGTTGCAGTAAAACCTCATTATCAGTATATGTTTCAAGAATGTGAACTTTATGGTCGTGACGTAATCGTACAACTAACAAGCAAACAGTACACACAATAAGACTGTGTCGTCTGTTCCCTATAAAAGTGAACACGTAACACGAAATTTGTATTGAAATCCTTTAATTGTTACTTTTTTGTGAGTAAAAACTGTGGACTGTGCTTCTAAGTTGTCAAAAAGGTCCTGCCGATCACTGTCATTACAGTTCTCAATTGTTTGAATTTCTTCTTGATTAAAACATTAGTATCTAATACGTCATCAATATCATCCCTCTCAGTAGTAGCAAAGTGATTATTAGTGTCAAATTCTGTCGACAAACTGTGATCTGACAAAATGTAAAGCCCACTGACTTTTTCGTCATGGTTTGTAAGCCAATCTTCAAATTTCAAAGCTATTGACTTACCTCCTTTCTCTAAATGTATTTCAGCGTCATGAAAGTTTAAAATTGCTTTATACTCATTCAGAAATGTAATCTCCGCCGACAATAATGGGACAATAGTAAAATTTATAATAAATCTGGGGCTCTGACAAAAGAAAAAGTTCGATGGCGTACATCTACACTTTTTCCAAAAATTCCACTTTGTAATTTAATCTTACGTAAAGGAAGGGTGAGGCAGTCATTCGATTTGTTGCATTTATTGAAAGCTGTTTCACTAATTACTGGAGTAGGACTGCCAGAGTCAAGTACCGCTGTAAACCTTGTGTCATTTGTTGGGATGTGAATTATAGGATATGCAATATTGTTCTGTTTAATGTCATGTTCCTGGAGTAAAATGTTGCTAATGTCTTGCATTTTCACGTAATTGATAGTAACGGCAGCTACTTCGTCAGATTCATAGGTATGTTTTGTGGCTGCCTGTGGTGTGAGTCATTGTCTATTATCTCTTTGTTGTCACGAGTTATTACTGGGATTTGGAGATCTAATTTCTACAATTTTAGCTTGTCGAGAGGGCTATTTGAATCACGCCAGTTCTGATTAAATTCAGGTCTTCATGACTATGGCGTCTGTCGTCTTGTCGGTAATTTCTGTAATGTCTTTCTTGTCAGTTACGTGGCAGAGAATTTCTCCCGGAATCGTAATTACGAGGCGCCTGAATTCAGTTTGTCTCCCTTGATAATAATTATTGTGGTTCCCATATTCCCTATTTCTACAGTTCTCATTGTCATAGTCATTGGCACGGAACAGTGATCTTTCTCTGTAACTATTGTTATTCTGCCAATGGTTGTCATACGGGTGATATCTCTTCAGGTCACGATTTGCGTTATAACAGTAGCCTTGTTATGTCCAGTTATTATATATGTCGTCAGGGAGTTGTGATAGACGTGACCTGTAATTGTCGTCGTTTTCCTGTTTTCACATCATGCGATTGTCTGTGTCGATTTCCAATTCTTGCAAAAGTCCTTGAAGAGCTTCGATATCATCTTTACAACGTCCATCCAAATTAATATGTCTTAAGTGTTCAGGCAACTTAATGAAGCAAATACGATAAAGTTCAGAGAGGCTGTATGTCTTTGGAAAATACTGATTCTTGTGTAACATATCTTCAAAATACTTTACAGGACTGGAAAATCCAGACTGTTCGAAACGTTTCGTCATAATAATACTGTGTTTTACTCGATCTTGAGTAGGCTGAGACCAATATGTAGAAAAGAAGGCATGATGAAAATTTTCTTAACTGTGACAGTCGCGAATAACCGATAGCATTCTTACAGCTGGTTCATTTTCTAAATAGCCACACATAAATTCTAATCTATGCTCTAGTGAGCAGTTAGGAGGAAAACAATGAGAAAATTGATGAAACCAAACTTGTGGATCTATATTATTACTAGAATTCTTGAATGCTTTAAATTTACGCGTTGTGATGAAGAGCTTACGCAAATCGGTCATTCTTGCGTCGTGTTGGCGGTTCCATCTCATGTCTCGCTTCACCTTGCCAACTCCTTTCAAAATCTCCCAAATACCATGTGTTAATACTTTCTGACTTTTCCGTATTTCTAAATCTCTCTTCCCATGTCGGAGCGCGAGTATCCTCTGAAATATGTAATTCTTGTATCACCTGTTCGAACTTGTACTTCCCGCATTTCTTTTGCGTTGCCCATTGATTTGTTTCTGAATTTGTTTGAATTTCGTAATTTCATCGTACTCCTCTAAATCAGTAAAGACTACCAGTCTTGTATAATTCAAATCGTCATCTACCCTCGTAGATAAATTTGTTAACTGATCCGAAAGTTCGGCTACTTTTTCTGATACTGTGCTGATTCCCTCCGTGTGTCTTTCTGAACCAAGTTTCAGAGCGTTCATTTGTCTCTGTTATCCAGAGAAGGGTCTATTCATTCACGTTTGTGGTTTCTTCATACCAGTCGCATTAATAAAACCAGTAATTACCGATTGGGAGAACAATAACAGACGACAATGGACGTTATGATAAATATGAAACAGTGAAAATAGCCTCACCCAGGCACAGATGCACGTATCGCTGCATTAAATGGTAGCAGTCCGTATAGTAGGGGCAGGGTTTAAGAACGCCACGAAACCAGTTCATATGGCTACTTTGACAACGTTCGTCTACCGTGGGCTTACGGGGTTTCAAACGCTAGTATAATCATTATCACATTTTTTCTCACCTGCTCACTTATTTGGAACCTAGGTAACGTTCAACGCACGATACCGAATGGCGCTCTAACATAGGGTTAGGAAGAAAAGGGTAGTTTTCATGTATAACTGCCGTTGCAGATGCAGCAGGTGTTAATGATGGAGGGTGTTGGTCGAGAGAGAAAGCGAAACCCGAAAGCGACAAGTGAAAATGAGAGGTATTCGATTATATGCTTTTCGTGGTGTCGGACACCACACTTGCTAGGTGGTAGCCTATAAATCGGCCACGGTTAGTACGAGTATACGTCGGACCCGCGTGTCGCCACTATCAGTGATTGCAGACCGAGCGCCGCTACGCGGCAGGTCTAGTCTAGAAAGACTCCCCAGCACTCGCCCCAGTTGTATAGCCGACTTTGCTAGCGATGGTTCACTGTCTACAGACGCTCTCAATTGCAGAGACGACAGTTTAGCATAGCCTTCAGCTACGTCATTTGCTACGACCTAGCAAGGCGCCATATTCAGTAATTAGAATGAATTCTGAACAGACAATAAAGTGAATCATGTACCGTCAAGAGCGGCGTTCATCATTAATGGATTAAAGTTAAGTATCAAACTAATTACGTCCGCTTTCTGAATTCTAATTCCTTCTCATGTTCCAGATCTCACGTCTGTATAGTTCTTCCCTCCTCACGCCAGCCTGCGTGAGCTAAAACGCGTGCATTTCAGCCTCCTCTAGTAACACGGTGTTGGTTCTTCTGCCAACAGAACACTTTTTACGTACCTTCCATCAACAATCAATGTTGACGGTGTTAACACGATGCAGTAAACGGACAACCGGAAAAAATAGATCTGTTCTAGACAGCCCTCCGACCACCTGTTATGGAAGGAAGAAAGCCTCCATTAGGCGGATGAATCACCCACCCCTACGCGCTTATCAAAAGCGGATCTGTCTAAGGAATGATAAACATCCTGCGGCAGCAACACCCAATTTGTCACGCGCAGCAGATTTCGCAAGCCATTAATCGCCTGTCGCAGCAGAGCATCGATAATGAACTGTGCGATTTCTCACTTTCTGTGACAACAAGGACCCCACAACATGATCGTGAAATTTGTCAAATGGTTGGCTCCCATTTGACGGTATGCGTGATAAATAATCTGCACACGCTAATAACTCATTTTACAAATAACTACCTCAGTCGCTCATTTTTAACAATATGGGGCAGTGTTAGAACTTTTGCGTTTACCGTGTACGTGTTCACAAAGATACACGGATCTCCGTCGCGCGCTCTCGAAATACGGAACGTAAATTTTTTAGGACGTCTCTAAACTTCATACTCTTTATATGCGAGTGGCTTCTAATATTCTTTTCTATTGGTCATTGCCTGTTGCTATATAGACAGTTCATTACAGTGGTTAATTTCTTTAATTTCAAAATGTGTAAGAAATCCTATGTCAAGATCGCGAAGACTACTTTATTGATTGCTAGTTTCTGCTCATTGAAAAGCCACCTTCAGATCTAAATCCTTAACCTCCCAGGCGCGGTCTCACAGGCCACTAGCGTTAATGTGTTAATACATAAGGGTGAGGTAGGAAATTACAATGTTATCTGGTTGTTCTTTCTCGAAGCTGAAGTGTTTTCCTTTGTCAATAGCCACTTTAACGTGACTTTAATCTATACTATTAGTGCTTCTTTCATGCTAGCGGTCTCTGATACCGCACCTGGGACTTCGCGATATGAATTCAGAAGCCAAGTTTTTATATGCTGTCCATTCTACGGATTTTTATTTTGAGGATACTGCTTTTAAATGGTGTGAGGGCAGTTTAGGAAGTGACATTGGATTACATACTGACAGTGAAGCTGAAAGTGAACATACTTCAGAATCGGAACATTGCGAAAGTGAAGACGAATTCGTTTTGACGCCTGTGAAATCCCTGAATGAGACAAGTGGTTAAAGTGATGAACACACAGTTGTAGAGACTGAATCATTAGCTAAAGGACTTGCTAGAATATATCTAGCTGAAACATATATCGCTGGTCGTCGAGGCCTCTTCCAACGATGGCCAATGGCATTATTCTTTCGAATGTGAGACATAAGTGGGGTGAATGCGTTTATCCTTTACAGTTACTACAAACATGATACTCTGATGAGCCGCTTCAATATTTCGAAAGAGCTTGCGAACTCGGTGGTGACAAGACAGATAAAAAGGGAGTCAACAACTACCACATGGCCCGTGAACTGCACATATCCATTCAGCGTGTTTTGAGTGTCGCAGAACCAAGAGTAGAAGTCGTTGCAGAATGACTGGAAAAACGTAAAATATGCGCCTTATATTTGAAAGAAAACAATGTGGCCTGACTTCTCTACAAAAATTGGCAGTGAGGGCAAAGAAAACTTCTGAGAAGAAAACTAGAAACCTGAAAATTACCAGAGTAAATTTCATTCTCTGAATGTTTCATGGCTGTTTTTTTAAGTTTTTGTTATTACATGTATAATCAACAGTAAAATACGGTAAAAAATAATAATAAAAAGAAAAATTTAGAATGTAGAGTATGTAATATTATGTTCACTTTGTGCGGTTTTTTGTTTGAATCGGTTAAACTTTAAAGTATATTGAAAATATTTTTGTGTGCTATTAACGTAACCTTTTACAGAAAGAACTGAACTGTTCCACTGAAGCTACCGAATGCAGTTTTTATGGCTATTGAAACATTGCAGCCTGGTAACCCGCACATGGTACAGCGTGTAACAAAAAAAATGACATGGGAAGCTAAGGGATAAATACAGAAAATTGCATAAAGAGGTGAACAATAGTGTCACACATTTTACATTTAATCTTCCATTCCACGATACACACCAATAAAAATTATTACTTAATTCAGTGTTTGAGCCACCAGGATTTACACTTCGTCAGAACCTACAGAGGTGAATCGCTCATGTTTTGATGTACTCAATGAAAAATTTTGTAGATCGTGACAGAAACAAAGACATAAGTATGTAATAGTGTTTAATTTACAATGTTAGCCATGTACATAATAGTTTTTACATAGTTCGCAACACTAGCTATACGTGTGTCACAATTGTGTTTAAATGTGAGGAAATAGGTAATGGTAACCATCGCACAGTCAATGTGAGGATGTAAATCGGGCGTAGCTCTCACTAGCTACAGGAACAAGGAAGTAGCTGTATTATAGCTGTCAAGAGCGCATATGTAGCGTTAGTGGTACACGTAAACGCCAATTATCAGATTGTGTTGCTAACCAGTGAAGCTGTAAAAAATAGTGCCTCTATAATAATGTAAGTAATTGTAAAGCAACAAACTTTCTATTAGGCTTAGGGAACTATGATGAATTCCTGCTATCTGTAACAATCACGTACCAGGCGTAAGGTGTTCTTTAAATAATACAAACCCAAGACATACTAAAGAAGAAGGAAGTTAATGTGCTCACCGTTGGAAGCAGCTCGGTATTTTAAGATAGACGAAAGTATGTACAGTGCCAGTGCTCAAAAAATTATAAATCCATAATGTTGAATAACAAAGCGAGTAATACTGCAACCCGTAGTCTAGGTGCCAGTTATAATCAGCGTTACAAACGGCTTTAATTACAAACCAGTAAATACGTGGGTGAAACCTAAGTGTTACACTTAAGCCGTTAGATGTTATATTAAAGACGGTTACATGGATCGAGATACATGAATGTTATCATATTGCCTTATACCTAGGTATAGCTAACACTACATACGTGGCCAGTTCTCTCACAGCCGTCACTAAACGCTGGTCTACGTGTAAGGTACCCCTTACTTGCAGATACGAGCGCAGTTTCTTTATTTCCATTTTTGCTATTTCACATACGTGAAGTGAATGTATCAGCGCTGTGGTACTTATGGAGTAAGGAGCGTGCAGTAGGTACCCAAGCTGGGTAGGCTCTGAGCACTATGGGACTCAACTGCTGAGGTCATTAGTCCCCTAGAACTTAGAACTAGTTAAACCTAACTAACCTAAGGACATCACAAACATCCATGCCCGAGGCAGGATTCGAACCTGCGACCGTAGCGGTCTTGCGGTTCCAGACTGTAGTGCCTTTAACCGCACGGCCACTTCGGCCGGCTAGCTGGCTAGCAGAGGCGGTTTTCCATCTGGCGGCATCAGAGCCAATCTGATGTGCCGATGCAGAAGTCGCTCGTGACGTCAGCATAGAGATACGTAGGTATAGTACATTCACCTTGGCGCGAATAAACTTCTTATTATTAATAAAAATGGTTCAAATGGCTCTGAGCACTATGGGACTTAACTTCTGAGGTCATCAGTCCCCTAGAACTTAGAACTACTTAAACCTAACTAACCTAAGGACATCACACACATCCATGCCCGAGGCAGGATTCGAACCTGCGACCGTAGCGGTCGCGCGGATCCAGACTGTAGCGCCTAGAACCGCTCGGCCACCTAGGCCGGCTCGGTTGAGTTATGCGGTCTGTAACACTCTCGTGCCATTTATAATTAGCATATAATCGTTGTAAACAAGTTCATTTTACAGTATTTCCCAAATAAACGAACCGTAATGCCACCGTGTAAAACTTACTTGCACAAAAAAACTTCTTCCTGATTCATTACGTAAAACGTAGACAGCAGCGTTGCACTTTCTGAGTCCGACGGCTCTGCAAGGGTACATAAGACTACGAGAACATCTCCACGTAGAGGAAGTCCTACGCGGCGGCTCACTAAGTTAGTTCAAGGACAGACTGACTTAATTATCGGAAAACTCGGGTGGGGAAGCGTGGCCAGTCATACTGTACGGAGTCACCGACTAAACTGAGATATTTCTGGAGGTTTAGTACAAGTTGGGTGTTCTTGCAAACTGCAACCAGGACATGAGCAAACAGTGCGAACGGAAATGCAAGAGGTAGCCATTGGAATTCGAGGCATTGCAAAAGACCACTGCTCACAGTGGCATATAATGCTGCATGTGTTCAATGGCCCAAACAATAGATAAGTGTCATCCAATGTACTGCGATTTACCGTTTCTTTAAATGGTACAGACGCAGAGTGCAGCGACTGCTAGATGGGATGTTTACCCAGTGGCTTGCCCAAAGTATAGTTCAAGCCAGATTTGGTTCTGTAATGATATGGGGATGCTTTTCGTAGCATGATTTGGGTCCATACATTCAAGTTAGTGTGAACATGACCAATTATTAGCTTCCTCCTACATGGTTGTGTTGACTATACTGTAGATGATCACAACAGCTGTGTTCACATGGCTGCATACATGTATTCCTGGTTTGATAAATGATCAGGCAACCAGTCAAACCTCGACTGATCCACTAAATCATGTGACCTGAATCCCACAGAAAACTGAAACTGTCCACCGAGCGGCTGGCTGGCTGGGACACTTCATTAACATTCATGCCCATCTCTGCTTCACGTTTAACTTAGATTCCCCTTCAATGAGAAAGTAGGAAGCTTGAAAATAACAGTTGGCTAGTGCAATTTCAGAAGTTCTATGAATAATCTCTCGTTCTTCCAGCTTCCTATTTTGTATTCATCTTTCTTATAGTACTCGCAAATCACGGATAGTTCTGATCACTAGAGATGAAAGTGAGTGAGTTTCCAAGTTCGTTTTACGTGTATGGTCTGCAGTCACGGCTGTGCCGAATCCCTTGAAAGAAGAGTACAATACACGGAGGTGACGGAAGTCATGGGATAGTGATATGCACATATAAAGATGGCTGTAGCTTCGTGTACACAAGTTTCAAAAGGGCAGTGCATTGGTATAGTGGTCATCTGTACTCAGTGATTGACGTGAAAAGGTTTCCGACGTGATTGTGGTCGCACGACGGGGATCAACAGACTCTGAATGTGGAAATGCAGTTGGAGCCAGACACATGGGACATTCAGTATTTCGAGAGCCACTGTGTCATTCATTACGTCTCACCACGGAGAACGCCGTGGCCGACGATCTTCACATAACGACCGAGGGCAGCTACGTTTGCTTGGATTTGTCACTGCTAACAGGCAAGTGAAATAACCGTAGAAATCAATGTGGGACCTACGATGAACGTATTCCTTAGGAGCGTCTGGCGAAATTTGGCGTTTATGAACTATGGCAGCAGACGGCAGACGCGAGTGCCTTTGCTAACAGCACATCACCTGCAGTGCCTCGTGATGATTTCTGCTGGATCCTAGACCGTGGCTTGGTCACATCACTCGCGATTTCAGGTGGTAGTAGCTCATGGTAGGGTTCGAGTGTGGGACCAGGTTGTCAACAAGGCACTGTGCAGATTGATGGTGGCTCCATAATGGTGTGGGCTGTGTTTACGTGGAATGGACTGGGTTCTCTGGTCGAACTGAAGTAATCATTGACTGGAAATGCTTACGTCCGGCTACTTTGAAATCATTTGTAGCCATTTAAGGATATAATTTTTAAGGATGACAACGCACCATGTTACTGCCTACAGTTGTTGGCGATTCTTTGAAGAACATTTTGGACAATTGGAGCGAGTGATTCGGCAATCCAGATAGTCCGGCAAGAGACCCATCACACATTTATGGGACATAATCGAGAGGTCAGTGAGACGCCCGCTAAACCCGCTGGGCAGAACAGGTAATAGGATTGTGGAAAGGACCAAAGGCTGAGGTCAGTTTTTCCTTCTAATTGCCATTTACTGTAATTTAATAACCTTTAGAACCAAAGCGGCACATAGCCAGACCTTTACCGAATGCAAGTCTTTCACCGCCGAAGGCTTCCAAACAAGAAATCTTAACAAATCAACAAGATAAAAATACCATTAAGATAGCAATAGAATAATTTTAAAAAAGAAACATATGCGAAGTGCAATACAAATGGCTGAAGGCCACAATTAAATTTCAAAATTTTGGTATATATTACCATAGACTTTTAAAGGCAGAAGGCCAGAATGTTTAACAACAAGAAATATTAAAAATCAACCAGATTAAAATGCAATTAAAGAGGCAAATCAAATAAATAAAAGAAACGTATCATGGCTACGTGGAAAGCCTTAAGGCTAGGCAGATAGAACATACATATCCAAGGTGCAATACCATTGGCTGAAGGTCACAATTAAGTTTCAAAATTTTAAAATATATTACCATAATCTTGTAAAGGCAGAAGGTCGCAATGTTTAAGCTTGAAAGGTGAATTTAAAATTAATTTTGCCAAAATTTTTGAGAAAATAGAACACTAACCATAAGCCTTGAATTTAAAATAGCTCATAACAGATAATTAAACACCGGTGGCACTCAGAAGCCTCTGCGGAGGTCTGTCTGCCCTCGTTCACTTAGGCGAGGCAGGTGGTGAGCCCAACTATACTTGATCCTTCGGAACCCAACCAGGAGACAGCCACGGACCGACCGACACAACGACTTGCTTGCCACCAACCGTTACATGAGAACTCAAACATAAAATGTTACGGACGTAATTATCCACAGTGCAATATGTACAAACACTCGGTGTTGCTCACAGAAAAAGCTCCCCAACAGCGAACCACCGAAACGAACAACACAACATGATCGGACGTGGGTTGGGTAGTTGAAACCACTAATCAACTTTGACGTCCTGGGTCGGTGAACCTCGAAGCTCGTAGCGATAGGACAGCTCTACACACACTCCTACACTCTGCAGGGACCGGCAGCAGACCCAAGCGACTGCACCGCGCGGACGTAGCAACCCCGTAGCAACTGACGGACTCCTGCTGGTCGGTCTGCGACTTCTGCACCGTCGCGACTGCACTGCTGGCGCGTCTTCCACTCACATCCAGACACCCGACGGAGGAAATACTGGCTCAGACCGAACCACGCAGAGGAAACACGCCCACTGGCTACTCGACATCCCTGCCCCGGGAAGAGACCGAGCTAAATTCCACAAGTTGGTAATCGAAGTGGCCAGAAGCGCTCAGAGAACCAGTTACACGTCGCCCGATGTGACGACCAACCTCTCAGAGTCAATATGCCGACGACATTTAAAATAAGGTGTCAATTAAAATCACACAAACTACACACACAAAGTGACAAACACTTGGACAAAGACCTAAACGGTACCCAACAGTAACTAAACACGCACGAACACAAGTCGGGAGTCAATTCACACACACACACAGCCGACTCATGAACGATCGGCGATCGCAAACGCGTCGACTGACGATCCACCAAGACCGTGGCCCGGCTCAAGTGATGCGTAGCGGCAACGGTCGGGCGAGCCATGCCGACGCAAACGTCACTGCTCCAACCCGACTGCACTACTTCCGCATTGCAATTCCCCGACTGGCAGGTACGGACTGCGCTACAGACGCGTTCCCACTCACTGGCAGACCCGAACTTACAACCCGAACTGCGACCAACTAACTTACAACGGACAACGAGCCGAAAGTAATAGTAGTCGAGCAAAGATACTGGGGGATAAACCGATACGCACTGGTAACGCCGCTCACGGTCAGGCAAAGCAGCAACTCTGTGAGAGTAGTAAGTTAAATTAACGTAGTGAGGCGGAAGTACGTTAAAAACAGGGTGTAAATACATTATGGCGGGAACACGAGTCACTCACGGCTCAGTCAGTTCATGCACAAAATCCTGCACCGGCAACTCTTTCGCAATTATGGATGGGTACAGAAGCAGCTTAGCTCAGTATTTCAGAAGGGAATTTCCAACGACTTGTTGAGTCGATGCCACATCGAGCTGTTACACTACGCTGCGAAAAGGATGTTAGTAGGTATGTCACCTCAGCGTGTATCAAGGTTGACGGTTCTTCGCCCACTCGAGAGCGTTTTTTGTAGGCAGGGGCGATGCAAGAGCCGAGGCTGCCCTATGGAGGTCCAGAGACCAAAAGCAAAGTATTCTGAGTTTGTGGTGTGACTCCCTTCATGCATTTGGCTTGCTGGCGTCGCTGTGGCGAGGCCACAGGATATGAGACACACCTATGCATTGTCTACCTATGGCCTCGACTCCCTCGTTGTGACTGTCGGTGCCTAGCTTGGACGGAGTCGAACAATATGTCTCCTTACTAGGCGTTTGGACACCACTTCGGCCAAAATAATAAAAAATGGAGGGTATCTTTGTAATTTCCAAACCAAGCCTAACCACAGAAGCTTCTGAAAAGGACTCAAAATTCTACAACGCTGATGCACCAGAAAATTGGTCATGCAAACATGTACCGCCTCTGTTGCACATTACAGTTCATTTCTGTCTACGTTTATGTGGTACATTTCCACTGAGGTGCCGGCCGCGGTGGTCTCGCGGTTCTAGGCGCTCAGTCCGGAACCGCTGCGACTGCTACGGTCGCAGGTTCAAATCCTGCCTCGCGCATGGAAGTGTGTGATTTCCTTAGGTTAGTTAGGTTTAAGTAGTTCTAAGTTCTAGGGGACTGCTGACCTAAGATGTTAAGTCCCATAGTGCTCAGAGCCATCCACTGAGGTTGCCTAGGACAGGAGGTCGGCAAATACACTTATCAAAAAACGTTTTGCGGGAACTCTGCTCCAGGAGTTCCGAAACCTGTACAGAGAAGGAAATTCGAATAGAGATCAACATAAACATCATTTCCGCCTTTTTTATCGCTCATGAAAACCACACATTGCATCTTGTACCACCATACAGCGAGACCTTCAGAAGTGGTGGTCCCGATTGCTGTACACACTGGTACCCCTAACATTCAGCAGCACGTCTTTTGCATTGATGCATGCCCTTATTCGTCGTGGCATACTATAGACAAGTTCATCAAAGCACTGTTGGTCCAAATTTTCTCACTCCTCAACGGCGATTCGGCTTCGATCCCTCAGAGTAGTTGCCGGCCGCAGTGGCCGAGCGGTTCTAGGCGCTATAGTCTGGAACCGCGCGACTGCTACTGTCGCAGGTTCGAATCCTGCCTCGGGCATGGATGTGTGTGATGTCCTTAAGTTAGTTATGTTTACGTAGTTCTAAGTTCTAGGGGACTGATTACCACAGCAGTGGTGGTGGTGGTTAGTGTTTAACGTCCCGTCGACAACGAGGTCATCAGAGACGGAGCGCAAGCTCGGGTTAGGGAAGGATTGGGAAGGAAATCGGCCGTGCCCTTTCGAAGGAACCATCCCGGCATTTGCCTGAAACGATTTAGGGAAATCACGGAAAACCTAAATCAGGATGGCCGGAGACGGGATTGAACCGTCGTCTTCCCGAATGCGAGTCCAGTGTGCTAACCACTGCGCACTACAGCAGTTAAGTCCCATAGTGCTCAGAGCCACTTGAACCTCAGAGTAGTTGGTGGGTCACGTCGTGCATAAACAGCCCTTTTAAATCTATCCCAGGCATGTTCGATAGCGTTCATGTCTGGAGAACAAGCTGGCCACTCTAGTCAAGCGATGTCGTTGTCATGAAGAAAAACGTTCACAAGATGTGCACGATGGTGGTGCGAATTGTCGTCCATGAAGACGAATGCCTCGCCAATACGCTGCCGATATTGTTCCACTATCGGTCGGAGGGTGGCATTCACGTATTCTACAGCTGTTGCGACGTCTTCCATGATCACCAGCGGCGTACGTCAGACCCACATAATACCACCCCAAAACTGGAGGATACCGCCGACTTGCTGCACTCGTTGGACATTTTGTCTAAGGCGTTCAGCTTGACCGGGTTGCCTAGAAACACGTCTCCGACGATTGTCTGGTTGAAGGCATATGCGACACTCATCGGTAAAGAGAACGTTATACCAATCCTGAGCGGTCCATTCGACATGTTATTGGGCCCATCTGTACAGCGCTGCATGGTGTAATGGTTGCAAAGATTGACCTCGCCTTGGTAGTCGGGAGTGAAGTTACGCAACACGCAGCCTATTGTGCACAGTTTGAGTCGTAACACGACGTCCCGTAGCTGCACGAAAGGTATTATTCAATATGGTGGCTAGGCCTTGGGCGGCCTGAACGAGCCATGTCATCAAAAGTTCCTGTCTCTCTGTATCTCCTCCGTGTCTTAACAATATCGCTTTGGTTCACTCCGAAAAGCCTGGACGCTTCTCTTGTTGAGAGCCCTTCCTGGCACAAACTAAGAATGCGGACGCGCCCGAACCACGGTATTGACAGTCTAGGCGTGGTTGAACTACAGACAACATGAGCCGCGTACCTCCTTCCTGATGGAATGACTGGAACTGATCGGCTGTCGGACCCCCTCCGTCTAATAAGCACCGCTCATACATGGTTGTTTACATCCTTCGGTGGGTTTAGTGACATCTCTGAACAGTCAAAGAGTTTCTGTCTGTTATACAATAACCACAGTCAACGTCTATCTCCAGGAGTCCTGGGAACCGGGGTGGGTGATGCGAAACTTCTTCTGATGTCTGTAGGTTTCTGTCGATCCTGTTGGTTTGCCACCGAAAGTTATTATGGAAGGGCGATGATCTGAAAATACTCCATCGTTCAAATGGTGGAACTATTTGTTCTTGGTATGCCATTGGCTGGTGAACCAACACAGACGATTTCTTGAGCAACAATCGGAAGTTGTGTTTAGCAAGGAGGGGAAAAGATACTGGGTCAATCTAGCTATGATGTTGGTCGCGGAAAGAAGCACGATTCGAAGTCTGGTATTGCTTGGAGAAGGAAGTAGCTTTTGCGTTTCAGTTTCGGAGCTTGACGGAGATAAAAGATAGAATACTTTCGATTTCTGATCTTGATCCCAGCAGGAGGCATAGTGGAGATGTCACATTGATTCTTCAAAAGGTAAGAAGTGTATAGCGAAATACATTGATAAGATCGTTTACGTAAATTGAGACAACAATCTCAAGACGCCAGCTCGATTCTGCTTAACCTCAGCTAATTTGCCAAATTCTTTCCCTAAGTTCATGAAATGGACCACAGCTTAGTCACTCGCGTCCCCAGGCTTACTCTCGAAACTAGCAACTCTGTGCCTCGGGCATCCGTATCTTTGTTAATACATCACTCACTAAGAATACTGCGTACAGCTGTTACGTAGTCTTTAGTGGGAAACGACCGGTTTTGTTGGCCTCATCAGGTGTACATAATTTTTTATGACATTAAAGTCATCGATGTACGGAAGAACTGAGCCCAACCTCACTGGTACAATGCACTACCCGTCAAATAGCAAGAATAGGAGCCGAATGATGAGCACATCATCCTCTATAGAAGCAAGAAAGAACAGATTATCCATCACATCCTAGTGGCAGCCCCCACGAACAGAGGGTAATGTACGCACCATTTGGCCCCTTTTCTAAGTTACTATCTGTACTTGCCGGGTGGAGCCGGGTTACCAGTGATGGTGGGGTCCCCTCTCTTTGCTACATCGATGTCTTTAGATACTTAAAATATTATGTACCATTGACGATCTGCCTACAGGCTGTGAAACCAGTCGTGTCCCATTAAAGATTGTCATACAGCTATACGTGGTGTTCTCTTTGCAAGAGGTCTTACTTTCAAGAGTTGCTCATGAAATACCGATTAGGAGGTGCTGGTTTTTTCTTATCAATGTGTTTCAACCCACTCTTCAACAGCAATAGACCGAAGATCGATGCAGTTGTCTTTTGGAACTGCCAGAAGGCACAAACCGTGTGATTTCACCTACCAGAAGTTATGCCTTCCGTTTCTTTCCTCTTGCCTGTTCCTCCCTGCGGCCAGTTGTGAGACGATATTTTGCATCTGTAGTCCTATAAGGAACCTGAGTTAATAACTGTATGTCCCCTCGTTCATGCACAAACCCAATTAAATTGTGTGTAATTCGATTCTGCAACTTTTCGTTATAATAAATGTTCTTTCCATTCATCTGCCGACTTTTAAATGCAACTGATAGGGTAAATTTCTTCCTCATAACCAGTGAAATACCTCTAACAAATCTGATACATTTGAAGAAAAGCTTAGTCCTATAACATATAAAACTGTCAGATCAAGGGCAGCCTCCTTAGGGCACGGTAAACAATGATAATACTTCCCCCCCCCCCCCTCCCCCCAACGTACAGCTTTTACTTGGCGACCGCTGCAGTAATCTTACCGCGGTTATCTCCCGATTCATCTGCAGTTAAGAAATGACATTCATACATGTCAGTAAATACTATCATAAAACTGGCGGACAGGTTTTACAACATGTACGACTATTTTGAAAAGCCAGTGAATCGCAGGTCGCACTGTTCTCGTAGCTTGATAGCTGTACGCGATCTAATTATCTATGGTGGGATTTACTTGGTTACACCAGAAAAATAAGATGAACTGATGACAGGGCACACCGTCAGGAATTCTTTGGCCATCTGGTTGAAGTCTTCCTATTTGACACAACTTCGGCGAATCGCGTGCCGATGTAGCTGAGATGGATGAAACAACATGCAGTTCTAACGAAGAAAATCTCTAGCCCGCCCGGGAACCGAATCTCTGCGGCCCACAAAGAATGACGTTGCCATATTTTTATTATCGGTGCTCAATCCACACCTAAAGCCCGTCCTTCTGCTCAACAGATTATGCCTTCGTCGGTTACCTGCCTTCACTTATATATTGGTATATTTCCTGATTAGGTAAATTCTTCTTTTCTAAAACTAAGTAATTGTTCCTATTTCCTTCCTAAACCAAATAGTTCTTCTTCTTATGAGTGTGTTATGATTGTAATGTAATCTTCTCTTATGGTTTTCTTTTTAAAAATTCTTGTGGTTATAAAAAGTATAGGAAAGGGCCATTTTTTTCCTGTTCGTCGTGCTTTTGCCAATTTTATCCTTTTCTTGGTTCAAATACTGTTTGAATTCGGTTACAAATCCCGCTCCATCGTTGATGTCTAGTTTATACAGGAACACACACTGAGCTGACAAAAGTCGTGGAATAGCGGCATGCACATATACAGATGGCGTTAGTATCGCGTGCACAAGGTTTAAAAGGGCACGTCACTGTCGGAGCCATCACATGTACTCAGGTGATTTATGTGGAAAGGTTTATGACGGGATTAAGGCCGCACCACGAGAATTAGCAGATTTTGATCGTGGACTGGTAGATGCAGCTAAACGCATGAGACATTCCAGGTCGGAAATGGTCACGGAATTCAGTATACTGAGATCCACTGTGTCTAAGGTGTCAGATTTCAGACATTATCTTTCAGCGCGAACAACGCAGTGGCCGACGGCATTCACTTAACGACCGAGAGCAGCAGCGTTTGCGAAGACTTGCCAATGCTAACAGAAAAGCAACATTCCTTGAAGTAACCGCAAATATCAATGTGGGACGTATGATGAACGTATCAATTGTGTGTTGGGGTTTATGGGCGCTCAACATCGAGGTCATCAGCACCCACGTATCAATTAGCACTGTGCGGCGATTTTGGTGTTAATCGGCTATGGTAGCAGACGATCGACGCGCGCCGGCCGAAGTGGCCGTGCGGTTAAAGGCGCTGCAGTCTGGAACCGCAAGACCGGTACGGTCGCAGGTTCGAATCCTGCCTCGGGCATGGATGTTTGTGATGTCCTTAGGTTAGTTAGGTTTAACTAGTTCTAAGTTCTAGGGGACTAATGACCTCAGCAGTTGAGTACCATAGTGCTCAGAGCCATTTGAACCATTTGAACGATCGACGCGAGTGGCTTTGCTAACAGCACGACATCGTCTGCAGCGCCTCTCCTGGGCTCATGACCATTTCGGTAGTACTCGACTGGTAAACCATGGCCTGGTCAGATGAGTCCCGACTTTAGGTGGTAAGAGCTGGTCGTAGGGATCGAGTGTAGTGCAGACTCCATGAAGCCATGGATCCAATTTTCAACAAGGCACTGTGCAAGCTATTGGTGCCTCCATAATCGTGTAGGCTGTGTTCACGTGGAATGGATGGCGTCCTCTGATCAACTGAACCTATTACTTACTGGAAATGGTTTTTTTCGTCTACTTGGAGATCATTTGTAGCCATTCATGGAGTTCATGTTCTCAAACAACGATGCTACGATGCCATGGTATCAGGCCACAGTTGTTCGCGATTGGTTAGAAGAACATTCGGAACAGTTCCAGCGAATGGTCTGGCCAATCAAGTCGTCCGACATGAATCCCATAGAACATTTATGGGACATAATCAAGGGATCATTTCGTGAACAACATCCTGCACCCGAAAAGTTTCGCTATTATGAACGCCCATGGGAGCAGCATGACATGCCGCGCGGAATGAGCCGAGCGGTCTCAGGCTCTGCAGTCATGGACTGTGCGGCTGATGCCGGCGCAGATTCGAGTCCTCCCTCGGGCATGGGTGTGTGTGTTTGTCCTTAGGATAATTTAGGTTAAGTAGTGTGTAAACTTAGGGACTGATGACCTTAGCAGTTAAGTCCCATAAGATTTCACACACACATGAACATTTTTCAACAGTGTGGGATAATACACTCCTGGAAATTGAAATAAGAACACCGTGAATTCATTGTCCCAGGAAGGGGAAAATTTATTGACACATTCCTGGGGTCAGATACATCACATGATCACACTGACAGAACCACAGGCACATAGACACAGGCAACAGAGCATGCACAATGTCGGCACTAGTACAGTGTATATCCACCTTTCGCAGCAATGCAGGCTGCTATTCTCCCATGGAGACGATCGTAGAGATGCTGGATGTAGTCCTGTGGAACGGCTTGCCATGCCATTTCCACCTGGCGCCTCAGATGGACCAGCGTTCGTGCTGGACGTGCAGACCGCGTGAGACGACGCTTCATCCAGTCCCAAACATGCTCAATGGGGGACAGATCCGGAGATCTTGCTGGCCAGGGTAGTTGACTTACACCTTCTAGAGCACGTTGGGTGGCACGGGATACATGCGGACGTGCATTGTCCTGTTGGAACAGCAAGTTCCCTTGCCGGTCTAGGAATGGTAGAACGATGGGTTCGATGACGGTTTGGATGTACCGTGCACTATTCAGTGTCCCCTCGACGATCACCAGTGGTGTACGGCCAGTGTACGAGATCGCTCCCCACACCATGATGCCGGGTGTTGGCCCTGTGTGCCTCGGTCGTATGCAGTCCTGATTGTGGCGCTCACCTGCACGGCGCCAAACACGCATACGAGCATCATTGGCACCAAGGCAGAAGCGACTCTCATCGCTGAAGACGACAAGTCTCCATTCGTCCCTCCATTCACGCCTGTCGCGACACCACTGGAGGCGGGCTGCACGATGTTGGGGCGTGAGCGGAAGACGGCCTAACGGTGTGCAGGACCGTAGCCCAGCTTCATGGAGACGGTTGCGAATGGTCCTCGCCGATACCCCAGGAGCAACAGTGTCCCTAATTTGCTGGGAAGTGGCGGTGCGGTCCCCTACGGCACTGCGTAGGATCCTACGGTCTTGCCGTGCATCCGTGCGTCGCTGCGGTCCGTTCCCAGGTCGACGGGCACGTGCACCTTCCGCCGACCACTGGCGACAACATCGATGCACTGTGGAGACCTCACGCCCCACGTGTTGAGCAATTCGGCGGCACGTCTACCCGGCCTCCCGCATGCCCACTATACGCCCTCGCTCAAAGTCCGTCAACTGCACACACGGTTCACGTCCACGCTGTCGCGGCATGCTACCAGTGTTAAAGACTGCGATGGAGCTCCGTATGCCACGGCAAACTGGCTGACACTGACGGCGGCGGTGCACAAATGCTGCGCAGCTAGCGCCATTCGACGGCCAACACCGCGGTTCCTGGTGTGTCCGCTGTGCCGTGCGTGTGATCATTGCTTGTACAGCCCTCTCGCAGTGTCCGGAGCAAGTATGGTGGGTCTGACACACCGGTGTCAATGTGTTCTTTTTTCCATTTACAGGAGTGTATTTCCGGAGGGGACTTCCAACGAATTGTTGAGTCCATGTCACGTCTATGCTAAAGGAGGTCCGATACGATGTTAAGAGTTTTCCCATGACTCACTTCAGTTTATAAGCCATGTGACTGTTCTCCTCCTTGAAACCAGTACGTATTGAAATCCCTGTACATTATCTTACTGACGTTAATTTGACTATTAGACCACGATCTGCGGACAGCTGAAGAAACTTCTTGCCCCGTATTTCGCCAGACTGATGTTTTTATAATGGCTAGAGATAGTGTTACATAGGGAAAGCGTGAAATGCACGAACTTTTTATCCAGTTTTCTGTCTTTCACGAACTACATTCCGTGCCTGACGAAGAGACTCATTCTACCAACGTATTGCTACAACTCTTCTACTTTTGAATAATGAATACTGCTTATCTTGACACTAGGTTCACTAGGATATACGACATAGTTTGGAATAGGTAAGATTCTTAGTTGATAACTCAAAACACTTTTTTTTTATTTTGATGTGCAGAATGCTTGTTTTAACTCAAAGATAGTATTCAACGTCCTTAACACTCGCAGAAAGATCATTAAGATTGCCATAACTTTCTCTATTCACGGTGTATTTGTCGTTAATCACGGTCCACCGGCTGTAGTGCTCGCACAGAATTACATGACATTCTCGTCGCGAGCACAGGTCGATGGAAATCCCCTTGTTTGCAGGGTAGAGCGACAGTGAGCCAGGATGTTGCGAGCAGGTGGTGATACAAATTGGGAGCCCTGGAGGCTACACAGAAAGGAAGCTGCAAACGTAACAAGATCCTTATTGACACATTTGCGCTGTCTGATACATGGCATCAGCGGCCGGCCGCTGAATTCTACTGAGCTGTCTGCCAGATCGCCCCGCAATGCTGAGGTGGTCCCTTCAACGAGCACCTATCGCCTCGTTGCGCAACCGTGGTGCATGTTCCCCTCACAACCGTCGTCTGCTCGACAATGGCGTATCTACTATGGTTGCGAGCAATGCCCAGCTCCATTACGGTGGAAGATCTCACCATCCCGTGACGCCTATCTGGTGATCGTGGACGATGGGTAGTGTGCGCGGTGTGGAATCGGCTATTCCATGGACAGGAGTCAGCCAGGCTCATGGAGACGACGTGGCATGGCAAGCTGCACTGTGGCGCTATGTCCAGAGAGGGGCTCAGAGGATAGAGCTGTTGCCCTGCCACGGCCTGGTAGTGGTGACTTCTACAGCTCCGTCTATATGGCGTCTTCGTCTCGAGCAGCCCAGTCCTCCTGGTAGGGTTCTAAGACTACGAAAATTTAGATACAAAAGTGTCATATATCTCTAATCGACAGCGACGCGTTTGTTGTGCAGATGCAACACTGCGATTTATCCCGCCTTGCGGGTCCTGGGGTTAGAACAGACCCGAGGTATTCCTGCCTGTCGTAAGAGGCGACTGAAAGGAGTCTCCAACCTTTCAGCTCCCTTTCTCTGGATTCGACCTCCATCTTTCCAAATTTTTCCAAAGTGTGGACGATGCGGGGAAGGACGCCTTACATGGTGCACCAGATATCCACAGTGTGATTCGATCTTCTGCATTTCTTATTGTCATGGCACTGCCACAGCGCTCGTAATTCAGGTATATGGGCAAGGATGCCTACTGGGGTACTTCATCTTCTTCAATTGTCCACTGTCCTCTTTCGAACCATGTCAATATTGGATTTCTCTGTACCCAGTATCCAGCACTGTAGTCAGTCTGTCATGGAGGGATTGTCATGTACCCTCAAGCTACACTGGGAGCGCACTACTGATACCTGAGCTACAACCTCCCCACGTATGCCAAGGAGTAGATGCCCATTGTCTTGGGGTATCGGGACTCCCAGCAATAGCCATCGCACAAGGTGGCCTTTGCTGTGGCTGGGTGGCACCCATTGGGAAATCCCTGATTGGAGTGGGTGGCATCAGGGAGGTAGATCGACAGTGAAGTGAACAAAGTCATCTTATGCTGGGGACTGCATGGCCTCAGCAGTCTCTAAGAAAGGGAAGATAGAATACAATGCTGTGACACAGGACCCCAAGTCCATGGGAGGAACATATGGCTGTGGAGAGAAGAGAGCCATATTCACCTCGTAATTTAATGTGCAGCAGAAATGATGCCGCCAGCTTTATGTATATGAAGCCTCTATTTTTTTGTTCGACATCTGGAGGACAAGTTTGGGGAAGTGTCAGCAGTGTCCAAAACGTGCAGTGGGTCAGTCAAGATTCAGACGCCTTCCTCAGCACAGTCCCAAGCGTATCTCGCCTGTAACAAGGTGGGTGATATTCCTGTGTCGGTCAGTCCTCATTACAGCCTCAACACGGTTCAAGGAATCATTTTTCATCGCGACCTGCTGTTGCAGTCCGACGGTAAGTTACGCGCCAATTGGTCCATCGCGTTTATAGGGGGCATAACGATAATAGGATTGTCACCAGTGCATTCATTTTGGCTTTTGATGGTGATTCATTATCTGAAAAGTTCAAGGTGATGGTATACAGCTGTGACATCAAACTGTATGTCCATCCCCTGGAACTTTGGACACTTTCAGTATCACATGTAGAGATTGTGGATGTCAATTGCATCTGAACACTCCACATGTCCCTTCTCCCACCTGTATCAGCTGTGGAGAGCACCACACCTGCTGCTCGCCAGACTAAACTGTACTCCAAAAGGATTGGAAAATTTTGGAGTACAAGGCCCTGGACAACCTGTCTTACCACGAGGCTAAACTGAAATATGAACGGTTGCACCCCATTCACTTGACATCTTCGTATGCTAGATCTACATCAACGTCACCTTCACTTGCAGTGGTTGTTCCCAATCTATGACTCAAACAGTGGGCGCTCAGGGCTGCCTGAATACATCTGACCCCTTAGTGGTTGGGAGCACCTCCTCTTCTGTTGCTCCCAAAGTTCCCATCTGGAGAAGTAACAGCTTCCTCTGGTTCCTTTCACATGGAAGGGGTCACACTTCCGTCCAAGGGCTCCACCAATGCCACGGTGAATACTCACCAGCTTCATTGTCTTCCTCTGTGCCTCAAGCTACTTTGGAGAAGTACTCCCAACAAGCCCCTAAATAGAAGCGAGAGAGCAAGCAGACAAGAAGAAGTCTGCTAAGAAACGGGAAGCTCTGGTGGTCCCAACACCGCTACTACCTATTAGTTCTGTGTCCGAGGACAAGATGGAGATTTTAGCATCCTCCAAGTACCTAGCTCTCACTGACCTTTCAGCTGCAATGGAAATAAATACAAATTCTCTACCGCTGGTGGCTGATGAACCTGAGGCATAATCTGCCTCCTTGGTCCCTTCATGCCTTCTCAGACGACTGACAGTGTCGCCCTCCAGTGGAAATCAGTGATCTTTTCTCCCACCTGGCTGAGTTATGACAACTTTTAAGCTTTTTGCATTGCCCTTCTGGAAACGTGGTATTCCACAGTGTGGACTCCTGCACTTCATGGCTATTGGGGGGATTACGAATACTGTACTGATTGTGTCAGACTGTCAGGTGGAGTCTGTATCAATGTCCTTACTTCTGTCTGTAGCAAACCTGTGCCCCTTCAAACACGTTTCGAAGCTGTGGCTGTCAGGGCGAGGACAACGCAGGAAATTACCACCTGTAACGTGTACCTTCCTCCAAATGGCTGCACTACGTATTGGTTACACTAATTTTCCAACTCGACAAACTTTTCTGCTTCTGGATGATTGTAATGCCCACAAACCATTATGGGATGGAACCAAGATTACTGGCTGTGGAAAAGATGTTGAGGATCTACTAACTCCACCATTGCCTCCTCAAAACGGATGCCCCCATCCTGTCCAGTGTGACACATGGTACATGCTCTACCATTGATCTCTCAGTCTGCTGTCCTGGCCTTCGTCTGTGTATCCACTGGAGAGCACACTATGACTTGTGTGGTAGTGACCACTTTGTGCTTGTCCTGTCCCTCCACCACTCACCTGGATGCTTGCCCAGATGGGCTCTTACCAAGGTTGGCTGGGACGCTTTCACCTGCACTACCACCACTGAATCTTCCTTGCATGGCAACATCGATGAGGTGATCCACGCCATCACTACTACCGTTGTTGCCACAGCTGAACTGGCAATCCCTTGTTCCTCAGGTGCCCCCCCCCCCCCTCCCAGCGGTAGTCAGTGCCCTTTTGGTCGCCTTAAATCGCTGGTCCCTCAAATGTCATAAATGCCATCTGTCCCTGCAGCACGTCGTTGCCTTCAAACATCTTTGTGCTCAGACCCATCAACTCATCAAAAAATGGAAACAGGAGTGTTGGGAACAATATGTCTACGCCACGAAACTCTCTTTTATGGCTATCAGACCCCTTCAGACCCCTACTGTATGCCTGAACTTTCCACATATGGAGCTGTATCTGCTGTCCAGACGTAATTGCAGAGTGTCTTCCTAAGCATTATCGTGGCACCTCTCTGTCTGAGAATTACCTGCCTGCCTTTTGTCTAATCAAACAGCAGGTGGAACAACAACACTCATCTTTTGCCCCACGCCACCCAGAACCATATAATGCTCCCTTCAGTGAGCTGGAATTTCTCAGTGCCCTTGCCAACTGTCCTGCCACATCGCCTTGCCCACTCCACAACCATTCCCAAATCATTAAACATCTGTCAGCAGATTACCACCTCCTAGCCCTCTTCAACCACATCTGGAGTGATGGTGAACAAGTGTCGCAATGGCGGCAAAGTGTAATCGTTCCAGTGCTAAAGCCTGGTAAGAACCTGCTAGCTAACATCCTATCAGCCTCACCAAAGTTCTCCACAAGCTGCTCGTACATATGGTGAGGTGGCAGTTGTGTTGGCCCCTTGAGTCTCGGGGCCTTCTTGCTCTGTCCCAGGGTGGTTTTCACCAAGGGTGCTCCACCACTGACAACTTTGTGCACCTAGAGTCTTGCCATCCAATAAGCATTTTCCCGGCGACGACACCTCATTGTCATCTTTTTTGA
Organism: Schistocerca americana; assembly: GCF_021461395.2. Taxonomy (NCBI): domain Eukaryota; kingdom Metazoa; phylum Arthropoda; class Insecta; order Orthoptera; family Acrididae; genus Schistocerca; species Schistocerca americana. Next base: position 467,908,299 of record NC_060124.1, on the reverse strand, counting down.
CTTGACGAAAGCCTGTGATACCACATCCTCATTATTCTGCACAACTGGGATAGCTGGAGCCCACTTCCGATTTTAATATGAAACTTTTTGTTGCTCCACATTTTCAGAGTTCGGGTCGATACTTCCCACAGTTTATCCCATATCCAAGAGAATGGGGTCCGCAGGGCTCTGTCTTGAGCGTTCCCTCTTCTTCATTGCCTTTAATGGCCTTGCACTAGCAGTGAGGTCCTTTGTATCTCTTCTATAAACTAACGATTTTTGTATTTCCTTCTTCTCCTCTTCTATTGGTCTGGCTGAACGTCGACTGCTGGGAGACATATGAAAGGCGTAGTCATTGTCCCTCGCACATGGGTTTCAGTTTCCAGCAGCCAAGGCTTGCGTCATGCACTTCTGTCATCATTGTACTGTCCACCCTCATCCAGAACTTTACCTCTATGACCAACCACTTAATGTAAAGGAGACCTACCGCTTTTTGAGACTAGTCTTCGCCACTTGCTTTACTTGCATTCCCTTGCTGGTCAGCATAAGGAAAAGTGCTGGCAGCGACTTAATATTAGTTGATGCACGAGCCACACCTGATCCACACAGCCCTTGTGCATTTTTGTCTTGACTGTGGGAGCCTGGTGTATGTTTCAGGATTGCCCACAGCATTGCAGCTGCTTGACCCTATACACAACTGTGGAATTCGGCTTGTGACAGGAACTTTCTGAGTGAGCCCAGTGAACAGCCTCCTCATAGAAGCTGGCATGGCGATCCATCCCCCCCCCCCCCCCCCCCCACCCAACGGCGGCCCAGATTGGCGATTCCAATTGCAGTCCATGCCTGGTCACTTCTTATCGCACTTGACAATTTCCCTCTGCCAGCTTTCGTATGGGTCCACTCATGGAAACCACAAAAAACTCAGTTCCACCTGAGCCCTTCCGATGGCGGTTTTTGTCTGTTCTTGGCGAGTACCAGGGCTCAGAAATAGTCTACACCGATGGTTCAATGGTCGATTATCACGTTGGCTTCGCCTACTCTCAGGTTGATAATACTGAACAGCGCTCCATGCCGTAGTGTTTTCACTATACAATGTAAATTTTCAAGGCCGGAATAGTCACAATTAATAAAATATTCCGGGCTATTGTGCCATCGGCGAGGGTATTTCACTTTAAAAACCGACGTTTAGTCTCCATCTGAGGTGGACGTTTTCAAGGGGATCGTAGCTTTGTTGAATGTCCGAATCACACCCCCGACCAGACGTTCAACAAAGCTACGACCCCTCTTGAAAAGGTGCTCTGCAGATGGGGACGAAACGTCGTGTTTAAAAGGGAAATATCTTCGACCACGGAGTAATAGCCCGGAATATTTTATTAAATGTGAGAGTTTTCACTGCGCAGGCGAGTCCGTTGTCATCTGTAGTGACTCTTAAAGCAGCCTACATGCTCTCGACTGTGCGTCCCTCGCCATACTTTGGTAATGACTGTCCAGGAGTACTTTATGCCTTCGGAAGCCGTGGGCATTCAGTGCCCTTCATTTGGAATCCAGGATATGTCAGGATCCCGGGAAATTAACTTGTTGACATGCTGGCCAAACAGGCTAGTAGTAAACCGACTCTGTGATCGACCTGCCAGAGAATTACTCTGATCCGTTTTCCGCAGCAAAGCTTTAACGATCTGGCATACAGAATGGAGCACCTTCAGTACACCAAATAAAATACGTGTTATCAAGGAGACAACGAATGTGTGGCTGTCATCCATGTGGGCCACTCACACACTCCGTTGTCCTTTGCCGGCTCTGCATCGACCATACTTGGCTAACTTATGATCACCTCCTCCGACCCAAGGACCCGCCTTGGCGTCGCTGTGGTTCCCACATGACTGTGGACCACATTTTGGGTGGGCATCTCGCCTTCTCGCAAAGGCATCCACCCTCACTCCATTTTTAAACTTTCCCATTCTTTCTTTTCCGTTTTTTCGCCGTGGTGTTCGTCTTTTCCCTATTTGTGTTCCTCTATCCTTCTTTTAGGCTGGCGATCTTAGTGTGTTCCAGAGTGGCTGGCTAATCCTTTTTTTTATTTTGCTACCAGATATCCCGTGGTCTAGGGGTAGCGTCTGTGATTCATAATCAAAAACGTCTTAAGTCCCAGGTTCGATCCCCGCCACTGCCTAAATTTTGATAAATAATCAGCATTAGCGGCCGAAGACTTCCGGCACAAGAAGTCAGCCCCATTCTGCCAACGGCCTTGTCAATGAGGGCACTCTCTTGTCCTAGGGGTGGGAAATTGCCCCTAAAGGCGGAAGAATCAGCAATGATCAACGACATGAGGATGCAGAAGGCAATGGAAACCACTGTATTAAAGACACGTAACGTGTATCCACAGGACATGTGGCCTGTAACTGAAGAGGTGTCATGACGATCTCTCCATTGGCAAAAGATTCCGATATGGTCCCCCATTCGGATCTCCGGGAGGGGACTGCCAAGGGGGAGGTTACCATGAGAAAAAGATTGAATAATCAACGAAAGGATAACGTTCTACGAGTCGGGGTGTGGAATGTCAGAAGCTTGAAGAGGGTAGGGAAACTAGAAAATCTGAAAAGGGAAATGCAGAGGCTAGATATAGTAGGGGTCAGTGAAGTGAAGTGGAAGGAAGACAAGGATTTCTGGTCAGATGAGTATCGGGTAATATCAACAGCAGCAGAAAATGGTATAACAGGTGTAGGATGCGTTATGAATAGGAAGGTAGGGCAGAGGGTGTGTTACTGTGAACAGTTCAGTGACCGGGTTGTTCTAATCAGAATCGACAGCAGACCAACACCGACAACGATGGTTCAGGTATACATGCCGACGTCGCAAGCTGAAGATGAACAGATAGAGAAAGTGTATGAGGATATTGAAAGGGTAATGCAGTATGTAAAGGGGGACGGAAATCTAATAGTCATGGGCGACTGGAATGCAGTTGTAGGGGAAGGAGTAGAAGAAAAGGTTACAGGAGAATATGGGCTTGGGACAAGGAATGAAAGAGGAGAAAGACTAATTGAGTTCTGTAACAAGTTTCTGCTAGTAATAGCGAATACCCTGTTCAAGAATCACAAGAGGAGGAGGTATACTTGGAAAAGGCCGGGAGATACGGGAAGATTTCAATTAGATTACATCATGGTCAGACAGAGATTCCGAAATCAGATACTGGACTGTAAGGCGTACCCAGGAGCATGTATAGACTCATATCACAATATAGTAGTGAAGAAGAGTAAGCTGAAGTTCAAGACATTAGTCAGGAAAAATCAATACGCAAAGAAGTGGGATACGGAAGTACTAAGGAATGACGAGATACGTTTGAAGTTCTCTAACGCTATAGATACAGCAATAAGGAATAGCGCAGTAGGCAGTACAGTTGAAGAGGAATGGTCATCTCTAAAAAGGGCCATCACAGAAGTTGGGAAGGAAAACATGGGTACAAAGAAGGTAGCTGCGAAGAAACCAGGGGTAACAGAAGAAATACTACAGTTGATTGATGAAAGGAGGAAGTACAAACATGTTCCGGGAAAATCAGGAATACAGAAATACAAGTCGCTGAGGAATGAGATAAATAGGAAGTGTAGGGAACCTAAGACGAAATGGCTGCAGGAAAAATGTGAAGACATCGAAAAAGATATGATTGTCGGAAGGACTGACTCAGCATACAGGAAAGTCAAAACAACCTTTGGTGACATTAAAAGCAACGGTGGTAACATTAAGAGTGCAACGGGAATTCCACTGTTAAATGCAGAGGAGAGAGCAGATAGGTGGAAAGAATACATTGAAAGCCTCTATGACGGTGAAGATTTGTCTGATGTGATAGAAGAAGAAACAGGAGTCGATTTAGAAGACATAGGGGATCCAGTATTAGAATCGGAATTTAAAAGAGCTTTGGAGGACTTACGGTCAAATAAAGCAGAAGGGATAGATAAGATTCCATTGGAATTTCTAAAATCATTGGGGGAAGTGGCAACAAAACGACTATTCACGTTGGTGTGTAGAATATATGAGTCTGGCGACATACCATCTGACTTTCGGAAAAGCATCATCCACACAATTCCGAAGACGGCAAGAGCTGACAAGTGCGAGAATTATCGCACAATCAGCTTAACAGCTCATGCATCGAAGCTGCTTACAAGAATAATATACAGAAGAATGGAAAAGAAAATTGAGAATGCGCTAGGTGACGATCAGTTTGGCTTTAGGAAAAGTAAAGGGACGAGAGAGGCAATTCTGACGTTACGGCTAATAATGGAAGCAAGGCTAAAGAAAAATCAAGACACTTTCATAGGATTTGTGGACCTGGAAAAAGCGTTCAACAATATAAAATGGTGCAAGCTGTTCGAGATTCTGAAAAAAGTAGGGGTAAGCTATAGGGAGAGAAGGGTCATATTCAATATGTACAACAACTAAGGGGGAATAATAAGAGTGGACGATCAAGAACGAAGTGCTCGTATTAAGAAGGGTGTAAGACAAGGCTGTAGCCTTTCGCCCCTACTCTTCAATCTGTACATCGAGGAAGCAATGATGGAAATAAAAGAAAGGTTCAGGAGTGGAATTAAAATACAAGGTGAAAGGACATCAATGATACGATTCGCTGATGACATTGCTATCCTGAGTGAAAGTGAAGAAGAATTAAATGATCTGCTGTAAGGAATGAACAGTCTAATGAGTACACAGTATGGTTTGAGAGTAAATCGGAGAAAGACGAAGGTAATGAGAAACAGTAGAAATGAGAACAGCGAGAAACTTAACATCAGGATTGATGGTCACGAAGTCAATGAAGTTAAGGAATTCTGCTACCTAGGCAGTAAAATAACGAATGACGGACGGAGCAAGGAGGACATCAAAAGCAGACTCGCTATGGCAAAAAAGGCATTTCTGGCCGAGAGAAGTCTACTAATATCAAATACCGGCCTTAATTTGTAGAAGAAATTTCTGAGGATGTACGTCTGGAGTACAGCATTGTATGGTAGTGAAACATGGACTGTGGGAAAACCGGAACAGAAGAGAATCGAAGCATTTGAGATGTGGTGCTATAGATGAATGTTGAAAATTAGGTGGACAGATAAGGTAAGGAATGAGGAGGTTCTATGCAGAATCGGAGAGGAAAGGAATATGTGGAAAACACTGATAAGGAGAAGGGACAGAATAATAGGACATCTGCTAAGACATGAGGGAATGACTTCCATGGTATTAGAGGGAGCTGTAGAGGGCAAAAATTGTAGAGGAAGACAGAGATTGGAATACGTCAAGCAAATAATTGAGGACGTAGGTTGCAAGTGCTACTCTGAGATGAAGAGGTTAGCACAGGAAAGGAATTCGTGGTGGGCCGTATCAAACCAGTAGGTAGACTGATGACCAAAAAAAAAAAAAATAAATAAATAAATAAAAAAAAAAAATAAAATAAAAAAAAGTCAGATAGCCCTGGCTATTTGCTATATTATTTTAATACTTTCCACCACTTTTCTTTTTAGTGTGCTGTTCCCCATTTTGTTAGCTTCTTTTGTTTTGACTTGCAATGTGGTTCGAAACTAGTTTCACGCCTTTTACATTCCCTGACTCCTTTTGGGCCTGTTTTTAACTCTAGGTCTCTCTGAATGCGGTAAAAGGAACTAATGACACAGCAGTTTGGTCCCTTTACTCCCTAAACAAACCAACCAAGCAGCCAGCCTTCCAGGCATCTATCCTAAGGCTGGGTTACTAAGGGGCGTCAACACGGATGTGTGCCACCCTTTCGTACTTGCTTTCGTACTATGACTGGAGTGAATCGATCAGCGGTAGGTCGCGGACAGCTCACACGAAAGCATGATGCAGCTGATTGCGCGAAGCTGGCCATGAAGTAGCTCGTCATCGAGAGTTGTGCTATAGTGAGTTCAGTTTGTGCTTCTGTTTTGACACAGAGGATGAATCGGCTGGTGGAATCCCAAGAAAAATGGAAGAAAAGACATTGGTGGGTGAGGAAGTTGATATTTCAAAGAAAATCGGGGCACATAATTTAGTTGAGATGGAACTAAGAAATCATTATTCTGAGGATTTAAAATGCTTATTATGAATGTCTCTAGATCAGTTTGACTATCTACTGGAATGCGTTTCACCACTGGTTTCAAAATAAGAGACCAGCAGTAACAGTAAAAATTAAGCTTAAAGCAACTTTATGCTATTTAGCAACATGAGACTCTTTTAAAAGCTTGGAATTTTTATTCTGTGTTCCACAAAATGTAACTAGTAAATATATACCTGAAATTCTGCAAAGTGGTCAAAAAACCACTTGAGGAATTCATACAGGTAATTACAACAATATATACGACAGTCGGCTTTTCCGATTTGATGTCCTTCTATTACTTTATTTGAATTTTCAACATAGTAATGTATTCTACGTCGAAGCATTTGAAGAATAGAAAGCAATAATATTATGAAAATGGTCGATCAGCATAATAAGATTGATCTTTAAAAAGTGCTACCAGTAATTAGAAGGTAATCAATCTTTTCATTAATAATAATTAGATCGACCTACAAATTTGTAAATGTTAATCTGAGAAATAATCACGCATATTTATTCTTTCTCAACTGGTAGTGTTGACTGGTTGCAGGAAGTACGGGGTGGGCGTGGATGGTCATATTGCATTTGTTATTTGCAATTTAATTGGCTCTTGAAGTCTCATGGCGATTGGAGGCCCACTAATGCGTTGCACTGACGCAACATACTTGCCGAAGTAGTCGTAGGAGCCTTCTTGTTACGTTACTGCAGCACGATTTGAAGTGGCTCGTAATTTGTCAATTATACGTGAAAAAATCGATTTGGGGGCCGTGCAAAACTTTTTTCCTGGTTTTAATGCTGGGTGCGGTAGAGTTGATGGCATTTTTCGTATTATTACTGCTCTGGTGTCTCAGTTTCTGGTGGGGTCTGTGATGTGCTTGGCGTTGTCTCGTTGAGCTCGCCAACAGCACCTAAATCTACAGATGGGGACTGTGACTTCTCGAGCTGTGACTGCTCATTTGAGTTTGTTGGTGGCACTTGCATCCAAAACATTAATTTCTTTCAGGCGATGGCAACTTCAGACGAATGGAAGAATGTAGAGTATGGATTCAGAGAGCGATGGAATTTATCAGACTGGGCGGAAAACGCATTGTCATTTGTGCCCCTCTCGCTACTGGACCCGATAATATCAAAAGTAGTGTGAATATTGTACTACTAGCTTTAGCTGAATTCCGTTTGTTGTTTCCTGTAGTTGATGTAGGGGCTAAAGGAAGAAGTTCTGATGGAGGCATAGTTCAAAACAGCACATTGTACGACGCTAATGAAACAAATTCACTTGTAATGTCAAATGATTTTGTTTTTGTAGGACATGATCCATTTCCGCAAAAAAAAGTGTTTGATGAAACTTTACAGTCGGTTTAACATACCTCGACAAGAAAGAATTTACATCTGTTGAGTTTCAGGGTCTCCAGAAGTTGTACAAAATACTTTCGGCATACCTCTGAGTAAATTCATAGCATTTTGGAAGGCAGTATCCTTAAAAATACAGTCGGTGGACAAGGTAGTACTAGTCTGCTACTCGTTGCACAATTAGCTGCGGGAAACGAATCCCGCCCGTATCTCATAAGGTTTAATTGACTTCGAGGATGAATACCATCGTATTTTCGCTGGATCGTGGAGCCAAGAGAAAATTGTTGGCCTACAGAAACTACCGAAACTGTCCACAGACGTCCACATCGACAGGCGTAACAAATTCGGGGTAGGTTCCGTGTTTGCTTTAATAATGAAGACGCTGTGCCCTGGCAAAGCGTACTGTTCAGAGATGTTTCAAATACATACTTAGAGCACATCAATGTCAACATCGTGCTCATTTAATTTGTACAAAGTCAACATCAATTTGCATCTGTTACGAAGTACATTCATTGCTACATATAACCGGAAGGATCTGATATTTATGGTGCTAAATGTTGTCATATTAAAAGAAGGTGATCCAGTTTCTCTAACATCCGACTACTTTGTACAATCATTGTAAAAGATAAACCATTTTGAAGAATGTGATGTTTTAAAAATGAAGAAAAGAAATGGGTGAGAAATCTTGTGGGACTTAACTGGTAAGGTCATCAGTGCCTAAGCTTACACACTACTTAACCTAAATTATCCTAAGGACGAACACACACACACCCATGCCCGAGGGAGGAATCGAATCTCCGCCGGGACCAGCCACACATAAAAATGAGGACAGAAACATTTTTTCACTTTGCACTGTGCGGCGTTGCTGAACGAATGGGTGGATGAATGAATTTATCTTCTCAAGCTAGAAGATTTTTCGTTTATAAACGTCGTTAGTACCAGCTCCAGACCGTCCGGTTTCGGCTTTTTTTTCAGTTCATGACTGTATGATCTCTTCAAGTTTTAAGTTCTGCTATTACTTCTTTTGGTCCGAATCCCGGAGTTTGGAGCGCATCACAAATTGTTTTGACAGCTGCCGTTCTGTCATCTCAGTCTCCATACTCTTTGCTGCTTATATCATACAAGTCTTCCTCAGGAGCGTAAAGTTGCAGAAATTGTCAAGTTTCACTGTCTCGCAACCTGATCACACGACTTTCAATGGCGGTAGGAGTGATATTATTGTTCGTTGCACGAGAAGTTGTAACGTGATGCGACCACAGAAGGGGCAAACTCACGACTGAAAACCAACCACATTTGATTTAAAGCGTGAGCCCTCACGCCTGCCTGTGACGTCAGGATCAAACTCACGGCTCTTCGTTCGCACGGCTGGTGTTCCACGACGGCATGCCTCACAATAGCGTCTCACTCCCCGCGGGAACCCGGCTAATAACCACTGTCACTGTTAGTGTGGTTTGTCCGCCTTGCCTCTTGCTACACTGGTCTGTGTAATATCGCTGAGTTTACTTTTTCAGCAAGATAAATTGTAATGCAGCATAGCGTTTGCCTATGAATTAGTACAGCGACAACATCCGTCGCCCGCCTATCTCCAGTGCTGTTACCCTGAACGACGCATAATTACACAAGTCATAAAGGACATTATGACCACCGACCTACCATCGATATAGCCACGTCCAGGCGACAGCAGCGTTCCTGGCGAGGAATGACGGCTAATCAGCCACACGCACAGTGCATATACGCTCATGCTCATAAATTAAGGATAATTGCAGAATGTAGTGCCACACAACGTGGCACTACACAAAACTGGCGCTAATAGCGTAGACACATAGGGAACTCACACGAAACAGATCTGTAAGGCCACAGTATTGGTGTTAAGTTAAAAACAAAAACCGTCTCTAAACACATGTGGTTCAAAATGCCACTGTTTCCTGCGCTTGCACCCCGACATCAATATGAGATATGATTACCATGCACACGTACACGGGTCACACACTGGGTTGGCATACTCTGGATCAGGTGGTCGAGCAGCTGCTGGGGTACAGCCTCCCATTCTTGCACCAGTGGCTGTCGGAGCTCCTGAAGTGTCGTAGGGGTTTGACGACGTGCAGCGATACGTCGACCGAGAGCATCCCAGACGTGCTCGATGGGGTTTAGGTCTGGAGAACAGGCAGGCCACTCCATTCGCCTGATATCTTCTGTTTCAAGGTACTCCTCTACGATGGAAGCTCGGCGGGGCTGTGCGTTATCATCCATGAGGAGGAAGGTGTGACCCACTGCACCCCTGAAAAGGCGGACATACTGGTGCAAAATGACGTCCCGATACACCTGACCTGTTACAGTTCTTCTGTCAAAGACATGCAGGGGTGTACATGCACCAGCCATAGTCCCACCCCACACCATCAATCCACGACCTCCATACAGGTGCCTTTTAGGGACATTAAGGGGTTGGTATTTGGTTCATGTCAGATGAAAACCCGGTGAGAATCACTGTTCAGACTATACCTGGACTTGTTCGTGAGCATAAACTGGGACCATTGTTCCACTGACGATGCACTGTGTTCTTGACACCAGGCTTTACGGGCTCTCCTGTGACCAGTGGTCCGTGGAATGATCCTTGCAGGTCTCCAGGCGAATAGAATATGTCTGTTCAGTCGTGTGTAGACTGTGTGTCTGGAGACAACTGTTCCAGTGGCTGCGGTAAGGTCCCGGGCAAGGCTACCTGCAGTACTCCATGGCCGTCTGCGGCCACTGATGGTGAGATATCGATCTTCTTGTGGTGGTGTACACTGTGGACATCCTGCACTGTAGCGCCTGGACACGTTTCCTGTCTGCTGGAATCGTTGCCATAATCTTGAGATCACACTTTGTGGCACACGGAGAGCCTGTGCTGCGACCTGCTGTGTTTGATCAGCCTCCAGTCACCCTAGTATTCTACCCCTCATAACGTCATCAATATGTGTTCTTTGAGCCATTTTCAACACACAGTCACCATTAGCACGTCTGAAAATGTCTGCACACTTACTTGCCGCACCGTATTCTGACTCCTACCAACACACCGCTGTGTATGTGGACTGCTGACAGCGCCACTGTGTGACGACCGCAGGTCAAATGCACCGCATGGTCATACCCCGAGGTGAGTTAAACCCGAAACCCTCCCACCAGAGCGTTGTTTCACCATATGTGAGCATTACCCTTAATTTATGAGCATGAGCGTAGTATCAGTGAGCAATTGACCTGAGTTTGACCGAGGGCACATTGTGATGGCTCGGAAGCCCGACACGAGCATTTCGGAAACTGCCCGACTTGTCGGATGATCGAGGAGTGTTGTGGTGAGTGTTTTCAATACGTGGGAAAACTAGGGTGAAAGCACGTCCAGACGTCGTGAGGTTGGGCGGCCACACGTCATTACAGACGTCGGACGTCGTAGGCTGTGCAGATTGGTGAAACAGGGCTGGCGGCGAACTGTGATGGAACTGACATCAGACTTTAATGCTGGGCAGAGAAGAAAAGTGTCTGAACACACAGTGTACCAGACACTCCTAAAGATGGGCCTCCTCATCCGACGACCCATGCATGTTCCAATGTTAACACCATGCATTGGCGGCTGCGACTGAGATGATCACGTGATCATCGGCACTGGACGTTGGTACGGTGGCAGAGCATTTCATGGTCTGATGAATCCCGATACCTTCTTCATCATTCCTAAAGGAGTGCGCGAATCCGTCGTCTTCCAGGGTAAGGAGGCAAGCTGGTGGTGGCTCCATTATACTCTGGGGAATATTCATGTGGGCATCCATGGCTCAAGTGGAGATCGTACAAGGCACCATGGACTATCGTACACAGACTGCGAACCACGTACACCCCTTCATGACGCGCATGTTTCCCGTATCAGTGACATTTTTCAACAAGATAATGCTCCATGTCACAAACACAGGAATGTGATGGAGTGGTTCGAAGGACACAGTGGCGAGTTCCAATTGAGGTGCTGGCCCTCCAGCTCACCCGATCTGAACCAGATCGAACGCATATTGAGTGTGATTGAACGTGGCGTCAGAGACCATGAAAGGAATTAGGTGACTTGTATGTGCAGATGTGGTGCCAACTCCTTCCAGTGACTTACCAAGGCCTTATCGCTTCCATGCCATTACGCTTCGCCGATGTTATCTGTACCAAGGATGGACATCGCGGCTGTAGGGGGTCATAATGGTAAGGCTGATCAGCATGTTCCGTCGCTGTCCTGCAGGGGAGTCGCTTTGTCGACCATCACCTGGCGACCGGCATTCCGAGCATTTTCGTTGGTACTGTATCTTTTTGCTATACTGTATTGCATCACAGTCTTCGTACAAGGTGCAAGGAAAGCTATTCATTAACAAGTGCTTGTGATTATAGTGCCATTAAGTTGAGGGAGAGAGCCAAAACAGGCAGAAAATATAATTAAATAGTGTACGTGAGAGTCTTCCAATAGCTGTTGCAGTCGCCCGACAAAGGGAGTTCTAAGCATAGCTGCAAGTCCTACGCAAGGCTTCCATTCTCCGGAAGCACGAGGTAGAAAGAGAAAAAAGTTTTATTTTTAGAAAATGTAGCTGAATATTTTGTCGAGAGAATGACATACAATTTTCTAGTGCTACCTGTCCTTTGTATTGCATTTCCAATGCTGTAGTAAACCACATTGTTTGTTGTGCTGCATTTTTTATGCCTGTCTTGTTTCATGTATGTAGTCGAGCTTGTTTTTCTCCATCTGATATTTGTTTATGCCACTATTTCCTTTTTGAAACCCCAGTGAGACCCTGTTGATTCCAAATGTCTGTAACTTCCGTATTGTTGGTCATAACCGATATAAACAACACTGGAGCCATTCCCACTACTGTTACCCCTCCCCTCCCCACTACGATTATTTTCAGCACGTCCTGCGTATTAATTCAATTCACGCTCTAGTATCCACATGTAACAGAATTACACGACACGTAACAGTCACACAGACGTTCTCGCCTTATCCCCAAGTCAAACGTCGAAATTTTCTCAATCCTTACCTCACGACGACTTTACAGTTTCTCGTTGCGAAGGTACATTATATCCTATTTTGGAAATTTGTGGTCCCTAAGCTTACACACTACTTAATCTACCTTGAACTAACATACGCTAAGGACAACACACATGCCCATGCCCAAGGGAGGAATCGAACCTCCGACGGAGGGAGCCGCGATATATGTATATTGCCACCAAGAATAACTCCGAAACCGAAAGTATGACAGAAGCTGAAAAGGTTGTGGGACAAAAGTTGCATGGGACAACGGGGGCCATAATATGACGTTAGTTTTTTGTTGCTAGGTGGGGTCACTTCAGAGATGTGAAGGCCAATTTTGTTTTTTTAAATGGGTTTCTATAGTTTGGTAGTTATTTTCTGATAGCTTCCATCGAGACGAATCCAATGGTGTGTAACAGTACGGTCTTTGAAGGTCAACAAAGGTCATGAAGGTGTCACGAAAATCCATTTACAGAAGGTGTTCGAAGTGATGACAATTGGTGTCAATGCAGTGTTGCAATCTTCTTATCAAGGATTGAGTGGTATTCGTTATCACATTGGCACATTTCGAAGTAATGCTCCGATAATTCTTTTTCGCAAATCTTCAGGTGTAGTTGGAACGTCTTTGTGAACAATGTCTTTACGAACCCCCACAATAAAAAATCTATGGGCCTCAAGTCTGGCGAACGAATCGGTCACAACACATCTCCTCCGCGTCCAATAAACGAAATGGGAAGTGTCTCTGCAACTCATTTCTAGCCATCAGAGGAAAATCGGCCGGACACCCATTATGTTGATACCACATTGTGTTCCATGTTCCTAAAGGTATTCCTTCAAATGACAGACCTAATGTTTCTTGCAGGAATGTGGTGTACTTCCTAACATTAGCGTCTGGGCCGGGATATTGGGCGACATGTGTTTGGGCCCTTACATGTTGCCTGACTACATTTAGGTATCATGTATTCCTCTCAAACTATCTGCCTAATGCACTGGAAGATGTTCCAGTACATGTTCGGCGGAAGTTATGGGTCCAACATAATGGTGCACCTCCATACTCTGGAATTCATGTGCGACAGTATTTGGACGGAATATCTCCAGGGAAATGTCTCGGACGTGGACGTCCAGTTGTATGACCAGCGCGTTCACCTTACCCAAATCCCCTGGATTTCTTCCTGTGGGGACACGTGAAGGAGCACGTGTACTCTACTCCGCCCACGAATGTGGAAGAATTGTTAGCGCGTCTTCATGGTGCCCTTGTTCCTGTGGATGCAGCTTTGCTGTTAAGGGTCCAGAGCTGTATGATGCGGCGGGCTGCACAATGTTTGGACGTGCAGGTAAGTCGCTTCGTGCGTCTGTTGTTCTGACGACAACGTATTCTGTTGTGAAGATTATGTAGTACAAATGACAGGTAGATTTCATGTTATTGTACTGTGCTACGATATTTAGCATATGGAAATTAACGTTGTTTTTGTAGTCCTATGACAGGTCATTTGTTTCAACTGTCTATTTCTTATTTGTCTAACCACGTATTTGTTATGTTCAGCGTTACAAAATGTTGTAGATTTAGAATACATGTGACCTAAGAAACGGTGTATATTACAGTATGTAAAGTCAGAATGAAAATAGCAAATAAAGAAAATGCGCCCCAACACAGCATCGAACCCTCGACGTTCTGAATACTAAACCAAAACTCTAACCACTCCACCATCTGTACAAATCAACCAATATATGGTGACAAAGGAAGTTACGATGCTTGTGGGTGCAGTGTTGCCAGATTGCCACTCTTTAACGTCCTTTGGACGGAACATCTCCAGGGAAGTGTCTCGGACGTGGACGTCCAGTTGTATGACCAGCGCGTTCACCTTACCCAAATCCCCTGGATTTGTTCCTGTGGGGACACCTCATTCCGAAAGTATGATAGTAGCTGAAAATTTTGTGGGATAAATGTTGCATGAGACAACGAGGGCCATAATATTGCGTTCGTTTTTTTCTTGTTTTTCTTGCTAGGTGAGATAGCGTCAGAGATATGAAGGTCAACTTTGTTTTTTTACTTTTTTTTAATTGAGTGCTATCGTTCCGTACTTATTTTCTGATAGCGTCTATCGAGACGAATCCAATGATGTGTAACAGTAAGGTATTTGAAGGTCAACGAAGGTCAAAAAGGTGTCATGAACGTCCATTTACAGAAGGTTTTCGAAGTGATGACCATTGGTATCAGTGCAGTGTTGCAATCTCCGTATCATGGATTCAGTGGTATTTCTTACCACTTCGGCTCTGGTCGAAGCACATGTTCTGACAATTCCCTCTCGTATATCGTGCAAACACTAAATATTCACCGAATACGACGTATCCATGTAACGTGCCATTGTAAACACCATTTAACCGTTTCGCAACACAGCACTAAATGGTACGACTAGTATCGTCGAATCAAGCGAATGTGAATGATTTATTCCTTGGTACCAAAGCGAAATTGGTATCCATGGTCGCGGGTCACATGCGGGTTTACCTCACACCAATGGTGGGCGTTGTGCATATTGAACACACTCTCACGAGTGAATGCTGCTTCATCCGACCATATTACGGTGTTCACAAAGTCACCGTTGGCTTCCTATTTTTGTTGGAATCGTTCACAAAATTTCATCCCCTGATGGCCATCTGCAGAATGCGGGTGTTGCTTGAAAGCATAATGATAGGGGTGCAGCCCATGCTCGTGCAGCACGTTAACAACAGTGCGCTGCGAGACACGCAGCTGCCTTGCTACGCAATGTGCACTTCGCTAAGGTTCTTGGTGTATGACCTCCATAATAGCTTCCTCAGGAGTTGGAGCACGGCAAGTCCATCGACGACCTCTGTCACGCAGTGGTGGAAGGAGAGAACCTGACGCCCGAAGGCGTAGCTTCAGACAACGAAACACATTTTCATCTGGATGGCGTCGACGAGGATATCTAGCAGCATTCACGAGTGGCAACACCAGTCCAGTTATCACATGCACGAAGAACTAGAAGAATATCCACATATTCATAGCTTGTGAATGCCATACGTCTGCTACACTGATTTATAGGTTTACAGTGACAAAATTCGATATGTGTACTTGTGTACATTGGAGTCTGTCACGGTCGCGTTACTCCGCTCGCAACTGGTCCCTATCTGGCAGACAGCGCACACAGTATAAAAACACCGTCAGTCCTGTGCGCTGTTCCACCAAACGCGCACTACCCCTCTGACAGGTGTTGTTCTGCATGATTAATCCCGACACCGCTGATTGTGAAATGTTCGGTTTCGAAATACACTCTTTCCATTATGGTAATAGACGTGATGTTCCCACAATCCCAGCGATAGAATAATAATAATAATAATAATAATAATAGTGTATTGAGATAAGTACTAAACAGCATGCGGTTACCAGACTCAATGTTGAAGGCATAATTAGTGGGACCATGGTGATAACACATACAAATAGTAACTGAGTTTGGACATTAATCGCAAAGCATGTTGCTAGTCCTCCTTAAGCCCTAACGAAATGTAATGGACCTGAACGAGGCAAGAATAATAGTTTGTACTAATCTATGGGACAATTGGAGGAGAGTACAAATAAAACAGGTTTCTCATCTAGTAGATGAAGTGGTGTGAATAATTTCACGCCCACGACGTGGAAAGGACTTCTTTCAAAGCTGACCACTCTTCCATTGCTACAATCGTAGTCTGTAAGAGCTAATGTTTTCTAGAGGACCCACTGCAATCGGTGTTGACAATTAAGATGCCAAATACCTTGCCACCGGGACTAAATCTACCAAATAAAAGAAAGTGCTTTAACCCGGGATCGAAACTTCGACCTCCTGCATACTAACCCAAAACTCTAGCCACTGCATCAACTGTACAGAACGACTAATACGTTCTGACAGAGATAGTTACCATACATGTGGTTACAGTGTTGCCAGATTGCTACTCTAACATCCTTTTTCTGCCTGATGTACTCGCCGGATGTAATTTTGTGACAGACATTTGTTTATCGCTGGCATGTGAGGAGTCGCGCTGGGAAAGCCGAGTGCGCGAATTTCGCTTCACCCTATATATAGGGTATGCACAGCCCATTCCAGATTTGGAGACACTGCAGCAGCTTATTCATGCTGCCTTTGACACTGTTTGGATGCAGCCTGCCCGATGTGAACTTGTGAAACAGTGAGACAGAACGTCCTACACCACATACATGCTTCTATTGAGGCACATGGTAGCCATTTTCGACACGTACTGTAACTGTGGCTGCATGGTACAGCGCATAATAGACCGCAGACTCTGTGACAACGTATGATTGAACTAATGGTCTCTAGAAAGCAAACCATGCATTTCCGAACATAAGTTCATAGACCTGATTTGTTCCATATCCTCTCATCGGTCGCCCCTATAATTTGTACACAGTGGAAGAAAATGCACCCTACATTTTAATTTGTGTGTGTGTGTGTGTGTGTGTGTGTGTGTGTGTGTGTGTGTGTATGGTATTTCACACTTCTAGAGGTTGCAAAGGGTGCTTAGTAGATATTTGTACAAAGAAACCCACTTCTGGGAACGTCATCAAACGGCGCTATAGAGTATCGAAATTACAGGCGTCGGCGCCTGTAAATGTGTGTATACAATATGAACATTAATAAACCTGACAAACTGTAGAGGCGGATTCATGTCTTGAAATGGAGGGAAAATGGTCCTACGAACATGTTTCCGGAAATGTCTTTTTTGCCTAGTAGGTGGCGCTGACGAATTAGAGTTCCTCTGACCAAGTGCCTAGTATTCCTTATACACTCCTGGAAATGGAAAAAAGAACACATTGACACCGGTGTGTCAGACCCACCATACTTGCTCCGGACACTGCGAGAGGGCTGTACAAGCAATGATCTCACGCGCGGCACAGTGGACACACCAGGAACTGCGGTGTTGGCCGTCGAATGGCGCTAGCTGCGCAGCATTTGTGCACCGCCGCCGTCAGTGTCAGCCAGTTTGCCGTGGCATACGGAGCTCCATCGCAGTCTTTAACACTGGTAGCATGCCGCGACAGCGTGGACGTGAATCGTATGTGCAGTTGACGGACTTTAAGCGAGGGCGTATAGTGGGCATGCGGGAGGCCGGGTGGACGTACCGCCGAATTGCTCAACACGTGGGGCGTGAGGTCTCCACAGTACATCGATGTTGTCGCCAGTGGTCGGCGGAAGTTGCACGTGCCCGTCGACCTGGGACCGGACCGCAGCGACGCACGGATGCACGCCAAGACCGTAGGATCCTACGCAGTGCCGTAGGGGACCGCACCGCCACTTCCCAGCAAATTAGGGACACTGTTGCTCCTGGGGTATCGGCGAGGACCATTCGCAACCGTCTCCATGAAGCTGGGCTACGGTACCGCACACCGTTAGGCCGTCTTCCGCTCACGCCCCAACATCGTGCAGCCCGCCTCCAGTGGTGAAGCGAAAGGCGTGAATGGAGGGACGAATGGAGACGTGTCGTCTTCAGCGATGAGAGTCGCTTCTGCCTTGGTGCCAATGATGGTCGCATGCGTGTTTGGCGCTGTGCAGGTGAGCGCCACAATCAGGACTGCATACGACCGAGGCACACAGGGCCAACACCCGGCATCATGGTGTGGGGAGCGATCTCCTACACTGGCCGTACACCACTGGTGATCGTCGAGGGGACACTGAATAGTGCACGGTACATCCAAACCGTCATCGAACCCATCGTTCTACCATTCCTAGACCGGCAAGGGAACTTGCTGTTCCAACAGGACAATGCACGTCCGCATGTATCCCGTGCCACCCAACGTGCTCTAGAAGGTGTAAGTCAACTACCCTGGCCAGCAAGATCTCCGGATCTGTCCCCCATTGAGCATGTTTGGGACTGGATGAAGCGTCGTCTCACGCGGTCTGCACGTCCAGCACGAACGCTGGTCCAACTGAGGCGCCAGGTGGAAATGGCATGGCAAGCCGTTCCACAGGACTACATCCAGCATCTCTACGATCGTCTCCATGGGAGAATAGCAGCCTGCATTGCTGCGAAAGGTGTATATACACTGTACTAGTGCCGACATTGTGCATGCTCTGTTGCCTGTGTCTATGTGCCTGTGGTTCTGTCAGTGTGATCATGTGATGTATCTGACCCCAGGAATGTGTCAATAAAGTTTCCCCTTCCTGGGACAATGAATTCACGGTGTTCTTATCTCAATTTCCAGGAGTGTATGTTGCAGGATGTATGCTGATGCAGCGTACTGTAAGCAGCAGCTGGTCCGGTATTCAAGTCGCGAACAAGTCGAGACGATGTTTGTATACGGCCAAGCAGGTCAAAACGGTCGAGAGGCAGCACGGCTATACCAAAACAAGTACCCTAACAGACACTAACGGTACTGCATAATATTTCAGGCCCTTTCTTGGCGTTTGTGTTCTTATGCGTACTTTCAGGCGGACGGCCAAAAAGGGCCTGAAATGATGTGTGACGTGGGTGTTGACTGTGAGTGTACTTGTTTTGGTACAGCCGTGCTGCCTCTCGACCGTTTTCATCTGCTTGGCCGTACACGTATACCATGCTCGACTTGTTCCCGAAATGAATATCCGACCATTCTACTGCTTACAGTACGCTGCGTCAATCACACAGCCTGCAACACACAAGGAACAAAAGGAATGTGGTCAGAGGAACTTTCGTTCGTCAGCACCATCTGAAGACCGTTCCGATTTCTCTGACAGTGGAATACTGGTACTATTGTTGCTAAGCTTGTAAGATAGGCAACTTTCAGAAGTGGTAGTATGGACCCAAACAAGGAAAAAACATTCAGTGAACAGGTTTTCTAAAATTCATAACTAAGGCGGTATGAGCACTTGGTCACTTTGAGCAATGTGGAACTCATCACATATGTTGAACAAATGCTCATAGCTGTGTTTGCCTCTATGATTTACACATACATTTACAGCCACAAAATTATAGTGTCACTAATAATTGCAGAGTTTAAAACAGGATAAAGAAACAGAAACAAATAAACGTTTACAAAAGCTTTCCATAGTTGCACATTACAACGATACGACAGTTATTTGTCTTATCGTAACGGCAGTTTGGTTCAGTATCCTCACACGTTTACTCTTTTCAATAATGCAGCTAAAACAGGACACGAGTGCACGTCGTTTATATGAAAGCACTAATCGTATAGAGGGAAAAGACGTCTATGGTATTGATCTATTTGACTCTTACCCTTATTTTACTTACAGAGTACATCGATTGTGATTTCTGGTTGTCTTGATCACAAGATTTACTTCTACATTTCAGCTTTATGATGCCCTAACATATTACTCAATAAGGGTTCCATATTTAGAGACTACACAAAATGACACATTAATTTTATAGAGTTTAGGAAAACTGTTGTCGTCAATAAATCATTTTTCTTATTATATGATCTGTACGAGAAACATTCAGTCTCTAAAATTATACAGACACAACACACTTCGTTGAGATATCAAGAGTATACTACACGAAGGGAGATTGAGGTCTATCTTCCCGTTAATGGCGGGGCCACTAAAAAGGGAGTATAAGCTCGGATCATGGTAGGGCTGGCAAGAAGGACACAGTGCATGGTGGAGGGTACCTCCAACAAGGTTTATCAATTTTCTGCCTCTTTCATTCACGTCAGTACGCGAAGGAATAATCGGTGTCTAAAAGCTCTTGCAAACGACATTATCTCTCATATCTATGATATCTACGATACCATAAAAAAGTTACAGATTAAAGGTCACACTGTCAGCTTCGAACACAGGTCCTCTATATTTACTCAACAGTGTTCTTTTTCTCCCAGGTACTCCAATTTGTGTTCCCAAAATACTTCTGTTATACTTTGTGTAGGACATACCGTATTGTTTCCGTACTAGCAACGCTTCGTACAACTCGCTGGATGTCTGTTATCGCCGGCCACAGTGGCCGAGCGGTTCTAGGCGCATCAGTCTGGAGCCGTGTGACCGCTACGGTCGCAGGTTCGAATCCTGCCTCGGGCATGGATGTGTGTGATGTCCTTAGGTTAGTTAGGTTTAAGTAGTTCTGAGTTCTAGGGTACTGATGACCACGGCAGTTAAGTGTCATAGTGCTCAGAGCCATTTGGACCATTTTATCTGTTATCATGACTAGTTCATAAGCAATCCGGTCACTGAATGGGAAAGGTTTCCTCCACAAAAAAAAGCATCGCTGGTACAAAACTCAGCTTGCCCTTACCTCAAACGATAAACTGCTAACTATGGATGGAGGACAACGATTAGATTCCATATTTCTAGATTTCCGAAAAGTATTTGACACAGTGCCCCACTGCAGATT
Organism: Schistocerca americana; assembly: GCF_021461395.2. Classification (NCBI taxonomy): domain Eukaryota; kingdom Metazoa; phylum Arthropoda; class Insecta; order Orthoptera; family Acrididae; genus Schistocerca; species Schistocerca americana. Next base: position 467,887,570 of record NC_060124.1, on the reverse strand, counting down.
GTATGTGGAACAGATTCTCATATATGTGAGGGGCTCGAAGACATATGTAACAGAACCCAGCACGTTGTCCTCGACGGCGATTGTTCATCAGTGCCGGCCGGAGCGTCCGAGCGGTTAAAGGCGCTACAGTCTGGAACCGCACGACCGCTACGGCCGCAGGTTCGAATCCTGCCTCGGGCATGGATGTGTGTGATGTCCTTATGTTAGTTAGGTTTAAGTAGTTCTAAGTTCTAGGGGACTTATGACCACAGCAGTTGAGTCCGATAGTGCTCAGAGCCATTTGAACCATTTTTGATTGTTCATCAGAGACAAGAAAATTGTGATAGGACCGCTATTATTTTCTGTATACTTACATGACCTGGTGGGCAAAGTGAAGAGCAGTCTACGGTCGTTTGCTGATTGTGTGGTTAACGGGAAGATTTCGAAGTTGAATAACTGTAAGAGGACTCTGAAAAAATTTCGAATTGGTGTAAGGAATGGCAGCTAGCTCTAAATGCAGAGAGATGTAGTTACTACGGATGAGTAGGAACAACAAACCTAAAATGTTCAAACACAACATCAGTAGTATTCGGATTGACGCAGTCACGTCGTTTAAATATCTGCACGTAATGTTGCAAAGCAATATGAAATGGAATGACCATGTGAGACTGTGGTAGGGATGGAGGTGGTCGACTTCGTGTTAATGGGAGAGTTTTGGGAAAATGTAGTTCATATGTAAAGCAGATTTCTCGAGTGTTTGGGGTCCGCACCACGTCGGCTTAAGGGTAAATATAGAACCAGTTCAGAGGCAGGCTGTTATGGTCTTTACCGGCAGGCTCGAACAACGTGCAAGTATTACGGAGAAGCTTAAATGGGGATGTCTGGAAGGAAAGCGAGTTATTTTCGAGGAACTCCAGAACAGTCTGAGAACCGGCGTTTGAAGCTGACTGCAGAGCGATTCTACTGCCGCCAACTCACATTTCTCATAAGGCGCATCAAGATAAGATACGAGAAATTATGGCTCATTGAGAGGCATAGAGATAGTCGCTTTTCCCTCGCTCTGCTTGCGAATGTAACAGGAAAACAAATAACGTAAAGGAACAGGGTACCCTCCGCCAAACACCGTGTGGTGGCTTGCGAAGTATGTATGTAGAGTTGTTTGAACTACCGCCTGTTCCCAGAAGCCTACTAACATACCTAAGCCTTCCATTCGACTTCTCTATACCGATTTTACGTTATCACCCCACTGCATTTCGCTTCTTAGATGTACCCGTAAAAACTTGTCAGGTGACGATGTTCAAAGAGATGCTACCCTGTTTTCTCTTTTTACACGCGTTATCTTAAATTTGTCCACATTTACGGAGAGCTGCCTTTCATTTCACCATGTTTAAATTTTGATCAATTTTCTCTGAGTTCCTTCTGATGGTCCCACGACGACACATTTCTGAAAATAAATAAGTAGTCCGTGACATATAGTTTTGCCGATCGTATCGAATAAATCGTTTAACAAATAGCGTGCGGTTAACGTAATACTACTTCGCTTGTGGGAGGTAATGTGGGGCAGCCGGTCGGAGTGGCCGAGCGGTTCTGGGCTCTGCAGCCTGGAACCGCGCGACCGCTACTGTCGCGGGTTCGAGTCCCGCCTCGGGCATGGATGTGTGTGGTGTCCTTAGGTTAGGTTAGGTTTAAGTAGTTCTAAGTTCTAGGGGACTGATGACCCCAGACGTTAAGTCCCATAGTGCTCAGAGCCAATGTGGGGCAGATGTAATACTACATCACGCCAGTGAATGATTTTCCACGGCTTCTGTCGTATTTTCACGGCCTCCAGAGTATTCTACTACAGGCCTCGTAGATGGCAGTAGCGTTATCACCAGCTCAGTTCACCTCTTCTGAAATCTTTGTTATTGTTTCTTGCTTTGTAGGCATTAGGTGATGTTCGAGTTCTCTCTGTTTCGTCAGTTCTGTTGGCCTTTCTGTTGATGTTGCGATCAAAATTTGCGGTGAAGAGGAAGAAAGTTCAAAGAAAATGATTTACAAAGCGCTTGACGAGTTTACAGACTATGGAAACGAAGTATTTGATGACGATTTGACGAAAATTTTAGTAGTTCTGTACTTTTTGAAGATGTGTTGCCGCGCAGTTATGAAAGATTCTCGTTCATGTTCATCAGGAAATGAATGTGTGCATAATAATACAGTGAATGTAATGTCGAACTATTTATCTCTCCGAATTTCAAATTGCGTCACACTGTACTCCTCTAAGAGTAAAAAATTTTGCTTTGATTTTTCTTTTGTGTGTTTCTTTAGATGTAAACTGGTTGTATAAGGTGTATAAACAGAAACATGACGTATTTGCTTATATATTTGAATACTAGAGTTCTTTTTCAATTTTTTCCTAGGTTATTACTTTTAAATTGCAGTTTCAGCGGCTTAATCATGTTTTAACACTAGGAATAACAAAATATCTGTGTTTAAAGTAAAAGTCTAAAAAAGTTAAAGATGTTTTTAAAATCTAACTACATATATCTATACATGAATTATAGCTCCAAGAAACCAGTTATTTTAGCCAGTCCGCAGGTAATGTTAGCTATCTACGAGACCAGCCCAGCGCCGTTAGTGTTCATTGAGAAGACTTGAGGTCGTGTTATGCTTCCTTAGGCATCCCGGACGTTTCCTTCATTTCTGTTAAACGTTCATCGTCCATTAGAATGTACTGAGTTCTATTACTTAAATATTCATGTAGCAAATCGTATGGGTGGTAGTGGCGACGTGGGGCAGTGATTTTTCGGAAATATAGAATGACGAAATCTACATGATCAATTGCTTCTGTTGTTTACAAGGTGTCGGATATGATTCATGCAAGCTGTGTTTCACATGGTTGTTTTGTTTCCTAAATCCTTGCTGATTGTTTGAGAGAAGCTTGCTTTCCTCCAAGAATATTATAATGTTTGAGAGGGTGCGGTATAGCAGAGACACGTAAGTGGCATTCCTTTGTAATTGTGTGCATGCGATGTTTCAGTCAGCATGAAGACATCACGCCATTTTCCTTAAAGGGAGTAAGTGCTACCTGTACCTACAGTGCTGAAACTACAGTAATGATGGCCCATTATCTGACAAATTGTAATAGAGACATGAAATTTTTAAGGAGGATTGTATATCTCCTTTTCTGAGTACTATACCGGATTCAGAATATACTGACGAATAATTAATTAGTTACGATTTTTTAAAGTATGTTCAATTAATTATTTAAAACCCCAACTTTTCCCTCTGCAAGCAAACAACCGTCCACGGGAGACCTAGTGTGTTTTGGTTGTTCAGCACCTACACTGTACTGAGAGGAAGCAAACTGTAAAATTAGCTAGAGTGTAGATATCTGCGATAGTTCATGAGATAATGGGTCAAATGTGTAAAAAAAGTTGTTATCAAGAAGTCGGCTTCAAGGTTTCACATGATATCAGCTCAGGCATGGAAACATGGCAGCTCCTAGAAACATCCATTCCCGTAATCAGCATTTCCTGAATTCTGCTCTTGATCATCCTGCAATTCTAGAAGCTTCCTTCTTTTTGTGCCTCTTGTTTCCTTAGTCATTTCTCCTGCTGAACGGCGAGCTTTCGTGATTCTAAATCGAGGCATTCGCAGGAAGTCTTGAACCCCGTTGGCTCCTGGAGTGCTATCCAGTTGCTCTAATACCTTCATTATTCCCCTGTTATTGTCATTAATCATCACAGCATCACAAACAGCCAGATAAAGAGGTTCCACCTCTACACCACACTTTGTGTTATGCGAGTCCAAATGACATTAATGGAAGTTTCATTAGGGTTTTGCGTTCGGCCATGGAGACAGTCGGAAAGGAGATCAAGATGTCCTAATTGTCTATGCAGTGTCTTAATAATTTCCATCATTGGAAACAAATTGCTGTTTTTGAGCCTTAATTGTTCTTGTGTACCTGGAGCCTGTGCTTTGCGGTACTTGAACCGTGTATCAGTACCTAATGGGCAAAGATTATGTACATGATTATCATGAGTGCATGATTTGTGGAAAAATGTAATCCTCGCTGTCCTCTTAATTTCTTATAGGTCATATGGGCTTTATCGCGTTCCATAATAATTCTACAGTTCAATATTTTTGTCTCTAAGTCTTCCTTTACCATTTACAGTTTCTAAACTTTACAATCCAACACGCAAAAAGCACTAAACGCTTGTGGAATACCGCCATTTCTGTTTAGACAATGCATAGATCCTTGGATTAAAAGGAATAAATAGCGGGAAGCCACAGCCTTCTAGATCATACACGCCCAGAGATAGAAACAGTTAAGTCAATACAGAACGACTGGATTTTGTTAAGGTTACACTATTAACTTTGAAATGATAAAAAGCACACTTGCATTTCGAATCACACACATATCAAAATAGGTTTTGCATCACCCCGGTTCCCAGAACTCCTGAAGAAGGACGTTGACTGTGGATATTTTATCACAGACACAGTCCCTTTGACTAGTCGGAGATGTCACTAAACCCACCCAAAGATGTAACCTATTAGACGGCGGGGACCAGGCAGCCGATCAGTTCATTCATTCCAACAGGATGGAGGTACATGCCTCGTGTTGTCTGTAGTTCAGCCATGCCTAGGCGGTCAATACCGCGATCGATCGCGCCCGCATTGTTACTTTGCGCCACGAAGGGCTCTCAGCAAGGAAAGACTCCAGACGTCTGGAATGAACCAAAGCGATGTTGTTCGGACGTGGAAGAGATACAGAGAGAAAGGAACTGTCGATTACATTCCTCGCTCAGGCCGCCCAAGGCCTGCTACGTATTATATCTCGGAGGAACCCTGACAGCAACGCCACCATGTTGAATAATGCTTTTAGGGCAGCCACAGGACGTCGTGTTACGACTCAAACTGTGCGCAAGAGGCTGCTTGATGGGGACTTCACTCCAGACGTCCATAGCGAGGTCCATCTTTGCAACCTCGACACAATGCAGCGCGGTTCAGATGGGTCCAACAACATGGCGAATGGCCCGCTTAGGATTGGCATCATGTTCACTTCACCGATGATTGTAGGATATGCCATCAACCAAACAATCTTCGGAGACGTGTTTGGATGCAACGTGGTCAAGCTGAACGCCTTAGACACAATGTCTAGCGAGTGTATCAAATTTGGTAATGTCCTTCAGTTTTTGAGTGGCGTTATGTGGGGCTGACTTACGCCGCTGGTGGTCATGGAAGGCGCCGTAACGGCTGTATGATACGTGAATGCCACCCTGCGACCGATAGTACAACAATATCGGCAGCATACTGGCGAGGCATTCGTATTCATGGACGACAATACACGCCCACATCGTGCACATCTTGCGAACGTTCTTCTTCATGATAACGACATCGCTCGACTAGAGTGGCCAGCGTGTTTTCCAGACATGAACCCTATCGAACATGCCTGGGAAAGATTAAAAACGGGTGTTTATGGATGACGTGACCCACCAACCACTCTGAGGGATCCACGCCGAATCGTCGTTGAGGAGAGGGACAATGTGGAAACAGTGCCTTGATGAACTTCTGGATAGTATGCCAAGAAGAATACAGGCATGCATCAATGCAAGAAGACCTGCTACTGGGTATTAGAGGTAACGGTGTGTACAGCAATCTGGACCACCACCTTTGAAGGTCTCGCTGTATGGTGGTACAACATGGAACATGAGTTTTCATGAGCAATAAAAAGGGTGGAAATGATGTTTATGTTGATCTCTATTCCAATTTTCTGTAGAGGTTCCGGAACTCTTGGATCCGAAGTGATGCAAAACTGTTTTTGATGTGTGTTTGCTATATTCTATGCCAAACTGTTCAGGAATAACTGGAAACCGTCCCTTGTAGACTAATTTCACCGTAGTTACTCCCCTTGATCGATTTAACATAACCACTGGAAACCGGGGTATGCATGACCAGACGAGATGTGAGCCACTCTATTACAAAATGGCAGTCCAGTGCCGTAACCACCGTGACATCTCACTCGGCAGGAATATTTCAGTTTTCAGAGGACATCATCTAGATTTTTAGTTCTTCCTATTTCTAAAAAATTAATCAGTCGATACTTCATAAAACATTCAAGTTGAAACTTGATTTATTTCGTAGCGCTACAACTGCTAACATTGCTTCTTACTCTTTACGCATAAACTACGGGAATTAATTCCACTAATTACCCAATGGTAATTACTTAAATGTGAATTTTTTCCCAACTCCATTACAAAAATCAGGGAGAAAGAAAAAAAATAATTTTTGGTTTGCTCGTATGGATGAATATCTGATGTCCTTAGTAGCATCCTATCAGTTGAATGACCGCAAATCATGGGTTGACTTGGACCGTGGGCAGTGTGTGGTGGCTATTACCAAGTCAGAGCAGCGCACATTCATCTTACCTGTCACCCTCAGTCGCCCCGCTTCTCCATGTCGCCAGGAGGCAGAACCCTACATGCTGTCCGTAGGACCGAAAATTATTTCCTGGGCTCTAAGTCTTTGATAAAAATTTGCTTTCTTATGGAGTATCCTCGATGTGTAATCTGCATGTGCGATCTCAATACTCAGTCTACCTCTGGATTTCCGACGTCTATGTGATTATTAGCTTATCATTGTTCATGCCTTTCTGCCGTCGTATTAATTTCTTAGTAGCTCCCACAACCTACATTCTCCGTGTACCTAAGTTGTGGCCTTGCTCAAGTACCTTTCACGTTGACTATTATCGGTTATCCGGATCCTTGTTTTTGATAGAGATTTCTAAAAACTTCTCCTCCACTCTTACAAGGATGTACAAATCTGTGATCTCCTCAATACACTTTATTTTTTTGATGTTCCTATAATTCCAAATCTGAATAGAATTAAATCGCCTTTCTTCTTCATTGCTTGAAATACACGCCCTACAGGCATACGATGCTTTAAATCAGATAAACGCCTCAAATCCTAGATCCTGATGTCCAGCCATTCAATTTTAGGTGTTAAAATCTTTGCATTTTGAATTACGTTCATCTTCACCTTGGGCAGGTCTAATTTTCATTCCCTTGCACTGACAATCTACACTCCTGGAAATGGAAAAAAGAACACATTGACACCGGTGTGTCAGACCCACCATACTTGCTCCGGACACTGCGAGAGGGCTGTACAAGCAATGATCACACGCACGGCACAGCGGACACACCAGGAACCGCGGTGTTGGCCGCGAATGGCGCTAGCTGCGCAACATTTGTGCACCGCCGCCGTCAGTGTCAGCCAGTTTACCGTGGCATACGGAGCTCCATCGCAGTCTTTAACACTGGTAGCATGCCGTGACAGCGTGGACGTGAACCGTATGTGCAGTTGACGGACTTTGAGCGAGGGCGTATAGTGGGCATGCGGGAGGCCGGGTGGACGTACCGCCGAATTGCTCAACACGTGGGGCGTGAGGTCTCCACGGTACATCGATGTTGTCGCCAGTGGTCGGCGGAAGGTGCACGTGCCCGTCGACCTGGGACCGGACCGCAGCGACGCACGGATGCACGCCAAGACCGTAGGATCCTACGCAGTGCCGTAGGGGACCGCACCGCCACTTCCCAGCAAATTAGGGACACTGTTGCTCCTGGGGTATCGGCGAGGACCATTCGCAACCGTCTCCATGAAGCTGGGCTACGGTCCCGCACACCGTTAGGCCGTCTTCCGCTCACGCCCCAACATCGTGCAGCCCGCCTCCAGTGGTGTCGCTACAGGCGTGAATGGAGGGACGAATGGAGACGTGTCGTCTTCAGCGATGAGAGTCGCTTCTGCCTTGGTGCCAATGATGGTCGCATGCGTGTTTGGCGCTGTGCAGGTGAGCGCCACAATCAGGACTGCATACGACCGAGGCACACAGGGCCAACACCCGGCATCATGGTGTGGGGAGCGATCTCCTACACTGGCCGTACACCACTGGTGATCGTCGAGGGGACACTGAATAGTGCACGGTACATCCAAACCGTCATCGAACCCATCGTTCTACCATTCCTAGACCGGCAAGGGAACTTGCTGTTCCAACAGGACAATGCACGTCCGCATGTATCCCGTGCCACCCAACGTGCTCTAGAAGGTGTAAGTCAACTACCCTGGCCAGCAAGATCTCCGGATCTGTCCCCCATTGAGCATGTTTGGGACTGGATGAAGCGTCGTCTCACGCGGTCTGCACGTCCAGCACGAACGCTGGTCCAACTGAGGCGCCAGGTGGAAATGGCATGGCAAGCCGTTCCACAGGACTACATCCAGCATCTCTACGATCGTCTCCATGGGAGAATAGCAGCCTGCATTGCTGCGAAAGGTGGATACACACTGTACTAGTGCCGACATTGTGCATGCTCTGTTGCCTGTGTCTATGTGCCTGTGGTTCTGTCAGTGTGATCATGTGATGTATCTGACCCCAGGAATGTGTCAATAAAGTTTCCCCTTCCTGGGACAATGAATTCACGGTGTTCTTATTTCAATTTCCAGGAGTGTATATGAAGGGCTTATTTCAATAGTGGTACAAGTCCATTACCTCCACTTTTCTGTCTATAATGCTTCTGAAATTAATGAACCAAACAGAAAGAAAGGTTCATCTCTAGCGAGAAGCCATATGCTTGAATGAGGTAATGACAGTGGCACGTAAAGTGCCCTCCGCCACACACCGTTGGGTGGCTTGCGGAGTATAAATGTAAATGTAAATGAATACTTCTGGTATCTCAACTGCAGATTTTTCAACCCACATTTAACTTTAGGACTCTGTATCTCAATATGAACAAAAATGCACTTGTACCACTATTGAAATAAGCCCTTCATATCATCTTACTTCTAAGATAAGCAAATGACTCAGGATCTACATTACCTCCAAACTGTGTTTGATTTCTGTTAGATGCTTGAAACTGAACTGTTTACTGCGATTACTATCTATAATTTCTTATATTTTTAAATATTTTTATACTTCATCATTTATAGTGATCTGTAATCTCCTGCGTTTCTGTGTCTGATATTATGTGTGCAGTCTGTATTCAGGTACACGTACGGTATTGTCTGATATAATTCTAGAAACTCTTCTGTACTCCTAGCCATTAACAGTGTACATATTCGTTACAGTAATGACTGAATTCACTAATGGCTACGAAAACGTGTGTGCAGAGTCTAACAGAACGCCAACTGCGTATTGTTGGGAATCCAATAAACAGTACTACACCCTGTAGATACTAGTCTGATCAGCGCAGTCCAAAAGCATCGACTGCACGCTGACAAGAGCAGTTCCGCGAAACGCCATCGAGAAGGCGCTGGCCCGTGTTCTAATGGAGAGAACGGGCAGCGCCACTGTTCCAGGAAGACAGAGTTTCGCGCCCCCTGTCAAAGCTGATTAAACCAGCCGCCCAGTTCGGTAGCATACTTGGGGAGCATCAGCACTGAATAACAGGAAGACGATCCTTAGCCTGGGTTATGCGATTAGTAATAGTCTCTATAAGTAACTACACGTAGGAGTCACAGAAGCAGATACAAGTAACGGCTCTCTTCCTTGTAGAAACAAAGTGTTCAGTTAATCCACAACTGTTTTGTATAGATGATTTTGGATTCCTACCACCAGTCATCGCAGCTTATCTCCTTCCTTGTTTGTATCAGTGCTCACTAAACTGCCCACGTCGTGTTGTGCCGACTGCACTGTAGCTTGAATGGATTTTTAAGCTTGTTTTATATGCCCGACTTCTAATTTCACCACACAAGTCTCCAGTGTTGAGCAGTTATTGCCCGATGACGACACGCAATACAGTTTGTTAAAGCGGAGTTTGCCGTTATTAATTATGTTTTTAGATTTAATTTTATTACTCCTACAGAGACTCAAAGTTCCTTTGTTTAACAGCACGTCGTCAAAATAAGTATGAAATGCTAATGTCTTTGCAATACATAGTGTCGACTATTGAGTTAAAGTTCGTACCCATTTTGCCATTTTAGAGAAGAGGAACTTTAAGCTCTTCTGCTTCTATAGTCTCAGTATCAAATGTTCACTAATTTCAATTTACTTCCTATCTCAGTTCAGTATTTAACACAAATTATATATCAAAGTCATTTCAGAGATATTACGTCGGTTCCACACTAACGGAATAACACGTAATTGTCATTTAACATCACTTTTATTAATAATCCTTTTTCTTATGACGTAAATGTTAATGAATGATCACCATCTAGGAGGAAAGAGGGATTGATCCTAATCATGAGATATCAGCTTTTAATGAGCCCGCAATCGTTAATTAAATAAAAAGTCACGTTCAAGGATGATATGCGAACAACTTTCGTTACGTCCGTTTTCACGTATCTGTCAAAACTAGTCCTGTCGCCCACGATTCAAATTAACACTGACGTTAACCCCTTTTGTCGGAACATCGAATAGTAACTATTATGCGAAAGTTTTTCTAGTGCCCGAATTAGTTCCTTTCAGATACGCGCACGACCGAACAGCAGAACGGAACACAAACGACTTGTTTCTACATCTACATCTACATCTACATCCATACTCCGCAAGCCAACTGACGGTGTGTGGCGGAGGGTACCCTGAGTACCTCTATCGGTACTCCCTTGCATTCCAGTCTCGTATTGTTCATGGAAAGAAGGATTGTCGGTATGCTTCTGTGTGGGCTCTAATCTCTCTGATTTTATCCTCATGGTCTCTTCGCGAGATAGACGTAGGAGGCAGGAATATACTGCTTGACTCCTCGGTGAAGGTATGTTCTCGAAACTTTAACAAAAGCCAGTACCGAGCTACTGAGCGTCTCTCCTGCAGAGTCTTCCACTGGAGTTTATCTATCATCTCCGTAACGCTTTCGCGATTACTAAATGATCCTGTAACGAAGCGCGCTGCTCTCCGTTGGATCTTGTCTATCTCTTCTATCAACCCTGTCTGGTACGGACTGCTGAGCAGTATTCAAGCAGTGGGCGAACAAGCGTACTGTAACCGACTTCCTTTGTTTTCGGATTGCATTTCCTTAGGATTCTTCCAATGAATCTTAGTCTGGTTTCTGCTTTACCGACGAACAACTTCATATGATCATTCCATTTTAAATCACTCCTAATGCGTACTCCCAGATAATTTATGGAATTAACTGCCTCCAGTTGCTGACCTGCTATTTTGTAGCTAAATGATAAGGGATCTATCTTTCTATGTATTCGCAGCACGTTACACTTGTCTACATTGAGATTCAATTGCCATTCCCTGCACCATGCGTCAATTCGTTGCAGATCCTCCTGCATTTCAGTACAATTTTCCATTGTTACAACCTCTCGATACGCCACAGCATCATCTGCAAAAAGACTCAGTGAACTTCCGATGTCATTCACCAGGTCATTTATGTATATTGTGAATAGCAACGGTCCTATGACACTCCCCTGCGGCACACCTGAAATCAATCTTACTTCGGAAGACTTCTCTCCATTGGGAATGACATGCTGCGTTCTGTTATCTAGGAACTCCTCAATCCACTCACACAATTGGTCTGATAGTCCATATGCTCTTACTTTGTTCATTAAACAACTATGGGGAACTGTATCGAACGCCTTGCGGAAGTCAAGAAACACGGCATCTACCTGTGAACCCGTGTCCATGGCCCTCTGAGTCTCGTGGACGAATAGCGCGAGCTGGGTTTCACACGACCGTCTTTTTCGAAACCCATGCTGATTCCTACAGAGTAGTTTTCTAGTCTCCAGAAAAGTCATTATACTCTAACATAATACGTTTTCCAAAATTCTACAAGTGATCGACGTCAGAGATATAGGTCTATAGTTCTGCACATCTGTTCGACGTCCCTTCTTGAATACGGGGATGACCTGTGCCCTTTTCCAATCCTTTGGAACGCTACGCTCTTCTAGAGACCTACGATACACAGCTGCAAGAAGGGGGGCAAGTTCCTTCGCATACTCTGTGTAAAGTCGAACTGGTATCCCATCAGGTCCAGCGGCCTTTCCTCTTTTGAGCGATTTTAATTGTTTCTCTATCCCTCTGTCGTCTATTTCGATATCTACCATTTTGTCATCTGTGCGACAATCTAGAGAAGGAACTACAGTGCAGTCTTCCTTTGTGAAACAGCTTTGGAAAAAGACATTTAGAATTTCGGCCTTTAGTCTGACATCCTCTGTTTCAGTACCATTTTGGTCACAGAGTGTCTGGAAATTTTGTTTTGATCCACCTACCGCTTTGACATAAGACCAAAATGTCTTAGGATTTTCTGCCAAGTCAGTACATAGAACTTTACTTTCGAATTCATTGAACGCCTCTCACATAGCCCTCCTCACACTACATTTCGCTTCGCGTCATTTTTGTTTGTCTGCAAGGCTTTGGCTGTGCTTATGTTTGCTGTGAAGTTCCCTTTGCTTTCGCAGCAGTTTTCTAACTCGGTTGTTGTACCACGGTGGCTCTTTTCCATTTCTTACGATCTTGCTTGGCACATACTCATCTAACGCATATTGTACGATGATTTTGAACTTTGTCCACTGATCCTCAACACTATCTGTACTTGAGACAAAACTTTTGTGTTGAGCCGTCAGGTACTCTGTAATCTGCTTTTTTTCACTTTTGCTAAACAGAAAAATCTTCCTACCTTTTTTAATATTTCTATTTACGGCTGAAATCATCGATGCCGTAACCGCTTTATGATCGCTGATTCCCTGTTCTGTGTTAACTGTTTCAAATAGTTCGGGTCTGTTTGTCACCAGAAGGTCTAATATGTTATCGCCACGAGTCGGTTCTCTGTTTAACTGTTCAAGGTAGTTTACAGATAAAGCACTTAAAAAAATTTCACTGGATTCTTTGTCCCTGCCACCTGTTATGAACGTTTGAGTCTCCCAGTCCATATCCGGCAAATTAAAATCTCCACCCAGAACTACAACATGGTGGGGAAACCTACTCGAAATATTTTCAAATTATCCTTCAGGTGCTCAGCCACAACAGCTGCTGAGCCAGGGGGCCTATAGAGACATCCAATTACCATGTCTGAGCCTGCTTTAAGCGTGACCTACACCCAAATCATTTCACATTTCCGATCTCCGTCAATTTCCTTCGATACTGTTGCACGTCTTATCGCTGTAAACACGCCTTCCCCTTCACTGTCCAGCCTATCTCTGCGGTTTTAACAACCGAACAACGCAATGACGTTACATTACGACAATGTCCGCCCAATGAACATCTCTTTGACTTTATCTTCTCTACTCTGCTTAATTAAATTATTCCTAATTACAGTTTATTCAGCTATTTAACGAAAACATCTAACAAAAAATAAAATAAATTTATCCCAACGTAAAAGATCCGTTATATCACTCACACAGTAGCCAATACAATATCTTTTTTATTAAAAATGAAATTCCTCCAGCTGTACTCAAGATTTTTTTATTTACTTCGCTACTAGTTTCGGCTTTGCGTCACCGCCATCTTCAGGCCCGTACACTTTGCTGAAATCAGTTGTGTGTGCCTCAGTCTAGAAGTCCGCGGTGATATCAACACGTGCTCCACGTGGATGGCGGGCAGTAACTAGTGTCTAGTAGCGAAGTAAATAAAAAATCTTAAGTACAGCTGAAGGAATTTCATTTCTAATAACTATTATACCAGCTGTGTCCCACCTTCATCCAGTTTAAATGTGGATGTACGAAAAATACAACATCTTGTGACGAGGATTCCAGAACCAACGCTACCTATGCTCCTTGCCGCTCTGTCACAGCGCGCCACTAATATTTCTCTCTTCTCCTTCAGAGGTGCGCTGCTACCAAGTGTTCTTTCTTTTTCCCTGCATCTGCCTACAATTTGTTGCGGCGGATATCAATGATACGACTCGCTGACAACATTGCTATCCTGAGTGAAAGTGAAGACGAATTACATGATCTGCTGAATGGTATGGACAGTCTAATATGTACAGCATACGGATTGAGAGTAAATCGAACAAAGACGGAAGTGATGAGAAGTAACAGAAATGGAAACAGCGAGAAACTTAACATCAGGATAGATGGTCACGAAGTAGATGAAGTTAAGGAATTCTGCTACCTAGGCAGAAAAATAACCAGTGACGGACGGAGCAAGGCTGACATAAAGCACTGGCAAAAAGGGCATTCCTGGCCAACAGAAGTCTACTACTATCAAACATAGACCGTAATTTGAGGTAGAAATTTCTGAGAATATACGTTTGGAGCACAGCATTGTATGGCAGTGAAACACGCAATGTGGTAAAAAGGGAACAGAGGAGAATGGAAGTATTTGAGATGTAGTGCTACAGACGAATGTTGAAAATTAGGTGGACTGACAAGGCAACGAATGAGGAGGCTCTGCGCAGAATTGGAGAGGAAAGAAATATGTGGCAAACACTGACAAGCAGAAGGGACAGGATGATAGGCCAGCTGTTAAGAAGTCAGGGACTGACTTCGATGGTACTAGAGGGAGCTATAGAGGGCAAAAACTGTAGAGGAAGACAGAGAGTGGAATACATCCAGCAGAAGAACGAAGTTGAAGTGCTGCTCTGAGATGAAGAGGTTGGCACAGGAGAGAAACTGGTGGCGAGCTGCATCACACCATTCAGAAGACTGATGACTCAAAACAAAACATAAAAGTCTATGGTTTTGGCAATGGGCAGACTCATTGTAACTATTTCCAAATCGAGAAGGAAGCCGGCCGGGATGGCCTGGCGCTTCTAGGCGCTTCAGTCTGGAATCGCGGGACTGCTATGGTCGCAGGTTCGAATTCTGCCTCGGGCATGGATGTGTGTGATGTTCTTAGGTTCGTTAGGTTTAAGTAGTTCTAAGTTCTAGGGGACTGACGACCTCAGAAGTTAAGTCCCATGGTGCTCAGAGCCATTTGAACCATTTTTTTTTTTTTTTTCGGGAAGGAAGCCTCGCTATTACCTAAGGCGTTAAGAACTTTCACCATTATCTGTTTGGCCGGAAGTTTTACCTAGTGACGGAACATAAGCCACTTCCGCCTTCGTTTCATCCGTTGGAGTGTGTTGCCCCGCGCACGGCTCAGAAGCTGCAGCGCTAGGCTTCGTTATTGTCAAAGTATCAATACGAAATGTTGTACGGGCCCACGCCGAAGCATGCAAATGCTGACGCCCTTTCTCGCCTTCCTGTTGGTCATGATTCTGAATTGTATACTACTGCAGCATCTCGTTGTCATATCGATGCGCAGGACATTGAAGATTTACATACTTTTAGACTGAACTACACGAAAACCGCAAAGACCACAGAAGCAGAACCTGACTTGAACCTTTTAAGTTGCACTATATGCATACTGCTTGACCAGTTTCAGCGAAAAACATGTAGAAATATTTTGTGTGCCGGGATTTTGCTCGTCGTTTTATCCTCTCCGTCCAGCATGGTGTGATTTTATTATAAAATGTCTCTGGACATTTACGTGTACTTATTCCTACATTGCTGCAAAAAGATGTGCTACAATTGCTCCACCAGCGGCTTTGGGGAATTGTACGCACGAAGCAGATAGCGCGTCGACACTGTACTTGGCCGGGCATAGACACCCACATTGAACAGATGACGTCACAGAATCTATCGGCCCCGCCGCTAACGTTTCCATCTTGGCCAAAGCCTCAGTCGTCTTGGCAACAATGACATAATGCCTTTGCTGGTCCCTTTAGGAACACTCGTTGACTTATTTTTGTGGACCCTTAGTTTATACATTTGCAGTGCCCGCATTGCATAGTACCATTCAGTTTTGTCATCTAGTTTTTCCTTGAAAGGTTTGCCCGAAGTGTTGGTTACAGACAACGGACCACAGTCTACTGTTGAGTGCTTTCAAATTTTCAAATGTGCGTGAATTCCTAAGGGACATCGGTCCCTAGAATTATACACTACTTAAACTAACGTAAACTAACTTATGCCAAAGAACAACACACACACCCATGCCCAAATTTCAGGACTTTGAACAGTTTTGTACAGTGAGTGGTATCACTCGCATTAGCGACGCTCGAGTCGAACGGAGAATCTGACTGGTTTCTGCGTACGTTCAAGCAACACCCACGTCGCCAGCTAACCGCTGCGACCACACCACCCGCAAGTTTTTAGCGTGAGACTTTTTCGCGTCTCTGTTACGTTAGGACCTCCCCCCCCCCCCCCCCCCCCAGGCCATGTTAAAAGCTAGAGCCCTCCAGAAGAACAGTATAGCTCTTACGATAACACAGGACCAGGCGCTGCTGCTCTTCCTTGCAATGTACCGCCCCTAGCGCGACGATGGTCCTTCCGCGGCTGAGCACTTACATGGCTGGCACCACCGCTCGCTGCTCCAGTTGCAAGGCACCTCCTAAGACCCGCAAGTAAAGCTTTGCACCTAATGATTCTATTCTTCTCAGATTTTCTGGTCACACCAGGCGCTGGAACGATTTTTCGAAATTTGGGCTCTTGCACATATATAATTTGAGGTCCTGCTGAACTGCTGCGCAGCCATCAGAACAAGATTCGCGCTTGTCTATTGCGACATTCTTCCGCAGATTTTCTGTCCACAGCTTCGTATCCTACCGGGATCTGGAGGCCGTTCTCCAGTGCCACTTCGTTTATTTACTTTTTTTCCCATCATTCTTCTGACTTGCTTGATGCGGCCCGCCGCTCCTCAACTGTGCTAACCTCTTCTCATCAGAGTAGCACTTGCAACCTACGAACTCGATTATTTCCTAGAGCTCCCTCTAGTACCATGTAAGTCATTCCCTCATGTCTTAACAGATGTTCTATCAAAAAATGGTTCAAATGGCTGTGAGCACTATGGGACTTAACATTTGAGGTCATCAGTCCCCTAGAACTTAGAACTACGTAAACCTAACTAACCTAAGGACATCACACACATCCATGCCCGAGGCAGGAATCGAACCTGCGACCGTAGCGGTCGCACGGTTCCAGATTGAAGCGCCTATAGCCGCTCGGCCACTCCGGCCGGCGATGTTCTATCATCCTGTGCCTTGTCCTTATGTGTTCTCCACATCTTCGTTTCCCCTCAGAGTCTGCACTAGCGTCCTCTTTGCTTACCTTATGAATCCACCTAATTTTCAACATTCGACTGTAGCACCACATCTCAAATGCTTCGATTCTCTTCTGTTCCGGTTTTCCCACAGTTCAAAATGTTCAAATGTGTGTTAAATTTTATGGGACTTAACTGCTAAGGTCTGCAAGGTGTCAGGCAAATCCAACACCTTCCATGAAAACCCTGACATGATAAGGAAATCCAGTAGTATGTCACATAGCTCCGAATAAATCGTGACATTAAATTAACCAAAGTAATACGAGTAACGAGTGAGCAAATGGAATACCACAGACTAACACAAGAATGCCTAAATGCATGTCATACCTTCCCGCCGTGAGACAGTCGCAGTTCCGAGGGGAGAAACGAGAACAGAAGCCGAGAGCAGAACCGTGTTAAGCGAGAAGGCCCTACGATAAGGGACGGACACCCACGTCGCCAGCTAACCGCTGCGACCACACCACCCGCAAGTTTTTAGCGTGAGACTTTTTCGCGTCTCTGTTACGTTAGGACCTCCCCCCCAGCCCATGTTAAAAGCTAGAGCCCTCCAGAAGAACAGTATAGCTCTTACGATAACACAAAAAGGGCCACACCACCCGCAAGTTTTAGCGTGAGACTTTTTCGCGTCTCTGTTGCATCAGGACCACCTCCCAAGCCCATGTTAAAAGATAGAGCCCTCCAGAAGAACAGTATAGATCTTACGATAACGCTAAAAGGACCACACCAGCTACAAGTTTTAGCGTGAGACTTTTTTGCGTTTCTGTTACGCTGCAAACTTTAAAAACATTGCCCCACCACGAAAAGTATAACGTTTCTCATTGGATGGACAGAATTTTTGTAGACGGAGCTTAAGGTTAACATTGAGACCCTGATTGGTCAGATGAAAACACAGCCAGATAGTTTTTTTTAAACCAACTTCGGTAAATTTTAGTAAGGAGAAGTTAGGAGAGTTGCTTCGGATACGGCGAGATGAGCGGAGCTGTGCTGCCCGCCGCCCCCTGACGATCACCGACAAGGTAATGAACGCACGCGATGCCGCATAACAGCGCATAAAGCTTCACTCAGAACTGCAGAAGTCTCAACTGATACACCCCCTTTTTACGTAATACTAGTGACGATCGTCAATTAAAGCTCATGGTGTTCACATTTGCCACTTGAAGTAAAAATCTGAAACGCGATGATTTTTCTGTTATATAGTTATTGAGAAGCCCCATCAGCCACTGTAATTTACGACAAGTTAGATAAGTAATTAAAGATAATTGAGGGTCACTGTAGACCATTTTGATAGTTTTCTCTCCTGTGAAACTTAATTTAAACCTAGATTATACATGTGATATGGCATAGGTCATCCTTCGATGCATGGTAGAACTTGGAAAGCCATTCAGGGAATATTCGTTCACATTTTTGTTGAACGCAGTTGGTTTTTACCATCCTGTATTAAAAAATTTCCTTTTATCAACAGTGCAATTTATAAACAATGTTTTGTGAGTAGAATAAAATTACCAATGGTAAACTTAATTGCTTTTTCGACGTTATTTTACCAGCTAACTAAAAATAGGAAAGCCTTGAACCCCTTCCACTAAATTTAGTTAGTATTAAGATTCTTTTACAGGGTGTGCAGTGGAGGTGACGCTGAAATCATTAAGTATTTGGTTATATCATCGCTAGTCTCACTGAACTCTTCTGAATTCTACATGTCATGTGTGGTCTGGCGTCTCCTTACCAGCAACAGGTCCCACTTTCAAACTAGTCAATTCCCTAAAAATCACGCTCAGAGCGTCGTTGCGCGAAAGTGGTAGGGAGACACGATATAGAACAAACAGACACCACGCAGAATGTTTAGAGGTCATCAGTCCCTAAGCTTACACACTACTTAATCTAAATTATCCTAAGGACAAACACACACCCCCACGCCCGAGGGAGGACTCGAACCTCCGGCGGTCCAGCCGCACAGTCCATGACTGCAGCGCCTCAGTCCACTCAGTTAATCCCGCACGGCTTTGCCACAGTGCTGGCCGTGGTGGCCGAGCGGTTCTAGGCGCTTCCGTCCGGAACCGCGCGACTGCAGGTTCGAATCCTGCCTCGGGCATGGATGTGTGTGGGGTCCTTAGGTTAGTTAGGTTTAAGTAGTTCTAAGTTCTAGGGGACTGATGATCTGAGATGTTAAGTCCCACAGTGCTCTGAGCCATTTGAACCATTTTTTTCACACAGTGCGTGTTTCACTACCTTACACTGTTGTACTCCAGACGTACAATCTCAGAAATTTCTTCATCAAATTAAGGCCGCTATTGATATTAGTAGACTTCTCTTTGCCACGGACGCCATTTTTTCCATTGCTTGTCTGATTTTGATGTCCTCCTTGCTGCGTCCGCTATTTGTTATTTTACGGCCTAGGTAGCAAAATTCCTTAACTTCATGTACTTCGTGACCATCAATCCTGATGTTAAGTTTCCCGCTACTTCTCTTTACCTTCGTCTTTCTCCGATTTACATGCAGTCCGTACTCTGTACTCATTAGATTGTCCATTCCATTCAGCAGATCATGTAATTCTTCTACACTTCACTCGAGACAGCAATGTCATCAGCGAATCGTATCATTGATATTCTTTCACCTTGAATTTTAATTCCACTCCTGAACCTTTCTTTTATTTCCATCATTACTTCCTCCATGTAAAGATTGAACGTTAGGGGCGAAAGGCTACATCTTTGTCCTACGCCCTTTTTAACGCGAACACGACGTTCTTGGTCGTCCAGTCTTATTATTTCCTCTTGACTGTTGTACATATTGTATAAGACCCGTCTTTCACTATAGCTTACCCCTACTTTCCTCAGAATTTCGAACATCTTGCACCATTTTACATAGTCGAAACCTTTTTCCAGGTCGACAAATTCTATGACCGTGTCTTGATTTTTCTCTAGTCTTGCTACTATTATCAACCACAGCGTCAGAATTGCCTCTCTTGTGCCTTACCTTTCAAAAAGCCAAACTGATCGTCACCTAGCGCATTCTCAATTTTCTTTTCCATTCTTCTGTATATTATTCTTGTGAGCAACTTGGATTCATGAGCTGTTATGCTGATTGTGCGATATTTCTCTCACTTGTCAGCTCTTGCCGTCTTTGGAATTGTGTGGATGATGCTTCTTCCAAAGTCAGATGATATGTCGCCAGACTCATACATTCTACACAACAACGTGAAAAGTCGTTTTGTTGCCACTTCCCCCAATGATTTTAGAAATTCTGATGGAATGTTATCTATCCCTTCTGCCTTATTTGACCTTAAGTCCTTCAAAGCTCTTTTAAATTCTGATTCTAATACTGGATCCCCTATGTCTTGTAATTCGACTGCTGTTTCTTCTTCTATCACATCAGACAAATCTTCCCCCTCATAGAGGCTTGCAGTGTATTCTTTCCACCTATCCGCTCTCTCCTCTGCATTTAACAGTGCAATTCCCGATGCACTCTTAATGTTATCACCCTTGCTTTTAAAGTCACCGAAGGTTGTTTTGACTTTCCTCTATGCTAAGTCTTCGGTACCGCCTTCAGAACCGATGGAGCTGGCCCATCGCCTTTGCCGCTGCAGCAGTTCAACTTCCCGGTGCTCGTACTGGCGCCCGCCAAGGAGACTGTGCCGTCGCTGTCGTCACCGCCGCCATCTACGTTTCTCGTCTGACCGGCTCAGGAAGAGGGTGGATGTCTTTCCGGGATTTTTCCGGCCGACGTTCTGCTCGGATCGCAGGACGGATGTCTGGGCGCGGCCGGAGACTTGGCGTCGATAAACAACAGCTTCATCTGCAAACAAACTATGACGGCTGCTCAGTTTGTCTCCCGAATCTTTTACACGAGGTGCATTCAAGTTCTAAGGCCTCCGATTTTTTTTCTATTTAACTACGCACCTGAAATCGATGAAACTGGCGCTACTTCTCGACGTAATCGCCCTGCAGACGTACACATTTTTCACAACGCTGACGCCATGATTCCATGGCAGCGGCGAAGGCTTCTTTAGGAGTCTGTTTTGACCACTGGAAAATCGCTGAGGCAATAGCAGCACGGCTGGTGAATGTGCGGCCACGGAGAGTGTCTTTCATTGTTGGAAAAAGCCAAAAGTCACTAGGAGCCAGGTCAGGTGAGTAGGGAGCATGAGGAATCACTTCAAAGTTGTTATCACGAAGAAACTGTTGCGTAACGTTAGCTCGATGTGCGGGTGCGTTGTCTTGGTGAAACAGCACACGCGCAGCCCTTCCCAGACGTTTTTGTTGCAGTGCAGGAAGGAATTTGTTCTTCAAAACATTTTCGTAGGATGCACCTGTTACCGTGGTGCCTTTTGGAACGAAATGGGTAAGGATTACGCCCTCGCTGTCCCAGAACATGGACACCATCATTTTTTCAGCACTAGCGGTTACCCGAAATTTTTTTGGTGGCGGTGAATCTGTGTGCTTCCATTGAGCTGACTGGCGCTTTGTTTCTGGATTGAAAAATGGCATCCATGTCTCATCCATTGTCACAACCGACGAAAAGAAAGTCCCATTCGTGCTGTCGTTGCGCGTCAACATTGCTTGGCAACATGCCACATGGGCAGCCATGTGGTCGTCCGTCAGCATTCGTGGCACCCACCTGGATGACACTTTTCGCATTTTCGGGTCGTCATGCAGGATTGTGTGCACAGAACCCACAGAAATGCCAACTCTGGAGGCGACCTGTTCAACAGTCATTCGGCGATCCCCCAAAACAATTCTCTCCATTTTCTCGATCATGTCGTCTGACCGGCTTGTGTGAGCCCGAGGTTGTTTCGGTTTGTTGTCACACGATGTTGTGCCTTCATTAAACTGTCGCATCCACGAATGCACTTTCGACACATCCATAACTCCATCACCACATGACCCCTTCAACTGTCGATGATTTCAATTGGTTTCACACCACGCAAATTCAGAAAACGAATGATTGCACGCTGTTCAAGCAAGGAAAACGTCGCCATTTTAAGTAATTGAAACAGTTCTCATTCTCGCCGCTGGCGGTAAAACTCCATCTGCCGTACAGTGCTGCCATCTCTGGGACGTATTGACAATGAACGCGACCTCATTTTAAAACAATGCGCATGTTTCTATCTCTTTCCAGTCCGAAGAAAAAAAATCAGAGGCCTTAGAACTTGAATGCACCTCGTATAGATACGGAACAGCAAAGGACCCATAACACTACCTTGTGCAACGCTAGAAATCTCTTCTGTTTTACTCGATAACTGTCCGTCAGTTACTACAAACTGTCACCTCTTTGACTGGAAATGGTTCAAATGGCTCTGAGCACTACGGGACTTACCAGCTGAGGTCATCAGTCCCCTAGAACTTAGAGCTACTTAAACCTAACCAACCTAAGGACATCACACACATCCATGCCCGAGGCAGGATTCGAACATGCGACCGGAGCGGTCGCGCGGTTCCAGACTGTAGCACTTAGAACCGCTCGGCCATACCGGCCGGCTGACAGGAAATCATGAATCCTGTTACATAACTGAGACAATATGCTAAAAGTAATAGTCTATATATGTAACTATACGTAGGAGCCATAGAAGCACATACAACAAGTTAAGTAATGGTTCCCTTCTTTGTGCAAATATATTGTTCTATTAATGCACAACTGTTTTGCACAGATGATTTTGGACTCCTGCCACCGGCCATCACAACTTCTCTTGTCCCTTGTTCGTGGAGCTGCTGATTCCTACAGTAGCCAGTACAACACAATGAGCCCAAAAAATTCCTGGGCGTTTTCATTACATAAAATAACATATAACAATTACGTTGAAGATGGGCTTCACAGTGCAAGATGAGAGAATCTTAGCGTCGAGAAGGGTAAGCTGAAAAGAGAATTGGAAAGAGCCATTATAATTATGATTCGCTTTACAAAAATACATTGACATCATCAGTACACTCATAGAAGCATAACGATTTTAAGATTTCATGGTATCTGAAATCAGCGGAAAATGGACGCTAAATGCAACAAACTCATCAACGATTGACCATACAATACGTTCCGACACTGCCTCACCACAACCTACTTTCAATACAATGATAACTTTTATGAACAGATTGACGCGATGGGTATGCGCAGTCCTCTTATTCCTGCTGTGGCTAATCTATTTATGGAGACTTTTGAACAACGGGCGTTGCAGACTGCCAGTAAGAGACCAGCCAGATGGTATCGCTATGTCGATGACACGTTCGTAGTATGGACACACGGAGCAGAGGTGTTGGATGCCTTCCTGACACATTTAAACAGTATTAATCCGAAAATCCAATTTACTATGTAGACGGAAAGGAATGAGCAATTGAATTTCCTGGATGTGTCTGTGATTAAATGACGGGACGGAATGTTGGTCCATAAGGTGTATAGAAAGGCCACACATACTGATCTTTATCTGCATGAAGATTCAAACCACTACCCTGGACGAAAAAGAGGTGTAATGAAAACCTTGGTACACAGGGCGTACAACATTTGTGAACCTGTGTATTTAAAAGATGAGATCGAACATCTACGGTCAAATTACGTGAAGCATGGCTATTCTAACAAGGATATAGATCGAGCACTTTGCTCTAGGCAGAGAATCAGGGGCAACGACGAACAACAGTCGCCCAAGGGCAAAGTTTTTCTTCCGTTCATTAGTAAGGTCACAGACCGCATTGGGAAAATTTTTAAGCAGCTATGGGGTGGAAACTATTTTCAGAGCCACCAGGGAAAAAAAAGAATATTTAAGATCGGGAAAAGATGCACGACACCCTTTGGCTACACTGGGGGTATAAAATTCCGTGTAGTTGTGGCTAGGTTTATATCGGTACCACAAAGAGAAGTGTGGACACCACGTCTTTTGAACATAAGAGGAATTGCCGCATGGGTCCCACGGATAAATCGGCCGTAGCGGAACATGTTTACCACGAAGGTGATTATGAAATAAAATTCAGCGAGACGAGCGTCATATCAAAAACCTCGCATTATTATGCACGCGTGTATAGAGAGGTTATCGAGATCGATTAACACCGTAATAATTGTAACAGGAAAGATGAAGGTGTTAAATTGGATGTCAGCGTTGCACCGCAGGCGTGACGATCGATTACTTTCAATCGAGAATGTTGGCATTACCAGAGACAATCTCATAGCCGACGCCACGTGATCGACAGTGGCGCCCTCTGTACTGCCTATGTAATCAGCGCTTCCTCGAGTTATTTTCGAAGTTCGCCGCTGTACCTCCGAGGATGTCTCCCGCAGTTGGAGACGAAACGTCATGGGAGAGTTTTATACTTCTACCACGGCCTATCAGCCCGGATGTCTTAAGTGAAGTCATCAACGATTAACGTCACATTTTGTGAAGAAAGGTAACAACAGATTCTGAAATGCTACTCGTCATTTTCAATTTCTATTTTCACTCCCCTAAAGTTGCCTCATTCCGTTAGGAAACTTTAAAAGATTAAGAAGGTAATGGGGAAGTAGTATATTCATTTCTTTGTTTATTTATTTGAAACAAAGCTTAATTCGACGAATACCCTTAGCTGATAACACGAAACATTTATGCGCTTGTAGGTCGATCAACATTTTATGTGCAGTATCCTAAGCCTCGTAAGACAAAGCTGATACACAGTTGGTTTATAAAGTCTACGATAAATGTCAATCAGCAAATCCAGTAATAAGAATGAATGAGGCACATATCAGGGACTGGTTGGAAGTGATCATTGCAACACGGCTTAATTTTCATCAGTGGTTAAGATACTGTTGTTTCCAGTACGCCACTTATGAAAATCAAACAGCTGAATTTCTCGGTGCAATACTGGTGTTTGACAGAGACCTTAAAAAAACAGATATCAATAATGGAAGTTGAAGAAGTCTATGAGTCTACCAGAGTGCAGTCCCTGATCCACTGGTTTCTTGTCCGTAAATCAATGGTATTTCATGTGTGCTACAATCTTGAAGAAACCGCTTACAAAGGTTGCACTGTCGCGGAAAATTTATTTCCCAACCTACAAGGTTAAATTCCCACAAATTTAAATTTCGGGAAAAATTAAGGGTATTGGCTGTTCTGAAAAATAACTGTACTTTCTGATCAAAGAGAATGTTCCAAATGGTGGTTAAAGTGAATGGTCAAAATAGTAGCCGTTAACTTCGATACATTTCTGAGTCCGAGTCAGGAGTGATTCCGTACTTCCCACCAAAGTGCCCAATCGAATGTCTGTGCCCACTGCTTGAATTTCATTCCAAAGTGTGTCCTAGTTACTTGGTTCACAATGGTATAAATCTTTTATTGTGCCCCATAAGGAGAAACAGATCAAGAGTCGTAGGGTCTGGAGAGCGTGCAGGAAACTCGATTTGTCCCCTGCATCCTGTCCGCTAGCCTGGTACATTCTCATCGAAGTATGTTCACACATGCGTATAGTAGCGTGGCGGGAATCATAATGTTGGAAATGAAACCTGTCATTGCAATACACGGCAACGAATGGCAAGGACAATTAAATAGAGCCAATGCGTCCCCTTGCAGACAAATCACAGTACACGTTTACGCCAGGTAAATTCACTGTATTTTTAACAGTAACGTGTGGCATATCTACAACCCAGTACACACTGCTGTGCTTCATCCGACATAAACAAGCTACCCAAGAATCCTGGTTCACCTCTAACGATCTTCTACACTTAATCACAAAATTGTACCCAGTGATCTGGGTCGTCGTCAGGCGTTACAACAATCTTGATATGTGCACACACAAATAAATTTCCTTCAGAACACATAGCACATTGTTAGCACTTATGCCACCCTCATGTGACCCTTGCAGTAAAGGCGCTAGGTAGTTTCTGGGAATGCCTGCATTGTTGAATAATTTATCCAATATGACGGCAATAGATGTGGCAACCTCACACTGACGTCATGACAGGAAATTTACATTTTGGTGAAATACGGTAACTTGGGTACGTCCACTAACCTAACACCCCCACCCCACTTCCAACTCCTTTGATGTCACCAAGATCCCACCGCCATCCCACCTCTGGAAATGGCAGGAAATGGTCGCTTTCTGTCCAACTGCTGGGGAGGGAGATTAGTGTACTATACTTTATATATCTTTGGGGGGAGCTGTGTTCCCTGGTGGTGTCATCCTGTCGGTAGATTATCCTCCACACTTCGCCATCCGCTGCCCCCACTTTCCTTTGGCCCCGACCCCACTTTTTCTGATCGTACATGAGTATGTTTGCCTCAAAGTTTGAAGACAGGCTGCCCTAGTCCAGAATACCGCCACCAGAGGGTGCTCGAAACTATGCTACACCCAACCTCCCCACTCTCCGCCGGCTCTACCACCCGTGACCCCCATTTTCCGAGTATCGTTTCCAGAGGAAAAAAATTTCGGAATCCTATGACTACTGTGGTGTTCATCACTTTTCTGAAACGACGAGTGGGCTTAGTTTATTTTCGTTGCTGGTTTCAGGGACGTTAAAGGGGGATAGGACGCCAAACGTGCCGACTTGGAGCAGGAGAGGCACCACAAGAAATTTTGTTTTCTACTGTCTATACTTTTACAAATAAATCCATAAAACTTGGTCAGCGTCACCAGGAAGGATTCGGGATTCACACTCATAGCAGTGGGAGTTCAAACACATAGCTAAATAATTTTTTTTACATGTGACATTTCATCATTTTTTCGCTTACTATCGGCTGCATTTGTTGCTATAGGTATATTTTTCTTCACAAGTACCACAGATTCTTTGATGAATTTTGCACAGCGTACAAACCATACCTACAGATGTATGAAACTCTAGAATTTTCCAAATCTATTGAAAACTGTGGTAAAAATTGAGATAATTAACTACAATATTTGATTCTTTTTCTAAATATAAAGTTTAAAACATAACAGAGCATTCATTTTTTCATAAATTAAATAGATTCCAGACTCTGAGACACCTGTATGTATGGTTTGTATGCTGTGGAAAATTCATCGAACCGTCTCTCTTACTTATGAAGAAAAGTGTACCTATAGCAACAAAAGCAGCCAATAGTAAGTGAAAAAATGATGAAATTTCACATGTAAAAAAAATTATTTTGCTATGTTTTTGAACTTCCGCTGCTACGAGTGTGAATCCTGAATCCTTCCTGGTCATGCTGACAAAGTTTTATGAATTTTCTTGTAAAAGTATAGACACTGTAAATTAAAATGTCCTGTGGTGCCCCTCCTGCTCCAAGTCGGCCCGTTTGACGTCCTACCCCTCCTCCCCCCGCCCTCCCCCCCTTAAGGCACTTATTTTTAATTTGCCTTATTTTTCGATGCTGAGTTCTATAATTGGAAACCCACAGTGGTTCTAAGAACAGAATAAAAAATCAGAACAATTACGTATCTAAAAACTCATGACATATTTCTAAATCGACAGGAGGTTGCGATGAAACCACAGACACACAGCACATCAGATACCTAAAAGATTCTCCCAGAATTTGAAGCACTGTCATAGAGACGAAAAAAATGGCTGGATTTTTCGATGAATTTTCAGTGTCCTATAAATGCTGGTCTGGAGATGCTCTGAAGCTACAATGGAGGGTGGGCAGCACCCACGTGCCCGAACCAGAGGAGGCTGGTGTGGCCAGATCTTATCTCTGAACAGTCGAACAAAGGAGACATCTCATGACTATCTGACATCACGGTACTTTCCGTAGATGCCTTGTTCTGCCCCTGTCTTGTTCGAACAGTCTGTAGAGACTCCTATGCTACCACACAAAGCATATCTTGTGATTCTCTGACATCGTTGAACTTCCTGTGAATGCAGCATTCTGGTTAGTTCTTACTGAATTTACCCACAAAAATGCTCCTATTGGTGTGTGAGCACTGTCCGCCAGTTTCTACAGACGGACAAATCACGAGGATTTCAGCGGAAATCTGATATTATACACATCGCAAAAAAAAAAAAAAGAAAATAAATAAATAAATAACCATACAGCACTCACATTCACTGACAGTTAAACCCTGTATCAGTGGTCTACAGGTCATGCAATACGGAAACTATTGCCAGAGACACTTAGTAAATACATTGATATGTGTATATTTTTCGGCGTGAAACCGGTCTCCTACCAAGCTATTTCCCGACAAACGATTCTACCACCATGCCATATTTCTACGTCGCTGTAGTAAACACACTTCATATCCTGCATAATACAAAATAATCACTTCGGCATACACACTGTGTGATCAAAAGTATCAGGACACATGGCTGAAAATGACTTACAAGTTCGTGGCGACTTCCATCGGTAATGCTGGAATTCAGTATGGTGTTGGCCCAACCTTAGCCTTGATGACAGCTTCCACTCTTGCAGGCATACGTTCAATCAGGTGCTGGAAGGTTTCTTGAGGAATGGCGGCCCATTCTTCAAGGAGTGCTGTACTGAGGAGGTGTACCGATGTCGGTCGGTGAGGCTCAGCACGAACTCGGCGTTCCAAAACATCCCAAAGGTGTTCTATAGGATTCGGGTCAGGTCTCTGTGCAGGTCAGTCCAGTACAGGGCTGTTATTGTCGTGTAACCACTCCGCCAGAGGCCGTGCATTATGAATAGTTGCTCGATCGTGTTGAAAGATGCAATCGTCATCCCCGAATTGCTCTTCAACAGTGGGAAGCACGAAGGTGCTTAAAACATCGATGTAGGCATTTGCTCTTCGACAGTGGGAAGCAAGGAGGCGCTTAAAAAATCAACGTAGGCCTTTGCTGTGATAGTGCCAAGCAAAATAACATGGGGTGCTAGCCCCTCCGTCAAAAACATAACCACACCATAACACCACCACCTCCGAATTTTACTGCTGGCACTACACACGTTTGCAGATGATGCTCATCGGGCATTCGTCATACCTATACTCTGCCATCGGATCGGCACATTGTGTACCGTGATTCGTCACTCCACACAACATCTTTCCACTGTTCAGTTGTCCTACGTTCACACTCCTTACACCAAGTGAGGCGTCTTTTCGCATTTACCGGCGTCATGTGTGGCTTATGAGCAGCCTCTCGACCATGAAATCGGCCGGCCACGTGGCCGAGCGGTTCTAATACAACGATGGAATAACCCAGGCAAGGCGGAACCGGCGGACAGCACTGAGTCTTCAGAATCCGGTGTTAGAACATCCAGAAGCAGAAGGAACCACTACGACCAAAGTAGTCCAAAACAAACAAAATATCGGAACCACAATCAAGAAGGCTGTCGAACTACACACCTTACCGGACAGCAGCGGCAAAGTGAGGAAAGGTTCACTGCAGCAAAAATACGCTAACCTCCAGGTCAGGTAACTGGGGTGTTAACGGCCACTAGGCAGAAAAATACCGCTGGTTGAACTTCACCAGTAATAACACAAGGAATTCAATGATTAATAACAAGAAGTCGACGACAGCTAATGAATTTCGCCAACTCCAAACACTCCACTCGTGGCTCTTCGTCTCTGCGATCCAGCGAGCAGAAATGCGCGAACAAACAGCGTGCTTTCAAAATAGTGGAGGTCTCACTACTTGGTTAATGTTCACTCAACTCAAACGTCCTGGGTCCAGTGGACAACGAGGTTGTGGCCCTCACAACTACAGCCCCTCAATCCGGCAGTGGCTGCGTGCCGCCAGCGGTTCCAGCATGTTCAAAGGCTGCCGCACCTCACTGCTGCTCCGTCCCAACAGAACTTCCGGACACAACCAGACCCGGAAAACACTTGAGTAGATATCGATAACTGCTGCTGTTGCCACTCGTGGACAGACAATGCTAGCAAATGCAGTTGCGCCAGTAAACTCAAGAAGAATACGAGACGCTACTATCCTTATTACACGATGCCAACCTACTAACGGCACCAACATGAGCCGCAACACGTCTCAGTGGCAGGAAGAGGAGGAGGTTGCACCATGCTGAACTCTTCAACTGTTCCTGTTGAGTTCCAGGCTTCTGTGGAAAACCCACAAGGAGGACCGCCTTGTAACTATACAAATTGATTTATGTAATTTGTTCTCATAGCAGTAGCAGTGGCAGCAGCAGTAGCGCTGTTTTGACGGTCGAATTATATTTCATGCTTGTTCTTGCTACAGCGTACGCGCCACGAATGCAGCCTGAGCTGGAGACAATGCTGGAGGCTGTAAAAAGAAAATAACAGCAACATGCTGTGGAACACCCTCCAGCAGAGAATACTCAGGGGAAACAGTCACGAACCTCCATAGTAACTTTGTAATCTTTCTGTATCTGCGTTTAATTCAACATTAAAAAAAGTTTCAAGTTTCATCATGCTATAGCAACCATTTTAGAGGCGCTTGTCTTTATAGACAGGCAGCTGGAGACTGTTTACGAGCAACAACAGGTGCTGGAACAGGTTCCAGCGGACAATGAGAAATCTGAGCAGCTTTGTACGTACTTAAAAAAAAATCCGTAGCGCTGAAGTATATTTTGTTTGTGCCCGTAGTGTAGAAGAGAGGAGGTCTATCTCTAACATACAGCCCCCGATTTCAGCTGCAGAGCAGCTCGGACTTTGAAATGTCGAGATTACCCGAGAGCCAAGGATGTTCGGACATGGAGCAGATACAGAGAGACAGGAACTATCGATGATATGCCTCGCTCAGGCCGCCCAAGGGCTACTACTACAGTGGATGACTGCTACCAACCCGAATGGACCGACGCAGTGCCCGATGATTT
Organism: Schistocerca americana; assembly: GCF_021461395.2. Classification (NCBI taxonomy): domain Eukaryota; kingdom Metazoa; phylum Arthropoda; class Insecta; order Orthoptera; family Acrididae; genus Schistocerca; species Schistocerca americana. Next base: position 467,856,950 of record NC_060124.1, on the reverse strand, counting down.
GGGGGCGGCTATCGCCCCCTGACAACAGAACGATGATATTAGCGGCGCTGCTGACTCACACGTTTTATCTCTTTGCAGTATCCTTTTTTTTATCAATGCTTTTTTTTCTTTCTCCCTCTACAGCCGATGCGTCTCTGTGTTTAATTTATGTACTTTTTAATTCTACAGCTAATCAACTGGCAGTATCTGGCGGCGGGCTACCTCCACACTTGAGCCCTCTGTGTGTGTGCCCTGTGTACTCTCTGGTGCACCAGTTACAAAATAATTAATCTAAAGCAGTGTTAATCGCATTTATTATTATTATACCGCCAACCGGTTTTAACCCGACGTAGGGGTCATCTTCTGGGCGTTTACACCATTGGTCGACTGCTGGTGGTGTCACTCCTGTCTACATAACGGCAGGAAACTATTTCCTATATCTAGTTTCCTGCTGTTATGTAGACAGGAGTGACACCACCAGCAGTTGACCAATGGTGTAAACGTCCAGAAGATGACCCCTACGTCGGGTTGAAACCTGTTGGCGGTATAATAAGAATAAATGCGATTAAGACTGTTTTTGAATAATTGATTAATCAAACTAATCGCTGCTTCATCTCCACAACCGTGTTTTCCAAAAAAGTTACAGAACAGCCCAGGGGCGCCCGCTGGTTTTTGTCTCAGTAGGGGCAAAAAATTTTCGCCACGTATATATATATATATATATATATATATATATATTCCCAGATTTTTATGTTTCTGAACCGTATTCTGCCAATAAATTATTTTCTTACCACTAATAATCGTTTAAGCGATTAAAAACACTGCTCATGCAGTGAACGCAGTTGAATTTAAATGAACAGTCCGGAAAAAAACGGTTCACTACACTCAGCTGTGTAAACCTGGTCAAATTCACTTACATTACTGTGAACGCTTCTTTTATGCACTTAACAATACTGTTCTGAAGTTGCGTAGTGTAGTAACTAAGAACGATTCTTTCATGTGATACAGCACTATTTTGGAATAGGCCTTCGTACTGTAATATGCTTACTGAATTACTATTGTTCTCTGAAGAGCATTTGTCGTTTCATGGTAAGCCAGATGTTTTCTCCTTATATGCAATTTAGAAATACTGATGCACTTTTAGTACCATGACAGAGCTATGAACATAAAAAACTAACATTATAACTATAGTAAAACCTGTTTTTACGTTAGCAAACTGTACATTTTGCCGCCATTTTCGTTTGGTCCTGTCCTAAGCTTTTTCTCTCTGAACAGATATGATACGCGAGTTGGGATGGAAGTCATTAAAGCAAAGACGTTTTTCGTAGCGGCTAGATCTATTTACGAAACTTCAGTCACCAACTTTCTCTTCCGAATGCTAAAATATTTTGTTGATCACAACCTACATAGGTACGAATGATCATCAAAATAAAATAAAAGAAATCAGAGCTCGAACAGAAAGGTTTAGGTGTTCGTTTTTCCCGCGCGCTGTCCGGGAGTGGAATGGTAGAGAGATAGTATGATTGTGGTTCGATGAACCCTCTGCCAAGCACTTAAATGTGAATTTCAGAGTAGTCATATAGATGTAAATGTACTTGTTTTCCTGCTATTAAAAATCGACATTCGGAAGTAACTGAAGGATATCGATCATTAATTTTGTATTTTTCGTCATATACATACTGTATCGTAGATTATTTTTCAAGGAAGATATCATTTTTTTACGTTTGTGTTTAGCGTCTCTTTATGACACAACTGATTCTTTAAATATGTAAAGAACGAACAATGGGCGTGCCTTCAGGAAAAACGCTTAAATGTTGCTCAAGAATGCATTTGTAAAAGTTAACAATAAACTGCTGGGTCATCTGATTATTCCCATTGTTGCCTCACTTGCTGTTAATTTCTACCACGTGTGGGTGTAGAAATAAAAATAAAGATACTTCGTAGGCAATAGCTGTAACACGGATATATAACAATTTTGCACATCTTCAACGAACGAGATTTCTTAAAGAAAAACTCATAATTTTTAAATTTATCATCATTTTTTAATTTTAGTTCGATTCTCCTTTAAAGTTTTTCATTGCTGTAGTTCATCCCGTAATTCTGTTTACATATCATTTTTACGTCATTTTGTCAATATTTTCCGGTTATTTTAGTGGTAATTTTACAGGTATTGTAAATCATACATAACTGAGCCCTAAAGTTACAGGTATTTTTTATATTCGTAAACTGAATGAATTCTCGCTAGGGGCAACAGCCCCCACTGCCCCCCCCCCCCCCCCCCCCCCCTGCGGGCGCTACCGCAACAGCCCACTCACCGCCGGCCAGAGAAACAGCGACGCCGCAACCCACGCTCTGCAGCCGCGATGGCCGACATCACTGAAACCTCGCTATTCGCTGTGGCCAAGCCAGGGGGCCGGTGCTCCACACCGGCGTCCGATGTCGCCGCCACCACCATCGCCTTCGGTTAGCTGTGGTTAACATAAGTTTCTAACTGAATCTGTACTAATTATTTTGTTTTAGGAATGCCGTAGTGTTCCGTCTTAGTATATTCTTTTCAGTCCTGTAAATGAAATTTACTATCCCCTTAAAGCCGGGCGTCATAAATTTGCAATTCCGCAAGGTAGTGTCATAGGCCCTCTGCTGTTCCTGATTTACATTATTGATCTTGGTGATTGAACCGTGATTTATTTTCAAAGAATATTCTTAAGAATTTATTTTATTTACTAGCGATTCCTCAAGAACATTAACACATTTAATCACACTATGTAAGCATGGAAGTAGTTGCCGGGGAGTAACTGATGAAATCATAACCAAATTCCGTTTAACAAATGGGAATTTCATTCAGAGGCAAAAAAGAAAACAAGTTTTGACTGTATGAGCTTTCGGGCAGAGAACCTTCCCACTCCCTTTTGACACGGCCGCAGTTACGACCGCTCACAACAGCCTCTGAAAGACTACACTGGTGTAAATCTGCAACACACCAGGTAACTTTAAACTAAGAGTTTTAACAATTTACACAAGCACGCAAACTATGCACCCCGTGTAAGAGGGATGGAAGGTACAAAACATAATTAAAATATTAACCTTGCCACCGAAGGTGCAACTTGATTTTAACTTCTGAGAAAAGTCTTACGGTGAAAGGGTGGGAACTTTATATACTAAAATGATCATTTAAATAAAAGCCCATGAAATGCAATCTTATATAAAATTCTACAAGGTTGGCCAAACAATAGTTAAGATGCTCTACAGTCCACAGATGCCGCCTCTCAACATCATAGGCAATAATATCAAAGTTTCCAAAGATCAAAACATATTTCAGGTAGTAGGCCGTTACACTCCAAGCAATAAATTCGTTAACACACCAAATCCGACAAACATGACAGAAGCAGCTACTAACGTACGGTAGATTGATAGGCAGATTAGCGAACAACCCGAACCGCAGGTTGCTCTAACCCGCCTCTGCTCCACAAGGGAAAAACGGACCACCCAATTTATAAACAATCACCTTCCCGCGGGTGGGCAAACGGAGAAGAATGGTGCGACGACCCCAAAGCAAAACGGCCGGTGACCTCATCAAGAAAACAAGTATAATTTAACAAGAGTGAATCAAACAACATATCACCAATCACTTAACTTCTAATAAACTGCGATTTCTCGAGAAGACCTGGCGCAGCACCCCAAATCGCTCTCCCGAACCGTCCGCTGCCAGCCGCTTCAACGGACGCAGGAAGGCGGGCCGATCTCCCGTCTCACGGCGTCGCAGATCGCCCCGGCCAGACTGATGTCGTGGGTTCACTCCTGTTGCTCTCGTGTCGACCGCGAAGTCACTACCCCTCGCTATACTCCGCGGCCCACTGGACTCACGTGGCGGCCTCACATGCGCCGTCGCTCAAGACGGACAAGTCATCTTGTGTCTCAGTGCGTGACCGACCATCCGATCGATCCAACCGCCAATAACCATAGCCTGAGCAAACTCGAGCAGACTGGCGGCCTAACGCGCAGACTCAGGAACTAAGCCCCGACCGGGCGACCACTCGCTGAGTTCTCTTATTGGTGGAGTGGAAAGACTCTCATCTTGCCGGTTTTAAAGATTGACGCGAACGACAGACATGCTAGCACTCCGAACGACAGACAGACACTAACTGCCCAACAAATGCGGACGAGAGACAGACTAGCAAGCTGGGGACGAGAGACTGACCCAGACTGACCGACTGGCTAGCTCATAGCGCCCCTTAAATGCATGTGAACAGGCAATCTCTTCCCTTTCCCACCAGAGGGAGACACCAAAGCTGCGACTGCCACAGTGGTCCCATCGCCAGAAACGGAGGGCGACAGCTTCACACTACGCGCTGCGACGCGCTCTTCAAAACAGCAATTTTTACAACGGCTCAGCGATAATCTGAGCAGCACCCTTAGATTCTTAGCAGATGACGCTGTAATTTACCGTCTAGTAAAATCATCAGATGATGAATTTGTTGTGTCTAGACAAGACGGCCTAGACACAATGAGAGGAAGCCGAAAGGCACGCGTTTAGCTAAAGCAGGATGGCTTGAGGTCTGAAACAGGATACGTAATGAATGCTATAAAGAAAAGTACGTAGCTTCTGGAATACTTAACTTTAATCGTTCCTTTTGGTACATCTGGAGATTGTGGCGATACAAGTGAGACTCTTTAGATACATGCAATGTTACTAATGGCGCCTTGCTAGGTCGTAGCCATTGACTTAGCTGAAGGCTATTCTAACTATCTGCTCGGCAAAGGAGCGAGGCTTCGTCAGTGTAGTCGCTAGCAGAGTCGTCCTTACAACTGGGCGAGTGCTAGTCCGTATCTCGAGACCTGCCTTGTGGTGGCGCTCGGTCTGCGATCACACAGTGGCGACACGCGGGTCCGACATGTACTAATGGACCGCGGCCGATTTAAAACTACCACCTAGTAAGTGTGGTGTCTGGCGGTGACACCACAGAATCCCAATTACAAAATGATCTGGAGAGAATTTCTGTATGGTGCGAAAAGTGGCAATTAGCACTAAATAAAGAAAAGTGCGAAGTCATCCACATAGGTGCTAAAAGAAATCCGATAAATTTTGGGTATACGATAAATCGCACAAATCTAAGGGCGTCAATTCGACTAAATATCTAGGAATTACAATTACGAGCAACTTAAATTGGAAAGGCCACATAGATAATATTGTGGGAAAGGCGAAACAAAGATTGCGCTTTGTTGGCAGAACACTTAAAGATGCGACAAATCCACTAAAGAGACAGCCTACATTACACTTGTCCGTTTTCTGCTGGAATATTGCTGCGCGGTATGGGAGCCTAACCAGTTAGCATTGACGGAGGTCATCGAAAAAGTGCAAAGAATGGCAGCTCGTCTCCTGTTATCGCGCAAGAGGGGTGAGAGTGTCACTGATATGATACGCGAGTTGGGGTGGCAGTCACTGAAACAAAGGCGGTTTTCTTTGCGGCGAGATCTATTTACGAAATTTCAATAGCCCACTTTCTCTTCCGAATGCGAAAATATTTTGTTGACACCCACCTATGTAGGGAGAAATGATCATCATAATAAAACAAGACAAATCAGAGCTCGAACGGAAAGATTTTGGTGTTCGTTTTTCCCACGCGCCATTCGAGAGTGGAATGGTAGAGCAGTAGTATGAAAATGGTTCGATGAACCCTCTGCCAGGCACTTAAGTGTGAATTGCAGAGTAATCACGTAGATGTAGATGTAGATTGCGACCTTAATGAATGTAAGGCTAGCTCTTTTCGAGTGCCAGTCCCGGTTGATGCAGACTCTGCACAGGCTAGCAACGCTTCTGACGTCTGCTGCCATGTCTTGAGTGTTTCGGGGTACTTCTGGAGTGATGAAATCTATTATTTTTCTTACATGAAGAAATTTATTGAGGATTTAAGGGGTTATGGATCATTTCATTTATCTTTATTACAAACGGGAATGGCCATCTCTCCTTTTTGCAGTCACACCACAGTATTAAATGTGCATTACATTAAGTATCGTGGTACTCTCCTGCCACCATCTTTTCAAGCAAGATGGAGCCGTGGTAAAAAGCTGGACTCGTATTTCATGCCAGCGTGCTGTGGGACGCGTTGCAACTTCTCTTCCCTATATGACAGTACATTCCACCTACCACAATAAGATTCTTAAAGTCTTTCTCCTTCACTTTGCGTTTGTAGATACTGATTCAGCCGATAAAAGCAGTGTTGATGAAAATTCGTCTAAATACCTACAAAGCAAAGGCCGCATAACTAAAAACTTGTAGGGGTGATCCATAACTCCGTAAACCTTTCCCAGCGGCCGGATTCCAAATAACTGGCTTGAAGATGTCTTAAAGTTTAGCTTTTTAGGCATTATTTCCTCTAAAACATTTTGTAGATGACTATCAAGTGCTTTTACTGTGAAACTAATACGGGTGCAAGTTAATCACTGTTTTTGCTAGAAGTTCTCCACATAAAAGTTTACCATTCCAACTCTGTTCTGTCTCTGACCCACAGCTATTCGCGAGTTACTACGTTGAATCGTTCAGTGCTCTTCTTACAAAAAATGTACGCAAAAAGTCCCGAGAAGTTTCCGAAACACGCCAAGCGAAGTTCAACTACGATCAGAAAGTCCACGTGCAAATAACTTCGAAACAAATCCACTTAAAATTTCAATAATTTCACTGTAATGTTCAAAACTAATGTCGCTTCACAATTCCGATAACACAAGAGATAGAACGTAATATTTCTCTTATCTTAACAAAAATTCGCATGCAGTGGTTTCACATCGATCTGTAGAATCAGACGGTTCACGAGTGATTCCCAGAGATACAGAACTGTAGCACAAAACACTAAAAAATTCGCAGGAAATGCTTAACTCATTCTGGGTGATGATCTAGACAGTCAATCAGGAAAGCCCTAGCACCTCTATTCTCTCGGTAACTCCTAAGTCATCCAATAGACCACACGTACTACAGGCACTGCAATATGTTATTTCTCTACCGATCTCGGGGAAGCGACTTTCAAAGTGCAACTTCTGACCTGTACGGGAATATACTTAGTAGACGACGTATGAAGTTTGGGTCTGCCTGTGCGTCGTGCACGGATAGCCAAATGATAAGGTGACCGATTGCGGTAAACGGGAAATTCGGGTTCGCGTCCCGGTGTGGGACACATTTTCAGTATCGCCATTCCATTCTACAATTGACGGTTGTCATTATTCGCAACTGCGAATAAATTTAATGGAATATTTTGATGTCAAAGGACAGCAATAGTTCTATTGAAAGACACTCCTAGGTTTCAGAGTACTTCCTGTTGGCTCAAAAACGACACATTTCACCAGGGTAGGGCTTCATCAGATTACCTCGTGTGATGTGGTATGGTGTCGTCGTGTGATGTGGATAATGTGTTGTTTTTAAGTCCATAAGGATCGTATCTGAGCAACCTAGCACTGTCTACTCATATTAATGACGATAGAAGGTTGCTGTACCACCGCGTCACAACGGATTGGTATAAACAACCATCAGTTTCCTTTTGTTATCATAGGGTCGTGTGAACGGCGAACGCTTCACAGGGTGCCACATAAATATATACAAAAAGTATATCGTTAGTATAGTTTCTATATTTAAGAAGACGCCCGCATCTCGTGGTCGTGCGGTAGCGTTCTCGCTTCCCACGCCCGGGTTCCCGGGTTCGATTCCCGGCGGGGTCAGGGATTTTCTCTGCCTCGTGATGGCTGGGTGTTGTGTGCTGTCCTTAGGTTAGTTAGGTTTAAGTAGTTCTAAGTTCTAGGGGACTTATGACCACAGCAGTTGAGTCCCATAGTGCTCAGAGCCATTTAAGAAGACGATCAAGAGTTGTCATGTAATGCTCAGAGCTCTTGGCCTGGGTGGGAGATTAATTGTGCATTCATCGTTACATGTATGTTCCCAAATGCAGTTGCTTGTCAGCTCGCCTTACAGCCGTCTTTCTCTCCATGTCAGAGTTCAGCGCTATGCTTCCTGCTACAAATGAAGAGGAAGCATACTTTCCAATGGCGTATGCAGATATTACATCTTACGATCTGTCATTAGACGGTGTATGCTATGAACTGCACTTTTCGGGCAATGTGCTGTTATGAGGACCTTTAGACCGCATCACTGAGCCTTTTAATCTACCAAGGTTTCACTACAGTGCTGGTAGCGTGTTGGTAAAATAATAACAAATTCTTTCTTTAGGCCGCAGCAGGAGGTTACTTGCGTTCCGCGAAGCTGTGCATCTTTATTGTTAACAGAGCGAGAAGCACTTGCTAAGAGCAATTGAGCCGAAGTTTCATGAGATTTCTCCGTGGTATGAGTTCGCAGATGACTATCGGACTATCCCGCGACCATCCCGGAACCCGTTACCAGTTGCATATTCCCTTCTAACGTAAGAAGTAATTCGTGTTCAAAATTTTGCGTGATTACTGACCGAATTAAAAAAAAAACTGACATAATCTAATCGTTAAGCGGTATATTACAGGTGTTTTTACGTACTCTCAATGAATTGCAGAACTGTTAATACTTCAGTTCTGTAATCAGATTATCACATAATTATTTAATGGTAACTTCTTTGGATCAAGTGCAGACTGTCATATTTGACTTTGAAGTTTTTCGATTTGTGTTGCTATGCATCACTTGTTTCAATGTGCCATTATATTTTTATCATCATGTTACAGTTTTCGATTTTGTATTATCTTGGCAATTATGGCTTCCTGTGATAGCTTATTTTAAAGCATGTATGACATGTGATAGATCGGTGATAATTTTCTTAAGTATTTTTTATCGGTTTTACACTTTTTCTGTTTTCCTTATTTCGTTTGTCATTGTCACTTTATGCACTTTCGTATGTTGTGCAGCTGCCGTTGATGATGGTTCAGATCCGAAACCGGCAACAAAACAAATAACACTCTTATGGACAGCACAGTGTTATGCGTTTCTTAAAAGAGTTATTACAGTTAGTAACTGCGTGTTCGCGTAGAGGCAGCGTAACAGACGGCGCACAAATGTACGGAATTTGTTCATTCAGTATTTAAGAATAACGCCACTAAGTGACTTTGCAACAAACTTTATGTATAATTTCTAATCTTTACTAAACTCCGCAAAGAATATGATGAAAGATAAACGTTTATCGCTACAAGACTTTCGCTTTCACGCGGCCGAACTTCAGAATCAATAATGATGTTTTAATTCATTATTTCTTTGCTGCCACCTCAATTCGCAACTTATTTCTCATACATTGTCCCAATGCAACACTGAATATATCTGTAAAATTATATAATTGTACGACACATAGGTCAGGAGATGTGGCGACATAGATATTTACACGATTATATTGTAAAATCAAGGGCAGTAAAACCTCAAAATCAGACACAACGTTACACGTTATTACTTCTTTACTACCAACTCTTTTCACAGCACATTCCGCAGACGGTATCTACGTACATCACTGAATGTTGCTGCAAAACTATATCATTGTATGACACACAGATCAGGAGACATGACGTCATACAAATTAAGATGTTGCAAAACTTGATTTTGCTTAAAATGGAGCTCAAATTACCTAGACTACATTCATCAAGTGTTTCGTAATGAGAGTGCTTAGCGCCTCCCAACAAACTATTTTTTCTGGCATATACGTTTAATATCAAGTATCCAACACATTAAATAATTTGTGAAGTAACTACACGTATGAACCTCTTTCTTACAGGGGAGTTCGTTTCTCTAAGGAATATAGGATTTACTGCTTTTGCATCGTGCGAACGTATAATTCTACTGAAACCTTGCAGAAATTGTCATATGCTTGTGAATACTCGTCAACGTATTCTCAAGAAACTTAATGAGCCCTGGAAGTATGGTCTCTGACTTTCATTACAACCACAAATGATTATTCTACACTCTAATATTCAATTTAGATTACTTTCTACCTTTGATTACTTTCAAACCCTTCTAACACAGTTTATGTGTAACGTTTCATTCGTGCACAGTAGCCGGCCGCCGTGGCCGAGCATTTCTGGGCACTTCCGTCCGGAACTGCGTGGCTGCTACGTCGCAGGTTCGAATCCTGCCTCGGGCATGGATGTGTGTGACGTCCTTAGGTTAGTTAGGTTTAAGTAGTTATAAGTTCTAGGGGACTGATAACCTTAGATATTCAAGAAAAGGTGAATCCGGAGAATTTAAATTTAAAGGAATTAGGCAAGGTGGTGCAGGTGTAAAATCTCTAATATACGCAAAGTAAGCGGTTTAAAGATAGCAAGAGCGCATCCAAGGACTGTAAGAGAAAGAGGAAACGACTCTTCGTGTGACAGAAAAGGAGAAGGTGAATGGTGGAAGTGGATGATTCACTGGTCAGAATTTGGTAAACACTGAATGAACTGAGATAAAAAATGTCAACAGAAGGTCCTCAAACGTATGGGAATTTTAGGTTGCAGAGCGTTATTTAAGATGGTGGCAACGACGAAACGGAACACACACCCTCTGATTTCCAGAAAAAATGTAATCATTAACGAAGAAGACATCTTTCAAAAGATATGAAAATTATTCGAAGGTTGTTCTCTTCTAGGGAGCATGATCGCAAAGGATGTTCGAAGCAAGGAAGTTAGCCAAGTGCATTGACACAGACGAGGAATCTTTCTTAAAATAAAAGAGCTCTGAGTGTACTAGATAGTGGTATGAGTGTGGGAAACTTACTGTATTTATTTATCCGAAGCACGGCATGTAAGTGAAGTGAAGCATTTGGAACGTGGTGATACAAATAACGTTGAAAATGATATTGATAGGTAAAGTATGAAATGAAGTACCAAAAAGAATTGTGAAAATCAGAATTCTAGGGATGATCCGTACCAAGAGTTAGTGGTGCATATGCTACAACATCCAGTAGTAGTTAATCTGAAGATGGACTAGTTAAGGTCAAAAGACTTTGACAGAATTGAGAAAGATGGAGTGTAGCTCAAAACCAGTCAGAAGAAGGTAGGACAACTTACTGAGTGAACGCAGAGACACAACTGTGGCACTGTGATTGGTAGGTCCCTCAGATACGGAAGTCTTGGCATATTTACATGGTATAATGAGGAAAATGATTACTCTCGGGATACTTTGATGGAAAAATTTGGAGTTGGCTCTCTGGAGTGTCTCACTTAGAGATATCAGAATAACAGAGAGAAACGAAGACGTGTATCTGTGGATAGATAAAGTCACATTTCATCATTACAGGAGCGAATGTAATTTAGCAAAAAATTGTTAATAATGGTACGAAGTACAGTAAAGATTGAAATGCACTTACAAGGGAACCTCCCCATCGGACCCCCCTCAGATTTCGTTATAAGTTGGCACAGTGGATAGGCCTTAAAAAACTAAGCACAGATCAATCGAGAAAACAGGAAGAAGTTGTGTGGAACTATTTAAAAATAAACAAAATATACAAACTGAGTAGTCCACGTGCAAGATATGCAACATCAAGGATAATGTGAGCTCAGCAGCACCGTGGTCCCGTGGTCAGCGTGAGCAGCTGTGGAGTTAGAGGTCCTTGGTTCAAGTCTTCCCACGGGTGAAAAGTTTACTTTCTTTATTTTCGCGAAGTTACGATCTGTCCGTTCGTTTCATTGACGTCTCTGTTCACTGTAATAAGTTTAGTGTCTGTGTTTTGCGATCGCACTGCAAAACCGTGCGATTAGTCGACGAAAGCACGTGCCTCTCCAATGGGAACCGAAAACATTTGATCGCACGGTCATAGGTCAACCGATTCCTCCACAGGAAAACACGTCTGATACATACTATACGACACTGGTGACGGCATGTGCGTCACATGACAGGAATATGTTGTCGACCCACCTAACTTGTACACTTGGTGAATGGGTAAAAAGATTCTTCTACCTTGCCCGATTTAGGTTTTCTTGTGGATGTGATAATCACTCCCAAAAAAGTGATGAAAACATAAGTGTTTGTCACATAAACTGAAAATAAAAAAGTTAAAATTTTCATTCGAGGGAAGGCTTGAACCAAGGACCGGAGCTGTTCACGCTAACCACGGGACCACGGCGCTCCTGAACTAAAACTATCCTTGATGTTGCCTATCTTGCCAATGGACTACTCAGTTTGCATATTTTGTTTATTTTTTCGTAGTTCCACACAACTTCTTCCTGTTTTCTCGATTGATCTGTGTTCAGTTTTTAAAGGCCTATCCACTGTGCCAACTTATAACTAAATCTGAGGGGGGTGCGATGGGGAGGTTCCCTTGTTAGATTTGAGAGGTATGTTGTTGTACGTGTATCTGTGGACATCTTGACAGTTTTGAGGAATTGATTCTGTGTACCTTCTGTGATAAATCAGTAAATACCCTTTCGGTAAGGAAACTTCTGTAAACTTAACATTCCGTTTAATTACACACACCGCGTATATGAATTTTGTCTTTCTGTGTAAGTTCTGTAGCAATGAAAAGGTTTAGATTTAGCTATTTTCGTGCTGTAAGGCTTGGCATAAGTGCTCTTAGCCTAGAATTTAGGAGCGCAGCTCGCATCCCGATGGTAGCCTTAAACGGCGGTCGTCTGTCTCTCTAGAAATAGACTGGATGTCTGAGCTGAAACCGCCCCACGTGAATAATGCATTAGCGACCACAACGAGGGGCCCAGAAGAGAATGCGGAGTACAGGAGCTCTCTTCATTACCCCACGTAACACATCGCCGGGAACGCACTCTGTATTCTAGGCGCAGATTATATGTTGTCATCCACTGATCACTTCTAATTAACGTGGCATTGCAGTTTCGTAAGTTCAACAAATGATAGAGTCATCTGACAGACTTATGAAAAGATAATTCAGTGAAATAACTATTACTACTAGTAGTTAACTATTATTGGCACTGTTTGTTCTAATTTCCTTACGCTTCTAAAAAAAACTAAAAAATATGTCAATAGTAGTCCATACCGTGAAGGGTTAAATTGTTTGCCACGTTTATCCATAAATGAACGTAAACTTTAATACGTCTTGAGCAACCTTAAAATTGTTTTCGTTTTTGTATTGCATGTGTTATCAACATCAGTACCTTAAAGGATTAACTAACAATATGTATCACATATGTTATCACCTGAACTGTGATACTGAAATACGTATTTTCACCAAGTACCAGTTTTATTGATTCTTAGGTGTGTTGCTGGTTATAATATACTACAGTACTGACACGTCTCAAGTATGTGTGAAAGTTCAGATTTGCTAATTTTTCCTGTTGTTAAACACATAGCTTTCGATGTGCATTTTTTTAGAGTCACTTGTCATGTTGTATTTGATGTAATTACTTACTGGCTATGATAATTTCTCAGAAACTAATTTATCTAATTTTTTATTCATTCCACAAAAAGTCCTTTAAAGTACATTAAATGTAACTGATTTCAATAAAACCTTGTGACCCCTTTTAGAGTCAATTCTAATATGAGTTCCTTGGAATATTTGAATGTGGAAGTACAGCTATACCATTAGCAAATCAACAATTTTTGTCAAGAGTATGCTTTTAAATGGAAATAGTTGTTGTACTCGTAGAAATTGCATCTGCACTGTACATTCTGATACAATCGTTCGTAAATATCTGACATACAGCTTTTCTCTGACGCAGGGAAAACCCGAAGGAAGTAAAAGCAGGAAACGGCGCAGCCAAGCATGTCGTCCACCTCAACCTATCCAACACGATCAGATGGTTTCCAACTGTACTACCTGAGGTACTGACTCACCACAGCTTTGAAATTACGTGTCTTTACGGATGTGCAATGAATTCTACCAGTACCTTTGGAGGAATATCATGTATCTCTGATTCATTCCATCCTGAGGAAGAGTGCACAGAAAGTACCATCTGACGATAAGTGGCCCTATTGTTTAAGTACCTAATGTAAACAGTCTAAAATATTGAAAAGCTACGTTATAAATATCAATGTTTTCGAGAAAAATTTTCTTGTAACTTGTAAATTGGTCCTTCCCTTATAGTATATGTCCGTATTTGAAACTATTAATCTAGTAGTGTGTAATAGGAAATTTCGAAGCCTCTGTACATTTCAAATGAAAGGCAACTGCTGACCTATATAGCAACCCTGACAAGGTTACTAAATAATAAGGTTGGGCAGTAAGCGCTCTGCTCTGCCATTGGCTGGCCTAGTGACGTCAGCGTGGAAGCAAGCGCTCACAAGCAGACGACACGGCATGCGCGTTTACATCAAGTTTTTGGCGGAAGATTTTGTTTATACCAGAATTGAGGTGTCTAAACTGCTTTTCTGCTGCTAAAATATTACAGTTAAAACTGATGAGTTATATTCTTTCGCAACTTATGCCTCACACATCGGTAAAATATCAGATCACAACCACACTGACACACACTTGAAATTCGAAACCTCGGCTCAAATAAATCAGAAACTATTCATTTAATCGCATTGAAATGAATTTACTTAAGAGCTCAAAGTTGCACACACTTGTTTGTAAGAACAGTATTCCTTCCTTCTAATGCCGCTATACTATTCATCAAAGTAACTTTATCTGTGTCTAAAAAAAAACTGTCATCTGTACATGTGCTCTTATTACGATGTTTCTTATTTGGTGACAGCTTTTCCAGAGTTACCAGAGATCTCTTATGTAGTTCTCGTTTCTTATACCGTTTGGTTCTGTCTTGTGTTGCGGGTGACGCATTGACAGTCGCACTACTGCACGGCAAATTGCACGAAGGAACTGCATCTGGCTCGTGCATTCTTTTTCGGGGCAAATTAAGCAATTCAGACAGTAAATCCCTTAAGTAATCTGTTTCTGCGAAATGGTGAAAACGTATTTGTGCATGCGCAACATTTACACTGTCTTTCCTACAACATTTCGACAACCACAGTTTTTGTAATGTTTCATTACGCGGGAAACTGTGATACATTACGTCAGTTCCCTTTGTGCTCCGGTTGTAAGAAAAACAGCCCGTAACAGCACAGCCTGGCATTGTAAAAATTAATTTTCTCACTCACTTGTAGATTCTCCAATAAGAATTTCACAGGACGGACCATAAACTATAGAGCTGGCGAACACAATGTTGATCCCGTTGTCCACTATCGCTAACTATTTCAGTTCCGAATCAAATATTAATTACAGCAAAAACCGTTAACACGCCCGAATTCCGAATGTTTCCGCTGTTGACTGAGTACCTCAGAAGAAAGAACTCAATCAAAATACTCCTTCAAACACAAAACAACACAAGAAAAACAATCACACACAATTCGAACTGTGTACAGTTTGGCACAGCTGCTTCCACCGTGACGTCATGCGCACAACTGAGAAAACACGTTGCTTTCTGCGCATAGCTTTCTGCGCCCCCCTGAGCCCTGACTTCCTTAATACGTTCATTTGTCTTCCAAAGCTTACACTAATAGCGAAGACAAAAATTATTTTTAGTAATAACTTTCAGCCCTCTGGGAAATATTGCTCATGGGAACCTGGTTTCTGCATCGTTCTCTGTATGGTTCTTTGTTGTTTCTTTTACATCATATTCAAATTTCAGCTTCCAGAGAAGGTTACAATTACTTTCAGTAAAATATATCTACTCCAATAATCTTTACCCTAAGGTATCGCAGCCAGTATCGGTAATTCTTTCAAAACTCAACTGCGCACTGTAGAACCTGACGTATGAAACACCGGTAAATGTGGCTTAGTAAGTCAGAGAAGGCTGACTTAGGCCTTTATCTATAGGAGTCGAAGCACGCCATTTCGATACCCGAGTAGGACACCAGTGTTTAAGCATGTTATGTGCAACCCACCAGACGCCGTTACACAACACCGCGCTGGGGGCGACACATACTCTTCTGTACAGGCTAGTTTTTTTATCTTTAACATATACTCGTAGGTAGTAGATATCATGGCGCTATTGATGAGGCTTAATGAAGCCATCAAACGTAACTGGGGAACGAATAATGGTAATAACGAAAGCATTAAACACAAATTTACTAGTAAAGATGACCTTTTAACTGTAAATTCTAATGCATAAACAGTATATTTGAAATTTCATTGACTTAAAGAGCATGAATGCAAGACTATATCAACGTAACGGCCTTTTGTTTCTTCTGACATAGGGATTGGAAGAGGTGGTAAACACGCCCATCAGACGAGGTGTTCGGCTCGGAGATAATTCGCTTCTAATCCTGTGATGGATATCATTTTCACTACCCGTATTTGGCCGGCAAAGGGTGGAAACTCAGTGGCGTAGAGTTTTTGATCGACTGAGCATTTTTTACTTTGTTCTCTCTATTCCTCTGTACTATGGTCTAGTTCATATCGAGAAAGACACCTGTCTGTGCTGCCGATTTAGTGTGCGACGAGAGAGACACATCAACCAGGAAAAATCTCTGTTTCTAAGAACAGTCACGACTTGGAATTATTATGGTAAGGACTCACGGGGAAATGAACAGGGTGATCAATCGTTAACGCAACCGCTTTGCCGCGTGCGGTCGACAGGCGAGGCCAACTGCTGTGCCCAGGTGTGGGTAACAGGAGGTCCGTTATTTCTAACATATACAACATAAACACTTATAGATAAAAGTAAATTACTCATGTCTATTAAGCAGGGAGATGCGGAACTGCCTCCCTTCGTTACTCACGCATTCCTGACACATGCTGAGGAAACTGCTCATTACACTCTGCAGTTCCCTCTGAGAAATGGCGTTAATTTCTTCAAGGATGTTAGTTTTAAGTTAATGTAATGTGTGCATTTGACTTGTACATTTTCTCTTTTAATGCCCCAGAGGGAAAAATCGCATTGGGTTAGATCGGGGTAATGAGAAGGCTGTATGCTATTAGCGATAACAGTATTTGGAAACACATCATGAATTTCCTGTAGGGCAGTTGGCCGAATGTGCAGCTGAGGAATCCTGCTGAAAAGTTGCGAAAGCACGATGTTTCTCACTTAATGGGCCAATGGAAAAAAAATTATCGACGCAAAATGTTTTCCACTTACCGTTCATTGTTAAAGTATTTCCTGAAAAACAAAAGAGTACCACATACTTCTTTGATCACGCTGGGATGTCTCATGTATTACATTAGGCTCTTCAGAAATCCAGTAATGGTTATTTTGTAAATTAGGGAGACAACAGGCCTTATTTTTTGCAGGAAGCACTTAACAGTGAACGATATGTGGAAGACATTTTGCGGCGATTTTTTGTTTTGTTTTCCATGCTTTGTGGGCATTTAGGGGTCTACAAAACAGCCACAAAAATTAGAGAACAGTTTACGTTGCCCTCCTTACAAAACAATGTCAAAGCGAAAGTGCCAAATCCAGTCCCAACTTGGAGAAAAGTTTTCTACACTCCATGCGTGAAGAACACCCCATCTTCAAACTTTACACTGATTTTATGACTCCTGTGCTATGTACCAGGAATGGGACCACTATGTACTCGTCGTGGTCGATGCCTCTTCGGGTTGTTACTGGTTGATTCACAGTCGTGGAACTGCTACTGAACTGACTACTCGGCATTTAACCAAAATTCTCTTTTTTTTTTGGCCCACTTACAGCAATGGTGAGTGAAATTCTTACCCACTATCTAATTCAAGGTCTCTTGACGAAATTCTCATGTATAAGATCTTCTGCTGCTGTAATACTGAAGGGTAGGCCTAATGTAGGAAGTGAGTAGGAGCAGGAAAAGGTGAAATGCTTCGGTACTGCGTTTGAATTTAAAACACCTTTACTTTAGGAAGACTATGAATAGATAACATTGCACTGAAGAGTACGTAGGTGCGAAGCCGGATATATCAAAGCTTACAAAAGTTACACAGGCAAAATCTGTAGTGGCTCACCCACTATGAAATAGAGGCAATGTTGCTTCGTCGTCTATTCGGAATCAAAATGGGCAGAATGTGGAGCGGCGCTCGTAGAGCTGTACAGCGCCGGCTAGAGGTCGCTGTCGTCGGTGTCGGTGTCGTAGTGCCAACCTACGAACTTGCACCTATGCCGTGGCATCGTAGCTATCCATACCACAAGATCAGTCAGGGGGCTCTCCAGCAGAACTTGAAGAGAGCTAAACGTAATATTGATCTAGTTCATCGCATGCAGATCAGGCTTTGCAA
The DNA here is from genome assembly GCF_021461395.2 of Schistocerca americana. Lineage (NCBI taxonomy): Eukaryota > Metazoa > Arthropoda > Insecta > Orthoptera > Acrididae > Schistocerca > Schistocerca americana. The sequence goes on along the minus strand of NC_060124.1, from coordinate 467,838,900 downwards.
TCGAAGAAGCAACCCCTGTAGAGTAAAGGAAAGTGATTGTGTTTTAGTCCGTACCGTTGGTTTTTGTATGACAGAGAAAACGCAGTGTCGGCGTTTAGTGATGCCCTGCAAGGTACTGAGGCTTTGACTCTGGTCAGCCTCTTGGATCATAAACTTGGTACTGGTAAAATCTCTAAGGTACATAACACAGGTCAAAGCATGATTCGCCTGGCTTCTCCATCCCGTAAGGGGGCGGGGTGGTAGGAGTTTTGGAGGGTGAGCTTGAGCCATTGCGGCTCTCTGGTTATCGATTCTCCACCTAAGTGCGTGGTTTGCCCACGGGAGCGCGGTAGATAGGTGTGGTGCGCTGTGGCGGCGATTGGGGGAAGCTACAAGTTGTGTCTTCCGAACAAGACTCAGTCAGGGCAAAAGCTCCACAGGCGCAAAGGTGCGAGCTTGTGGCAATGCCATACATATTCATATTTTGAAGAATCAGCCTCAGTTGCACAAATTTTCTGGTCTTAACCAGGTTTCGGCTAAATTAATCTAGCCTTCTTCAGAAGCATAAAGTTACTATGACATGCCAGAGTAAGGCACAGTCAACATTGAAATTAAAACCTATGGTACCGTGGTACATCTATATCTACATCTACATTTATACTCCGCAAGCCACCCAACGGTGTGTGGCGGAGGGCACTTTACGTGCCACTGTCATTACCTCCCTTTCCTGTTCCAGTCGCGTATGGTTCGCGGGAAGAACGACTGTCTGAAAGCCTCCGTGCGCGCTCTAATCTCTCTAATTTTACATTCGTGATCTCCTCGGGAGGTATAAGTAGGCAGAAGCAATATATTCGATACCTCATTCAGAAACGCACCCTCACGAAACCTGGCGAGCAAGCTACACCGCGATGCAGAGCGCCTCTCTTGCAGAGTCTGCCACTTGAGTTTGTTAAACATCTCCGTAACGCTATCACGGTTACCAAATAACCCTGTGACGAAACGCGCCGCTCTTCTTTGGATCTTCTCTATCTCCTCCGTCAACCCGATCTGGTACGGATCCCACACTGATGAGCAATACTCAAGTATAGGTCGAACGAGTGTTTTGTAAGCCACCTCCTTTGTTGATGGACTACATTTTCTAAGGACTCTCCCAATGAATCTCAACCTGGTACCCGCCTTACCAACAATTAATTTTATATGATCATTCCACTTCAAATCGTTCCGCACGCATACTCCCAGATATTTTACAGAAGTAACTGCTACAAGTGTTTGTTCCGCTATCATATAATCATACAATAAAGGATCCTTCTTTCTATGTATTCGCAATACATTACATTTGTCTATGTTAAGGGTCAGTTGCCACTCCTTGCACCAAGTGCCTATCCGCTGCAGATCTTTCTGCATTTCGCTACAATTTTCTAATGCTGCAACTTCTCCGTATACTACAGCATCATCCGCGAAAAGCCGCATGGGACTTCCGACACTATCTACTAGGTCATTTATATATATTGTGAAAAGCAATGGTCCCATAACACTCCCCTGTGGCACGCCAGAGGTTACTTTAACGTCTGTAGACGTCTCTCCATTGATAACAACATGCTGTGTTCTGCTTGCTAAAAACTCTTCAATCCAGCTACACAGCTGGTCTGATATTCCGTAGGCTCTTACTTTGTTAATCAGGCGACAGTGCGGAACAGTATCGAACGCCTTCCGGAAGTCAAGAAAAATAGCATCTACCTGGGAGCCTGTATCTAATATTTTCTGGGTCTCTTGAAAAAATAAAGCGAGTTGGGTCTCACACGATCGCTGTTTCCGGAATCCATGTTGATTCCTACATAGTAGATTCTGGGTTTCCAAAAACGACATGATACTCGAGCAACCACGGTACTACAGGTTTTAATTTCAATGTTGACTGTGCCTTACTCTTGCATGTCATAGTAACTTTATACTTTCGAAGAAGGCTAGATTAATTTAGCCAAAACCTGGTAAAGACCAGAAAATTTGTGCAACTGAGGCTGGTTCTTCAAAATATTAGTCTATCACAGTTGCTGACGAGGCTGCAATATGCTAAAAATCCATAGATATGTCAAAGTAATGAAAGAAAAAACAGTTTACCGCTTACATTTACGCTGCTCATGCAGTAAAACTGCCTTGAGCCGTGCATGTCTCCTGTTCCCGCCATCATCTATTTTACACCATGCTTTTGACGTACTTCCACCTCACTACGTTAATTTAAGTTACTACTGTCACTGAGTTGCTGCTTTGCCTGACCGTGACCGGCGACAGCAGCGCGTATCAATATATCCCCTCTCGTAGTATTGTAAGTAGGCTGTATAGGTTTTTTTTATTGGTAACGCCACGTAGCGCTCTGTATGAAAATCACTGGCTGTGCTGTGTGCAGTCTGTGGCTGGTTTGCATTGTTGTTGGCTATTGTAGTGTTGGGAAGTTGGCTGTTAACAGCGCGTAGCGTTGCGCAGTTGGAGGTGAGCCGCCAGCAGTGATGGATGTGGGGAGAGAAACGGCGGGGTTTTGAGTGCGGATGATCTGGATGTGTGTCCATCAGAGACAGTAAATTTGTAAGACTAGATGTCATGAACTGCTATATATTATGACTTTTGAACACTATTAAGGTAAATACATTGTTCTCTATCAAAATCTTTCATTTGCTAACTATACGTATCAGTAGTTATTGCCTTCAGTAGTCTGAATCTTTTATTTAACTGGCAGTAGTGGCGCTCGTTGTATTGCAGTAGTTCGAGTAACGAAGCTTTTTGTGAGGTAAGAGATTTGTGAAAGGTATAGTTTAATGCTAGTCAGGGCCATTATTTTGTAGGGATTACTGAAAGTCAGATTGCGTTGCGCTAAAAATATTGTGTGTCATTTTAAGCACAGTCATTTATAATTTTTCTAAGGGGACGTTACATATGTCGACCTCAGCCGAGGATATCTCACTGGAATCTTCTGATTTTTTCTTGTAGTTTGTGTAATTAGTGTAGCTATTGTTTATTGCTAGCGCGTAATTATAGAGAGAATTTCCTTTGCAGTTGTAGTTATTAATTGTTGTACAGTAAAACAGTTGTGGCATGCATGTAGATTTGCACCAAGTATTTCGCAGCTGCGCTTGCAATTAACTAGATATTATTTTCAGTGCTGTGTTAATGTGTTTTCTTATTTTGCTCATCAAATTGTGCTTTTCTTTGTTATCGTGTGAAATATTGTGACAATAACGGCTTGTGAAAATCGTAACACTAGGCTCCAAAGTAAACTGAGAAATAATAGTGACGACGAGCGTAGCTTATCAGCGCCACTGTGTAATGAATTAACAGACATTCAAAGAAGTAATTTGGTAATTGTGCACAGGTAAATGGAGCAGGCGGGCAAATAATGGTGTAGAAAGTGAAACAATTAGTGAACAGGGAAGCATTATCGATCGATTGGTCGGCAACAGCTCGCCTCAGGAATCCGAAATGACAGGACACAGTCTCGCAAGTACTGTAGATTCAGGTTTTGGGCAGCTCACCGTTTTCTCAAATAAGTCAAGACACATTTTCTGTTTGCCAAAATGTGAATGTTGCCGTTGCACTGCCGAAAAGCACTGAGGAACATGTTTCAAACACCAGTGCATTGTTGTTCCAATTAATACAACAAATGGGACAAAAGCTTCAAAAGTTAGACACATTGGTACAAAATCTTCAAAAGTTAGACACAATGGAACAAAATCTTGAAAAGTTAGACACAATGGAACAAAATCTTCAAAAGTTAGACACGATGGAACAAAATCAGAGACAAACACAGCAACAGCTTCAAATGTTAGACACCAGACTTGAACAAACACGTGAAGATTTAACTACTGAGTTACATAACATCGAATCGAAATGTCCAAAAGTCGGTAACGACGTAAAAACACAAAATTGTGAGCATTTTCTACCTATTTTTTCGCGGCATGAAAATGCATTACAGAATCACGAAGGAGCCATAAAAGAACTGCAAACTATTGTTCATGAAAATCACGAGACTTTGCAGGCTAAAATTGACTCAGTTGCATTTACCGATTCGGTTACGCTACTTGCAAAAACTCAGCAAAACATAAAGGACACAGTAGATACTCTGAAAATTGGTTCAGAAAGACACATGGAGGAAATTAGTTTATTATCAGAGAAAGTAGTCGAACTTTCTGATCACCTAAATAATAATACAGAAGAGTACGAACAAATTAGGAAATTCAAACAAAATCAGAATCAAATTAATGCACAACACCAAAGGGAAATCCTGGAAGTACAAGATCAGTTGACACAGGTAATACAAGAATTACATATTTCAGAGGACACTCGCGCTCCAATACGGAAAGAGTGACATAGAAATACGGAACAGCCACAAAATAATAACACAGGGCACTTCGGAAATTATGAAAGAAATTGGCAAGGTACACCGAATTTTGAGATGGAACCGTCGAAACGACGTAACAATGACCGACATGCGACTCGCCGACATGATGATTTTGACTATAAGCTGTTTATTACTACACGTAAATTCAAAACATTCAAGAATTCCGGCAACGACATTCAGCCACAAGCGTGGCTTCATCAATTCTCTCATTGTTTTCCTCCCAACTGGTCATTAGAGCACAGATTAGAATTTATGTGTGGCTATTTAGAGAATGAACCAGCTGTAAGAATGCGATCGGTCATTCACGATTGTCAGAGTGAAGAAGAATTTTATCATACCTTCCTCTCAGCATATTGGTCTCAAGCTACACAAGACCGAGTAAAACATAGCATCATAATGATGAAACATTTCGAACAATCTGAATTTTTCAGTCATGTGAAATATTTTGAAGACATGTTGCACAAGAATCAGTACCTGTCAAACACATACAGCCCCTCAGAACTGATTCGCGTTCGCTTAATCAAATTGCCTGAACATTTATGACATATTATTTTGGCCGGACACTGACAAACGCGGGACACGAAAACAGGAACACAACAATTACAGGTCACATCCGTCACAATTCCGCCTTGAAAGAAATAATAACTGAATAACAAGGCTGTTCTTACAATGTGAATCGTGACCAAAACAGACACCTCCCGTATGAGAACCGTTGGCAGAATAATAGTTATAGAAAACGATCGCATTTCCGTAGTCATGAATATGACAGAGATAACCATAGAAACAGACAATATGGGAACCAAAACAATTATTATCAAGGGAGACAGAATAACTTCAGACACAACGGTCCACCGCGCAGTTACGATTCTGGGAGAAATTCTCCACCACATGACCGACAAACTATGTAAGCTACCGACAAAACGACAGACCCGAATTTCATCAGAACTGGCGGGATTCAAGCAGGGTAGGGCCCTCTTGACAAGGTGAATTTGTAGAAGTTAGGTCTGCTAATCCTAATAACGGCGCGCCGACAAAGAGACAGACAATGACTCGCACCGCAGACAGCCACGTGCGCTAGCTGGCTCAGAGAAAAATAACATAGACGCTAACCTAGAGAAAAATTTTATCATTCCTTACCCACGTATACAACATGATATTTGCTTTGAAGTTGAAACTGCGTACTAGGAAGGGTAAAGGATTGCACCACATTTCACATGTAAAACCGTTTGTTGAGAGATAATCAGTTTTTTTTTTTTACTTAGTCTTTGCTATGAAATTTTCCACTTCACGTTACTAGTACTCTTTGTCACACTAAGAAACCGTTAACACGCAACTATGTTTTAAAATAAACTATCCAGTCTAGAACCTAGGGAACATATTTAGACAGTAATTACGAATGCATTGTTTAGTGAACAGACGACACAGTGTTATTGTGTGTGTATGTCCTTGCTTGTTAGTTGCACGATTACGTAAGGACTATAAGGCTTACATACTTAGAACATATACCAGTACTGCTAATGACATTTTACTGCAACATTTTGATTTGCTTGAAAATACATTCTGGATTTAAAGTACTTTCTGAGAGATACCAGATGACACAGTGGTTAGTTTATTTGACTGCTACACTATTATATCACGACGCTACTAATGTGTGACACAATTTGCATTGTTGCTTTTGTACTGTATCTGCTTTATATCTAAACAGTTTTTCTGACTTCTTCTGGAAAGTAAAACATGTTTTAGTACTAACTTTTGAGGTATAGCTACAATGAGACAGCCTTTTTCGTAGCACAACAATACGTTTCTCTATAGTACTTTCTTGCTCACGGTAATGTACGTAATACCTACGATATCTATACGCATAGCATTTCGCTTTTGTTTATTACGAGGTAAGCACATTGACTTCCACAGAACTTTGCTTACGGACGACGATAATTACGACACTTGGCACATTTTTTACCACCGCTAAGGTACACATATTTGAGTGATTAAATTTGTACATAAAACATTTATTTTTAAAGATTTTTGAATTACAATGATACAAATGTTTGCTGTGATACATTTCATTCCATTGCTGTAATCTGTAGTATGGTAAGTACTCTGCTGCGTTGCTCGGATCCCTTTAAAATGTATTCTCAGCAACTGAAGTGTTACAGCCGATATAAAAGGTCGAAATATCTTGATACTAGTAATTTGTACCATCAGAAATACTATAGTTTAATTATTACTAGCTAACTATTAATGTAAAAGTCATTAATAATTTACGAAAAGCCTTGAACTTGAAAAATCCAAGTCCAGATTTCAAAATCATCATTGAAATGAAACCGTTTTAGCTATACATTAACCATATTCTGTTTCATTTTTAATTCGAAGTTACTATAATTTTCGTCTTTCTATGTTTTTACTTCTTCAGTTACATTTTCATCCACAGAATTATACTGAAAAATGGCCTTCAGTGTCATTATAAATTGTACAAAAGGTAATCAGATTTATAATACACTTCGTACTTGTGACGAAGACCTGAGTTGACGGCACCGACCGAGACAGCGCAGTGGCTGACGGACTGGACCCCGCCTCCGGCCAGTCAGATTCAGGTTTTAGGAGATTTCATTAAATTCCTCCTTTGAAAGGGCACTGCCGAGTTCGATCGGAATCTTTGACACATTCGCAGCTTGTCCTCCATCTATAATGACTGCGATATCAACGGGACGTTAAACCTCAATTTTCTTTTCCTTCTTTTGCTGAAATCTCAAGAATGATGTGGCGGCATAAGGTTCCGTAATTTTAAAAAAATAACAAAAACGCACAGTTGAAAATGAACAGTTTTGGGCAGCAGTGCAGAGTTTTCAGTGAGTTCGTCCAGTTGGTTTGTGACGGGAGCAATAGTTTCAGATGATTATAACAGAAAGTATAGTGTAAATACTGAGGAATCAAGTATGCTTTTATTTCGTGCTGGATGCTAACAAACGAACGTTGCACAGGACTGATTTGTTTTCCAGTTATTTAAAATCACCTCATATGTAGTATGTGAGGGTCTTGCAACCCTGGACGAAATGAAATATAAGTACAAACGGGAATTGTGGATCCGAAAATTTCCAGATCGGGTCTGGCCTTTCACGTCAACACAGGGAAACATACGTAGATCTCAAGAGTGTTGATAAATTTAGTCGCTGTGCATTTCTCATGAGTGTGCATTACGTAATAGCGGATTGTTCCGGCCTGTTCTATTGCATATAAGGTCGCTGCTAGTTTCGCGTAGGAGCAGATCACGTAGTAGCTGGATGGTTTCGGTCTCTCCTACTGCAAAGGGAAGTCGTTTAATTTCTATTCCATTGGTAGACGCTATTCGAATTCGGGAAAATAAGGAGGTCTCTAATTGCAACGTCCGGTTGACTATGTGGAATACTTTCAAGAGTCTTTTTTGACGTCACATCCGACAAAAGTTTTGCAGCTATCTTAAGTCAGAAATTGAACTATAGAAATAAAAAACCGACAGTAAAACGGGTGAAAATAGCTTCGCTAATTCTGCGGGGGATGGATCTGCTTTTGGTACGAAACCATGTGACAGTCTGAGATCCTGGTTATAATGACCGACAAGTTTTGTCCGCTTTACGATGTAGCTCATACTTCAGTGAAAGAAGCAGGTGATCACTGGTACGTTCTAGAGAATCCCACGTCTGCTGAACAAAGAGGAATTGCTTAATCAGCCATCTTATGAAGTTCATTTCTCAAACAAAAGAACGGAGTGTTGGATGTGATCAAGGAGAAACAGAATGACGAAGTAAATAATAAAACATCTGGTGGCCGAAGGTGTTCAAGTGTAGTTTCATGATTAAGGAAAGAAATTCCATTGTTAAATGAAGAGTTTATTTTCACATTTCATGTGCTTAGTTGATTTTTGTTAAGGAAATATATCGATCTACGTGTGCACCGTGAAACAGTTATTTTGTGTTGGTGATTGTGCACACCCCTTATGTTGGTGGCGATTATATGCCTCACTGAGACAGGGTGTGCAAATCTTCAATTTTCATTTCTTTTCTTTTGGGTGTGATATCTGTGAAAAAATATCATGTATGAGATGTCAGCCTGATTGTACAATAGGTCTCAATTTTATCTGACCTTATACCCTCGCGATTGTCCGAAAGATCTTCTTCAGGATGTGTAAGTAGGCTGTTTAGGTTTTTATGTTGGTAACGTCACGTAGCGCTCCGTATGAAACTCACTGGTTGTGCTGTGTGCAGTCTGTGGCTGGTTGGCATTGATGGAATATTCGCTATTGTAGTGTTGGGCAGTTGAATATGAACAACGCGTAGCGTTGTGCAGTTGGAGGTGAGCCGCCAGCAGTGGTGGATGTGGGGAGAGAGATGTCAGAGTTTTGAGAGCGGACGATCTGGACGTGTGCCCACCAGAAAAAGGAAATTTGTAAGACTGATTGTAATGAACTGATATATATATATATATATATATATATATATATATATATATATATATATATATATATATATATACTACTGGCCATTAAAATTGCTACACCACGAAGATGACGTGCTACAGACGCGAAATTTAACCGACAGGAAGAAGATGCCGTAATATGTAAATGATTAGCTTTTCAGAGCATTCAGACAAGGTTGGCGCCGGTGGCGACACCTACAACGTGCTGACATGAGGAAAGTTTCCAACCGATTTCTCATACACAAACAGCAATTGACCGGCGTTGCCTGGTGAAACGTTGTTGTGATGCCTCGTGTAAGGAGGAGAAATGCGTACCATCACGTTTCCCGATAAAGGTCGGATTGTAGCCTATCGCGATTGCGGTTTATCGTATCGCGACATTGCTGCTCGCGTTGATCGACATCCAATGACTGTTAGCAGAATATGGAATCGGTGGGTTCAGGAGGGTAATACGGAACGCCCTGCTGGATCCCAACGGCCTCGTATCACTAGCAGTCGAGATGACAGGCATCTTATTCGCATGGCTGTAACGGATCGTGCAGCCACGTCTTGATCCCTGAGACAACATATGGGGACGTTTGCAAGACAACAACCATCTGCACGAAAAGTTCGACGACGTTTGCAGCAGCATGGACTGTCAGCTCGGAGACCATGGCTGCGGTTACCCTTGACGCTGCATCACAGACAGGAGCGCTTGAGATGGTGTACTCAACGACGAACCTGGGTGCACGAATGGCAAAACGTCATTTTTTCGGATGAATCCGGATTCTGTTTGCAGGATCATGATGGTCACATCCATGTTTGGCGACATCGCGGTGAACGAACACTGGAATCGTGTATTCGTCATCGCCTTACTGGCTTATCACCTGGCATGATGGTTAGGGTGCCATTGGTTACAGGTCTCGGTCACCTCTTGTTCGCTTTGACGGCACTTTGAACAGTGGACGTTACATTTCAGATGTGTTACGACCTGTGGCTCCACCCTTCATTCGATCCCTGCGAAACCGTACATTTCAGCAGGATAATGCACGACCGCATGTTGCAGGTCTGTATGGACCTTTCTGGATACAGAAATGTTCGACTGCTGCCCAGGCCAACACATTCTCCAGATTTCTCATCAATTGAAAACGTCTGGTCAATGGTGGCCGAGCAACTGGCTCGTCACAATACGTCAGTTACTACTCTTGATGAACTGTGGTATCGTGTTGAAGCTGCATGGGCAGCTGTACCTGTGCACGCCATCCAAGCTATGTTTGACTCTATGCCCAGGCGTATCAAGGCCGTTATTACGGCCAGAGGTTGTTGTTCTGGGTACTTATTTCTCAGGATCTATGCACCCAGATTGCGTGAAAATGAAATCACATGTCAGTTCTAGTATAATATATTTGTCCAATGAATACCCGTTCATCATCTGCATTTTTTCTTGGTGTAGCAATTTTAATGGCCAGTAGTATATATATATATATATATATATATATATATATATATATATATATATATATATATAATGACTATTGAACACTATTAAGGTAAATACACGGTTTGTTCTGTGTGAAAATCTTTCATTTCCTAACTATGCCTATCAGTAGTTAGTGCCTTCAGTAATTAGAATCTTTTATTTAGCTGGCAGTATTGGCGCTCGCAGTATTGCAGTAGTTTGAGTAACGAAGATTTTTGTGAGGTGAGTGATTCATGAAAAGTATAGGGTATTGTTAGTCAGGGCCATTCTTTTGTAGTGATTATTGAAAGTCAGATTGCGTTGCGCTAAAAATATTGTGTGTCAGTTTATTGATGATCAGAATAAGTAAAGAGAGAAATGTCTCAGTACGTTCAGTTTTACTCTGCTCTCTCTATATCAAATAACGTAAGAGGTTTACCAGCACAGTTGTTTAAAATTTTTCAAAGGGGACGTTTCAGATGTTTCAGTGTACACTATTGCTACAACACTGTTCTAACAGTAGTGGACACCGAAACATCTTGAAGATTCCAGCAGACGGGTCGAATCGTCGATTATTTCAGATGGAAATACGACACAGCCTAACAATCCAGAAGATTTTAATTTTTGTAACAACAGCCACGGAAGCCTGCAGACTTACATAATATTGTAAAATCTTGCGGTATTTTCGAAAATCCCCATTTCTTATCATTTTCGCTCTCAAAGGGATGACGTCTCCGTCACTATCACAATTTATATCAGTTTCGGAAACCAACTGCATATGGTGTTATCATCCCGTCACAGCGACCGTTGTTCCTCATACAAGGTCACAGGCAATTATAGTTACATTGACACATATCTGTAGCTGAATGATAACTAACTGATCGATGGCTCTAAATTTTACTAGTATTTTTAGCTTTAAATGTGCCTCGTTTTATAAATACATCTACAGCTTTACGATACTGCATCCAATTCTGATCCCGTCCATATAGTTATCTTCATTTATTTCGTAAGATTCGGACACACCTTGCAATGGATGTTATTGTGTTTATCATTAGTGCCGACCCTACGTGGCGCTTAATATTTCGTCTCGAATGATTTCTGTGTATATAGACAGAATTTTTGTCTCCTGTTCAGCTCAGTTTTGAAATGATGACTGCGTTTGTTAGCTAGGTGAATCCTTGTTTATTCTTACGTCTTCTGAGCTTGATAGTTGTGTGTCTTTCGATATCTGACAATCCCAAAGTTGTGAGAAGAGTAATTTTGCGCCAGTGAATTACGGCTACATCCCTACTAGAACATCAGGCATAATGACGACATTATATTCTAGCTTGAGCATCTTACTGTTATGAATTCAGAATAGGCGTCAGAGGCGTCCATCTGCAAGGCAGCCATTGCTTTCATTCGCAATACTGTCTTTAATAGCAGCAATCTTTTATTTCGTCTGCCGCGCGGGGTAGTCGCGTGGTCTAAGGGCCCCTTGACACGGTTCGTGCGGCTTCCCCCGTGGGAGGTTCGAGTCCTCCCTCTGGCATGCGTGTGTATGTTGTCCTTAGCGTAAGTTAGATTAAGTTAGATTAAGTTGTGTGTAAGCCTAGGGACCGATTACCTCAGCAGTTTGGTCCCATAGGAACTTACTACAAATTTCCAATTTTTTTTCATTTCGCCTCGTTCTCAATTCTCTCCTTAGCTTCCACTGAATTTTTTTACAGCCGCGACAACCTTTCACATGTGCATCCCTGTTCCGCAAGTCACATTAAGGTATGTAGTGCTTGAAGTTATTCTCTGTTGTTTGTCACGTTTCTTTCTTCTCTATTTCTCGGTAAAACTTTAATATCTGGATCACATTATTTTTTATCTCTGAAATTGTGAAACCAGTCACCTAACTTATTTACCATTTCAGTATTTTGTTAGCTGCATTCAATATTTGTAAGACTCAACTTACCCGCTGTCATTTCAGAAACAAAATGTTTTGATACAGTGGTTAATTACCAATGTTGGGAACGCAGATCATACAGTATTTTCATTAGCAAGTCATATATGTAGTGATGGATTTCTCACGCTTAATGCAGGATGGGATCTGACTTATAGTAATTAAATATGATAGTCGACCCACTGAAACAAATTATGACAAATAGCAATAAAGCCACCAATGATGCGCATCATTTGCTATCAGTATAATAAACGTGAAAGCTACCGCGAAGTAATTACTTTAATTTACTCCAGAATTATCTGTTTTGAGTCACATACAGCTTTCAAATACAGGGTGTTACAAAAAGGTACAGCCAAACTTTCAGGAAACATTCCTCACACACAAAGAAAGAAAATATGTTATGTGGACATGTGTCCGGAAACGCTTACTTTCCATATTAAAGCTCTTTTTATTACTTCTCTTCAAATCACATTAATCATGGAATTGAAACACACAGCAAGAGAACATTTGCACTGAAATGAGAATTGACACATTGTTGCATGAACCATTTGCAGAAGTACACCCGTTGAGGCCAATCAGCTGCTGATAGTGCCTGCACACGCTATTCATGGTACGGAAACAACTGGTTCTCCCGTAGCACTCTCCATACAGTGACGTGGTCAACGTTACCTTGTACAGCAGCAACTTCTCTGACGCTGACACAGGGTTATCGTCTACTGCACGAAGAATTGCCTCGTCCATTGCAGGTGTCCTCGTCGATCTAGGTCTTCCCCAGTCGCGAGTCATAGGTTGGAATGTTCCGTGCTCCCTAACACGCCGATCAATTGCTTTGAACGTCTCGCTGTCGGGACACCTTCGTTCTGGAAATCTGTCTCGATACAAACGTACCGCGCCACGGCTATTGCCCCGTGCTAATCCATACATCAAATGGGCATCTGCCAACTCCGCATTTGTAAACATTGCACTGACTGCAAAACCACGTTCGTGATGAACACTAACCTGCTGATGCTACGAACTAATGTGCTTGATGCTAGTACTGTAGAGCAATGAGTCGCATGTCAACACAAGCACCGAAGTCAACATTACCTTCCTTCAAGTGGGTCAACTGGCGGTGAATCGAGGAAGTACAGTACATACTGACGAAACTAAAATGAGCTCTAACATGGAAAAAAAGCGTTTCCGGACTTATGTCCACATAACATCTTTTCTTTATTTGTGTGTGAGGAATGTTTCCTGAAAGTTTGGCCGTACCTTTTTGTAACACCCTGTATATTATGTTGGGTTATCGCTGAAGCAAAGATTATCGTGTCACGCACATCATGATTTAAAAAGAATTTTATATCCGATGTATGAACAATAATTCAGTATCCCCTCTTCCATTGTTAATAGCTTGGTAATATTCGCTACTTTGACGTTACTTTCATTCATCCGTAGGTCACTTCTACAAGGATATTGCCCATGGCCTGCTATTAAGATTTGAGAACTAAAATTGTGATTCACATACACTTACTGCTCTAGTATGACAAGGATGGGACAGGTAGTCGGCAAAAAACTTATGGTAGGAACCATCCTTCATTTTGCTGAATGGATTTAGGGAAACAGCAAAGAATATTAACTATGTGGAAAAGTGATACATGATTCGGCTTACACCTAGCGTACTATACTATACTGTTTCACACATAAATTATTTAGTAATGAAAAAGGTTAATACTACTCTTTTCACTCATTCCTCACTCCACACACTGTACACAGTTCGGATGCTAAAGAAAAGTAGTTTCATAACAGAACACACTTTACACATAATACCAGCCGAGATGAGGACCATTTTGTGTACCGCAACTTCCAATTTTCTGTCCTGAAAAGCTGTGTAAGTATCGCTCTGTAATGCGTGAGATGTTGAGGTCAGAGAGAAGCTAACAGGTTAGTGTTACACATTGCATTGCTCTGGGAATAAGATCTTCAGAAAAAAAGAAGAAGCAAAAAATATGGTGTGGGAGTGTTATAAGCAATGGCAGACGATTGACTATCGTCATTATTATTTGTTTGTGTTACGTTTTATTACCAAACTCGTACTCTGTGTCAACCACGTAATTCTTAATACATGGAATATGTTTCTCAACAGGTATTTTAACTGCCTTTTTAAAGAAGTTTGTTTTAATCAGTTCCTTAATCCGTTTTGCCAATTTATCGTACAATTTCATTCCTTGGTAGGAAACGCTGTTTTGAGTTTTGTATTTATTCTTTCTTAGTGAATGTAAGTTTAGTCTAGACCTGGTTCAATGGCCAGGGACAGAGCCGTTTATGCGGTATTTAGAAACGTTACTTTTCATGTGTACAGTTGATTCGTAAATGTACACACATGGTGCAGTGTTTTGAACAGGTCTTTACAATGAGCTCAATATACGAGGGTTGGAACTGTAATAGTGGCAACTATTTATTTACAGCTCGTACAAAATAGCTACGTGTTTCAAAGTTTTACTGACCTTCAAAGTGGTCTCCAGTATTGTGTGTAACCCGTTGCCAGCGATGTGGAAGTCGTAGGATACTCTTAGCAGTGCCAGTTGTGTTGACAGCTCGAGACGCGCGGCCTATTGTCCGACAAATTTGTACCGGTTCTGAGGCGAATGCCGTGAAGTGTTTCCTGCAATTTAGAAATCGAGTTGAACTCACGAGGGCTTAAGTCAGGGGAGTGCAGTAGGTGGTATAGCACTTAGCAGCCCCTTCAGTCAAACAAATCATTAACAACTTGTATTGTACGTGCTTTAGCATTGGCCTGCAAAATGATGGTCTGGTCCTGCAGAAAGTATCATCACTTCTGTCTCTACGCTGTACATTTTTGGAACACAACCCACGACCAGCCTAGAGACAGAGGTGAAGAAAGTTTCTGCAGGACCTGACCATCATTTTGCAGGACAGTGCTCAAGCACGTACAGTGCAAGCTGTTACTGATTTGTTTGACTGATAGGGATGCTAAGTGCTATACCACCTACTGCACTCCCCTGACTTAAGCCCTCGTAAGCTGAACTCGATTTCTAAACTGAAGGAAACACTTCACGCCATTCGCTTCAGAACCGTTGCAAATTTGTCGGACAATAGACCGCGCCTCTCGAGCCGTCAACACAACTGGCACTGCTAAGAGTATCCTACGACTTCCACATCGCTGGCAACGGGTTACACACAATGCTGGCGTCTACTTTGAAGGTCAGTAAAACTTTGAAACACGTATCTATTTTGTACGAGCTGTAAATAAATAGTTGCCACTATTAAAGTTCCAACCCTCGTATTCTCACGGCCCATATTCTGCAGTTTGAAAACTGTGTTCATATTTCGTGCATTTATTCTCCAGAAAAGAATTCCACAGCTGTGAATTGACTGTATATATGAACAGTGTGTGACTAAAGTCCACCGGATGTTAAACATTGATGACAGGAATCTAAGATCATAACATGCTGATGGAATTCTGTTTGCTAATATCTTTGTGTGTTGACACCACTTACACTGAGAATTAGTAATCATCACTATAAAGTTTTGCATCTGTTATATAATCTACAGAGGTGCCGTCTACACTTAAAATAACAATGTCACTTTCCCTCTTCAAACTGAATTTCGTGACTTTTTTTTCCTTATGTACAATGTCTCTTGATTTCTTACTGAGCAATTGTAATCTTCCGTGAGGGTTTCATTTGATTTATCTGCAAGGAGTTCTCTTGTTTTCTCGGTAACTTTAATATTACTGTCATCAGGAAAGACTATACTTTCCCCATGGCTAACACTACTGGGAATGTCACTGTTGTATTTCAGGAACAATTCTGGACCTAATACTATGCCCTGAAGAACTCTTACGCTCACGGCCTTTCCGCACTGGAGCTAAGCGCTGTCGGGCCTGGCTATCTCTCGGATGGGTCATAGTCGGGGTCTGCCGAGTGCTGTTGGCAATCGGGGTGCATTCAGCCTTTGTGAGCCCAGTTGAGGAGCTACTTGATCGAGGAGTAGTTTCACCTGTCACGAAAACTGACAATGGCCAGGACAGCTGTGCGCTGACCACATGCTCCTCCATATACGCCTCCTGTGATGCCTAAGGGCTGAGGATGACACGGCGGCCGACAGCACCATTGGGCCTTCAAGGCCTCTTCGGAGGCTGTTTGTTTCTTTGCTTAGAGAACTCCTGTATTAAAGTATTTCGGCTCTGGTAAGTGTTTTATTAGAAGTTTAGACCTCTTAAAGATGTGTGTTGTCTCTACCCTGTGTACGGTATCTGCTAGGTATGGTCGGAGCCAGTAATGACCAAACCTTCTTATTCCTAATGTTTCTTGCTTGCTTAGTAGAATCTTATGGTCAACAGTATCAAAGCATTAAGAAGATCTAATATTATGCTTGTGATACACTCATATTTGTCCAGAGCATAACGTACGATTTTTGTGAATTCTACTATGCTGATACTGTACTATCGAGTGAGAAACCAAACTATGATTCATTTAAACTGTTTTCATTCAAAGAATTCTGAGCCGTTCCCGGATTTTTACCGATTCCTGTGCTTGTGGAAGCTCTTTCCCTAGCGTTGTTTAGCTAACGTGTCTTTGGCTTCTACGGCGCCTTGGCGGACACGCTTGGATCGCCAATTATCTGCTGGCGTTTGGCCATTGTCATGGGCCTCACGTGATATATGGAGACTAGTACCTGCGAGACGTGGAGTCGATCATCGTATCTGTGCGACTGATATTTAGATCGTGAGCCGTACCATCGCTTTCTTGAAGGTTACAGCTGGCTGTGTATGACGAGACATATTCTGGAGTTGGACTTAAGGCGTATTCCAGCAACCTTGGCTGGTAGACATGGTCTCATACACCATCAATAGTTCGCTTTGGTCTGATACAAGGAACGTCGGTCAGCATCAGTATTGTGGATATTAACTATTGGTCATGATTCTCGGGGCAACACACCCTTGTGCGGTCATTTCTGAGTGTAGTTTGTTATTTTCACACGAAACTGTTTCAGATAGATCTAGTGGCCGTATTTGGCCAATGCCTTTATGTGGATCAGCATAAAGCCAGTATGTGTTTGATTGTAGGAGGGTACTAGAAGTCGTACGTGTTTTCTGAAATAAAATTTAGTGTGCGTTCCCTTCAGTTTTTATACGCCGTTTTATATGTATTTTCTTATTTGGATAGTGGTGGGGCAAATGCACTAAGTTGCAGGCCCCGAGGCTTCTATTGTGGTTATGGGGAGTTGGAGGGGGTGGGGAGTGGGTGAGGATGTTTCGCGTACGGCCTATCATCTCCTTGTTGTGTAATTTTAATTTGTACTGTTTGTGTATCTCTTAGAACTTGTCGCGCAACTGCCCGAGAAGCCCGCCTAAATTGAGCAGTTATTGTAATTGACTAACTCATGTGCTCTGAGCCCTTCGGTTGCCTGAGATTTAGTTGCTCATTAAGATGGCTGGTATCGCACTCAGTCTGCTTCATGCCTGTAAACATTATTTTAAATTCTCTACATTCTATGTAACTGTTTATTAATCCAAAGCCTGCTTCAGACACGTGCATATTATTCTATATTTTCTGATCTCTGTATTTACACTCATTAGTGAAACAGAAATATATGTAAAGTCTCAAAATTTTTCCCTTCTATTTATTTCATCATGTATGTGACTGGTATTTTGTTGACGCAGAAGTTTGGCTTAAAGCTGCTAAATTATATCACTTTATATCAAGTTTTCTACCTTTCATGATAGTGTGCAAACCAGTGAAATAAGAATCCCCTCTTGATTCTTTTCAGCTATGCATGTAACTTTTTAACTTTTTTGTTATTTTACAGACTGTCTTACAACATTGTCTCTCTGACGAATGAGTATTATTTGCTTATTTCAGGATCAGCTTCTGTTAAATACTCTGGAAATCTCCCTGACCTGAAGGATTCATTGATCATGTTTGTTAATTCAGCTTGTATACTCTCTACTCACACTCAGTACGCACATTAGTACTTCACCTAAGCTCACGACTTTCTATTATTTAGTTTTTGTACGGTTTTACTCACTTCATGCTCTGTGCTGTTAGTAACATCATTGTACTTAGAGCATAATTATTTGCAAATATATCTGTTTTTGAGAATTTTTGTAGTAAATTTTCTGTAGTACTTAAAAAAAAAGATCATTAAGGTATTTTGCTACGAGGTGTGGAGCAACTATTACTTGATCTCCCTCCCTTATCAATACATCCCTATGTCTTTATTCATTTCTCCCTGTTTCCTACTTTATTACATCCCAGACTGCTTTGCTTTTATTCTGTGGGCTACATGTTATTTTGGCACAAAATGAATTTTTGACATCAGTCAGCACCTGCATATAAATATTTTGATACTTACCATTGAAGTGCAAGAACTCTGGCTCATTACGACTCTTTTTCGTTGAATTGATATACTTAAGCTTTTGGGAGGACCTGTTAAAATCTGCTTCAATCCATCTGCTTTTGTGAGATGTAGGTACTTTGAGAAATGTCTTTTTACAGTTCAACTTAAACAATTTTGAGAATTAAGAGGATGTCACATTTACAGTGGTACCTTTATACACCTCATTCCAGCTTAGTTTGCTATTCCAATTGAAAAATATTGTATTTTGATTTCTGATCAATGTCATTTATTCCCAGGCTTTAGGGAATTTTTCCATACCCAGTTTTACTTTTAGTGTTATCTGGCATGAAAATTGTGAAAGTTCAAGATCTTTTACAGCTGCATCAAACGTTTCGCCTGCTCATTTGTGGCCACATGGTAAGTTAGTTATGGTTTTATTGAAGTAACGTGTGTTTTATTGCTGACTAGCGGGAACTTGCCACAATTTTGAAGCTTATTTATGAGGACTGCACTACTTTTACTTATGGTAATTCGATAATTCTGTTTACGTTTATTTCTCAACACAAAGAAATGTTAACTGTCGTACTTGAGGCTGGCTGTATTAAAAAATCTTACAGAAGGAGTTTGGCTTATTTGTGAAACAGTCTTTACAGTTTAACGGTTTATTGAAATAAGGGACCACAATACCAATTCAGTAAGTAATTTTAAACTATGATTTGTAGTTGCCTGTTATTTAATTATTTAACTTACTCACGCTGTTGTTGTATAGAGTACATCCGAGTGGCAGCCCCTGGGAACAGCAACAACACACCAGCCACTGTGAGCGTGCAGCAAAGCAGTGGTACGGAGAGCATAGCACCTGCTACGTTGAAAGCGTCAACCTGAGGTGCGGCGAACAGTAAGTTAGCCGTATCTCTCATGTGTTTACTCAACTGGGAAAGATTGCGGCGCTTTCGTTACATTCAAGCAATAAACAATAAGAACCACACCACAAAACTTTACACCTAGTACAAAACATTACATCTACCACAATAAAGCAGACACGGTCCCAGACCCAAGAGCATAGAGAAAAGCCTAGAAAAAGATAGACTTCACGCCCCTCCCAACCACCCCTTTATCGCGGTAGTCGAGATGCCATTATAAACATGATGTCAATATGCATTCCACGGGAACAGAATAGAAACATGCGTGGAGCATAGGGATAACTGAGACAGGCGCCTGGAAGACAATCAAAAACTGACAAAATACTACGACGTAGCATCTCAGTCTGGCTATTAGTTATGTCCCGGCCATAGGGTTTCATGCTAAGCGTAATTTCCACATCGTCTAATATACGGAGAGGCTGTCCCTCTCCCTGTCCGTGCAAAACTTTTCACTTATTGGACAAGACTCTTACTGAATGGTTCTGCTGACGTAAATCAGTACTCAGTGAGGACCTCGAGTTTGTCAGATATAAATGTTCTCGGAACCTAACATCAAAACCACTGCCGATTCTGTTCCACATATCGCGTGGGGTAATCATCGCAAAGGATACAGTACACACCCATGGCGACAAATTTATGATGAGGTGTAGGTGTATTGATATTATTATTGTTTAAAATTTCAAAGGTGAATTCCTTTGTTTCTGTTGTGGAGTTAAACAACTTGCAAGCAAACGTCGAGTTCAGCATACAATATAGCGGAGGAGGTGGTTACCTTGTTGGGATCTGAATATTTCCCTTCAAGGGTCCACAGTGGATTTTGATGTTTCCAGATAATCATCCATTACTGCTGTGGATCTCAAAGCACCCACTTGCATACATGACGCCTTTCCTGCATAGACTCCATAGTGTCCCTCTGTCCGAGGAGGCCTTTGGTAGAGAGTATCAGGTTGTCCTTGATACTGTCCATGCTAATGGTTATGACAAGAAATTCGTAAGTAACATTAATTAGACGATTTGAGGTGGAGGGTGGGGGGTCTACTGATGGTATTACTTTGCAGGAGATAGAGGAACGAAAAAAGAGTGTACAGTCTTTATCAAAGAATTCCATATTTTGCCTTTCATCCTTGGGAAAGTAGGTGAAAGAGTATTGCAGAACTAGGACGTCTACCCACGGCTATGTGCAATACTGTATGTGAAGGATTCGATGTTAGATATAGAGAACATTTGAATGTGCCCGACTCTAGGCGTTCATTGGGTACTCATTTACGTGAGCAATATCATGAAGTAACCGTCTTGTCCAATAGCTTAAAAATTTTGCACAGCGGCAACCACACCCCCCCCCCCCCCCCTATGTGTTGGAAGAGGTGGAAACAATGCGCAGAATGAGGCTGTATCACCAGGACACACCTAATAGTCGGACAGAGTTGCGACATAGCGGTATTTAGTCGATTTTTGATTGTCTTGCCATAGCTTGATTCCATGATCGTTTCTGAATGTTTCTGTTCTGTTCCATCCTTTGAATGCTTATTGGCATCTTGTTTATTATATCATTTCACCTACATTGGTGAACGGGTGATGGAGGGGAGGGGACGTTGAGATGTGTATACGTCTGTGGGCTTCTTTCTATACTCTTACATCTGGAACCGCGTCTCGCTACTGTGCGTGGTATAACGATTTATGTTGTGGTTGTTAATGTTTATTGCGTGTTCGTAACGGGAGAGCCTCAACCTCTCCTCATTGTGTAGAAGTACGCGATATGTGGCTACTCTAGCACTCATCCCACAACGCGTTGGCCCTCTCAGCGACGAAACGCTACGTTCGGAGTACCAGTGCGTTGCTGCGTGTTCACTGTGGCTGGTGTATTGTTGTTGTTCGCGGGGATTGCCACTAGGACGTGCTGGACATTCTGTAAATATTGCGACTGTTGATTTGGTACGTGCTATTGTCCATGGTCCCTCCAGTCCGTACTTTTTATTGCTATTGCAGGTGTTTCTTCGCTTTTATGAATCATTCTGTAGGCATCTTTCGCACCCTTTTATAAGTGACTGCATTTGACGGGCAATGCCATTTTACCAATGAATGTTAGGCCTCCTGTCTTCCCTGCATCGTTGTCTTTGAAGACTTTAAGTACTGCGAGTATGTTCTGTGACTGTCATAATTGGGATTTTGTGACTGTAGCGTTATGCGTGTGTCCGCTGTAACATATGGACAGGAATTCAGATACTTTTCTGTTTAGATCTACACCTCAGGATGTGCCTATAGGCCTCGAAGCCGGTCGATTCCCTTGAAAGTTTATCAAGGCTCTATGCTGTGGTCTTTTTGCAAGCTGCGGGTACCTGGATCACAAAATCGTTAGCAAATAAAATCACTAAAGTCATTCTTTGATCTGAACAGTATTCCTTTTGTGATATACATGCACGATACTCCGCCCTTTGAAGTAGTCCTACAGTAAGAGTCTGTCCTGTCGTACAACTATAATACTGCTTGTTGGCACTCTGTGTCTCTATACTAGTGTTCATTGAAGGAAACTTCAGCGCATTTCAAAGATTGAAACTCAGCTTGAAATTGTTGTATTTCAGTTTTCATTGATGGCCTGTTCTGACGAAGATCTGTTTTATCTGAGAAATGACTCATGTTATTTTTGCTAATGATTTATTCGGCTTTATGAAATTTTATATGTTATAATCTATGTAATAATATATCCTGGGAGTGACTGTTATACTGTTTTTAACTGTTAGTGATACTCTTTACGGAGGGGGACTTTTTTCAGGATTTATCTTAAAAATCTAGTTGTCATATCCGTGGCAACTGGTAATTGAACATGTGTGGCCCGAGATACATCTCCTATATTTTCATGATCCATTTGTACCAAAGCTGGTCTGTGTGGCCGAGCGGTTCTAGGCGCTTCAGTCTCGAACCGCGCGATCGCTACGGTCGCAGGTTCGAATCCTGCTTCGGGCATGGATGTGTGTGATGTCCTTAGTTTAAGTAGTTCTGAGTTCAAGGAGACTGATGACCTCAGATGTTAAGTCCCATAATGCTCAGATCCATATGAACCATTTGAGTTGTACCAATCTTCCCTTCCTAGTCCCCATATATGAAAAACCGAAGAAAACGGTCTATTGACACACTGTCAACATCGGTTTAGAGAACATCGTTCCTATGAAACACAACTACCTCTTTATTCACAGGAAGTGTTGAGTGCCATTGACAAGGGATTTCAGATCGATTCCATATTTCTGGATTTTCGGAAGGCTTTTTACACTGTACCACTCAAGCGGCTCATTGACGGAAAGTCATCGAGTAAAACAGAATTGATTTCTGGCGTTCTGGCGTTGGGAGACAATCTGAGCAGCCGTCTTCGGTTGTTTGCAGATGACGCTGTCGTTTATCGACTAATAAAGTCATCATAAGGTGAAAAAACTACAAAACGATTCAGAAAAGCTATCTGAATGGTGCGAAAAGTGGCAGTTGCTAAATAACGAAAAGTGTGAGGTCATCCACATGAGTGTTAAAAGAAACTCCTTAAACTTCGGTTACACGATAAATCAGTCTAATCTAAAAGCCGTAAATTCAACTAAATACCTAGGCATTACAAATACGAACAACTTATATTGGAAGTAACAGATAGAAAATGTGGTGGGGACGGCTAACCAAAGGCTCACCAACTTTCTCCTCCGAATGCGAAAATATTTTGTTGATATCGACCTACATAGGGAGAAACGATCACCACGATAAAACAAGGGAAATCAGAGCTCGTACGGAAAGATATAGACGTTCATTCTTTCCGCGCTATACGAGATTGGAATAACGGAGAATTGTGAAGGTGGTTCGATGAACCCTCTGCCAGGCACTTAAATGTGATTTTCTAAGTATCCATGTAGGTGTAGATTTAGGTTTAGTGAAAATCCATGTTCGACAGTGCTGACGGGCAACAAAGCCAAGTACCCTGTCATTACAGCAGTCTCTAACTCCAAATTAATCCGCCTCACAGCTACTTTAAGGTGTAGCCGACCATGATGCTGGAACAGCTTGACAAAGCACAGTTAGGTGCCACGTGTCAGAGAAGCTTTCTTGTCAAAGCCATCGCCTAGGTCATATTCCGTATCCCCATCCAAAGCTCTCCCCCTCCCCCCCCCCCCCCCCCCCCAATAGACTACCTGGTCCTTTTTTACAACACTTACATAAAGACCGAGTACTCTATCACTTGACATTGCGCAGCAGTTGGTCGGAGAATGCTGGTGCCCTGCAATCCTCTTTCCAAGTTTTCCTGAGGGTGTAAACCTCGACTAGCGGCAACACACTTTTCTTCCTAATACTTTCCCTGTTCCTAGGATCCCTGATGTCGGTTACGGTGTGCCGCGTTGTAGACACATGTTTTTAGTGTTGATAATAAAACAATACGTTCGCATTGTCTTTCTCTCTACTTTCTTGCCAAATGCCATTTGCCAACAAACTTCCTCCCCTCTACTTCGATTGAAGGTGATCAGTTTCTCCCATGAAAAATCCGACGCCGCGTTTCTTGTTTATATTTTGTTTCAGGTGGAGTTTACGAAAACATCGGACACCTGTTTTGATTCGACGTTCTGCAGTGCAGGTCGCTGCGATACTGCAGCCGACGCGACGACCAGAGACCGCGAATAGATGGTTGGTATCGGCATTATCAACAGCCTCGATGGCCTTTACTACAATAATTGAAAGTCATTGTAATCAAGATCTTTGTTATTATGTCTGTAATTGGGATAATTAAAATACTCAGACACTATTAAGAGTTTGTTGATGGCAGACGTGATCCAGATGTTCAAATGTGTGTGAAATCTTATGGGACTTAACTGCAAAGGTCATCAGTCCCTAAGCTTACACACTACTTAACCTAAATTATCCGAAGGACAAACACACACACCCATGCTCGAGGGAGGACTCGAACCTCCGCCGGGACCAGCCGCACAGTCCATGACCACAGCGCCTTCGACCGTTCGGCTAATACCGCGCGGCTAACGTGATCCATTAACACTGATAATACCGACATTCTACACAGCCAGAGACGAGTTTATCAAGCAGCTAATAAAAATAAAAATGAGAAAATTTATTAAAAGGAAATTCATAATAACTCACTACTTTGTATTTCAAGATCGTTAAATAGTTTACATCACGAAACCTGAAATTATTTAAGCGTCATACGAGTCAAAACACGAATTTGTTCAATGGAAATATTACACAGCTATCGCCGAACTTCGCGTACATCATAACTGAACGATATTCATATGTGAATAACTACCAACTTTTATTCTACCACATAGGACCGATGGAGTACATCGAAAAAGTTCAAAGAAAGGCACCACGTTTTGTATTTTCGTGAAATGTGGGAGATGGTTCAAATGGCCCTGAGCATTATGGGACTTAACGTCTGACGTCATCAGTCCCATAGAACCTAGAACTACTTAAACCTAACTAACCTAAGGACATTACACACATCCACGCCCTAGGCAGGATTCGAACCTGCGACCGTAGCGGTCGCGCGGTTCCAGACTGAAGCCCTAGAACCGCTCGGCCACACCGGACGGTTTCCAGCTTCCCTCCAGCGGAAAGAAGCTGAATAGCTGAGTAGCAGGATAGTGAATACTGTGTCATATGAAAAGATACAAGAGATAATTAACTGTAATTTGTAAAGGTATGGGGGTTGAGGTAGTTTATATTGCAAATAATGAAAGTGTAGATACAAAATTTAATCATAGTGTAATACGTAATATTAATCACTTTGTGAGTGTTCGAAGTTTTCAGTTGGCACATTCAGTACATAATACAAATACCAGTAGTGTACATGGCGGATGTAGAAATTGGAAACGTTGAGGAAAACGTGAAAAACCAGTGAAAACTGTCAAAAGAGTAAGCGAAATCCACAAAATTTTCCCAAAGACGATGAGAAGAAGAAGCGAACAATGGTAAAAGTACAGTAATTGTAAGCGTGTAATGAAAAAGGAAAAATCACACGGTTCAGACTGAGTCTATACGAGAAAATGCTTCGAGATTTTACCTGCAGCTACACGGGAGAAGTTGTTTCGTGATTTCCGAAATCTAAGGTACAATGATCTTCAAAATTCTTATATATTTGGATGGGTAAATATGAAACATGTCGAGCGGAGGTATACTGATGATCCAGAGAGGTATAGACGGCAGGCAACTTCAATAAGGTTACTGTTGGTGAATTAGACGTTCAGATTTATAAGAAAGCTTGTCTATCAATCTTAGATATAAGCAATGGAAGCTTATCAATGTGATTCAACAAAAAAAAAACCTCTGAAGCTCCTGAAGTTAATTTCCGTGTTTCATTAGGCATCAAAATGCTACACTTACATTCACAATGATAGATTTATGTGTAATATGACACTGACAGCTAAATGTATTATTTAAGGTGGACAAGCGGGGGAGACATAACGATCTCCCAAATAAACGCATCGAGGAGGACCGGAATTTGCATGTACTCATGTATGAGGGGTGTTCAAAAAGAAACGAGCCGGAGGCATAATTACAGAAACCACACTACCTGTATGTTAGAAGTATTGACCCTGGCTGTTGAGACGCTTGTCCAACTGTGACACAAGGCGGTGAATGGCTGTCTCATAAAATTCCCAGGGCTGCGATGTTAACCAGTTCCTCACGTACAGATGGACGTCGTAGTCCGAGATGAATCGTTTGCCGCTCAGAGCCTTTTTAAGGGGATCAAAAATGGCTTAATCAAAGGGAGCGTGGTCCGAACTATACGGAGGGTGGCGAGAACCTCCCATCTGAATTTCTGCAGGAGTGCCGTAAGAGGCTTTGCATTGTCGTGGAGCAGAATGAGACCATGGGTGAGATTGCGTGGCCGTCTTGATTTGATCGCTTGGCGAAGGGTGGTCAAGGTTTGTGAGTAACGTTGAGCATTCACTGTTGTCCCGTGCTGCAGGAAGTGAATCAGAAGGGAGCTATCTTGGTCAAAGAAGAACGTCAGCAAACCTTCATAGCGTCAGCGTTGGACGATTGATGCATGCTGCTGCTAGCTCTGTATAGTCACGTGACGTACACACTTGCCCTCTAGAGACGGGCTGTGAACTTCCACGTTCTGGTCGGAACCACACGATATTACACTCCTGTATCCGGTTTGCGCATTCCTGACTCCGGCCTGTTTCTTTTTGAACGCCACTTATACGAGTAAATAGTCCTCCTAGCAGTCAAGTCACTACTCCAGGAAAAATAATCCCAACATAACGTATTTTGTGCAGGTCAAGACATTAGCAAGATGTACAGTCTTTATAAAATGGTTCAAATGACTCTGAGCACTATGGGACATAACATCTGAGGTCATCAGTCCCCTAGAACTTAGAACTACTTAAATCTAACTAACCTAAGGACTTCACACTCATCCATGCCCGATGTAGAATTCGAACCTGCGACAGTAGCGGTCGTGCGGTTCCAGACTGAAGCGCCTAGAATCTCTCGGCCACACGGGCCGGCAGTCTTTATGAAAGTAAGTGCAAAGACAGCTACAAGCTGCCTCTTAGCGTTGGCATGTATTATAAAATATTTTATCAGTTTTTCTATACTGGCATTGTGAAACCCACTTAGTGGCACCTGTCAAGTTTGTTATGATCTTAAGATGCAATTTTCATGCGAGAACAACGGTCAGAAAATGAAAGAAATAGAACTTCCATTTTAAACGGTATAGTACTGCCCGCAAAAATCTGAAAACAGACTCAGAATATTCAAAACCTTGTAATTTTGTTTTGCTCATTGCTTTCATGAACGGATGCCTTTTTTAAGACATCAGGCTATGATAGCGGCCACTGGCTCCATATACTTGAGCCAAACGTGATATGCTATCACCAATTTTCCCTTTTACCTTAATTTTTACTACATTTAATGATAATTTGTGGCGGCTGATATTTGATAACGTACAAAACAAATCGTCACAAATTATTGTTCTTTTTTAATTGTAACTTTTCATGTTACGTTCCATTATAAAGGATATGACAGATCAGAAACAATAACCGGTCCGTACTTTGTAGATTTCCGTTAAAAGACTAAGAATAAAATTGTTCGATATATTTTTCAAGCCTAATTTACACAATCCAATTTTTTTTCATTTCTTAGTTCCATAGATTAGTCTGTTTTTCCGCGCATGTCTTCAATTATTTGTTAATGTATTCCAATCTCTATCTCCCCTACAACTTTTAATCTCTACAGCTCCCTCTAGCACCATGGATTATTCTCCGTAATGTCTTAACAGATGTCCTGTCATCCTGTCCTTTCTTCTTGTCAATGTTTTCCATATTTCTTTTCCTCGTCGATTGTCGGGGACTTCCTCATTCCTTACCTCATCGGTCCACCTAATTTTCAACATACTTCTGTAACACCACATCTCAAATGCTTTGATTCTGTTTTGTTCCGGTTTTCCCACAATCAATGTTTCATTACCATAAAATGTTCTCAAAAATTTTTTTTCTCAAATTAAGGCCTATGTTTGATATTAGTAGACTTCTCTTGGCCGGGATGCCCTATTTGTTAATGCTAGTCTGCTTTTTGTGTCCTTCTTGCTCCGTCCATCATGGATTATTTTACTGCCTAGGTAGCAGAATTCTTTTACTTGGTCTACTTCGTGATCCAAAATTCTGATGTTAATATCTCTCTGTTCTTATTTCTTCTACATCTCATTACTTTCGTCTTCCTTCGATTTACCCTCAATTCATATTTTGTACACGTTAGACAGATCATTCCATTCAATAGATCCTGTAATTGTACCTTACTTTCAGTGAGGACGACAATGTCATCAGCGAATCTTATCATAGATATCCTTTCAGCCTGAATTTTAATCCCACTCTTGAAACTTTCTTTTATTTTTGTCATTGCTTCTTTGATGTATAGAGTCAACACCAAGGGTGAAAGACAACACCCCTCTCTTATACCCTTTTTAACTGGAGCACTTCGTTCTTGGTCTTCCACTCTTATGGTTTCCTCTTGGTTCTTGCACTTGTTATTACCCGTCTTTCCCTACTTCCACCATTTTGTATTGTCAAACGCTTTTTCCAGATTGGCAAAACCTATGACAGTGTCATGATTTTTCTTCATTATTGCTTCCATTATCAAACGCAACCTCAGAACAGCCTCTCTGGTACCTTTACCTTTCCTAAAGTCAAACTGATGGTTCCCTAACGGATTTTCGATTATCTTTTTCATTCTTCTTGTCAGCAACTTGGATGTATGAGCTGTGAAGCTAATTGTGCGATAATTCTCGCATTTGTTGTCTCTTGCAGTCTTGGGAACCGTGTTGATTATATTTTTCAGAATGTCTAATGGTATACCGCCAGTCTCACAAATTTTAAACGTCTTCGGGAAAGCTCGTTTTGTTGCTACTTACCCCGATGATCTTAGAAATTCCAATGAAATGTCATCTACCCCTTCTGCTTTATTTAATCTGAACCCTAGTAGTGTAAACGTGAAGTGTACACCAGGATCACAGTGACCCTCCACTATTTGCTGGAGAAATTGAATGAAAATTACACATTTTATAACGATATTGGATTTTGATCTATTGAAGTAATTTTATTTTACCTCCGTTCAATATTTTAGGAGTCACCATTAGCATTAACACGTCCAAAATTCAAGACTTAAGTAAAAACTGTTATGGAGACATTGCAATGAAGAAACCTGAAAGTGATCCGGATTTAAAGACTTTATTTGTAGTTTAATTGGATGGAGATGCTATCCATTTTAAGAAATGCACTTATTACACGAATATTTTGTGGTCTTCTCAATTATTCGCAATTCGTTAATTAATTATTTCCACACTCTTCGAATACGGAATACAGTATTATCGGCAAGTGGTAGGAGTGTTCCATTAGAAACAACTGTCTTCCAACAGTGACTATTCCTGCAATGGGCGATTGTCTTTCTTTATCAAGTCTGAAGGTTCTGTAGCAGTTTCGCCGTTGTCCAAGGGTGGTCCATGTGCATCGACTTCGGAATTACTTTCATAGCAAAAGCCCCTTACGTCACTTTCACGATTGAGTTTTTCTAACAATACTTTCTGTATTGCACCTTCTGTCAGTTAAATGTCATCCCTAGTTGGTATTTCCAAACAAATGAACTACACATTCAACGTCACAGCAGTTGCACAATGTGTACTCCAGGGTCACATCGTTCCTTCGAAAGATATATGTGTCAAATTAATTAAACAACAAGTTCTCACAAGTACTAGGTCTTACTCAATACTGAATTTACACAGATGGCAACGAGTTGTATATCTGAAGTTGTGCATGCACAGTAAGAAAATAAGTACTCCTGGATCAGAGTGACGCTGGTGTATACTTCTAGGCTTAAGTCCTTCAACGCTAAATCCTGATTCTAATATTGGATTCCCAATCTCTTTCCTTTCGATTCCTGTTTCTTCTTCTATCAAGTCGGCAGACAAGTACTCTCTCCTCTATCACGTCATCAGCCAAGTCCGTAGAGGTATTCGGTGTACTCTTTCCACCTATCTGCTCTCTTCTCTGCGTTGAACAGTGGAAATCGTACTGCACCTGTACTTTTAATTTCACCGAAGGTAATTTTTAATTTCCTATATGCTGAGTCAGTCCTTCAGACGATCATTTCTTTGTCGATTTGTTCCCATCCTTTATGCAGCCATTTCGCCTTAGCTTCTCCGCTCTTGCTATTTATTACATTCTGAAGCGATTTGTATCTCTGTACTCTTGAATTTCCCTGAACATTTTTGGACTTACTTTCTTCGTCGATAAGCTGAAGTATGTCTTCTGTTACCGTGGTTTCCTGGCAATTACCTTCCTTCTACCTACACTTTTCTTCTCAAATTCTGTGATTGCCATTTCTAGAGATGTACACTCCTCTTCGAGTGATATGCCTACTGAGCTGTTCATTATCACAGCATTTACAGCCTCAGAGAACTTCAAGCATATCTCTTCATTACTTATTATTTCCGTATCCTACTTCTTTGCAATTTCCGTAGTTTCTTCCTAACTATTCTCTTAAACTTTAGTATACTCTTCATCGTTACTAAATTGTGATCTGGGTGTACATACGCTCCTGGGTACAACTTACAATCCGATATCTGATTTCGGATCCTCCGCCTGAAATTATTGTAATCGAACCGAAATCTTCCAGTATCTCCCAGCCTTTGGTATTAGCTATTACTGGCTGATATTTATTGCAGAATTCATTTAATCTTTGTCCTTTTTCGTTCCTACTACCAATCCAGTATCCTCCCGTAATCCTTTCCTCTGCTCCTTCCTCTACAGCAATATTCCAATACCCCATGACTATTAGATGGTCATCTCCCTTTACGTTCTGAATTACTCGCACAGTTTCTTCGTTTCCAGTTTCCGACGTCGGGACGTATACCTGAACTGTTGTTGTCAGTGTTGGTTTGCTGTTGATTCTGATGAGAACAACCCTATCTCGGAGCTGTTCGCAATAACTCACACTCTGCCCTATTTATATACCATTTTCTGCTGCTGCTGGTAGTACCTTATACTCGTCTGACCAGAAATCCTTGTCATCTTTATATTTCACTTCACTGACCCGCACAATCTTTTGGCCTGTGCCACAATACTTCCCTTTTCATATTTTCTAGCTTCCGTCCCACGTTACAGCTTCTGTCATTAAACAAGTCGCTTCATAGGGTTATTGGATCTTTTTCTCTTGATGATTGGTGATTCTTCCGCGTGTTAGGGACATTTTCCCACCCCAAAGGCAAAAGAGTGCCCTGAACTTCTGTCCGAAAAAAAAAAAAAAATTTCAAATGGTTCTGAGCACTATGGGACTTAACATCTGAGGTCATGAGGTCATCAGTCCCCTAGAACTTAGAAGTACTGGAATCTAACTAACCTAAGGACACCACACACATCCATGCCCGAGGCAGGAATCGAACCTGCGACTGTAGTAGTCGCGCGGTTCCGGACTGAAGCACCTAGAACCACTCGGTCACAGCGGCCGGCTCCTCTGACCGCTCCTCCGTCCTTTTTTACAAGCCTGTTGGCAGAATAAAGGTGACTTCTTATGGCGGAAGTCTTCGGCCACCATTGATTTACTCAGAGGTAAAACTGGATATCTGTGGCAGTTGGAGACGAAGAAAGTTATTGGCTAGAACGGATTCAAATGGTTCAAATGGCTCTGAGCACTATGGGACTCAACTGCTGAAGTCAGTAGTCCCCTTGAACTTAGAACTAGTCAAACCTAACTAACCTAAGGACATCACAAACATCCATGCCCGAGGCAGGATTCGAACCTGCGACCGTAGCGGTCTTGCGGTTCCAGACTGCAGCGCCTTTAACCGCACGGCCACTTCGGCCGGCTAGAACGGATTGCTATTGGAAACATCGACGTGTGTGTTGTGGCAATGATGATCGACAAATAGTGCCAGAAGTGGTCTTCAGTGTTCTGAATACCGTATATCGATTTCATAGAGGGAAGTTGTTGCTAACTGAATAGTAAAAACTGCTAAGATCAACAACTTCCCTCCATGAAATCATCTTACGGTTTTCATTATACTGAAGGCCACTTCTGGCGTATTAAAACAACTTACGGGCATTCAGCCAAGTAATATTTTCAGCGACCGCCGATATTTCGGCGGGAGTACATCCCACCATTTTCAAGGCAAACTACAATCGACAAGAGATGTGCAGGCAAAAATATCGGCGATGGCTGAAAATATTACCTGGCTGAATGCCCGTAAATTGTTTGAAAACTGTATACGCCAGGAGAAACTCAGGTCTCACATCGTTTACCTCTACGGGGAGGAAATGTATCAGTGTTTACGTAAGTTGGATAAACTTCGTACCTGTCGAGTTAGACTGCACTGTGCTTTGTCATTTTTATTGAGGTATCGTGATGAAATCATGTCCCAAAATTTACCAAAGTTGTGCACCATATTAACTCTCCTGCCGCCAATCGCATTAATCAAGGCAATGGCTTGGCTTTTATTCGTGAAAGGATTCATTTTACTCGTTGACTTTTGGATTATGTTTCCAAATAATTTTTTCGTTTCCATTTAATGGTTGCATCGAAATTGTCTGATTTCACTTGGGATTGGTTGGACGGTGCCTCATTGACCCAAGCCGACTGGGAATACAATTCTGTTACTCCCAGGCATTTGCCAAAGTTTGAACGTTCACATCGGTCGGAGTCTGATGTTATATGTCGACGTTCTGTGATAAATCTCACAGAGAAATTTTTTCACGACGCTACCTTATCCGTGTTTGGGAAGGGTTTAAATTTTGCACCCACTTCGAAGAGTTTGCTGGTAGTTGATTTTACTAGTTCAATTGAACAAGCAGTTTGCAAACCATGATGCTGCTGAGGAGGTTACGAGGGAGGCATGCCGTGTGTTGACTAGGGCTCGTCGACCCAAGAGTAGTCTAACAGCAGCTGAGAGAGCTGCTACACGCTTTCTCAAAGTTGGTCGTGATATTATTTTACCTGCGGACAAGGGCAATGCCACCGTTGGTTTAAACAAATAGAATTATGTGCAAAATATGCAGCTTTTACTGTATGACTCAGCGTATCGCAGAATCGATGCTGACCCCACAAAAAGTGTCGAGAGAAAGACCAGCTGCCTCCAGAAGAAAAGTGGTTTGTCGCAGGACACTGTCAAGAGTCCTAGCACCTACAGTGCTGTTTCCTCTAGGTTGTATGGCCTTCCGAAGGTACACAACGAAGGGGTTCCTTTTCTCTAGGTTGTATGGCCTTCCGAAGGTGCACAACGAAGGGGTTCCTTTCCTCTAGGTTGTATGGCCTTCCGAAGGTACACAACGAAGGGGTTCCTTTCCGTCCTATTGTGAGTAATACTGGCGCTGCGACATATCGTGCAGCCAAGCATCTTGCTTCTCTGTTGAGTCCACAAGTTGGCCGGTGTGAACATATCAGGAACGCAGCTGATTTTTTACGTCTTTTGGAGGGACTGCGGTTGAATGACTCTGATATTTTAGTAAGTTTCGTTGTGGTCTCTCTCTTCAGTCGTGTTCGTCTGTCTGATTCGTCACGGTTAATTAAGGTTAGGTTTGGTGCTAAATTAACATATCTCTTTCGGCATGTGAAGACATCTACATACTTTTTATTCAATGACCATTATTTCTAGCAGACAGATGGAGTTGCGATGGGTAGTCCGTTGTCTCCTGTGATCGCAAATTTGTTTATGGAAGACTTCGAGGAACGTGTATTGGAGTCGGCGCCTTTGATACTCGCTTGTTTTTTTCAGATACGCTGACGATACTTTTGTTGTTTGGCCTCATGGTAGGTAGAATTTGAATGCCTTTCTAGGACATCTGAACTCGATCCACCCGAACGTTCATTTTACGATGGAGGTGGAAGAGGATGGTTGCCTTCCCTTTCTTGATGTTTCAGTTAGAAGGAAGAATGATGGATCATTGGGACATGCAGTTTACACGAAACGTACTCACACAGGCTTGTATTTAGAGGTTCTTAGTTGTCACCATCGGCTCAGCGTGAAGGGGTACTTCGTTCCTTGGTACACAGGGCACATGTCGTTTCCGACGCTGAGACTTTGCCAACTGAGCTGTCCCATCTTGAAGTTACTGATGTGTTGGTAAATGTGCCAACACCTTGTAGATAGAGGCGGCCTAAATGCACGCTATCTAACGCAGACGGGCGTGAATTCTGGAACAGGATAAGTAGTGAATTCTAATAAGAAAAGTATGCAGCTCCTCAAATACTTAACTTTATTCCATGTTGTGGTACATCGCTGTTGATAATACAAATAAGACTCTCTTCAGATACGGTTAATGGCGCCTTGCTAGGTCGTAGCCATGGACTTATCTGAAGGCTATTCTAACTGTCTCTCAGCAAATGAGAGAAAGGCTTCGTAAGTGTAGTCGCTAGCAAAGTCGTCGTACAACTGGGGCGAGTGCTATCCCGTATCTCGAGACCTGCCTTGTGGTGGCGCTCGGTCTGCGATCACACAGTGGCGACACGCGGGTCCGACATGTACTAAATGGACCGTGGCCGATTTAAGCTACCACCTAGCAAGTGTGGTGTCTGGCGGTGACACCACATTCCTCCCCCGCAAATCGGCGAACGGTCGTGTTATAAGGCTTCCGCCCGCCGTGGGGAGGACCCCATGTTGACGTATGCGATGAGGTGGGGAGCCTAACAACAGGCGAGGCTGTGCCACCCGCACCCGGCCATTCGGTCCGAGGGGAGCTAGGAAACGCCTGAAAACCTAGTCCAGGGTGCACGTCAACATGCGGTGTATGCGCCCGTAAAGAGACAGGAGGGGCCGAAGGGTATACCGCCATTACGTCGGGGTAGCCGACGCGCGAAGACGCCATCTGGTCCGGAGCGGGCAAGAGTTCCATGGCGGAGGACAGCTGGTCACAGGAAGCGATCGGCGGCGCGTGACCCAGGGAGGCGCTAGGCGGCTGCAGCGAGGCGTCCACTGCGGGCGGCGCCGGCGGGTGAACAGGCGGCGGCGGCGGCGGCGGCGGCTGCGGCGGCGCGTCGCCATGGGGCAAAATGGAAGGCATCGTCGGTAACACCTGGGGATGAGGCGAGCCAGTAGATGGGACCCCAGGGGCCTGACCGGACGGCACCGTCGCTGAAAGCAGACGGGGAGCGGCAGAACCCGTGCGTCGACGGAGGCGCAGCTGATTGAGATGCCGACGCACCTCACCAGAGGCCCCCAAATCCAAATACATCGCGCGGCCGAGGCAGCGAAGAATGCGCCCTGCGAGCCAACGCCGTGAACCTCGATAGTTGCGATAAAATACAACGTCGCCTGGAGCAAAAGCAGGAGTCTGCCGCTGCACAGGAACCTGATGCGGCGGATGCAGCAAAGACATCAAGGTTCGATGAGGGCGACCGTGGAGCAACACAGACGGCGAGCGACCATCTCGGGGCTGAGAGCGATACGAAGACAAAAAGAGCAACAACATTCTCCCGAGAATGCGACTCTTTCAACTTCAACATCTGTGACTTGAAAGTCCGGACGAATCGTTCAGCGGCACCGTTTGACTGAGGCGAAAACGGCGTGGATGTCAGATGTTGAATACCATTGGCCTGGCAGAATGACTGAAATTCTGCGGACATGAAGTGTGGGCCATTATCGGAAACAATAGTCTGCGGAAGACCTTCAATGCAAAAGATAGCAGACAACCCTTGGATGGTGGCAGAGGTCGTCGTGGAAGACATCCGGACAACAAAAGGAAAATTACTGAAGGCATCTACCAGAACCAACCATCGAGCATTCCAGAATGGACTAGCAAAATCGATGTGCAAGCGTCGCCAAGGGGAAGTGGCTTTTGGCCATGCAAAGACTTTCCACGGCGGTGCGGATTGTTGTTCGGAACACGCCATGCAAGAAGAACACATATTCGTAATCGCAGCATCGATTCCGAACCAAGTACAGTGCTGACGAGCAAGTTGTTTCGTTCGCACTATACCCCATTGTCCTTGGTGAAGAAGCCGTAAAACAGAGGACTGTAACGAACGTGGGACCACGACTCTGGACTGATCATTATCAGAACGCAACAACAAAACACCACGTCATACAAAAAGTCTCTCCTTGTGAGCAAAAAATCGGCGAACCAACGGATCCTCGATCCGAGACTTTGACAAAGGCCATTGCGTAGCAACAAAACGCAAAACGGTAGCAAGGACAGGGTCAGCAGCTGTGGCTGTAGCTACACGACGAAAATCAATCGGAAACGATTCGACCACGTCATCGGTTTCCGCATCAATGAACATGCAAGCAAATTCGGAAGAATCGAATGCTTTATCCTCAGCAACAGGCAAACGGGACAACGCATCGGCGTTTCCGTGCTTAGCAGTGGACCAATACAAGATATCGTAGCAGTACTGCGAGAGGAAAATAGACCAGCGAATGAATAGCTGCGCTGTACGCGGAGGTACAGGCGTGTTCGGATGAAAAAGCGACGTCAAAGGTTTGTGGTCTGTGATGATGGTAAAGTGACGACCATACAAGAAATCATGGAACTTTGTAACACCAAACACCAGAGCCAAAGCTTCTTTCTCTATCTGTGAATAATTTCTTTGTGCAGATGAGAGCAATTTCGACGCAAAGGCAATAGGGCGATCATGCGAGCCAACTTTGTGTGCAAGCACAGCACCGATCCCGAAATCCGATGCATCTACCATCAACAAAAGGGGTTTCTGGGGATCGAATGGCGTAAGGCAAGTATTAGAAAGCAACGCCGATTTCAACTGGCAAACAGCGCATTCGTATTCCGTCGTCCAGAGAAACGGAACACCTGTACGGCGTAAGCGATGAAGCGGAGCTGAAATGGAAAAGGCATTGCGCACATTCACTCACAACTTGTGATTCGAAATCGTTTAATGGTCTTGCGACCTCATCACGCAATGTGTGGGGAACATTGCGCGCTCTGAAAAATTGCGGTTGCGCGTTGACTTTCAGTTCCAAGTGTGCTTCATAGTTTTTAGCGCAACCTAAGCCCGGTGCAAAAATGTCTGCAAATTCTTCACACAGACGAGAAACACCGTCTGAAGGCACAGTCTGATTCACTGATAGGACCTGATTTACTATAGACATGTTAAACAATTGAAATAAATCTAAACCAAACAAGTTCACTGCAGTAGAAGAACGAAGAACGTAAAATGACACAAGTTTTGTTTGTCCCTTGTATGTTGCAAGAAGAGTGCACTGTCCTAACACAGGGATCTGCTGTCCTGAATAACTTTGTAACTGAACATTTGCGGCACACAACGGAGGTTTGCCCAGTTGTTTGTACGTGTCGTGATTGAGCAATGAAACTGCAGCTCCGGTATCGAGCTGGAGTGGTATGACCTTGCCATGAAAGTCCAAATCTACAAAAAGTTTATTGTCCTGCTGACGACAAGAGCGACTGTTTTGTGCAATTTGAACAGACACTGGTACAGAATCACTTGCTAATTGACGCGATTTCCGGCGACGTCGACGCACACTTTTTGTGGGACGAACACAGTCACTGTTAGAGAAAGTGGCACTGGACGGGGTGGAAGTAACTACATGAATGTCCATGGGTGAAGGTCCACGAGCCTGAGTGTCCTTGGTTCGATTCCGGCGCGAAGCAAAAGGCCTGGAGTGGTTGTGATTGTCTGATCTGAGCTTTTTCAGGCAAACACTTTGAACATGTCCTTTCTTATTACAGAAAAAGCAAATAGCTTGGCGTGACGGGCAATTTTCACGCGAATGTCTAGTAGCACACCGCGGGCATGATTTCACTGCATTTGTGTGCTGGCGCGGCACACCTGGTTTAGAGCGTGGCGGCAGCTGTGCAGACGTGCGCGAGGGCAGTGTACCGGGCCGCGCAGCGCGCCCGACTGGCCGGTTAATGTTACACACGGCCGGCGAAGTTGCAAATGAGTCCTGAGCAAAGTCAATTGTGTCTTGTCTATCCAATATGTCTATCACTTGTTGAAGGGAGGGATTAACTAGTTTCAAAATATGTTCTCGTATGCGAACATCAGAAACGTTCTGTGCAATTGCATCACGTTCCATTGTATCTGAATAAGGAAGGCCACAGTCACATTCAAACGCACAATCCCTAGTAAGGCCCTGCAAAGTTGCAACCCACTCCCTATTAGTTTGACCGGCCGTACGTTTTGTACGAAAGAAAGTATACCTTTTTGAAACGACATTGACTGTTTCTTTGAAATAGGCGTCCAATGCCGACAAAATTTCTTCGTAGGACAGAGTTCCTACGTCGTGTCGGGGAAACAATTTCACTATCACACGGTACGTTTGCACCCCTACATACGACAATAAATGAGGCTGCCGCTCGTTACCTTGAATTCTGTAGGCAGCGAGATGAAATCCAAACTGGCGTGACCATTCAGTCCAGGTCTCTTGCTGTGCATCAAAATTGCGAAACTGCGGTGCAACTGCATGTTGCGGCTGCGGTAGCGGCGAAGCGGCGGCTGCCGCATCGGTTTGAATGGCACGTTGACCCTGGACGAGCTGTCCAAGGGCATCCAATAACGCCTGCGTCTGCTGGGTCTGCAAGCGATAAAATTCGGACAGTACATCTGGCGAAGCCATCATACAAGTAAATGTAAGCAATTAGAAAGAACAAGACCCTTTTCGTTGTCTCGTCACCAATGATGTGTTGGTAAATGTGCCAACACCTTGTAGATAGAGGTGGCCTAAATGCACGCTATCTAACGCAGACGGGCGTGAATTCTGGAACAGGATAAGTAGTGAATTCTAATAAGAAAAGTATGCAGCTCCTCAAATACTTAACTTTATTCCATGTTGTGGTACATCGCTGTTGATAATACAAATAAGACTCTCTTCAGATACCTTGCCTTGCTAGGCCGTAGCCATGGACTTAGCTGAAGGCTATTCTAACAGTCTCTCGGCAAATGAGAGAAAGGCTTCGTAAGTGTAGTCGCTAGCAAAGTCGTCGTACAACTGGGGCGAGTGCTATCCCGTATCTCGAGACCTGCCTTGTGGTGGCGCTCGGTCTGCGATCACACAGTGGCGACACGCGGGTCCGACATGTACTAAATGGACCGCGGCCGATTTAAGCTACCACCTAGCAAGTGTGGTGTCTAGCGGTGACACCACAGTTACGTTTCGTCACTGTAGTTATAGTGATAGACAGATTGAACGTGCGTTGCGCTACCGACCATCTGCATATCGGGTGATTGATGATAATTCTGAGTCGACACCTAAGTCTACAACTTTTTGCGTTTCGTAGGAAGCACTTATTGCCGAACATTGCTTGGTTACTGGTCACCCCATGCTACACAACATCACCGAGATATTGGTACGCACGTCCAGTTATTGGGACAGCGTTATTAAGGAAGCAGTTTAGATTAAATTAGCGAGAAACCGTGTGAACAGGGATGGAGGTTCTTTTTAAACACTATTTGGAATCCTGCGCTCTCCCTTGCCAAAAAGCAGGGAGGGATAGAGTGAATGTTACGTCACCTGCTAGTTCGTAGTCTCACTATCGATGTCTGACTTTGGTCATCTTTGGTGGCAGTAGTGTTCAGTGTGTGTTATATTTCCTGCATCAGTCTGAGAACCGAGGTCCTAAGTTTGCCTGCACATCGCTTCTCGGTTGCAGTTTGCCTTGAAAATGGCGGGGTGTACTCCTGCCGAAATATCGGCCGTTGCTGAAAATATTACCTCGCTGAATGCCCGTAAGTAGTTTGAAAATTGTGTACGCCAGGAGAAACTCAGGACTCACTTCTGGCGTAAAGTATGTAGTGCTTGTTATTAAGTGTGGTGAACAAGGCGTAGCTGGGAGATGACAATTTGTTTTGGAGTAAATTTCCACACTGCAATCACTGCATGTAAAATAACATGTTTCCCATGGTCGTCATTTTGTTGGACACTCACTTGAGAGCCATTTAGAGAACTGGATGATTGCCACCGGTTTCCTGACTAAGTGTTCACTAAATCTCCAGAGATTTTCTGCGCAGTTTTGGAGATTAGCTATATAATACATACTTTTAAATCTACATACGTGTTCTGCAAGCCACTTCACGGTGGATTGCGAAGGTACCCAGTAACACTATTAGTCGTTTGCTTCCCTGTTCCATTCTCAGATAAAGCGAGGGAATACCAACTGTCTATATGCTTCAACATGACCTCCAATTTCTCGTATCTTCATGGTCCTTACTCTAAATGTATGTTAACGGCACTAGGATCGTTCTGCAGTCAGCTCTAAATTCACTCAGTAGTGTCCCTCGGAAAGGGATTTCCATTTGAGTTCTCGAAGCATCTCCGCAACGAGCAGTAACAAACCTACAGCCTGCTTCTCAGTTGCTTCAATGTCGTCCTTTAATCCTACCTGTGCGTATCCTAAACACTCGAGTAGTACTTAAGAATGGGTAGGAATAGCGTCCCGCGGAATGGCCGCTTGGTTAGAGGCGCCATGTTACGGATTGCGCGGCCCCTCCTGCCAGAGGTTCGAGTCCTCCCTCGGGCACGTGTGTGTGTGTGTGTGTGTGTGTGTGTGTGTTTGTGTGTGTGTGTGTTGCTCTTAGAGTAATTATTTTAAGTAGGGTGTAAGTCTAGGGACCGATGATCTCCCTTAGGAGCTCACACCCA
Organism: Schistocerca americana; assembly: GCF_021461395.2. Classification (NCBI taxonomy): domain Eukaryota; kingdom Metazoa; phylum Arthropoda; class Insecta; order Orthoptera; family Acrididae; genus Schistocerca; species Schistocerca americana. The sequence continues at coordinate 467,798,370 of NC_060124.1, read as the reverse complement.
CACACTAGCGTCCCATATTCTCCCAATAACCCGAAGACGACCATTCGTCTTCCCTACTACAATCCTCACATGCTCATCCGTTTCATATCGCTTTGTAACGCTACGCCCAGATATTAAAACGATGTGCTGTGTCAAGCAGGACACTAATAATGCTGTATTCCGACATTACATATTTGTTTTTCCTAATCACCCGCAAGAGCTTACATTTTTCTACATTCAGAGCTAGCTGTCATTCATCAACCAAACTGGACATTTTGTCTAACTCATCTTGTATAACCCTACAGTCACTAATTTTCGACACCATCCTGTACGCCACTGAATCATCAGCAAACGCTGCCCACTATGTCCTCAAGACCATTTATATACGCAGAAAATGATAGAAATCCTAGGCGCTCCTGACAAGATCCTTGCCTCTGATGAACACTCGCCGTCGAGGAAAATATACTTGGGAAAGGCTTGAGGTCAACACCGCTAGCATTGTATAGCGAAACCTTCGCTCACCTCTCCTACTTGTGCGTTGACGCCAACTTTCTATCTGTGGTTCCGATTACACCTTGCAACCTTGTTCCCCGCCTCCCCCCCCCCCCTCTCCCCCCTCACCTTCCGCGGTCAACTCCGACTGTGCTGCTCTGCTACGAGCCTTGTACGTTCACAAGGGAATACTGGCTGCAGCATAAGATTGCAGGAACCACGCCCTCACTTTAGTAACAGAGTAGCAGTGAACCGGTTACCACTGGAACCTTTGCTGCGTTCCGTTAGGAAGCACTTTAAACTACGGTAAAACACAAATGCATGTGTGTCAGTTGAAATCTATCTCCATTTTTCGTCGTTAATCAGATCTTCAAAATATTATACGAGCCTACATGAGTATAAACTAGCAGATACTTAAATCCAAATATTACTTGAATACAATATTCATCAATACTCAAGGTAAATCAGGTCAGTCTCTAAAACTAATGAAACTGCCAAATTATCAAAGATGTTTCATTTTACTGAGTTAAAATTTATTTCATTGTCAGTGGTTCCATTATCATCTTCTTTCCGCTGACATCCGGAAGTGTAATCTGCTTCCAGATTTGCAGATATTTCTCCCATCGGAATAGGCTTCTTTGGCTCATTTTACGACTCTCTGTACTTCGCGTTACCTATTGTAAAACACGACAAGATGGGTTGTCGATACAAAATATGTACAGACATACGCTGCGTCAAAGAAAAACATGCAATCTTTTTTTGCTAGAATGTTGCAATATATTGTCGTGTTTGTGTTAGAAAATGTGTAGTACTGCAAGTATTTGAGGATCTACACTCCACATAGTAATGCTCTATCTCAGGAAACGTAATTCTTCCACTGAAAGTTGAATTAGGCCAAAAAGACCTGTTCCAAAAAGATGAATACCTGAGAAACACTCAAACATACACGAAAATGCGACTGCTGACGTTGTATTAATAAGTGGAATGAAACGCCTGTGGTAAGATAAACCAACATATTTAGTAACTGCAGAAATCATAAGTCATTAAACAGAAAATGCTGATGCCGCGGCCACACAAATAAATATTAGTCTTTTGATTTTTAACATCTTTCACCTTCTAGAGACGGAAGTCCTAGGGTTATTCCCAGGTGCGAAATTTGTTTCTTAAGTGGACAAGGAGTATCACAACTGATACATGCTACTCATAATCTCAAAACTAAGACAGACACTACTATTGACATAGTGTGAAAACAAATATCGCTGAAATGACTGTTAATAAATTAAAAGCTCGGTTACACGAGCAGTAGGTGCTCCAGTTATTTTTCTGCCGACCGCCATTTCGCAACATTCAAATCCCGAGTGCTGCTGAGACAGATTCATTTGTAGCGGTGCGCTTTGAGGTCATAGTTGAGAATCAAGCCAAAGTGCATCACAAAGATGACAGGGCTTATTGACCGATTAAACTGGTTGCTACAGGATGAAGACCAATTAACTGCAAAACTGTTTCTGATAATAGGAAAGGGAATTCGTCACATTGAACCAGGCCTTTATGCATTCAAATCATGTTTATAAGACAAGATTGAAACATGTTGTCAGGTGGATGATAATGATAGGACCATTAAATTTGTTCATCATTTTACCAGAAAATTTGATCGGATATCATTGTCATACATATCAATCGATGGAAATTGATGTTGATTTGAGACACACCGAAAGTCGGTATCTGTTCTAAGCATTTTGACTTGCTTCGATTGATAGCTTAATTGTCGAGTTGATGTTTATAGGAAGTTCCTGAGACAACTATAAGCCTAGGTTCGGTGTGGGGCGGTGGTGGGGTGAGTGGACTACTGTAGCCTTTTGTCAGTTTGTGTACCACTGAGGACTACGGCGGGAAAGAAGCCTCCCAGTCGTTTCTAGGTCCCCATTTCCATACAATACAATACAGTACAATACAACTAAGACAACTGGATCCATCTTTTCGTGTCGCTGGTTTGTTCGAATTGGTTCATTATCTTCCAAAAAACCTATTACATCAATCCAAATTAAACGTTGTCACAGCAATAAAGACGAGTATATGTGAAGTACTTCAAGTTAATCTAAAAAACTGGATCCCAAATATAAAACTACTCTATCAACGGGTGAGCTACAAGTCGTTTGAATGTTCTCGATGTTTAAAAGTGGTGTATTCCTGAGAATTATTTCACAATGTGTTAGCTTTGGCTGCTATTCTCGCTCCTCAAGCGTCGCTACTCATAACCTACATAGAGGGGCTTGGTTGTATCACTGAGAAGTGTCGGGTATAAAGCGACCCGCTCCCATTAATTAGTCTACAGAAATCGTCTGATATCACTATAAAAGTATTTGTATTGAGTGTAGCCATTTATGGATGTGAAACATGGAGAACAGAAACTTTCGAAATGTGGTGCTACAGAGAAATGCTGAAAATTAGATGGGTAGATTACGTAACTAATGAGGAGGTACTGAACAGAATTGGGGAGAAGACGAATTTGTGGCACAACTTGACTAGAAGAATGGATCGGTTGGTAGGACATATTCTGAGGCATCAAGGGATCACGAATTTAGTATTGGAGGGCAGCGTGGAGGGTAAAAATCGTAGAGGGAGACCAAGAGATGAAAACACTAAGTAGATTCAAAAGGATGTAGGGTGCAGTAGTTACTTGGAGATGAAGAATCTTGCACAGGATAGAATAACATGGAGAGCTACATTAAACCTGTCTCTGGACTGAACGACAACAGCAACAATAACAACAACAACAACAACAACCAAGAACTATCAGGTACTGGAAACAGTATGTAGTATCTACAGGAAACGATTTAAAGTGGATACACCTCATAAATCCATCTGTAGTGGATTCAACTTGCTGTACGTAACTAATTAAAAAAATTTCAAGGAAGCATAATACGTAGTACACACGAACACAGGTGCTAATAAGACACTGGTACAGAGTATAGTTCAGTGTCATTCGCCAGTTTAGAACCTTCCGCAATTTGGCATTACGAAAAAGTACTGGAGTTTCAGAGAAAGCGGTACGATTCCCCTCTGGCAAGTTTTTGTCAGTGTGTAAGAAGAAGACTGGTCTTTAAAGCTTCCAGTGGCAGGCGTTACAGATAATGTATTGTGCGTCGCGAAGTACCTAACATTCTGCGTGGTGTCTGTTGTTCTATGTCGTATCTCCCTACCACTTTCGCGCAACGACGCTCTGAGCGTGTTTTTTAGGGAATTGAGTAGTTTGAACCTGGGATCTTTTGCTGGTAAGGAGACGCCAGACCACACATGACATGTAGAGTTCAGAAGAGTTCAGTGAGACTAGCGATGATATAACCAAATACTTAATGATTTCAGCGTCAGCTCCACTGCACTCCCTGTAAAAGAATCTTAATACCAACTAAATTTTGTGGAAGGGATTCAAGGCTTTCCTATTTTTAGGTAGCTGGCAAAATAACGTCGAAAAAGCAGTTAAGTTTACCACTGGAAATTTTATTCTACTCACAAAACATTGTTCATAAATTGCACTATTGATAAAAGGAAATGTTTTAATACAGGATGATAAAAACCAACTACGTAAACGAATATTCCCTGAGTGGGTTTCCAAGTTCTACAATGGATCGAAGGATGAACTATGCCATATCACATCTATAATCTAGGTTTAAATTAAGTTTCACGAAGGAGAAAACTATCAAATTGGTCTACAGTGACCCTCAATCATCTTTAATTACTTATCTAACTTGCCGAAAATTACAGTGGCTGAGGTGGCTTCTCAATAATTATATAACAGAAAAATCATCGCGTTTCAGGGTTTAACTTACGTAGCAAATATGAATACCATGAGCTTTAATTGATGATCAACACTAGTATTACGCAAAACGGGGTTGTAACAGATGAGACTCCGGCAGTTCTGAGTGAAGCTTTATGCGCTGTTATGCGGCATCGCGTGCGTTCATTACCTTGCCGTTGGTTAGGCATTGTCAGGAGGCGTCGGGCGGCGCAGCTCCATCCAGCTCGCCGTCTCGGAAGCGACTCCTTGCTAACTTCTCGTTACTATAATTTGCCGAAGTTGGTTTAAAAAAAAAAAACTATCTGGCTGTGTTTTCATCTGACCAATCAGGGTGTCAATGTTAACCTTAAGCTCCGCCTACAAAAATTCTGTGTATCCAATGAGAAACGTTATACTTTTCGTGGTGGGGCAATGTTTTTAACGTTTGCAACGTAACAGAGAGGCGAAAAAGTCTCATGCTAAAACTTGCGGCTGGTGTGTCCCTTTTAGTGTTATCGTAAGATCTATACTGTTCTTCTGGAGGGCTCTAGCTTTTAACGTGGGCTGGGGGGGGGGGGGGGGGCGGTCCTGTCGGTTAGCTGGCGGCGTGGATGTCCGTCCCTTATCAAAGGGCCTTCTAGCTTAACACGGTTCTGCTCTCGGCTTCTGTTCTCGTTTCTCCTCTCGTAACTGCGTCTGTCTCACGGTGGGAAGGTATGACATGCATTTAGGCATTCTTGTGTTAGTCTGTGGTATTCCATTTGCTCAATCGTTACTCGTATTACTTTGGTTAATTTAATGTCAGGATTTATTCGGAGCTATGTGACATACTACTGGATTTTCTTATCATGTCAGGGTTCTCCTGGAAGGTGTTGGATTTGCCTGACACCTTACAACCTTACTGTATAAATGACTTCGATTGAGAGTTGTGGAACGTATTTCTTCTTCCTACATACAAGGTGACAATTCATGAACTGTTTGAAATTAAATCGTGGTAACTTTGGAACGTTTTGCGTTAGGGCGTTCAAATTGCACGGTTGGCCGCGGGGCATGATGGGAATTAGCATCTGCTGTATGGTTTGGCTTAGCGACGAAGCCCACATTCATTTGTATGGGTTTGTCAGTAAGCAAAATTGGCGCATTTGGAGGACTGAGAATCTGCATTTCGGAATCGAGAAGTCTTTTCACCATCAACGGGTGACTGTTGGTTGTGCAATGTCCAGTCACAGAGTAATCGGTGCGATGTTCAAAAATGGTTCAAATGGCTCTGAGCACTATGGGACTTAACTTCTGAGGTCATCAGTCCCCTAGAACTTAGAACTACTTAAACCAAACTAACCTAAGGACATCACACACATCCATGCCCGAGGCAGGATTCGAACCTGCGACCGTAGCGGTCGCGCGGCTCCAGGCTGTAGCGCCTAGAACTGCTCGGCCACCCCGGCCGGCGGTGCGATGTTCCTTGGTGGCACGGTAACTACCGAACAGTACATGAAGGTTTTGGAAGCTCATTACATGCCCATTATCCTAAGTAACCCTGTTTTCGACTAGATGTGTTTCATGCAAGACGAAGCTCGACCTCATCGAAGCAGAAGAGAGTTTGATGTCCCAGACGAGGACTTTGAGTACCCAGAGCTCACTGGCATGGGTCTCGATTGGCCGCTATATTCTTCGAATCTGTTGTAGGCTATATTAAAGACAAGGCGAACAACAATAGCCCGAAAACCATTGCTGAGCTGAAGATAGCCATTCACGATGAATCGACAGCATCGTCATTCTGACACTTCAGCATGCCATGCAGTTCTGCGCCACATCATCGCCAATCATGGCAGGCATATGGGACACGTCATAACCTAGATCCGAATACCTGTAGTATCATTTACATGTTGAATAAAGTGTGTGCACGGGATAGTTTGTCATTAATTTACGTTTTTTCATATAGTTCAGTAATTGTCACCAAGCACATTTCGCACAGCGACTTGATTTGAGAATAACTTGTTCACTAGGCCTATATTTTTGTTGTCACCAAAGCTTGCCTCGATCTACTCGAAGCGTGCCTAAGCATATTTTAGCCTTCTGGATAAAAAAGAAACGCGAAAACGAGCAGGAAATATCACAAAGATTTTACCACATGTAGGGTATTTTCTCAGGGTTGGGGCTGCCATAAGTGTTCCAAATGGTCGTAACAGCTACCGATTTGGTGACTTCCATGGAATTTTAGATTCAAAGTTTTCGGTATTGTCTTCTAGGGTCTTTTTAAAGTAAATGTCTTACCAATATTAATACTTACAGGGTAGACTATTTTAGTCCATAAGGGGAATAGCTTGGATTGACATGAGATGCAGCAAAATCTTTTAGATAAAGTTTGAAGGTGTCAAAGAGGGTCAGGCATGCTACTAATGGCCGTTACCTTGAACGTGATTTTCAAGGTGAATAGGGCGTTAAAGTAATTTTTTAATTGGGAACCCTAATATTGATTCTAGATCTGAAAATAGCGGCAAATTGACGTATAAAATGATACATTGTTGAAGGTCATGGGTAGCTCAATGAAGGTCAAATAAGCAAATGTTCTTAGTTCTAGCAGGGCTTAACTTAAAACACAGGAGGGATACAGCAAAATACAATGTTAGATACAAATTGGATTGGGCACCCCGAGGAATGAGAGGCGAAGGTTCTCATTCAGTGACTTGTAAATCAATTATTTACGTTTTATTTTTATTTGTTCTGTCTTACAAGTGCCAAAATAACATTTACACGCTCCGATGTATCTATTTTTATTCCAATATACACGTTAATTAAAACTTAAGGGTCAAATCTCTGTTTGCTCTTTCCAAATCTGATGCCACAATTAGGGGATTCCACGAAACAAAACTCAACCTTCGAATGACCTTCGATAATTACCTTTAAAATCATGGTTATTGGTGACGACACGTGACCCCCATATGCCTCTTCCACACTGCATCTAACATTGTATTTTGCTGTATCCCTCCTCCGTTCCGCCACACTAGAAGTAAAAACATGTTTGCTTATTTGACCATCACTGAGCTAGCCATGGCCTTGGATAATGTATCACTTTCCACGTAAAGTTTGTCGCTCTTTTCTAATTTTGAATCAAATATTAGGGTTCCCATTTAAGAAAATCAATTGAACCACCAAATCTCCTGGAATATCACGTTCAAGGTGACGGCCATTAGTAGCAAAGCGTTATGCACTTTGTCAGCTCCAGCTTTTATCTAAAGCATTTTGCTGAGTCTCTTCTCTATCCCGATTTAGTCCCCATTATGGATTAAAATGGTCCACCCCGTACATAATATACATCAATAGATATTGTGGACTCAATAGAAATCGTTTCAAGAGAAAGGATTTAATTCTTCACCAGATAAGACATAACGTTATAAAGCCAAACTATGTGCCATATCTTATAAGAGAAAGCTGAAGGGAGTTCAGGAGTTTACGTTCCAGAGGCAGTGATGTCACTTGAAATGGTGCGCAACCTCAGATTGGGGATGGACAGTGTAGAAAACTGGCCGTCTTTTTTCAAAGAAACGATTCCGGCATTTGCCTTGAATGTTCTGGGGATCCCATGAAAAAATTAGATCAGAAATGTGAGTAGCCTTCAACGCTAATGTGAGTCTAACGTGTTACCGCTGCACCACCTAGCTCTGTCAATACTGTACAATGTTTTCTCCTACGTACTTAACAGCAACATATTTCATGGGATTTTTGATTTTTTAAGAATACTGATCTTAATCGTCTAAATTCAGCAACTAAAACACGCTGTTGCACTGGTGATAGTTCAGTGCAAGAATTATTCATTTTCCGGATATATTTCTGTATAAAAAGCCGCGTTAAACTTTATGAAACAAATCTGAAGTGTTATAAGCTGCACTCGCTACTATAATTGTTTGTATTAGTGCTGTTATTCTGCTTGTTAATGAACGCGGAAGTAAGTGACTGTGAGCTGATGTGCACATCTAAAGCAGCAACTTCCTACTAAATCCCTGTTATTCACACACGTGGCACCAACTGATTTTTGCATTATAATAGTGTGAGTATTATTTAAGTGCTGTTTGATTGGTGTATACGTAAGGATTAACACTTGTGAATCACTGAGCAACCGTCAAACTTGATCATGGAACTTTCTGAGGCTAGGAGTAATGTGGAGTAAATCACCTAACATTGCACAAGAAAGTCAGAAATACTGCAAGTGGACATTACCATGAATGGCAGCCGACACTAAGCCAGAAGATTGCGCTATGTAAAATTAGATAAGTGCACGTAATTCAGGTGGTCACTGATTTGTATATGAACTGTGCCATCAGCAGTAATATGGGCTAGTAAGTACGGAGACGTGTGTTGTGCTGCATAAACGTATCACCATTGTTTTCCTTTTGACTTCGAAACATATCTACGATTAAAAATACAGAGGGAAGCGTAATCATTTTTATGTATCACAATTATGTTGCCGTTAAATCAAATACATTGACATTCAGAAAAAGATCAGAACACCTTGAAAGACTAGGGACAGTACGTACATATTCACAGACATACGGCGCCAGCTCAAGGCCTTATGGTGTGGGTTGCTATTGGGTGCAACCACAAATCACAGTTGCTACATGTCCAGGACACTGTGATTTGTGGACTTACGTGTCTGGTGACTTTTAAAAGCTATTCGTTATTTAATGATTTGAGACATATTTTATTTATGCTAAAATTTATACAATTACATTTCGAAAATTTACACATGATGTGGGTTTTTGAATTTAAAAGACGGAAACCACACACACACACACACACACACACACACATACACGCACACACATACATGCGCGGGCACACACGCACATTCACCCAAACACATACATCACACACCGCGTTTATTGTAGATGCGTAGTTGTGTGAAAGCACACATAACGAGTTATTTGAAGAATGTAGACGTTGCAATAAAGTTGGATTCATTTTTGTCCGTACTATCAACACTAATAGCTGCTCCCACATACATTTCGGTGGTAAATGACGTTTCTTGCTAATCTTTTAGTGATTTTGTTTCATTTAGTTTCTTTTACTCAGGTTTTCTTTTTGGTAATTTCATGTCCCGTTGGTGTTCTTTCCGTTTGTCTCCTGATAGGAGCTATTAGGACCTGGAACGTGGAAAATCGTTAACCGAAACTATACAAAAAGGGAAATGGCCACTTTTTTTTCTTCATGAACTACATCTAGTTTGGGGTCTACTAGCAAAATTTTACGAGTATCTTTTTCCGGCTTGCGATATTGCTTGGGGTAAGCAGATTTAGGTTGAGCACATGATGGCTGAAAGGATTACCCCGTGCAAAACGTTAAGTAGTATCAGACTAATCACAGATATTCACAAAGGTATTAAGGGACTAATGACGGAACAGAGAGGAGAGAAGGAAGGAAGATTAGAGATTAACGTTCCGTCGACAACGAGGTCAGTAGAGACGGAGAACATGCTCGGATTGTTAAGAATAGGGAAGGAAATCGTCCTTGACCTTTCAGAGGCATTTGGAATTTTACCAAAAAACTAAAACGTGGGAGGTCGGACGTGCAATCGGCGGGCCAGAGATAATCGTTTCGTAAGTTATAAACGAATGTTCGACAAATAGATATTCGAAACAGGAAACAGAGATCATTTGTGCGGAAGTCAAATAAAACAGGCGCCAGCTGCATCTCTGTGTAGCATCAAAGTTTGCATATGAAATGGGAAAGCATGGGCTTTTGTTAACGTTGTTGAAATCCGCTGTCACTCACTTCTGCCTGTACGTTTAGAAGCAAAAGCACAGAATACATAACGATTTGTTGATATGAGTGGTCTGTAAATGTCAACTCCACATCGTCATTATTTCTAGAATTCTCCAGTTCTCCCACGTCCATCTCGATTAAGGTTCTGCCCGCGATAATTCCATAGATCATGTATACTTTAATAAAACGAAAAGAGATCCTCCTTCATGGGGCATTTATGTAACTGACCTGTAGTCGCTAGCAAGTGGCCCATTTGCAACTTATTGAAGTTTTGATAGAAATTCAGTAAACTCTCCAGTCAGCAGGCTAAAAGTATTTCCAAAATACTGTATCCGCCCATTGCTAGTTTTTAGAGTCATTCGAAGCACACTGATATTAGATAACATGTTAGTAACTGGAACATTGCTTGAACCAGGGTTATCCGCAGTGTGAAAAGAGATAAGGGTACATGAAAGTTGTGTTCTTATTAATTACACTATTGCCTTGGTGCAGGTCTTATTACGTTCGACGCCACACTGGGCGACCTGCTCGCCGGAAGGGCATGAAATGATGATGAAGACAACACAACACCCAGTCCCTGAACGGAGAAAATTCCCGACCCAGCCAAAAATCGAACCCGGTCCCCTTAGGACGGCAGTCCGTCACGATGACCTCTTCTTTATTTTCATTTATATATATCACGGCTGATCTCTGTATTTGGTCGTTGCGGACGTCACATGACATCCGTTGAGGTTCGTTGTTGATCCTTCCACTCAGTTTGTTGTTACAGAGGTCAACCAGCTCTCTGACCGAACACGCTTAGCTACCGTGCCGGCAACCATTCAGCTATCGGGGGCGGACAGCCTACAAGTGCAAGTGAGCGAGGCGCTGCCACCGGCCGTCCTACATCGCTCGTAGTCCAGGGCCGCTGGAGGCGTGGATCGTTGGGCGCGCGCTATCGGGTCCACCAGACCCCTCGTGACTGCTGCCAGTGACGGACAGAAACGTTTAATTCCATTGCTACGACGCCTGTGGGATTGGGTGTTATCAATACGTGATACCACAAGTAAAAACAAATAAAAATTATTTCAGTAGAAAAAAAAAACACGTGAAATTAAAACATGATTACTTGACCAGCCAATGGAATTGACAAACCTCATAGCCAACTGTCTGTTCCAGGAACACTGTAGAAACTTCTGATTACGACAGTTGTAATTGTTGTGGCTACCTACCGATGCTGAAGTCTTTTCATCTTCTTAACACCGTATTCCTCTCAATGTCTGTAATTAAATTTACTAGCTTCTGATGGTAAAGATGGAGATCTGGGAAAACTTTCCCTTCAGAGGCTAGTATTGCTGATTAAATCACATTACATAAAGTGGTGGCACACGGTAATCAGAACAGAGCGCTTACATTCTCTAACTGGCTACTGTGCATAATCAAGTTTTAAACCTAGCTCAGCATTCAGTCACGTTACAGTAGTGAATCTTGTTCTTTTGATTCTTCTTAAGATTTATCACAAAGAGTGCAGAGCAATTTTTGGAATTGGAGACCTCAATCTCAGCGCTCTCCACATGAAGGCGCTAAGATCAGCTACCTGAGTCAAGGTGATAAAAGCCGGCCGGCATTCTCATTGTAGTTAACTAGTGCGCACTGCGCAAAACACTTATGCAGCCTGTCAACATGCCCTCGAGAGACACTTCAAGCTTAGATTGTGTGCGCTTTATCTTTCTACGGTAAGAAGGGTTCTCAGTTCAAGAAGTTACCATCTAATTGGTGTACACCACAATAACGTCATCTAACCCTTGAAACTGTTACCGTGAGACATAATATATTGTCTCATATTGGCCACTGCGATCAATATTGTGAAGACTGCATGAGAACATTTTCAATTTTTTTTTAAAGCCTTCAATCTCCTGGCTGGTCTGATGCGGATCGCCACGAATTCCTCTCACGTGTTAACCTCTTCATCTCAGAGTACATCTTGCATCCTACGTCCTCAATTAGTTATTGGACTTATTCCGGTCTATGACTTCCGCAATGCTTTTAACGGCTACTGTTCCATCTTGTGACGTGGAAGGTATTCCCTGATGTCTGAACAAATGTCCTACCATCCTGTCCCTTCTTCTTGTCAGAGTTTTTTTGCGTACGTTCCATTCTTGGCTGATTCTGCAGAGAGCTTCCTCGTTCTTTGTTTAATCAGTTCACCTGATTTTTAACAGTTGAAACGTCCCCTTAGAAAAATTATGAATGACTGTGCTGGTAATCTCCTACATTATTTGATCCAAAGACAGCTGAGTTAAACTGAACGTACTCAGACAGTTCTCTCTTTACTTATTCTGATCATCACTAAACTGACACAATATTGTTTTAGCGCAACGCAATCTGACTTTCAATAATCCATACAAAAGAATGGGCCTGACTAACAATAACCTATACCTTTCATGAATCACTTACCTCACAGAAGTCTTCGTTACTCGAACTACTGCAATACAGCGAGCGCCACTACTGCCAGCTAAATAAAGGATTCTAACTACTGAAGGCACTAACTACTGATAAGCATAGTTAGCAAATGAAAGATTTTTATACAGAACAAACAACGTATTTACCTTACTAATGTTCAAAAGTCATCATATATATATATATATATATATATATATATATATATATATATATATATATATGACATCCATCTTTACAAATTTCCTTTTTGTGGCGAACACACGTCCAGATCGCCCGCTTATAATAACCTCTCAAAGCTCTGGCATCTCTCTCTCTCCACATCCACCACTGCTGGCGGCTCACCTCCACCTGCCGAACGCTGCGCGCTGTTCCCATCCAACTGCCCAATACTACAATAGCGAATATTCCAACAATGCCAACCACAGACTGTACACAGCAGAGTCAGTGATTTTCATATAGAGCGCTACGTGGCGTTACCAACATAAAAACCTAAACAGCCTACTTACGCAGTCTTCTGTAGCACCACATCTCTTCGGCTTTCCCACAGTCCATCATTCACCACCATACAATTCAGCGCTCCAAACGCATATTCTCAGAAATAACGTCCTCAGATTAACTAACACCTGTGTTTGATACTAGCAGACTTTCTCTCGCGACTAGTGCCCTTCTTCTCTGTACTGGATTGGCTTCTATACCCTCCTTCCTTCGTAAGTCGTGGGTCATTTGGCTTACGGGTAGGAGAATTTCTGATCTTAGTCACTAATTTTGATGTCAACTTTCTCGATCTTCTCTTTTCTGCCACTTACTTTCGTCTTTCTTCGGTTCATACTCAGTCCATATTCTGTACTCATTAGGCAGTTCTTTCCATTCAACAAATGTTGTAGTTCTTCACCTTTACCGAGTATAGCAAAATCATCAGTTGATATCCTTTTATCCTAAATTTTAATTCTGCTCTGGAGTCTTTATTTTATTTCCGACATCGTTTCTTCGCTGTATAGACTGAATACTAGGGACGAAAGACTGCATACCTGTCTTACCCCTATTTAATCAGAGCACTTCTTTCTCGGTCGTAAATTTTGTTTTTCCCACTTGGTTCTTGTACATTATATATTTCATTCTTGATAATAGTCAGAAAGGCCTGCAGACCTCGAAACTTTCCGGACAAGGGAAACCTTCAGAAAATCGTGGTAGCAACACAGGGACTGAAACTACTTTATTTCTGGAACAATAAACCTCATTGTCTCTGTCAAGAACCAAAGCTTTCTGTATCTGACTTGTGTGTTGAAAGTTGTGCACGATTGTGTGTGTTACTGTAGGGAGTGGTGTTTGAGCTCAACATCTGTAGCTTATAATAGGCGTAACCCGGAAAGATGCCTGTGAGTTTCTGAGACAAAATTATACTCCCTGTGGTCTTAATGCTGCTTCTGCAGTCTACTTTAACACTTGAGACACGTCAAGTATTGTTGCACCACGTAGGCTACCCCTTCCTACGACAATATACAAATAATGGCAGCCGATTTTCTAGCATATCTTAAGGCAATACTCATTTCGCTTGCCACAGTTAATATTCAAAATATTTGCCTTGTTAACAATTTTGTTAGAACACAAATGCGTCAGTATGTGAGATATACTTGCCTCCTTTTCTTAAGGAATGAACGTACACCCACAGCAATCCTGTAAATAGATCTTAGAACAGTGTCACACTTCGGTCGTAGGCTAACTTTAGTATCACTTTCTGACAGCCGCTTTCATTGTTTACTCTAGACACTGCGCTATTCATGTGGGCTGACAGTTTTATTTCGTGTATACGCACTTGTTATTATTAGAATGAAAGCAGTTTATGTCTGCCGATCCACAAGTCTGTGTCAGTAAAATATAACTCAGTTACACGAGTCGGTTGAGTGAAATTAAGTCTGAACAAACCGTTTCTAATTTAATCGTATTTTCCGGTGGGACGAGAAAAATATATAGGACTCCTACCTGGTGTCTAATATTGCAACTGCCTTACCCGATTAGAAGCACTCTTACCAATTACTATAACAGAATTTTGTTGCAGGAACTAAGTTTCGGTTGTCTGATAGACGAAAGTAAGTGATAAAACATATTTTGCGTACTCGGTACAAACCATTTTCAGACCGAAACAGTAAAAATACGAGTTCAGGCGTATTCTAAATACCCACTTTAACTTGATTTATCAGACACCGTGTCCACTTAATCGTACAGTCTCACCTGATAAAGTTGAATGTTAACAGCCGTCAGTTGACATTCCTTTCCAAGAAGCTGATTGACGTATGCACCAAAGAAGTAAGCGAAGCAAATTTTCGAATGCAATTTTCTGTAAAAGTGACCAACTTGCAGCTTCATAAGTGAATACACGCACGATGTCTATCGCATACCGTTGCGCCATCAGAGTTCCCTCAATCACTACCGACCATGACCTGAAGCCATAGCCAATGGCTTCGCATACCATGATGCCAGGAGTAACACAGATGTGCTTCCCAAATAAGTTGTAAAAATGGACCCTCACCCCAGTTCGACGCCTTACTCGCCGACGATGCGATCTCATTCTTACCTCTCCATCGAGAGTATCGTGGTGGCATTTTTCAACAGGACAATGCTAGTCCACACATGGCCCGCCTCCCTATGAAATTTCTGCGTGATGTTGAGGTACTTCCGCGACCAGGAAGATCCCCAGACCTGTTCCAAGTACACTACTGGCCATTAAAATTGCTACACCAAGAACAAATGCAGATGATAAACAGGTATTCATTGAACAAATATATTATACTAGAACTTTGGTGCATAGATCCTGAGAAATCAGTACCCAGAGCAACCACCTCTGACCGTAATAAGGGCCTTGATACCCCTGGGCACTGATTCAAACAGAGCTTGGATGGCGTGTATAGGTACAGCTGCCCATGCATCTTCAATACGATACCACGGTTCACCAAGAGTAGTGACTAGCGTATTGTGACGAGCCAGTTGCTCGGCCACCATTGACCAGACGTTTTCAATTGGTGAGAGATCTGGAGAATGTGCTGGCCAGGACAGAAGTCGAACAATTTTCTGTATCCAGAAAGGCCCTTACAGGACCTGCAACAAGCGATCGTGCATTATTTTGCTGAAATGTAGGGTTTCGCAGGGATCGAATGAAGGGTAGAGCCACGATTCGCAACGCAACTGAAATGTAACGTCCACTATTGAAAGTGCCGCCAATGCGAACAACAGGTGACCGAGACGTGTAACCAATGGCACCCCATACCATCACGCCGGGTAATATGCCAGTATGGAGATGACGAATACACGCTTCCAATGTGCGTTTACCGCGATGTCGCCAAACGCAGATGCGACCATCACGATGCTGTAAACAGAATCTGGATTCATCCGAAAAAAAATGATGTTTTGCCATTCGTGCACCCAGTTTCGTCGTTGAGTACACCATGCCAGGCTCTCCTGTCTGTGATGCAGCGTCAAGGGTGACCACAGCCATGGTCTCCGAGCTGACAGTCCATGCTGCTGCAAAGGTCGCCGAATTGTTCGTGCAGATGGTTGTTGTCTTGCAAACGTCCCCATCTGTTGACTCAGGAGTCGAGACGTGGCTGCACGATCCGTTACAGCCATGCGGATAAGATTCCTGTCATCGCGACTGCTGGTGATACGAGGCCGTTGGGATCCAGCAAGGCGTTCCGTGTTACCCTCCTGAGCCCACCGAGTCCATATTCTGCTAACAGTCATTGTATCTCGACCAACGCGAGCAGCAATGTCGCGATACGATAAACAACAAACGCGATAGGCTACAATCCGACCTTTATCAAAGTCGGGAACGTGATTGTAGGCATTTCTCCTCCTTACACGAGTCATCACAACAACGTTTCACCAGGCAACGCGGGTCAACTGATGTTTCTGAATGAGAAATCGGTTGGAAACTTTCCTCATGTCAGCACGTTGTAGGTGTCGCCACCGACGCCAACCTTATGTGAATGCTGTGAGAAGCTAATCATTTGCATATCACAGCATCTTCTTCCTGTAGGTTAAATTTCGCGTCTGTAGCATGTCATCTTCGTGGTGTAGCAATTTTAATGGCCAGCAGTGTAGAACTAAGGCTGTTACAATATTGTGTAAGTAAATGTGAATAGCACGCACAAGAAATCTCGAGACCGTGGAATGAACAACGGGATGCGGTCGTGATCCACAATTTGTGGAATTTGAAGAGTGAATGTACAAAGGGAGCTATTTCTGTTGTGGTGTTCACGGCAGCCGGCACGTGGGTTAGAAATTCTGTAGAAACGTTGCTGCTGGTCTCCGACCAGTAGTGTGGAATGACACAGAAAACTGTTGGGAGTCATTTGATCTCAGATGGAAGCTCAGATGTGAAGGGGTTACGATGTGCTTGGTGCGCAATACGACGATACGCTCTTGCGATGGTCGAAAGTAGTTGACCGGAATCTTATCCTTACGTTCCCATGCAGACTAACATTGGCAACCACAACAGCGGAATGCCCCACACATACGGATGTTGCACGATTCGAGTCGTCGGTCGAATGGAGTCCCACAATGAGTCCCCTTTCTTAATATGTCAGATGCTGATAACACCAACTCCTACGTATATGTGCCATCTCCGTGACATTCACAGAGATAACTTCTGACCCTCTCCCTGTCACTTATATATGCTACCGGGTCTCGTAACAACGCTAAACACGAAGAACATTGTTTTCACTCTGGTCGCCGTCCTACCTGCCAGAAAGAATTACAACTCAGATCAATTACTAACCAACCGATTGTCTGTACCTACACGTAGTTGCATTGACATTCCACTATGTCCTCAGGAAGGTTCACTTTTTCTGCCGAGGTGTCTGTGTCGGAACTGGAAGTCTGCGGAGAGAGAGGAAAAATGAAAGTAATCAGGAAAACTAAGAGCAGTTAGAACGGCACGCAATGCGTCGAAGGTCAACATGTTCGGACTGCGGTCGCTAATGATCCGAGGTAAACACGTTGGTCGTTATTACGTATCTCCATCAAAAGTGCATTTGCGAATTGTGAGAGAAATAGTTCAATGACAGCCGTGATCGGTTGAACAATAAGCTAAACCCAAGCTGCTTCGGGAGTCAGTTTACATTATAAATAATAAGACGTTTTCTTGCAGTAGTAACACAGCTTCAGAAACGTAGTTTTATATCTATTGATTGTAGATGAATCTAGTTTTCTAACAGAAAATGTTGATGTGTTTAAAACAGCATACATCCACCACAGACCATTATTCAAGAAACATTATGTGCACTTTCTGTGAATTACAATCTCATTTTCACTTATTTACGAGTGACACTGATGCAAACCCCACACAGGCACGCAGATTTTTGCTGCAAAGTTACTGTTTATCAGTACCAGGTCCCCCCCCCCCCCCCCCCCCCCCAGTGTATTTCTGGCGTTTGGTGATGCTTTGCTTTAAGTACCAATATTCAGAATGAGTCCGAACCCCACCAACGTTTGTGTCTTTTCTTTTGTTTAAAATTGGCCTTGGTTCCCTGTAGCCAGTTGGTGGTTAATTCATTTCTTTACTTACACCATATAATTTGTGATTGCAGTAAGTGTGAATCGGGGAAGGTGTCCTATTTGTGAAGAAAACGTCTCTATGAGGAAAGAAATTGAATACCCAACGAAAGGATAACATTCTACGAATCGGGGAGTCGATTGTCTGAAGTCTGAACGTGTTACGAAACTAGAAAATCTAAAAATGGAAATGCTGAGGCTCAGTCTAGATATAGTGGATATCAGTGGATTGAAATGGAAAGAACACAAGGATTTCTGGTCAGACGAGTATAGGGAAATATCAACAGCAGCAGAAGATGGAATAACGGAGGTAGGATTTCTTATGAATAACAAAGTAGGACAGAGAGTCAGTTATTGTTAGAAGTTCAGTGACAGACTTGTTCTTATCAGAATCGACAGCAAACCAGTACCAACGACAATAGTTCAAGCATATATGCCGACGTCTGAAGCACAAGATGGGCAAAGTATATGACGATTCTGAACGGGAAATTCAGTGCCTAAAGGGACATGAAAATCTAATAGTCAGGGAGGATTGGAATACGATTGTAGAGGAAGGCGTAGAACAAAGGGTTATGGGAGAATATGAGCTTGATAGTAGGAATGAGAGAGGAGACGGATTAATAAGAGTTCTGAAAAAAAATTTCAGCTTGTAACAGCGAACACTCTGTGAAGAGATCACAAGAGGAGGAGATATACTTAGCAGAGGCCGAGAGATACACGATTTCAGTTGGAGTACGTCATGGTAAGGCAGCGATCCGAAAATGAGATAATGGTTTGTAAGCTGTTCTCATGAGCAGATATAGACATAGATCACAGTTCATTTATGGTGAAGAGTAGGCTGAAGTTTAACAGAATAGTCAAGGAGAATCATTGTGCAAGGAAGTGGGGTTCGGAAATACTAAGCAGTGAAGAGATACGTGTTAAATTCTCGGAGGCTATAGATACTGCCGTAATGAACAGCTCAGTAGGCAGTTTAGTTGAAAAAGAATGGTAATCTCTAAGAAGGGCAATCACATAAGTTGCAGGGAGGAACTTCGTTACAGGGAAGGTAACTGCGTGAAAAAAAAGGTAACAGAAGAAATACTTCAGTTGATTGATGGAAGAAGGAGCTACAAAAAATTCAAGAAAATTCAGGAATACAGAAACACAAGTACTTAGGAATGAAATAAATACGAAGAGCAGGGAAGCTGAGGCGAAATGGCTGCAGGAAAGGGTGAAGAAATCTAAAAACAAATGATGGTCGGAAGGACTGACCAGAATACAGGAAAGTAAAAACAACCGTCGTTAAAACTAAAGGATGGCGGTAACGTTAAGAGTGCAACTTGAATTCCAATGTTAAATGCAGAGGCTATAGCGAATAGATGGATAGAATAGATTGAGGGACACTATGAGGGGAACGGCTTGTCTCATGACGTGATACGGGAAGAAACAAGATTCGATAGGGAAGATATAGGAGCTCAAGTATTACAACTAGAATTTAGAAGAGTTTTGGATGAATTAAAATCAAATAAGACAGAAGGGATCGATAACACTCCATCAGAATGCCTAAAATTACTGAGGAAGTGGCAACATTACGATTAATTATTTGTACCACTATTATCGACATTACCTATAAATTGTGTTATCTAACTTCTTTGTCAGGTTTTACCTAACGTGTTTCTGTATCACCAATCTCGTTATTGTAGCAACTATGTAACTGTTTTTTGCATTATTATGATCGTTTATGTAATTTTAATTAATCTGTGGGTGCAATTTCTAACTTAATGTACTGTAAGAGCATGAACAATATTAAAACTTTATTGCAGTACTGGTTTATACGCAGGGCATGTACGTTTTGAATCATGTAAAACATGGAAGGAAGAACCTCCACAACGAACGGACTGGGCGGGAACAGAAAAGGTGGAACTGGAGGTGGAACTGAAAAGTTCCTTTTTGAAAGAGTCAGTCTGTGGCTAGTAGTCAACGTGTATGCACCTTTTCAACCGAAGAAGGTAAGAAGAACAGCGAGTTCATATAACATAGCCTTGGATGCGGAAGTAATATGACTTATTCTTCATGGCATAATTTGGCTGGTTCTGTACTACGAAAATTCGACGCTAAGAATAGAGTTTTCAGAGCTAGTTGAACAGCAACAGCCATTCTTAGTTTTGCCTTCTTTTTGGAATAGCCATAGCAGATCGACACTGCCACCATCTTCATCTCAAATGATCCGTTGAGCACTGTGTAGCTTCATGGACCAGTTATTTGGTTTCTTTTTTCAATAATAAGTTTGTGTTTGGTAAACGTGGTGTTAAGTATCCGTATTTTATCCTTAGTCATTTATCTAGACAGTTCACTATCCCAAGTGCTACGATATTTCCGAGCATTTTACATCCCTTAACCGGATAGTCATTTTAGTGAGCTCCCGCTACAGTTAATAAACTTTGTGAAGTAGTAAATTTCGTAACTATCCAGTGAGCATAAGTTTTCTGATGTACCCAAAGTATGTTTCATAAAAGGATAGTTAAAGTTTCACCAAAGTTCAGTTGCCAAGAAAAGATTTATGATATTCAGGTTAAAAATTGCTGTTACTGAAATGTCTATACAACATTACAGTAACATGTGAAAACGGTTATGATCCAGAACAGTTACTGGCTATTACACTTTGAAGAGCCAGCACAATAATACAGGTTTGGATGTCACAGTATTTATAATTTCATGTGTATGTAGTTAGTAGTTTTTCTCATATCGTGTTGTGACTAAAATATTCAGCCCTGATCTAAGTATTAGTTTCCGGGTTCCACTGGTTATTTTTGAGCCAGATTTAAATTTCAAATTTCGATCACAGCATTAATAAAGTGAATTTTTCAGTAATCTAACATTTATATGCTGTAATAAGCAACTGGCCACAACTCTTCAGACTCACTAGATCTAGGTACCACAAGTTCCTTTTGAGCTAACTAGCATAAGGAAGTGAATGTCCCTTGAGAATACAAACTGTAATCAACACATAAGGTAGAATAACTTAAAAACTATTTCACTGCTATTAATTTTCAATAACAGAATTCACAAATAGACCATTGTCCAAGTTAGTAGTACTCCATCATTAGCAATCATTTATCTACAATGATCATTAGCATTGTACTGTAATGTACAGATAGTAAGTGTTATTGAGAGCCAGATATTACGCAACATATTAATACTCCTCCTGTGCAGTTCATATGAAACCATGAAAGGTGGCTACACTGAGCCACTGCGCCAGAGTTTGCGCCAAAGAGTATTATTAAGCCGCCTCCACAGTGCTTGGAGAGAACTCGTAGAAGTCAGTACTTGTTAAGAACTCGTAGCAGAGAGTGTTTGTTGAGATGTGCTAGTAGGCAGTGCTTGCTGAGATGTGATACTGAAGAGTCTTGTTGAGATGTGGTAGTAGAGAATCGGTGTAGAGATATATTGTAAGGATTAGAGTGATTTTCATCAATATAAATGAGGTAACTAACTCCGTTTCTTTTTATTTCAGTGTCCTAAATAATGCGTCATTACAGGTGCAGTCAACAAAGCATCTGGCGTGTGTTCTTGTATTAGAGTTTAATTCTGCTGTCCTTACGCAATTATAGTATTTGTAATTTTCTTTTATCACGTCAGTATAAATGGTATTTGAAATTTCTTGTCTTGTTGGAGAAGAACCGTGCCAGATGTGTACGTTGAGTCACACTCCCACACACAGAACAATTACACTTGTGCTTTGGTTTAGTAGGTTTTATAGTTGCTGGGGACTTAATTAATTAACTGTGTTAACGAAAATTTTCATTTCATTCTTTGTTGTTGTTCTTTGCAGTCAGATAGCGTAATAATACTAGTCAGGGCCAACCGATTACGAAGCAGCGTAATCGGACATACAGCTACTAAAAATATTCTCATTTTAAATAATTAAGCCCCCATGCACGTGGCGACCGCTGCTTCGGATCGTCCCTTGGAATCTTCTGATTGTAAAAATAGTAGACGGTAGTATTGCTGTAGTAATTTGTAGTTAGTAATTGTAGTTTATTTTGCATGTGTAGATTTGGTAATTGTCATTCTTCTAATGGTATTTTTTTTCAGAATTTAATTTTGTTGTCTTGTCTATGGGTTTGACAATTTAGTGCAATTATTTCAATTGTTCGTTAATCGTGTTTGAGGGAAACTTTTCATGTAAATGGTATTGTTGGAGATAAGGAGGCATTGTGTGTAATTTTCGCACAGCGACGAGTTTTGTATGTCTTGCAAATGATTACGCGATCAATGCAAAAGGCGAAAATGATGAATAGTGAGAATGACGAAATTGTTGACATGGCGAACTCGCCAACACAGGACAACAGTACGATGAATAATGGAGTTGAAAACAATGTAATAAGTCGGGAAAATAGTCCGGAACTATTTCAAAATTTTTCTCAATCAGAAAATTCACAGATTACGTGGTTAACGACAGAAGAAATGGAGCAGTTGATGGTTGCAATATTAAATTTGGGATCACGGATGGAAGCAATGACAACACGGTTAAGCTCAAAAATAGGAACAATTGAAACCAAGATGAAAGCAATGACAACACGGTTAGGCTCACAAATAGGAACAAGTAAAACCGAGATGGAAACAATGGAAACACAGTTAGGCTCACGAACGGGGACATGTTTCAGAAACATGAAAGACGAATTAAAGAGGGAAGTTAGAGAGGAGGCGCAACCGATTTTGAATTCTCACAATAATAGATTAATTGCAGTAGAGATTATACAAAGGGAACAGGATAGAGAACAGGAAGAAAGAGATCGTGTGGTAGTGCAGAAATTTTCAGAGTTGAATTTACAACGTGCGCAAGATAAGGAAGAAATATTTGAGAGAATCGAGGAATCCGTACCAAATGACAGATTAAATAATCTAACACAACAATATGAACAGTTCACTACTAAATGTGACAATACCGAAACCCGAGTCGCGACACTTACGGAAGACGTAAATAAACAGAAAGAACAAATAGGTGACTTATCGGAAAGAGTTGAGGAGATTTCAGATAAATTGACAAATCTTAGTTTACATGGGGACAGAGATTCGGATGATACAGCTCCATTACCATTTGCAGAAACCGAAGAGTACCAGAACATAAATAAGCATGTTGAAAATCAGGGAAAATTTAATGAACGCGTTAAAAGGGAAGTTGAGGTATTACGAAAGCAGGTCAAACAGATCGAAGCGAAATCGTAGGAAAAGACAGCAGAAGAAATTTGGAATCACAGATAGAAGAGGGGTTTGAAGAAAATAATTTGTTTCATTTACGGGATGCGACAGGAGAGCGCCAGGCGCGCGAACTTGACAATAATCGTCATTGGGACTGGGACAGACGCAGTAGGTCTTTGTCGCCACGAGGCGAAAACTTTGACTATAAACGCTTTTTGACTGTTCGGAAATTTAAGATCTTCCGCAATTCTAAGAATGACATACATCCATGTTCATGGTTAGATCAATTTATGTACGCACTCCCACTAAATTGGCCATTAAGTCACAAACTAGAAATTATGTGCGGCTATTAAAGTCCTCAGGGGATTCACTACTCTAAGTGAATATGTGCCGAAGCGAGCATAGGGCCCCGAGCTGTAGTGGTGCTATTTCTCTTTTAGTTTTCTGCACCGCTGCCTACTCTTTTACTATTCTTTGCATCTGTCAAACCAACTCTTCGACTATCAATCTATCTAGTGAATAAGTAAACAATAACCGGATTTGACTAATTTACCCAAAAGTGATTTCGGAAATTACCATGTGGAGTTACTGTACCTTCAGCAGCATTCATTCGTAGTTTAAACGAAACTTTACCTGTTTATCTTCGTAACAATATTACTTCATATGTTGACGATATTCTTATTGCTAAACATTCTTGGAGTGAGCACAACAAAATTTTGGATTCATTATTACGTATTTTTGCAAAAGTTGGCATTACAGTGAACTTAGAAAAATCTGAATTTGGTCGTTCTCAGGTGAAATTTCTCGGTCACATTATTTCTACAGAAGGTATTCTTCCTGATGCAAAGAAATTAGATGCTATTCGTAACTATGCTGTTCCTACCACAAAACGTGAGGTTCGTAGTTTCCAAAATTTTTGTGGAATGATATACTTTTGAAAAATTTTTGTGGAATGACATACTTTTGAGAAACTAACAGCTAGATGTAAACACGCAGAGAATACAAGGATACCGCGCTGTTTTGGCGGCGGCACATACTCAAAGCAACTGTCAAGTCTGCGCGCCGCACAAGGCAGTCGTTGACCGCGAACAATTGCTTCCTACGTCACGCGCCTACAGCTGATCGAGCGCTCAGTGCGCTCCGATTAAATTCAGTATAAAACTATAGTGACTTGATGAATTCTGTTATTAACATTCAGTATTTTTAAGCATACGGTTCTATAAAATATTTAAGAACTTCAGGTAAATTCTGTGCGTGTCCGACGTTAAGACGACTTGCTATCGAGAAATTTTTAGGAAGAATGTAATTTCGAAGAAGAAACTAATAAACTAAAAAAGGTAACTGTTAATTGAGTTCATTTTTCAGGTAACATATTTCCACTTAGGTACGTACTTTAGACGTAATTTGCTGCTCGCGATTACGTGATTCATACTTTGTGCTAATTTCATGTTCTATGAAATTACTTGTGAAGCGACGTGCTTGCGTACGTTAACTGATTTTGACAATGATTATTAATGAACTGGGTAGTAACTTGTGTATATTATGCATCGCTTGGCTGCACTGCTTTTTCACTGAGGTCATATTTTTTTTAGTTATGTGCCTGCTGTGCTTATTTATTTAAATAATAATTGTCACCTGATTAATTGTGCTGATGTGGTTAGGTATCTAAGTTATACTTTGTGATTTATCTGCTTGCGCCTTCATGTTTACTTATTAAGAGGACATATGAACATTTATTTGCTTATGCTGATATGATGCTAATGACCTGTTTGCTGCTATGCGTATGGATTGCATATTTATACATTTCTGTTTGTTGTCACAACTACTCTTTAATTTGGTATATAGCAATGCTGATGTACAGTGTACGAACATAGAGTTTAGGTTACAGTATGGTGTTAATTATAGATTGTTTGCTTGGCAGAGCCTCGTTGTAAGAATTGTGCTGCATCCACTTGTTGACATTCTGTTCTCTACTGGTATATTTACTCGCTATTGCTTGTTTTGCTTACGCTCAGTGCCTTATATTTTTAAGATAAGAAAATGAACTGCTATAATTCGACGAACGACATTGGTACAAGGAACTTCATAGAAGTCACATGAGCTGGAGGTTTTATGGAAGCTGTATAAATTTATGCTAATAGGAAGGAAGCTAACGACATGACATACCGAAACTAGGTTTAGACCATTGACAATTATTACACTGCATTTTTCGTGAGCAATTGAAATAGGAAGTGACACTTGACACAAGAAATACTCCACATGTTTGCTTCTGTTTGCCATAATTCTTGAAGTGGTGTACACACTGTGAAACATTATGATCATTGACACTCCGTAATCGTACTTGATTACTGAGAGTTATTCGAACTGGGTCTGTTAGAGGTCATGTATGCATTTCTTTGTTTATAATTCATAATGAGTAGAAGATTTGGGTCAGATGAATTACACAGAGGTTGTGTGTTGACAATGTGTCTTCAGATTGTATGGGATGATGAACTGAAGTTTGCACTAGGATTTTATCTGTACTTGTTCGAGGAGACTGACTAGAGGAAAGAGTTGTTATGGAAGTGAAATAATATTGGCAATAAGGTTTGTATGTATCGAAGTATTGAAGAGGTATTATTGAGGTATTATTGAGATTATATGAAGTTGATGATTATTGGAGTTTTGGTGTATAAGAGGTAAAGTAAGTGAGGAGCATATTTTTTTGTTGGTCTATATGGAACAAGGAGGATGAAGATAGCAGACTAGAACACTAAAGTGGAAGGAATATTGTCTACACACACTTTGTTAAGTCAATAAGCAGTACACATTTTTTTTTTTTTTTTTTTTTTTTGGAGAGAGGAAGTATTTGCGTATCTTGGCTCACTGACAGTTGTTCAACAACAGTACATTTGATCTGGCTTGGCAAACATTGGTCTTGACATGATGACTATGACGTTGACTTAACTATTATTGACTGTTATACATTGCTGCCACTACTACTTGATACACATGATGAACATCAGATTTTGACAGAATTGCATTTACACAGTTAACACTATTCAGTTACACAGTAGTACTTAATGTGGATGAAAGATGAGTGAGTGTGTTTTGTGTGTTTTCCTTTCCTAATCCTACCCACCTATCTCCTAAATATTATTTTATTTGTTTGTAGTGGCTTGCACTGACACTCATAAATATTATAGGTTTACTGATATTTGAGTATTTGTAATAGTTAATATGACAATTATCTGACATCATTTGTGTGTTTGTTATGATTTGTATGTTTAGTGTAAAAGCATTTGTATGTGCATTCAAACTATTGTTCATGCTTGAACTGTCTGATTAGTGATAGTGAATATTATGGACTGTTACTTGTACTTTTTCTACATGATTGGTGCCACTAGGACATGTTTAATGTGTGCTTATATACTCTGATGAACAGTGTGATCGGTGATAGTGAATATCATGGACTGCTCTCTGAACCTGCTCATAATTGCTAGGTGCAACTGATGGACTACTTGTATGGAAATGAAGTCACTTGTTGCTGTCTGCACCTACTCAACATTGCTGGGTGCCACTGTTAGAACTGTTTCTACTGAAATGATGTCACTTGCCGGTGTGTGCACCTACTCAACATTGCTGGGTGCCACTGATGGACTGCTTCCACTGAACTAATGTGACTTGTTGCTGTGTGTACCTCTTCAACTTTACTGGGTGCCACAGATGGAACTGCTTCTACTGAAATGATGTCACTTGTTGGTGTCTGCACCTGCTCAATATTGCTGGGTGCCACTGATGGACTGCTTCTACTGAACTAATGTGACTTGTTGCTGTGTGTACCTCTTCAACTTTACTGGGTGCCACAGATGGAACTGCTTCTACTGAAATGATGTCACTTGTTGGTTTCTGCACCTGCTCAACATTGCTGGGTGCAACTGATGGACTGCTTCTACTGAAAT
Source organism: Schistocerca americana (assembly GCF_021461395.2). Lineage (NCBI taxonomy): Eukaryota > Metazoa > Arthropoda > Insecta > Orthoptera > Acrididae > Schistocerca > Schistocerca americana. The sequence continues at coordinate 467,771,250 of NC_060124.1, read as the reverse complement.
GATGTCACTTGTTCATGTCTGCACCTGCTCAACATTGCTGGGTGCAACTGATGGACTGCTTCTACTGAAATTATATCACTTGTTGGTTTCTGCACCTGCTCAACATTTCTGGGTGCAACTGATGGACTGCTTCTACTGAAATGATGTCACTTGTTGGTATTTGCACCTGTTGACCATTGCTGGGCTGGAATTATTAACTATTTGTTTTTTTTGAACTATTAAAAGTATTTTATGTGAACATTTGTATAAACTGATTTTTGTGTATTGTGCAAACTATTATGTAAAGCCACATGTATGAAAAGAATTTGTATTGCCTATTGTATTTCATATATTAGGTTATTGAAAGGTCAGTGCAAAGCCAAAATTTTAACTATTTATGTGATATTTAGGTATTAATATTATCTTTTATTTTTGTCTGTATTTTTGTGGAGGAATTTGGTGGTATTTTCACCACCAATGCTGGCAAAAATACCATCAAATTCTGGCCTGTGGAGGAGGGGCATATGAAAGGTGGCTACACTGAGCCACTGCGCCAGAGTTTGCGCCAAAGAGTATTATTAAGCCGCCTCCACAGTGCTTGGAGAGAACTCGTAGAAGTCAGTACTTGTTAAGAACTCGTAGCAGAGAGTGTTTGTTGAGATGTGCTAGTAGGCAGTGCTTGCTGAGATGTGATACTGAAGAGTCTTGTTGAGATGTGGTAGTAGAGAATCGGTGTAGAGATATATTGTAAGGGTTAGAGTGATTTTCATCAATATAAATGAGGTAACTAACTCCGTTTCTTTTTATTTCAGTGTCCTAAATAATGCGTCATTACAGGTTCAGTCAACAAAGCATCTGGCGTGTGTTCTTGTATTAGAGTTTAATTCTGCTGTCCTTACGCAATTATAGTATTTGTAATTTTCTTTTATCACGTCAGTATAAATGGTATTTGAAATTTCTTGTCTTGTTGGAGAAGAACCGTGCCAGATGTGTACGTTGAGTCACACTCCCACACACAGAACAATTACACTTGTGCTTTGGTTTAGTAGGTTTTATAGTTGCTGGGGACTTAATTAATTAACTGTGTTAACGAAAATTTTCATTTCATTCTTTGTTGTTGTTCTTTGCAGTCAGATAGCGTAATAATACTAGTCAGGGCCAACCGATTACGAAACAGCGTAATCGGACATACAGCTACTAAAAATATTCTCAATTTAAATAATTAAGCCCCCATGCAACCACTTGTACATTACTTGCTAAATTGCGATACTGCCATGTATCTGATCAAGAGAACACAGTTTCATTTATGAAGCAAAGTCAATCTTAAAACTTAATCTGCTTAATGAACAGTGCCACTGTTTGACACAATTTAGCTAATTAAGCTGATGACCTTTTTCTACGTAATTACAGTTTAGTTTATTACAAATCGAACTTTGGTTCGATTCACATTTCTTGTGCTGTAGTTTTCTTTCTTTAGGAATCTTTACAGAAACGAAACTAGTCCGATACCTTAACCATTACACACAATCATGGTCAAGCTAAAATCCTCTCATAGGGATAACGGTATCGGTACGTTGCTAATTTAGTAATAACTAGTAGGTTTATTCACGCTGGTGTGTACAATGTATGAGACTCTCGATATATCATCAGACTTTCGGATAAACATCATCCACACAATTGTGGAGACTGCAAGAGACGAGAAATGCGAAATTGTAGCGTAATCATCTTAACAGCTCGCCCGTCAGAGGTACTGCTAAGAATAATATACAGAAGAATAGAAAAAAATGTGGGTCTATCAAACAACGATCGGATTGCATTTAAGAAAGTTAAGGCGCTAGAGCAGGCAGTTCTGACGTTGCAGCTTAAATGGAAGGAAAACTGAAGAAAAATCAGTACATGTCCATAGGACCTGCTGAGCTGGTTGAAGGTTCTACAGTGAAAAATGGTGCAAGATGATGGAAACCTTGGGAAAAATGGCAGTAAGCTTTAGGGAAAGACGTGTTATATACAAGATGTATAAAAAACCAAGAGGGAACAATAACAGTGAAAGAACAAGAACGAAGTGCTCGGATTGATAATGGTGCAAGACCGGCGGATGTAGTCTTTCACCTCTACATTTTAACCTATACATCGAATAAGTAACGATGGAAATAAAGGAAATGTTCAAGAGTGGGTTGAAAATTCAAGGTGAAAGGATATCATTGTTAAGATTTGCTTAATACATTACTATCCTCAGTGAGGAAAATTACAGGATCTGTTGAATGGAATGAACAGTCCAATGAGTACATGTTACGGATTGAGAGTAAATCTGAGAAAGACAAATTAATTAGACGTAATAGAAGTGAGAACAGCAAGAAACTCATCACCATAATTGGTGATTACGACGTAGGTTCTGAGCACATGGGACTTAACTGCTGTGGTCATCAGTCCCCTAGAACTTAGAACTACTTTAACCTAACTAACCTAAGGACAGCACACACATCCATGCCCGAAGCAGGATTCGAACCTGCGACCGTAGCGGTCGCGCGGTTCCAGACTGTAGCGCCTAGAACCGCTCGGCCTCCCCGGCTGGCTACGGAGCAGGTGAAGTTAAGGAATTATGCTACCTAGACAGCAAAATAACCCATGACGGACGGAGCAAGGAGGACATAAAAAGCAGACAAACACTGGCAAATAATTCCCTCCTGGCCAAGAGAAGCGTACTATTATCAAACAAACGCCTTAGTTTGAGGAAGAAATTTCTGAGACTGCACATTTGGAGCACAGCATTGTATGTCAGTGAGACCTAGACTGTGGGAATGCCAGAACATAAGAGAATCGAAGTATTTGAGATGTGGTGCTACAGAAGAATATTCAAAATTAGGTGGAGTGACAAAGTAAGGAATGAGAGGCTGTGCCCGTAATCGGCGGGGAATGGAATATATGGAAAACACTGTCCAGAAGAAGGGACACGATAATAGAACATCTGTAAAGACACAGGGGAATAATTCCCATGATACTACGGGAAGTTGTAAAGGATAAAAAGCGGAAAAAAGCTGTCTTGTGTACTGGAGCAGGTACTGGGAGTATATAAATCAAAATGTAACATAACAGGCGTTTCACCGCACGGTACAGATTATAATACTGCGGAACGACTCATGCTCTGTCGGTGCACAATCTGCCATGATTACGTGTAATCGACGTTGCACCATAAAGGAAATTTTAAAACTTAATGTAAACATTATGCATGGCCAGTTAGATAACTGAGATTAATACATTACAGAAAATAAATAGAAAATATATTTATAGCGTAAAATTATGTTTCTACTATGAAAGAAAATTTCCGGATCGAGTTGTATCATTTGGCCTGAGATTGCGATGGATTTTTCCGCAGTCGCAAAATTGCGAGTACTGCTGCTCGATTTCCTTCGACACTAAGGACAGTATGTATAGCCTGCTAGCAGCGCGCCTGTTTTAATCACGAAATGCAGAATGATTGTGGCAGTAGTCAAACTTACCTCAGTTCTCATGCCGGACGTGGGAGAGAGACCGTTACGGTGAGTAGAAGGTCCTGAAAGAAATGTTAGAAGAAGTGGATTTCCTGAACACATAAACCATGCGCTCGCTTGGTCAGTTCTGCAACTGGTGACATAAGCTTGACTACTGAAGTTGACCAAATATTGCTGGAGCAGCAGAAACAAAATTTCATTCGTCAGTGACTCGGAGAAATTCGCTCAGGTGATAGTACAATGTAAGCAGCCACCCACTCGACTTTCTTCTTCAGAAAAGAGACGCCAACCGACTGCAATGTCCGATAACACTAGCGAGCACACTTCTCAAAAACTGGTCGAATAATCACCCAAAATACGATATTTGAATGACACTAAAAAAAAACAAAAAACGAGATATACGAGCGTACATGCAGTCGAAAGTGTTTTGGTATTGATGGCTATAAATTCCGAACTATGTCAGAATCGTTCGTAAGAGACTTTTCGGAATCTTTATTTTTCCCTTGGGGGAGTGTATTAAGGGACGTAGTATATTTGAAGTTCTCTCGCCATCTCCATTTCGTGACGTCTCAGCAAAGTGTTTGCCGGTGAGAGATGGTGGACGTTTCAAACGGAATTACCTAATTTCGTAATCTATACCATTACTTTTATTTTTAATTAGAGCAAAAAGCTGTGATTCCTGCATTTCACGAGTAAGAAAAAGTCTGGAAAACGAGGATTCCCGGTTCTGACACAAACAGAAAAAACATTTAATTTATTTTCAAGTCGTCCTTTCTATTTTTTTAAGTTACATCAGTCGTTCTGTCCTAACGAAAAATACTTTTGCAAGAATTTTTTATTGTTATTCAGCCAGTCTTTCAAAATTGATCTGTATGCTGCTCACTGGACACTCATTTGAATTTTATAATTATACGTGAACAAAATGTTAGGTGGTTGGTTGGTTGATTGGAGCAGGAGGCCAAACAGCGAAATCATCGGTCTCACCGGATCTGAGAAAGAGATCGGCTGTGCCCTTTCAAGGGAACTATTCCGTCGTTTGCCTAAAGCGTCTTAAGGAAATCACGGAAAACTTAAATCAGGATGGCCGGACGCGCCTTTGAACCGTCGTTCTCCCGAATGCGAAGTTAGGTAGTGCTTTTAAGTCTTGAAAATAATGTAGCTGATACAATAGAGAAAATATATAAAAAATATGTAGTGTTGTACGATAACAAAAAAAAAAGAAATAATTGGAAGCTTTCTTCAACAGACCTAAACGCGGCAAGATTATAAAATATGCAAAAGAGGTCTTTGATTTCGTGAGAAGAATCCAGCCAACAGTCACTTCTAGAGGTTAGTTTAAGTATAAAGTGCACCCTCTTCAGATGGTACTAAAGACGTAAAGAAGCTCTGATTTTTTTGTTCTTTCATTTCCTGTACTCTACAGAAGAAGAATAGTGTGTAGGCTGTGGAGTGTATACAATGTACTGGTTCTGGCATGATTTTGAGACGCACGAAACAGCTGCAAGTGAAGCCCTGCTCAACAGGTGGCGGCAACACTTCAAGTTTCCTCTTCTTGCCGTTAGGGCAAGAACCGAGCCTATTCCAGCACTGCACAAACCGCCGTATCTTAGAGCGTAGGTCCGGGGAGGAGAGTGACAGCTCGCTGCTGGCAACATGTGATAGCCCGCGTAAGTAGGCAGGATGGGGGGAGGGAGCTGCACGGATCTCCCGCTTTGCAAACCAGCACCGTGACCACACATTCAAGACGCCATGGTTCTTGCTGTCCGCTCCATGCAGCACATCTGGGTCTTGGACTGTTCACTACTTCTCTTTTGCTTCGTTTTTCACAGTTCTGAGCATCATCTACCTGTTTTCATGCTTGATTTATGTTCAGTTTTTGACAGTCTATCCACGTCGCCATTTTACCACTATATTTGATGGGGGTGCGACGAGGAGTTTCCCTAGTTAGGCTGTGTTCCCTTTAGGAGTTTGGTTTTGAGTTCGTGATGTTTAGATTTTCTGCTGGATTTTGTCTTCGTTTGGAAGTAGGCTGTTTATGTTTTTACGTTAGTAACGGCACGTAGCGCTCTGTATGAAAATCATTGACTGTGCTGTGTGCAGTCTGTGGCTGGTTTGCATTGTTGGAATATTTGCGATTATAGTGTTGGGCAGTTGGATGTGAACAGCGCGTAGCGTTGCGCAGTTGGAGGTGAGCCGCCAGCAGTGGGGGATGGGGGGCGAGAGATGTCAGAGTTTTGAGAGCGGAAAATCTGGACGTGTGTCCGTCAGAAAAAGGAAGTTTGTAAGACTGGATGTCATGAACTGATATATATTATGACTTTTGAACACTATTAAGGTAAATACATTAGTTGTTCTCCATCAAAATCGTTCATTTGCTAACTATGCCTGTCAGTAGTTAGTGCCTTCAGCAGTTAGAATCTTTTATTTAGCTGGCAGTATTGGCGCTCGCTGTATTGCAGTAGTTCGAGTAACGAAGATTGTTGTGAGGTAAGCGATTCATGAAAGGTATAGGTTATTGTTAGTCAGGGCCATTCTTTTGCAGGGATTATTGAAAGTCAGATTGCGTTGCGCTAAAAATACTGTGTGTAAGTTTAGTGTTGATCAGAATAAGTAAAGAGAGAAATGTCTGAGTACGCTCAATCTTGCTCAGCTGTTTGAAAATCAAATAACGTAGAGGTTTTCCAGCACTGTCATTTATAATTTTTTTCTAAGGCGATGTTTCAATTTTAAATGTTTTGTGAAGTCCGAACAGACTTACTTACTAAGTGTGTCAATAACTTCACTCTGACAGTATTTTATCTGAAATGTGTTAAGGACTTAAGAGCTTTTTTCTATATTTAGTGTACCAAAACTTAGTATAGTACAGTGTGATTCTTCACTACCATACAGCTGGACTGTTTTCGTGTTCTACACGGAACAGTTCATTTGGAATTTCCTTAACTAAGATGGTTGAGAACCGTAAGACTTTGTTTCTTCCTTCCAGCTGTTGAACGACTGTTTGGTTTTAACCACCTGAGCTTATTTCTGTTTCATGGCTTCCAAGACTTGTCTTTAATAAGTTCAACTGTGTTTCTATTTATTCAGACAACCTTTTTAGTTCTATATACCTGGACTGTTTCCTTGTGGGCTGCCTATGGCGGAAACATCTGGCTGAGGCTTAACCCATTACCCACTAGTATCGGTTGCGTCTCGAAACGCATTAACAATACGGAAAACTGAGGATTACAAAAATCGTGATTACTAGAGAGTGATAAGAAAGAAGACTGAGCAACAATACGAGAAATATTACTAGTCCTTCAAAACACAATCGTTGGGGATGTGCATTCCAAGTTTCTTTTGGATCTTCAAAAACTAGAAACCTGAATGCTCACAATGCTGCTGCAGTCGTTTTGGTGTTTCCGCATCATCACAGTCTGTGATTTTGTTATTGATCCTCTTGTTTTTGCAACTTCACGACGCGCGGAGTGGCCGCGCGGTTTGAGGCGCCATGTAACGGACTGCGCGAACACTTCCGCCGGAGGTTCGAGTCCTCCTTGGAGCATGGTTGTGTGTGTTGTTCTTAGCGTTAGTTAGTTTAAGTAGTGTGTAAGTGCAGAGACCGATGACCACAGCAGTTTGGTCCCTTAGGAATTCATATACATTTGAACATTTGTTACTTTCACAGTGTGATGGAAGTGTAACCATTATGGTGTAATTACTGCTCTAAAGTCCGCCCCCGGTAGCTGAGTGGTCAACGCGACTGAATGTCAATCCTAAGGGCCTGGGTTCGATTCCCGGCTGGGTCGGAGCATTTCTCCGCTCAGAGACTGGGTGTTGTGTTGTCCTAATCATCATCATTTCAACCCCATCGACGCGCAAGTCGCCGAAGTGGCGTCAAGTCGAAAGACTTGCACCAGGCGAACGGTGTACCCGACGAGAGGTCCTAGTCACACGACATTTATTTTTACTGCTCTGCGTAACATGAGGAAAGAAAGAGCTACACTAAGTCAAAGGTCGAAAAAGTAATACTATGAATTTTGTGACTGCCAATGATGGCCTTCAGGTTTCTCTTACAGAACAAATAATTAGAATTCGTATTCGAAGCCCACGTCTAACCCGTGTGGTAGCAGCTGTATGTCAGCACCATCGGTGTACCTAGGTTTCAACAACACGATACGAATTACCCACCAAGCCGCCGACTTAGAAATTTTTTGTTCTACCGCCATCCTCATGTGACATGCTTTCTGCTATCTCTGGAGTCGGAAGCAGCTATAATATCCACACAAACCACTGATACAGTCTCAATATCTCTGGAGCAGCAGGATATCTGAATTGGTATCGTTTGGTTACGATTTGTAGACGCGGAGTTTTCCAGTACTATCTCATGCTCTGAAACCTCACGTAGGAGTAAATTTTCTCTTACTGCTGTTAATGTGTTAGGTGACTCATCGTCATCCACGTCTCGAATTAAACCGTCTGATACAAAAACAAACGGGTCGAACGGGGGAGATTCGAGTCTTCTTAAGTCCATTCGTACTGGATTTTGCAATGTAAGTGATATAAGGTGGCCGGATGCCATTCCAGTCGACAACCTCACCCCCCCCCCCCCCCCACCCCTCTATCCTTCCGGATGGAAATGGAAACTGTGTGCCACCCGTCTGTATTGGTCTAGTGTAATCCATGTGAAAATTTTAGACCGTTTCCGATGTCTTTGTGAATGGTATATCTGAGGCAGAATGTGTGTAACAGTCCATGTCGGAAACCACCCAAAACTGACACCCAAGCTGGTCGGCATACCGGTCCACATCTTTAATTCGCCGGACAGATGCTACCTACTGGAGGAGTGCCTCGCCCAATGCTAACGGCCGTGGCTATCCGTACGGATGACTAGCCTCTGTGCATGCTGCTCTCAAATACGTTCAGCCCGAAGTGTTCCAAGTTGGTATACAGTTAGTGTTCCGAAGGAAAGATTCGAAATTAGGAATTTCCCGTGTTTCAAAAACAGCATCACATGGCCCATATCATATAGTGAAGTAAAATTATTACATTTTATTACATTTGAGAAATGCATCATATATTACACTCACATATGTATTTATTTCTTCATTTTTACTCATTGTTGAAAGCAACCAAATATGGCTACATGCAAAAACTCAACCACAGAACAAAAAAAGGATTCCATACCGACACGCTACTTCCTTTCAGCTGTAAAAGTTAACTGTAGGATAATGGGACTGTTCGCTACTACGTTACAAACTTTCCTAACGATGGTAATAATTTCGTTACTCTCTTACCATATATGAATTTGAGAATCTGTTCGAAAATCGGGCCCTTTATGTCGCGTTAATGACCATCTGCATGAGAATCACCGTGGCCGTGTAACGTGTGCATAATCGACACTCCAGTGTCAGCAGCGATGTGAACTATCCTATGAAAGGACATATTGATTTATGTCGGTCATCAGTCTAGTTGATAGCTGGTCATTAGACGGGCGATGAGAGAGGCCAGAGGTCTCACTCTGCCGCCTGTGACTGATGGCCTCTATGGTTTCGTGCACAGAAATAGCCGGTCTGTCGGTCTGTGCAACGCTACAACACAGGAGGGGAGGAGTCGATGCACCAGATAACCCTACACAGTAAGTAAAGCGCACTAACATTTACAAACTACAAATGCACCCGAGACGCAAATTCATGCTCAATTCGTAAGTACTTGTGAATAAGGCCAAGAAACCTATATTTTTTTTTGTAGAATGTTGGAAACTTTCGAATTCTGTAACTGTAGTAGCTCGATGATACAAAAATGACGAAATGAACCTCGTGATCCACAAGAAGTGATTCTGAGTACCGTAAGCAGACGAATTGTTTTGGGACGTCATAAGACCTTGAGAGTCTGATGTTGTCATAGTTTCTCCTGTAACAAAGCCAAAGTCCCGGCTATGGCGTGCTTCCCGAGGTACTACGTGAGAAAATGGGGACATCGTGGTGAAACAGTCAAGGAATTAAGACCACATGAGACACGTAACGTGAAAAGAAATGAATTTAGTATATAGGAGATTATAATTTCACGTGGAGGTTCCTCACAAATTTCGTATGACACATTTAAAAAAATGTTATCCTGCTTTCATGTAAACAGAGGCTTGCAAGCGGCAAAAATCTCAGGTCATAATGAATTAAATATTAAAGATCATCCTGTTTTCACGAGCTGCCGCTACTACATCTTCATCTTTTTCTTTTTGCATGTCATATACATTTAGCTGTTATTCTTTCCTGGTTGAAACAATTGATTATGCCACAATTTTCTGTCTTCGTAAAGATATTCTGTACACAGGGGAGTAATTCTAAATCAAATTTGGTGTTCTGTCGTTTTCAATTATTGTGACAAGCTACTTCCACATTTTTCTTATTCCTTAACCTGTTCATTTACGTATTTCGCTCCCAGTCTGCTCTCATTTGAGCATTTCTCCCCCTAACCGATAGTGTGTAACTAGTTGCTCTTCTTAGGAACTGGACATCCGAAGCCTGTATTAGCCTTTATTACTTGTTCATTCCATTTTTTAGAATCCATGACTCATATTTATTTGTTATGGTTGGATAACGATTTGTAAAACTTGAGTAGAGTTCCCTTTATTAACTGTGTTGCGAGCATTCTGTTCCATTAATGTAATTAAATCTTTCTACTTTCTTCTGTAAGTCCATTGCAGTCATTAATAAGATAAATTTTCCTAAAAAATTGAACGGATTTACTCTTCCTGTTTTCTGATTATTTATTATTATTTTGCTGGAAATTCGCTCCTGGCCTCTAAAGGTCATAACTTTTGTTTTCTTTGAAGGAACTGATCTGTACTACCATACAGGGTGAGTCACTAACTATTGCCACCTAGATTAACTCCGAAAGTATCATAGTAGCTGAAACGTTTGTGGGACAAACGTTGCATGGGACAATGGGGGCCACAGTATGACGATTTTTTGTTTCTAGGTGGGGCCGCGTCAGAAATATGAAGGTCAACTTTCTTTTTTGGAATGGGATGCTATAGTTCGGTACTTATTTTCTGATAGCAGCTAACGAGACGACTCCATTGATGTGTAACAGTATGGTCTTTGAAGGTCAACGAAGGTCAAAAAGGTGGCATGAGCGTCCATTTACAGAAGGTATTCGAAGTGATGACCATTGGTATCAATTCAGTGCTGCAATCTTCTTATCATGGACTGAGTGGTATTCCTTATCACGTCGGCACTTATCGCAGTACATGCTCTGACAATTCTCTCTCGTATATCGTGCAAATAGTAAATATTCGCCGAATACGGTGTATCCATCTAACGTGCCATTGACATGTAAACACCATTCCACGATTCGTAATACAACACTAATAGGAACGGTAAGACTAGTATCGGCGAATCAAGCGAATGTGAATGATGCGTTCATTCGAAGAACAAGTCGATGTGCTTCTCATTTACGGAGAATGTCAAGGAAATTCCATGAGAGCTACAGACTTTATCCTGCAAGATAACCTCAACGTACTCACCCTACACGTTCTTCCTTTAAATATGCGTATGATAAACTGAGAACAACTGGATCTTTAAAGCATCGGAAACATATCCAGCGAAGGAAAGTTACTAATGAGGAAACGGAAATTGGTACTCTTACCACTATCGTTCGAGATCCTTCTGTTAGTTCGCTTCAAATCGCGAGGGAATCTGGCATCAGCCAGAGTAGTGCTGTTCGTACTCTGCATTGCCACAAATATCATCCTTACCACATCGGTCTCCATCAAGAATTAACTGGTACGGATCGTATGCGTCGCATTGAATTCTGGCGATGGATTCAACCAGAGATTCAGAGGGATGTCAAATTTATTAACTTGATTTTATTTACAGACTGGGCTACATTCACGAACCATGGAAATATTAATTTGCATAACATTCATTAATTGGCAACTGAAAATCCATGTTGGAAGCGGCAAGTTGTCAAGTTGTACACCAAAAACCGTGGTCGGTGAATGTATGGTGTGTGATTCTGGAGAACAGAATTATAGGCCCCTATTTCATCGAAGGAAATCTTAATGGTAAGAAATACACCACATTCCTGCAAGAAATATTAGGTCTGTTATTGTAAGAAATACCTTTAGGAACAAGGAACAAAATGTGGTATCAACACGATGGGTGTCCTGCACATTTTTCGCTGATGGCTAGAAACCAGTTGCAGAGACAATTCCTAAATCGTTGGATTGGACGCGGAGGAGATGTGTCGTGGCCGGCTCGTTCACAGGACTTGACGCCGCTGGATTTTTTGTTTTGTTTTTGTTTTGTGGGAAGTCGTAATAGACGTTGTTTATAAAGACGTTCCAACTACACCTGAAGATATGCGAGAGAGAATTGTCAGAGCAAGTGCTTCGATAAGTGCCGATGTGATAAGGACTACCACGCAGTCCATGATAAGAAGATTGCAGCACTGCATTGATACCAATGGTCATCACTTCGAACACCTTCTGTAATTGGATTTCCGTGACACCTTCATGACCTTCGTTGACCTTCAAAGACCGTACTGTTACACATCATTGGATTCGTCTCGATAGATGCTGTTAGAAAATAACTACCAAACTAAAGAAACCCACTTAAAAAATAAAGACCTTCGTATCGCTGAAGCGACCCCACCTAGCAACAAAAGACTAGCGTCTTATTATGGCCCCCGTTGTCCCATGCAACTTTTGTCCCACAAACGTTTATCTCCTGTCATACTTCTGGAGTTATTGTTGGTGGCAATAGTTAGTGATTCACTCTGTATAAAGACACGTCGTTGTCTAATGTTGTTACCAAAAATCTCGAAAAGTTGTTGACTAATATACTTCAGATTCTTATACGCCGCTGTAGTAAACTTTTGGACTGGCACAGGCATAAAAAGCCGGCTGCTGTGGCCGACCGGTTCTAGGCGCTTCAGTCAGGAACCGTGCTGCTGCTACGGTCGCAGGTTCGAATCCTGCCTTGGGCACGGATATCTGAGATCTCCTTAGGATAGTTAGGTTTAAGTAGTTCTAAGTCTAGGGGAGTGATGACCTCACATGTCCCATAGTGCTTAGAGCCATTTTTTTATAATGTAAAAAGGAAAAGTTGTTAGCAAATATCTCGAGAAGTTCTTGACCGATTTAATTCAAAATTTTACATGATTCTTTAAAATCGTTTGGACGGCTATAGACTACAAATTTTTAATATATAAAATTATAAACACATATGTACAATGTATAAAGAGGGAATTATGTTAAGAACATCCCGAAAACTTCGTGACCCAAGTACATCAATTATTTACACGAAATTGTAACAAATATTTGGATGGACATAATCTAAATGTCATTTTAATATACATTGAAGACCCAATGAAACTGGTACATCTACCTAATATCATAGAGGGCCCCCACGAGCACACAGAACTGCCGCAACAAGTAGTGGCATGGACTCGACTAATGTCTGAGGTAGCGCTGAAGGGAACTGACGCCATGAACCCTGCAGGGCTGTCCATAAATCCGTAAGAGGGAGTGGAGAGCTCTTCTGAACAGACCGTTGCAAGGCATCCCATGTATGCTCAATAATGTTGATGTCTGAGGAGTTTGGAGGCCAGCGGAAGTGTTTAAACTCGAAAGAATATTGCTGACGCTACTCTGTAGCAATTCTGGACGTGTGGGATGTCGCATTGTCATGCTGGAATTGTCCAAGTCCGCCGGAATGCACAAGGGACATGAATGGAAGCAGGTAATCAGACAAGATGCTTACGCACGTGTCACCTGTCAGATTCGTATTTAAACGTATCAAGGGTCCCATATCACTCCAACTCCACACGCCCCACACCGTTACAGAGCCTCCACCAGCTTGAACAGACCCCTGCTGACATGCAGCGTGCAGGGATTCATGATGTTGTCACCATTCCCGTACACGTCCATCCGCTCGATACTACTTGAAACTAGACTCGTCCGACTAGGCAACACTTTTACAGTCATCAACAGTACACGGTCCCAGGCGAGGCTTAAATCTTTGTGTTGTGCAGTCATCAAGGGTACACGAGTCGGCATTCGGCTCCGAAAGCCCGGATCGATGATGTTTCGTTGAATGGTTCGCACGCTGACACATGTTATGGTCCAGCACTGAAATCTGCAGCAATTTGCGGAAGGACTGCACTTCTGTCACGTTGAAAGATTCTCTTCAGTCGTCGTTGGTCCCGTTATTGTAGGACCTTTTTCCGGCTTCAGTGATGTCGGATATTTCATGTTTTACCGGATTCCTGACATTCACGGTACACTCGTGAAATGGTCGTACGCGAATATCCCCACTTCATCGCTATCTCCGAGGAGGTGTGTCCCATCGCTCGTGCACCCACTGTAACATCGCGTTCAAACTCTCTTAAATCTTGATAACTTGCCATTGTCAAACAACTGCGCGAGTCACTTGTCTTATAAAGGCGTTGCCGACCAAGCGCAGTATTCTACCTGTTTACATACATTTGTAGTTGAATACTCACGACTATATCAGTTTCTTTGGCGCTTCAGTGCATATCGAATTTCTTTTTGTGTTACCGGTGGAAATGAAGTCCCATGCTTCTTCACAGAGCGTAGGGGAACGATGTGGGAGACCATCATCGCCGTACTAGGCAAGGTCCTAGTGGAGGTGGTTTGCCGTTGCCTTCCTCTGACCGTAATTGGGATGAACAATGATGTTGAAGACGACACAACAACATCCAGTCATCACGGAGCAGGTGAAAATCCCTGACCCCGCCGGGAATCGAACCCGGGACCCCGTGATAGGGAAGCGAGAACGCTATCTCGAGAGCACGCGCGGCGGACACCAAATGTATATCCACACAAATTTCTTTCTCTTTGACAAGCATATTTGCTACTATTAGATTTATCTTGTCCAGGACTGTCCTTTTTTCTAGTGATGGTCTCGTTACTCCTTGGTTTCCCCGCCATGGATTATTTTGCACCATACATAGCAAAATCTCTTATTTTTATCTACTTCATGATCACCAATTTTGATGCTCAGTTTTTGCCTGTTCTCATTTCTGCTACTTCTCATTACTTTCGTCTTTCAAATATTTACTCTCTGTCTTTACTCTCTGCCTATTATACTGTTCATTCCATTCAACATATCCTGTAATTCTTCTTCTATTTAACTGAGGATAGCAATTTCATCAGCGAATCTTATCACAGACGTCCTTTCACCTTGGATTTTAATGCCACTCTTGACATTTCCTTACTTTCCATCGTTACTTCTCCGAGGTGTGGGTTAACAAGCAGAGGTGAAAGACTACATCCACCATTCCTAATCCTAGCACTTCGTCCATGGTCTTCCATTCTTATCGTTACCTCTTGGTTCTTGTACATACTGTGTATCACTGGTCTATCCCTATAACATTTTCTCATAATTTGGAACATCTTCCAGCACCATTTTACATTGCAGAACTGTTTCCCAAGGGCGACGAATTCTATGAACGTGTCGACTTTTCTTCACTCTCGCTTCCGTTATCAATCGCAAAGTCAGAACTGCTTTTCGGGTGCCTTTACTTTTCCTATATCCAAGCCACTTGTAATCTAACCCAAACCAGTTATCATCCTTAATTTTCTTTTCCATTCTTCTCTATGTTATTCTTGTCAGCAACTTGAGCATATGAACTGTTGACCTGGGTGTGCGATAATTCTCGCAGTTGTCGTACTTTCAAACTGTCAAACTGTTTTGCCCCTTCCCCCAATTATTTTAGATATTCATTAGGAATGATGCCTAGTCCTTCTGCCTTTTTTTGATCTTAAGTCTTCCGAAGTTCTTTTAAATTCTGATTCTAACTGGATCCTCTATCTCTGCCCTATTGTCTTTTGTTTCTTCTTCTATAACGTCATTACACAAGTCTTCTCTCTCATAGAGACCTCCAGTGTACGCTTTCCACGTACCAGCTCTCTCCACTGCGCTTAACATTGACACTCCCATTGCGGTCCTCGAGTTACTACCCTTGTTTTTAATTTCACCGGAGCTTGTTTTGAGCTCTCTGTGTGCTGAGTCAGTCCATCCGACAATTATTTAGTTTTGGATTTATTTATACTATTCACGCAGCTGTTACACCTCAGCTTCCCTGCACTTTCCATTCATTTCATTTCTAAGTATTCTGTATTCCTGAATTTCTCTGAAAATTTTTGTACTTCCCTCTTTCGTCGACTAGATGAAGCATTTCTTTTGTTACCCAAGGTTTTCTCGCAGTTACCTTTCTTGTACCTATGTTTTTGCTTCCACCTTCTTGCCGTTTTTAGAGATCTCCCTTCCTCTTCAACTGTTCACTACCGCATCATCTACAACCTACGAGGACTTCAACCGTGTCTCTTAGGATTTCCGTATTCGATTTCTTTGCACATTGTTTCTTCCAGATTAGTGTCTTAAACTTCAACTGACTCTTCTTCATTACTAAATTGTGATCTGAGACTATATCTCCTCCTGAGTACGCCTTACAATTCTATATCTGATTTCGGATTCACTACCAGAAAAAGTTGAAATCGAATCAAACACCATCCGTACATCCCACCCCTTTTTCCAAGAACATCTCCGCCTCTTGTGATTCGAACAGAACAGTCGTATTCGCTTTTCCTGGCTGATATTTGTTGCATAACTAATTTAATCTCTGTCCTCCTACAATCAAGCCCATATTCGCCGTAACATTTTCTTCTGCTCCTTCCTCTACAACCGCACCCCAGCTCCCGTGACTATTAGATGTTCATCTCACTTTACGTTCTGAATTACACATTCTATCTCTTCGTTCCCAGCTGCCGACGTTGGCTTGTATACCTAAACTATTGTTGTCGGTGTTGGTTTGCTGTCGATTCTGATGAGAACAAACCTACCACCGAGCTGTCCATAGTAACTAAGTCTATGCCCTTCCTTCTATTCATAACGAATCCTACCCCCTTTATACCATTTTCAGCTCCTATTGAAATTACCCTATACTCATATGACCAGAAATCATACTCTTCTTTCCATTTCACTTCACTTACCCCCGTTATAGATTCAGATTTTCTAACTTCCATAACATGTTCAAACTATTAACAGCCAACGCCCCAACTCTTTCATTGGTTATATGATCTTTTTCTCACGGTCGCTACCCGTCCCGGGGATCCAGACGAGGGACTAGTTGGGAATTTCATGTCAATGGAAGGATCATCATGACACAGGCCACAAATCCTGTGAATGCACTTTATGTGTCTTTAACAAAGTGGTTTCCATTGACTTTTGCATCCTCACGTCGCTTTAACGTTGTTGATTTTTCCGCCTTTTAGGGGCAGTTTGCTTCTACAAGAGAGTGTTCCGAACTTCAGTCCGTTCCTTCGCCCTCCTGACAAGGTCGTTGGCAGAATGACGGTGATTCTCATGCACCAAGTTTTCGGTAGTCATTGCTGATGATTTCTGTTCGAACTTCAAACAGTGGCAGTTCACAAATTTGGTTGAGCAAGGGGTATATACATTTTAATGTACGTAATATATATAAAAAGGGTGAGCCAGAAGTTACTCAACCCTAAATTCATAATAATAGTGTGGTAGGAAAGAGAGTTTATTACCTTCGAGAATGTTTGTGTTCGCCATCGATGGCTTTGTGGGAGGCGCATAGCAGTTGATGAGCAAGCAGTTGTCGGCCCTTTTGACGTCAGGTTTGAGTTACCTGTGGCGAACAAACATGCGTGTTTCCCAATTTGAACGTGTGTTCATTCTTGGAAGTCACTTCTATTGCAGTTTTCCTTATAACATTAAAAAATAATAAAAAATTCAGTAACTCTTTATGAAATCTATTCCGGAAACAAGAGTTCCTGACAAATCAACGAGTTCACGTACAATCGCTCGTTTCTGGAAGACCGGTAGTGTGAATGAATGCGAACGTTCAGTCCGACCTTCGGTGTTGATTGATGCCTCGCTGGAAAAGATCCGCTTATCCTAGCTACGTTCACAAAGAAAGCAGATACGAAAACTGTGTCAGCAAACTGGAATGGCTTATGGAAGTGTACTCAGGGCCACAAAGAAGCCGAAACTCAGCCCATATCACATTGACGTTTTGTATGAGCTTCGAGAACATCACAGGGGCAAAAGACTGCATGACTCTCAATGGTGTTTACTTTTCATTCGCAACAGTGTTCGGGTGGTGCATTACTTTTTCTACTGTGATGAAGGATGGTTTCGTCTATGTCGCTATGTAAACAGCCAGAAAGACACATTTTTGTGATCCGAAAACCGTCTCGTTTTCCAGACCCCATTACATTCACAGAACGTTGGAGTTAGGCGTGAAATTTCACGCAAAAAATTGTAGGCTCAAACTTTTTCTCGGAAACTGTAGCAGCCGAACGTTACCAGGACATCATCATATAATTCTTAGTATTATTTGAAGCTGATGAGGCATGTTTCTGGCTTCAGAAAGATAATGCAACAGTGTAAACCGGGAATAGTGGTGCTTGCGTACTTTTGGGGCACAGGTCATATTATGTGTCCTGTGGCAACCTATATCCCCAGGTTTATCTTCCCCCTACTTTTTTCTTTACGGAGATCTGAAGGATAACGTCCACAAGAACAATCTTCGTACAACTGACCAATTAAAGCACAATGGTGGAGATGAAACACGTACCGTAAGAGAAGTGATAATCCAAAATGTAGCAGCTAACATGAAGAAACATATTGAGGCATATGTTGCAGCACATATAGGCTTTTTCAGCATTTATTATTCGAAAATATGTGTTGTGAGGGTAAACATCCTAGGTACATTAACAAATATTAGAATTTCTTTGATTTAGAGTTATGTACCTTCTGGTAATACGTAATATACGTAAAGTGAAAACGTTCATAACAAACACTGCTAGTTTGAACCAGATTAAAGTCTACTGTAATGTGTGTGTGTGTGTGTGTGTGTGTGTGTGTGTGTGTGTGTGAGCTTGCGTGCGTGCGAGCCTGTGTTGGTATATGTCTAGGAGAGCGTGCAAAATCGATCAAGATATTTAATATCTAAAGAGGGAAGATTGTTAGCTAGTATCTCGAAAAGATCTTCAAAATCTTACAGGACACTCCAATAAATACCCTTACGTTAGGGATTCATTGCTAGAAAAAAATCTTCAAAAGTGCTTGTCCAATTGACTTCAAATTTTTACGCAATGTTCTAATAATAGTTCATTCTAACATGAGATATATATTTTATAATCAACAAATGGCCGTTTTTGGTCAAAATCGACCGCCAAAAAGAAAATGCTTTGTTATGAGGTGCTGTGCTGTGATAATGTGCGGTTTCTTTAAATTTGTTCAGTCAGTTTTAGTAACGACAGTAGGGCGTTTACTCCATTACTCAGATGGTTTCTGTATAATATGTTGTTATTGACTTATTGGCCTATCATCAGTGTACTATTGGGGAATGTGAATCATGTGAAACATAGTAATCCTACCTGTTCGCAGATCAAAACTCTTGAGACTGCAATTTAATGATTATTACCTTTGACTTACATCAAGTGACTTCAGAGATATAAAAGCTCGATTACCGTTCCTCGTTGCTCAGTTGTTTAAGTTGTTATTCCTTGAGTTCAATAAATTCAACTAGTGGTTTTAACGTTTTGTGAGTGTTATTTAAGTGTGAAAAACTGAAAATTTATCATGTTATGGGTCCAAATTTGTTTAGGAACATAATTTGTAATAAAATACCTGTCTATGAGTGGACTCTCATCAAAAAGGTTTTTAAGATGACAAGTGGAACGGATTTCAACAACTGGAAATTCAAGATGGAAACGCTACTCGAGGAGCTGGAATTTTTATCATATGTGTAAGCGAACTATCTCACAATGGTCAATTTGTGGACGGAGTGGGGGACACGCAGTGTGTCGCAAACGAAACAAAATCAGCTGAATTGGCTAAACAAGATCTAAAATGTGAATCTCATTTTATTCAGCACACTGGCGACAGGGTCGTGGAGTACGCGAAAGGTAAGGTAACCTCTTTTGATTTATGGGGGTCTTTGTGCAATATGTTTGAGAGGAAAGGAATTGCGGGTCAACTTTTGTTAAGGAAACAATTGCTAACTAAGAAATTTGACGCAACCAATGATGTGCTAGTTAATCACTTTCTAAAGTTTTATAAACTGATTCAAACTACTTTCGAAGAAATCGACATCGTGTGCCATCTTCTTTTAACGGCGCCTGCAGAATACGGTGTAGTGATCACTGCAGTCGAAACGCACGCACTGAAAGACTTGACGCTGATCGTAAAGAATAGGCACCTGGATGAAGTGTCAAAGAGGAATGGAGTCGTCGAGAAAAACAAAAATAATGATACACCGCCTCCTACAGTTTTTCAGACTCAACGGTATTTTTTTTTAAAAAGAAAAAAAAACGAAAAAGGTTCGTCAGATGCCAGTAGAACAAGAAATCAGCAAGGAACTTTGGGTAACTCATTCAACTTTTGTCATCGTTGTGGAAAGACTGGTCGCAAAGGAGTTAAGTTGCCAAACAAGATCTGAGGAGCCAACAGCTCTGTCATTGTGACTAACATCAACGAGGAAGACAGTTTTTGTTTTGCATCGTCAAGTGAAGATCAGTCAGCGAACAACTTAAACTGCTTCTTGGACTCTGGAGTAACGGACCACTTGACTAACAGTATGTCACCTCTCGCTAGCTCGAAGAAACTGCAACAACCAGTTAATTTTAAAGTGACTAACTGAGGCATTTTTCTTGAGGCTAAAGTAAGAGAAGTACTTAAAGTCACTAGTGATGTAAAAGGAAAGGATATTCTGATAACGATTAAAGATGTTTTATGAGTGCCTAATCTTAGTTATAATTTACTGTCAGTTCGAAAGTTGTAAACTAACAGTTTTAGCATCACGTTTGAAAAAGCTCAAGGTTTAATTAAAAAAGCAAAAGAAACTATTGCCATTGCAAACAGGAATGAATGTCAGTCAAATGTTTTAAATTTCTTGTAACGTGAAGCCTTTACAACTGCTTCAACGGAAACTAATGCGACACTGTAGAAGAGCAGATTAGGCCATTTGAGTTACTGATAGCATGAAACGCCTGCAGTCACAAGTAGATGGTATGAAACTGGGCACTTCAACAATCCCCATGGAACGACGATCAGATTATGTCGAAGGAAACAGTCACAGGCGACATACAATCGCTCTAAAAACATGCCACCAGACCTCTTGAGTTGATTCACAGTGCCCTGTGTGGGCCAGTGTCACCGGAATCGTTCGACGAAAAGAAGTACGTGCTCACATTTGTCGACGACTTTACACATTTCAAAGCGGACAACGCACTGGAATCGAAGTCGGAGGTAACTGGCTCTATGAAGATGTTTCACACCATGGCTACACCTCATTTCAGTTTGAAGATCAGCAGATAGCGCTTTGACAGTGTCGTGAATACATGTCGAACGAGTGGAAGCAAATTCATTAAGAACAAGGAACACTCTGATTAAAATACTTTTTAGACGATAGTCGAATTCCACTCCAACTTCACCGTCGCCGAATCATCACCGCCGAGCATGTACTTCGGAGGACTAGGTTGCAGACAACTTTACCAAAGGCTTACCAGATCCTGGACTCATCGCTCTGAGAAGCTTGATGGATTTGTCTTAATTTTTGTTAATGTTAAACGTAAAATCGTTAAACTGAGGGGCAGCGTTCCGATTGCAATTTAATGATTTAAAAGCATGCTTGTTGTCGTTTTTGTTGCCCAGTTGTATCAGTTATCTTTCGAATGCAATAAAATCAACTAAAAATTTTACATTTGTGAGTGTTATTTAAGTCTGAGAAACTGAAAATGTATCAAAAACTATGCAAAATACTGTCGTTGAAACCACTGTCGTCACAGATGCAGCAGATGGATAGATCTCTCTTATATTCCATACATTAACGATACTAACCGTTTCCCTATCCATTTTAAGCGACTTCAACTCCCAATGAAGGTTTCATTTTCAATAACAATAAACAAACCTCATTGCCTGACAGAGGGGGGAGGGGGCGAGGGGGCAACGAGGTGGACAGAATGGGACCGGGAAACAGAGAAGGAGATGAAGTAGATGGACAAAGAGAAATGGAGAAGGAAATGGACAGAGATAGGTGGGAGATGATATTGGACAGAGAGGGAGCAGATCAGGACGTACAGGGTGTTACAAAAACGTACGGCCAAACTTTCAGGAAACATTCTGTGGTGTCACCGCCAGACACCACACTTGCTAGGTGGTAGCCTTTAAATCGGCCGCGGTCCGTTAGTATATGTCGGACCCGCGTGTCGCCACTGTCAGTGATTGCAGACCGAGCGCCGCCACACGGCAGGTCTAGAGAGACGTCCTAGCACTCGCCCCAGTTGTACAGCAGACTTTGCCAGAGTTGGAACAATGACAAATACGCTCTTATTTGCCGAGACGATAGTTAGCATAGCCTTCAGCTACGTCATTTGCTACGACCTAGCAAGGCGCCATTACCAGTTTATATTGAGATTGTAATTAATGTATCATCAAGAGTGATGTTCTCCAATTATGGATTAAAGTTAAGTATTCCAAGAGCTCCTTACTTTATTTATTAGACTCAACTCCTTTAACTGTTCCAGACCTCACGCCCGCCTGCGTGAGCTTAAACGCGTGCATTTCGGCCTCCTCTAGCAACACGGTGTTGGCTCTTCTGCCAACACATCACATTCCTCACAGACAAAGAAAGAAAATATGTTATGTGGGCATGTGTCCGGAAACGCTTACTTTCTATGTTAGAGCTCATTTTATTACTTCTCTTCAAATCACATTAATCATGGAATGGAAACACACAGCAACAGAACGTACCAGCGTGACTTCAAACACTTTGTCCTCCGTTAGCGAGGATACATGCATCCCCCTCCGTCGCATGGAATCCCTGATGCGCTGATGCAGCCCTGGAGAATGGTGTATTGTATCACAGCCGTTCACAATACGAGCACGAAGAGTCTTTACATTTGGTACCGGGGTTGCGTAGACAAGAGCTTTCAAATGCCCCCATAAATGAAAGTCAAGAGGGTTGAGGTTAGGAGAGCGTGGAGGCCATGGAATTGGTCCGCCTCTACCAATCCATCGGTCACCGAATCTGCTGTTGAGAAGCGTACGAACACATCGATTGAAATGTGCAGGAGCTCCATCGTGCATGAACCACATGTTGTGTCGTACATGTAAAGGCACATGTTCTAGCAGCACAGGTAGAGTATCCCGTATGAAATCATGATAACGTGCTCCATTGAGCGTAGGTGGAAGAAACTAAAATGAGCTCTAACATGGAAATTACGCGTTTCCGGACACATGTCCACATAACATCTTTTCTTTATTTATGTGTGAGGAACTTTTCCTGAAAGTTTGGCCGTAACTTTTTGTAGCACCCTGTATATCCAATTACCAAATATATTTAACAATTGCGAAGCACTGCTGGTTTCGCTAGTAAATATGAGCAACTCTTTGGAGTGTTTTTTCACTATCAGCAATCACGACTTGGTCACCAGCTATGAGTAATGTCATGCAGTAGTTAGTTTTTTTGAATTTTTGTTTGAGAACAACAAAGTCTCTCAAATTGTGCAAATTCATTTTGTTAAAGTCATAAGCACAAAAGTTAATTTCCTTATGCGTTGTCTCAGCATGTTTTCAGTACAGCCACTATAAAGAATCGGAGACAAACTGCATCCTCGTTTTACTCCTAAACTTATCCTGGTCTTAGATTTTTCATTTCTAGCAATACCTGTTTCTAATTCTTTGTCATGCTTTGTCCTACCTGTATTACCGGCCGAGATGTTGCTCTTTTCTTCACTATATCCCATAGCTATTCCATATTTACTATATCGAAAGCTTTCATATTGTCTATGGGTAGTAGATGTGTCTCTAAATGATTTGTCTAATAGGAAACATATTGTCTGTGCAACATGACTTTCCTTAAAGGCCCTTTTCTGTTCTAAAAGAATTTGCTCAATGATTACTGCTAGTTTTTGTGTTACTGTTTATCAATATATTTTGTATCCCCTCTTTAGCGGAGATATGCCCCTATAGTTTGCGCAGTTACTTCTGTCTTTCTTTTTTTGTAAATAGGTATTTCTTGTGAAGAGTTATTATTATTGTCAATCTTATGCGTTCAACATCTGTTGATGTAGTTGATAAATCTAGATTTCAGTCTAGGATTTGCATATTTAATCAGTTCTGTTTTGGTTTCATCACTGCCTGGTGTTTTACTATTTTTCATTTAGCAGACTAGGTCGTCCCTTTCCATCATTAGTACTTTATCTGTAGTTGGCTCTTCGTCTACTTTCTGCATATCATTTCCGTCCTAATTTCTCTTCACATAGGCTCCTATTGTCCAGAGTTTAGTACAGTAGTCCACCCGTTGTCTCTTGCTTGTCATTTCTATTCTTGCATTAACTTTTATATTTTTACTTACGTTTTTCATTTTTAATAAGCTAACTACTGTCTACCGTGGATTCGATTTTAAATTCTGAAATAAATCCATCCCATCTCTCTTGTTAATTTTCCGTCATTCTTCTGTAGCACCTTTAGACAGTGTTTAATACTCCTCTCAATTTTCAACTGGGCTGTTGGGTTCAAATGGTTCAAATGGCTCTAAGCACTATGGGACTTAACTATTGGGCTGACTAACCTAAGGACATCCCACACATCCATGCCCGAGGCAGGATTCGAACCTGCGACCGTAGTAGCCACTTCGTTCCGGACTGAAGCGCCTAGAACCGCTTGTCAACAGGAGCCGGCGGCTGATGGGTAATCATTTCAAATATGCCTCTCCTTACCTCTTCGTCAATCTATCTATATCAGCGTTCCAGTAGTTCAGTCATTTATTGTTACTTATTTGACTTCGATGTTCTAGAGACTCTGCAGCTGTCTTTACTATTACAGTTTTAAAAATTTTCCATTCCTTTTCTAGATATTGTCTTCCTTTTATTATACCACACAGCTTATTCGTTCTCCCCCCACAAAAATTGCTTATGAAATTTCCTTTTAGCAAATACATTCTCCATTTCTTATTCTCATGGTCTTCAAAAGCCTTGTGCTTCATCCATCGTCCTTTAACCTCTATTACTGCCTTTAACAAATAATAATTTGTATTCAGTTCAATCCCCGTGGATACTCTCACTTCTGTAAAATTATGTACTACTGACCGCTGCCCTCGTTCAGCCCAGGTTATTCTACGTTTCTTCAAGTCGGAAAAAATTATTCATTACTCATAAGTCAAGGAAAAATGAAGAGTTTCGCCGCAGTTGGTATTTAACAAAAAAATGATTCAAATGGCTCTGAGCACTATAGGACTTAACTGCTGAAGTCATCAGTCCCCTAGAACCTAGAAGTACTTAAACCTAACCAACCTAAGGACATCACACACATCCATGCCCGAGGCAGGATTAGAACCTGCGACCGCAGCGGTCGGTATTTAACACATGCTCTTCATTATATCATATAATATTATCAATTGGGGCAATTGGTATTTAACACACGCACTGCATTGTATCCTGTAATGATATCAATGACGGCACTTACATCTCGGATGTTCATCTACTCGTACCATCGAAGTGTGACAAAGTCATTGTTATTTGCGGTATTCACTGTCTCCGTAATGTACCGTATGCAAATCAAAAATACTTAAGTACAATAAAATATCTAACTACACAATAAGAACATAAGCCAAATCTAAGAAAACACAATGGGCATGAACGGATGCAGTGAT